>NC_087581.1:16141952-16766952 GCF_036250125.1 Pseudopipra pipra | reverse complement strand
GTTATTCATTCTATCCCACATTTGCAGGACTTCTGCTACATTTTCATGCTACACTTTTGAGACAAATAAGGAGATTAGAGAGGATAGAAACAAGACAGATCACATGTTTAGCAACTTGTGAACAAATAATAAAGTATTATAATTTTAATTTAGAAAGCTTGGTACAAGAAGCTACATAATAATAGTACTCTAATTCTGTAAAAAAACTTCAAACCAAATAGAAAGAAAAATAAATTATTAACCTCAGATGGGACATTTTCATCCTGAATGTCTACAGCTTTTTTACATGGCTTCTTCATGGAACAGTGAGCAATCCCAAGTCCCAAACAAAATACAGCAAGGCAAGCATTCAACACTTTCAACTTCAGCCTCTGAAAGCCTAGTCATCCAATCTAATTCAGATGCTGTGATTCCTACCACAGTCAAAGCAAAGGCATGGGACATGGCAGACAGTGGTTCATTTCACTGTATAATGACTTGAAAGTGAACTTCCCCTCCCAGCTTCTTATTTCTCTTATCTGATTATAAATACAGCTTTGGTGACAGGCTTGGACTAAAACCTAATGCAATTAAGAGAGATTGATTCTATTATAATGAACAGCATACTATAAGCATAATCATCGAAATTTACACAGACACGGAGGGTCAAAGACAAATGAACATTGATTATTATGCAACACATATAGAAAGTAAGCAGGACTTTAAGAGTTTTAAGATGGTAGATATGAGGAGAGAAAAAATTAACTTTGGAAACATAGAGAGTTAACTAGAAATATAAAGAGACATCAAAAGCAAAAAAAAGAAATCCAGCAGTGACCTGAGTAATTACCAAAAAAATATTTGCTAGGAAGCAAAAAAAACTTTCCCAAAGTAGGAATTTACTGAACATGAAATACATGTTTTACAATTTCTGAATTCACTTTACTCCCTCTCCTTGAACTGTGCACCCTGCACTGAAACTCTGCAGAAGTTGCATTACAGATGCAAATGCTTCTGAAAGTCACCTTCATTAGAGTTACCCAAAGCAACCTCAAGACTTGATGTTTACTTATGCCAATAGCTTTCTTCTCCTAATTCTGTCAATAAAAAACTAATTACAACTTTCTCCTTGTTGAGGTTTATGAATGGGACGCCCCAGTTCAGAGCCCCCACTGAGACTCTCCAAAACCACAGGCTCTTGCTCCCCCTTCCCCTCCCCCTCTGTGCTGCAATGGGATGGAATTGAGAATTGGGGAAACAAAGGCACAGATCATGGGTTGAGATAAGAACAATTTACTGGAAAAAGCAATGAAACAAGAAAACAAATGGCAACAGCAACAATAATAATGATAGAGGGTATAAGAAAAGAAACAATTCACACAGAGAAAAAAGTGGATAATAGACAGTACCAGTAGGCTCCCTCCACCATGTTTTCTGGACTGGAGGAACCCCTTCTCCCTTGAAGAGAGTGCCTTCTCTTGTCCCCAGTAATGACTGAGGTGGTACAGGATAATTTCAATGTCCTGGCCATGCCATCTCCAGCTACTGCAAAAAATTAACCCCGTCCAGGATGGAACCACAACACCCTGAAACTGAAGATGACCCTTGGTGTTACAAATGAAATGTAAGGCATAGAACAACACCATATTCATGCATATATAGTTGTAAAATTGAATTTAGTGAATCACCTCTTTCTTTCGAGACACTTGATTTATCTAGGTGATACAACTTGTCAGACAATAAGTTAAATTTCCAAAAGCTAAACCATAAGTGTGTATCAGACTTCAGGGAAATGTATTCGCAATGACTTTAGAGAGCTAGACGTTCTTTGATTAATACTAGTGTATGATATGATTATCAGATAAGTACATTGACAATGTTTTATATAATTATCAAGTCCTCTATTAAAAGTCAGCTGTAGATTTGATACACCTCCTATTGCATCAGAGCAGGAGCAATTTTCATCTTGCAGCAATTACTTTGTTTTACTTTACTCTGTGACCTGTTTAGGAAATTCTAAATTGCTATGTGGTTAATATTTAAATAAACAGAACCAAAAAAATTGTAATTGAATATGCTTTCTAGAAAATAGTGGGAACATTCAGGATGTCCTTAATCAGGTATCATGTTCATACTTTTTTGAGATAAAAGAAGATATTTTTGCAAGAGTGTCTTCATTGCCTGCCGTATCTTCTTTACTCTGTACTCTTCTATGCTCTCCACAGAGCAAAGAGCTTACTGTCTCAGAAGAAAAGAACGATCTTTCTTAACTTTTGAAGAAAATATTTCAATGTCTGCAGAAGAGTGTGGAATGTGCAAAGAAAACTCGCTAAAGTAAGTGTTTTGCCTTTATATGCTGTTATCAGATGTGTGAAGCAACTACCTAATGCAATAGAGAGATGGCATTTTACCCCTTAATATCATTTGTCTCTACTGGCAAATTCTCATTACTCTCTATAAAACAGAGTATCCTTCCTAGTCTGTGTAGAGAGCAGAGAACAAAGGAGACTATAATGACCTGATGTCCAGGTACCTAGGAATTAATCAAAATTAATCTGCCATTCCTGTAAAAGCTATTTGTTCAGGGGCTGCTTGACATCACTTACAATAGCTCTACAAACGCGCTACTGAGACACCTGCATTAACAGTTTAAATATTAACCAACTCCTATTTACTTTTGTTGTCTCCTTCATCACAATGGAAACAAAGCAGCATGTGGTGTGTGTGTACATGTGTGTGTTAAAGTTCAAGCTATGCCTCAGGAAATGAAGAAAGCATTCAGCTTTAGAAAACAGGTAGAAGCACAGCAGAGATTTATAGAGGATGCGATTGGTTACCTTGGAAACGGGTCTGAATTCTTTCATCAAACAACAAGATGCTCAGTGTTGACCTATTTCCAATTGGTGTATATGGATTTAAGTTGGAATTATTTGCAAAGTTTATAGAAAAAGGTCTTCTCATCAGCACTGAGTATTGGTTTACTCTTTAAATACATTACTCCTTTTCCTCTATACTTTAAGCCTTTGAAGTGAGACAGATAGTCGTGAACAGAAAAGCAACAGTGAAGAAAGATGTCATAATATCTCCAACAAGAATTAATTTCCAATGTATTTGAAGCACTTGTGAACACTGAAACCATTTTGGTTAATATATTATCTTCTTTACAATAACTATGTAATTAATATAGATATAATTTTTTAATGGAAACAGCTACTCCACATCCTATTACAAAACTTTAAATCTGAGATAGTTCCTGAGATAAATACAGATATTTAGGATAATTTTGTCTTCCACCACCTCAACTCCAAAGGTTTGTTTTATTTTTGTAAGAGCTGACATTTTTCATGGCATTTTTGCATGAAGCCTATTATAACTGGGAACCAGTTCTGTGAAGACCTTTATTGAGTGCATTAATGGTAGAAGGGTAACTGTAACTAAATCAATCTACCTAATATCCTATTAAACTTCAGGATACAGGAAAGGGAAAGAAGAAAGGAATATTAATACACACAAAAATGCAGATAGAGAGCATGTGTACAGCACCACGTGTTACTAATTTAGGGAACCTCCTAGGTAGTCTGGATGTCTAAATTATACAGTGCAATGCAGCATCACACAGAGACGTGACATCAAATCCCAGAAGCAGTCAGGTTGCTTGACTGGTGCATATACCAACTATCATCTGGTCTGAACTATTTTGGGTGTATTTATTCTCTTTTCCTTGGCATCATGGAAAGCCCAAGCTTTCCAACTAAGGGAAAAAGCGGAAAGAAAGGAAAGCAAAAAAACTCACCAACTGAAATTCAACTGAACCTGATGAAGGAAGAAAATAGTTGCAAACTATATAAGGTGATACTGTAGAAATATAATTGGACTGCATTCCTAACATACAGTTACTTCACATCACCATAACTAACGATCTTTAGAACCATTCTTAGGTCATTGCATATGTCAAATTTTCTGAAGCTATACATTTTTTAGTAATTTCCAGGGAGAACAGATGCATTTTTTTGTTGTAGGTTAAAGGTCTGAAAACATTTAAAACACCAAAAAAAGGTGTAAAGGTACCTCAGAATCTCAAGATATGGAAACAAAACAAAATGGAGCCCTTGGCAAGCCACACAGTCCCTTTCACCACAAAGTGTTTCCATTTTTAAGAGAGAACAAAATCTTTACTTCACTCTGATATTTCACCTCACCTCCAACCCCCACTCCCACCTTCAGATCTCACTTTGGTAATAATATTCTTTTGGAGATAAAAAGAATATGCTCAGACTGACAGATTTTTTTTTTTAAGCTTGGTCACAGAATCAGGATTTGCCCAGCCCAGTGATGTATCCAGCTGCTGGTCTGATAGGATATGCTCCCTACCTGTATACAGGGATCTACCTGTATTTAAAACACTGGGCATGCATCTGGCACAGCATATCTTAAAATTATTATAAGACCATTTATTTCTAGGTCCTTCTTCAGTGCATACTGGTTTCAGACCAGATAATTATTGACACTCTTATAACAGAGTTTAAAAATCCATCATAAAAATCATTCCTATGGACAAAGTGTCAAGGCTATAATTTCTTTGCAGTTCATAATGTTCCCAAAGTTCAATTGTCTGCTTTTTCCTGTTATGTATTGACATATAAGTATAAGCACTGTATTTTACAGCACTCATTCTCATATCCTTCCATTATTCTGATTAAATCTGTCTAGGACATCTGTCAACAATGTATCATCACAGACTGCACTTTATGTAAAACAGAAATCTTTTTCAAGTTAATACTTTCATATTTCTAAGCACATTCTTCCCTAGATTTTTTCTTTTTTTTTTTTTTTTTTTATCTCATTGCTCAGTACAGATCAGCATCACAAAAATCAGATTGAAACGTATGAGAGAAAAGCAATACCGGACAGGCTGCACATCAACAGCAGAGTTGCTTAAGCTGAAGAGATGAAACCCAATTCTTCAATTGCGGATATTGAAATATGGGTTTTTACTGGTAATCTCCCAAGTACTTCTTTAACAGTCATACATATTTGAAAATAACAATAAAGCACTCTAGATGCATTCTTTGAGTGATCTATAACACCTATTTGCGACAGTGAGGTATAGCAAAATATTCCACAATATTAATGCTGACCTACAAGTCTTAAGTTTGTTGAAGGAATGCAGTGGACATGTCCTTTTGATCACCATGAGAAGCAACGTGCTGGCTGAAGTTTTTTTAGATGCTTTAAAACCCAGTGTCTCTGTCTTCTTTAATGTGTGTAAGACACCAAATGCTGGATTTTTTTTTGCTCAATAGACTTTCTGCTGTTTGTTATGTTTCCAGTTTATAATACATTTGCCACCTGTTCACAAAGTTACAGATACATGATTACATATCATTGGGGTTAAAGAAATGGATATTCATTGCTGCTGCCAAGCAATAAATTTCGGGAGGAAGAAACAAGCTCAGCTCCACTGTATTTTGTTTTCCTTTTTCATCTCCACAGTTTTACATATGTCAGGAGGCATACATTTTTACATAATCTTTTTCGTGAACATTCCATTTTGCCTTATAATTTGTCTGGAATTTGTCTAAAAGCTGATAGGCTTACCTCCTTGAAACCCACCCCATTGAGGTCTAAAGCTCTAAAGATGGCATCAAGATTGCTGGTAAATCCAGGAAGCTTGGTCAGCCTTGGCATATACCTTGGCTGAGCAGAAAAAAATCTTGTGGCTTCTAAATACAGCCTTCTCTGGCTTTAAATTGTCCCTGGCCAGCAGGCTGAGCAACACTGCCCTCTCCCATCATGGTGAGCTAGCACAAAATATGCACTGTTTGTCAGCCTTCAGTGGGGATGTGGGGAGTTCCCAAAAATGGAAAATGGCTGGAATAGAAAAGACAATGCTGCTGACTTGATGAAAACCCATCATAACCACTTTATTTCTCAATTCTTTTTCTTCAAAAAAGTGATTCTTACCATTTTTTCCTATCCCTCTTAAGGACAGTTCTCCCTACTCACACTATTAACACATCTCTCACCCTACCCCTGCCCCGTTCTTTTTACCATTTTATTTGGGCCTCTTATTTTGCATCCATACTTTTTTCTTCTTTATTATATAGTCACCTTCCCAAAAGCCAAAGCCCAAACAAACAATTCACATCCACCAAATAACCTGATTTATATCTTTATGTGAGCAAAGAACAAGCAGAAAAACACAACAAAATAATTAGTCTTGATAAAATAACAAAGATTCCATCTCATTTTCTTCGTGCGTTTTGCTTGCCCCCACCTCACCCTCGCTTCCCCACAATTTAAATCCTAATCAAAATGGGAAGACATTCCCAGCAGACTTCATTGCTAAGGCTCAGAAGCAAACGATGTACTTCATGATAAGGTATGTATACAGTCTTTATAGAAATTCTCTAAGAACAGCAGGTTCTTATGTGTATGGAACTGGTCATGGCTGTAAAAAGGAAAAAAATCAAAAAGGAGAGCATCCAATGCAATGAATCAATAGTTTTCAATTAAAACTACCTAGGAAAGTATGATAGTGCCTTCAGCATAAACAAAAAGCTCCAAAAAGCAATACAATAAAAATGAAGGTAATGAAGTCTGTATTGACTGATTGACTTATTAATGCTGAAAAATGAATCAAAACACTTGTGTTTCTGAGCACTTCCCTTCTCAAGATTCTCATGCAGAATGTATTGAGTTTGTTTTTATGTTCAAATCTTACCATAGAAGAAAAGAGTGCTTCTTTTCTGGGAGTTTTTAATTAACAGTAATATTAGTAATCCCTAATAAAAAAAAGCTTCAATATATTCAAATATCAAAAATAGTTACTTTAGCATGCCATTCACCTCTTTATGGCTTTTACTGCTGGGGAAAAAAAAATTCCTTTTCACAAAATTGAAATCAAGACCTTTAGTCCAACTCAATCCAGGTCTAGGAGATATCAGTGTTGACTGCACTGGACTATTAGCAGGGTGAATAAGTGTAGGAAACATAGAAACATATTAGACGTGTACATACATCATGAAAACAAGACAAATATTCGAGTATTCTGCTAAGAGGGAGCCTACATTTTAATTTGCCTTGACAGGTCTTGCAGCTTGTAAAGCTTAATTTTTATTAATTTCCTCCAATATCTTTATTAAAGAAAATGAAATCTAGAACTCGGTTTCAATATATTGCATTTTGGTGAGACTGCTGCACATTAGAAGACCTTTGCCTTTACAAAGGCAAAAACCACCTGCAGGAAATAAAGCTGTGACAGGGACCCATGCAGTCTGTGAGATGTTACAACAACATTTTAATCCAACATGTGCATACAGTACAACTTTACACTTCAGAACACTACCCCAGTTCTGCCTGGCTGGCTAGGCACCAGAAGCCAGCAAGGTCTGTGTGTGGCAGGGGAATAAGTTGGCTGCATATGAGGGAGCTTTAGGCTAGAAGCCATAAAAGCAAACTCAAACATTTCCTCTGTATAGGATAATGGGTCAGAGGACCACAGGAGAAAGTGTCCAGCTGTGCTCACTTTGCACATCTCATGGAACTATAAACTGCATTAACCTACCCGCTATTTAACATAAGCCTTTGCTTTCATCACCTTTCAGTAACTCATGAGATGAACTCTAGTACTTGAACTCTTCCTTCAGAAAGCAGTGTGGGTTGTCATTCATGCTCAGGATATTGAGGTGCTGGAGCAGGTCCAGAGAAGAGCAACGAGGCTGGTGAAGGGACTGGAACACAAGTCCTGTGAGGAGAGGCTGAGGGAGCTGGGGTTGTTTATCCTGGAAAAGAGGAGGCTCAGGGGAGACCTCATCACTCTGTACAACTACTTGAAAGGAGGTTGTAGCCAGGTGGGGGTTGGTCTCTTCTCCCAGGCAAATATCAGCAAGACAAGCACATGGTCTTAACCTGTGCCAGGGGAGCTTTAGTTTAGATATTAGGAAGAAATTCTTCACAGAGAGGGTAATCAGGCATTGGAATGGGCTGCCCAGGGAAGTGGTGGATTCTCTGCCCCTAGAGGTTTTTAAGATGAAACTGGATGTGGCACTTAGTCCCATGGTCTAGTAACCGGAGCAGTAGTGGATCAAAGGTTGGACTTGATGATCCCAGAGGACCCTTCCAACCCGGCTGATTCTATGATTCTATGATTCTATGTTCTGGACTCAGGAGAAAAACTAAGAACACCAAGAGAAACAGAGGATATGGAAGACAGCCAGAAAGTAGTGAGAAATTATTTTTAAGGTGATGCAGTAGAGACTAAGGAGGGAAATCAGCGTGAGGGGAAGTATGAATTAAATAAAGATAAATAACATAAATACCTAATAAAGACAAGTTTCCAGCAGCCATTCCCCAGTGATTTTGGTGTGTGAGCCCACCTGTTTCAACCCTGTCACAGGCTAAAGACAGGTGCTCAAGATGTGGGGTATGATCCAAGCTGCCCTATTCTATAGCTCTCACTCAGCTCCCTCTGATTAATGGCATTTTCTGATTCCTGCAGGTCCCTGTGATATCTCCCACAGTCCTGTGATTCCCATTCCACTGCGAGTGCTGTGTTCCTCAGCAAGAGCTTCTGCCCTTCACCTACTGCAGAAGCTGGCTTGAGGAAAGCTCTGAAGGATGTCTAATCACATTCCAGTCCTTCACTACTAGAATATAACTACTCTTCAACATAACTGCCACTCTTGACAAACATCTTTGCTTCTCCTTGGCTGACTTGGAGGACCTATTACCTCTTTCAGATGCCTCCTTTAAAAACTTCCTTTCTGTTCATTTGAGATTTTGCCACCTTCTCCAGAATGGAGACAGTTCCTCAGACCATTCATTCTCTCTGCCCGCACTCCCTGTGCTAAGTGGATCAGCAGCACTTTTTAGTATCTTAAAGAGAATGACAATTTTGTCACCCCCTCCCACAGTTCCCTTCTGCCTCCTGGGACATTTCACATAAAGCTGACAAAACAGCACTTGTAAGCTCTGACTGAATTTTTGTTGTGTGACTTTATTGGGAGAGAATTTTTTAAGAATAGAACTGGAATTAAAACAAATTAAGCTTTAACTCAAAGCTTGCAGTTTAGACAGTCTCATAAAAGAGCTTGTAACATATCCCAAACTCCTTGAAAATATGAGCCCTGGGAGTTCTCTCCTTTGGGAAGGCAAAATTTTAAAACCTTAACTTAAATGTGAGGAAAATAATAGTTTTTGTTTTCTTAGTAGCACACTGGCTCTGGAAGACTGGTTTACTACAGCAGCCAGTACGAAAAGGCCTTTAAAAACCCCACATAAACCCAGACTTTCCCTCTAGCCATAGTACCCATGCTTTTGTTCTTTTGTTTATATAAGTTGTGATTGCAGTAACTAACCCAGTGAAGAGTTTCCATGGAGACTGAAAAGTCATTTTAAACACCCATGACTTTCAGAATATAGATCTCTCCTAACAGATATTGTATGAATTTTCAGCTTAAAGCAACATTTCCTAATAATTCTTAGTTACTATTGTATTTTTTGTAATCTACTCACTCAAATACGCACATAGATAACAAAATTCTCTGAAGATTATAAAAAATTAATAAATGTTTGTATTTAAGATGAACTACCAATATTGATTTTCCTTGATCTGTGAAGGAAATGTCTTTAAATCTGCTCAGAAAGATAACTCCTGTGCAAAGTGTTAAGCATTTGTGCTTTAAAAGTTCAGAAAATATGTAGACTAAAAAGGCTGTACTAAATAAGGAGAGAAGTTAAAATGGCTAATTTCAATTTGGGAATCTAAAGATACAATACAAAATTGATACTTATTATTTCTTTCAACTTTTCCACAGCTTACATATATATTTTTAATCTATGTGTTTCTTTTGTTCTTTTAATTGCAGATGCAGGTTTCTTGTGCATGACTTGTCTTTGGGTCTTAATGATGTGTTTGCTGATTCTCTCCCAGCAACCAAAACTGAAAGGACTGATACTAAATATTACATCAAAGGAAGGTTTGCATTCCTATCCATTCTGACTGGTTCATATTTTGTTCTCTTCCTTTCTCCCAGAGGCTGTAACATTCAGCTCTGTTATACTGAAAGGACGGATGCTAAATATTACATCAAAGGAAGGTTTGTGTTCCCATCCATTCTGGCCGATTCATATTTTGAAGCTGTAACACTCAGCTTTGTTACTTCCTTGCTTGTAGCAAGTGAGCTGTAATACACAGGCTCCTCTCAGTGACCAGCAAAAGAAACTGCTAGAGTCTTGTTCTTTCTTCAGAATTGTTTTGAAACAGAATTTACTTTGGCTGTTTTTTCTTTATTTTTTGCTTCCTTTAGTACACTTTGCCTCTGCTAATGTACACACATATCTAAGTGTGAATTTCATGTGTTCAATTAATGTGGATTTGCTACAAAGTTTTTCCCTCCAGGAATAACAGGAAAAACAACCACCCCATATGACAGATGCTAGTTTTCTTGTTTAGTGTATGTCTGAAAGGCACATTTTAAAAACAAAACTAGGGATTTCATGCAGGTATGGAAAAATTGGAAACTTCATGCAGATTTGTCTGTCAAACCGGGCCTGAAACCAGTTTTGTCAGTATTATGGTTTTCCAAGGGAGCCATTCACTGTGAATTGTTTTTTAATTGATATAACACTTTTCCTTTCACCTGTGCGAACAAAGCTCTGTAAATAGAGATTTATACAGGATGCAATTTAAGATAAAAAACATTGACTTATTCTTCCCCTTGGAGTTCCTCAGGATGTGAACTTATGGCAGAGCATGTTTGCTACAAGTGGAGGGAAGTGGAGACCTTATGAGAGCCTTCCCTGGTGTGAACATTGGACAGCTACAACTCTTCTCTTGATTTCATGTGAGAATCAACTTTTAGCTTCATTTTTTAAAATTCCAATGGTATCAAGAAAGAGGAAAGGATAGACTGAGGTCCCTAGTGCCCTTGGTAGAGTTAGAACTAACCTGCTATGTAGCAGCATCTATGTTTCCACACTTTGCTTGCTCTTTCCAGGACTTATGCACAGACCACTGCCTTCTACTTCCCTCTCCCCATCTTCAATAAAACCATAGTTCACAATCTCTTCTGAAGCAATGATGCAGTGATTAAATACTTGTCACACCCAACTACTGAGCTGTCACTGTTTGATCCCTTATGATGGTCACTCCTAAACTGCTGAAGCAACTTATGCTGGTTTTACTCTCAGGTAGAACTGCAATAACTTTGCAGAAATAACTTGTATTCAAAGTCTGTATTGCAGAACTGAGCACTGCACAGTGATATCCAAGTTTGGGTGATGCAATTTAACTTACATATTGGAAGCAGTGTTATCCCAGAATCTCACTGGGCCATCTCAGCTAGCTTGCATCTTTCTGTGCAGTGCTGCATTATACCCCAAAGGCAACAGAAAAATATTCAGCCACCCCAATGCCCTGTTGCTTGGTGGCCAGCACAGAGAAGGATTAAAGTAGAAAGACAGCCCTTCTTCTGGTCCCTCTGGGGCGTTTTATCAGCAGCTGGTGGCCTCCAAGGTGCACTGCTTTCATTGCCAGTTCTGCAAGAGTATCTCACAATGTCTGAAGAAATTCAGTACTGTTGAAGTATGTTTTTCACTAACGTGTATTTAATAAATACACAAAAACTCGTCCCAAGTAGCAGGCAGGTTTCTCTGTCCTACTTATTCTCCAGAAAGATAAAGGCTCTAATGCTGCTTGTATTGTGGGAAATATGAGTGAATGCTGGCTAGAAGTTAAAAACCTCTAACTTGGATTAAAAAGACATTTTCCCTTCTTGTTACTTATTTATAATAACTCTGTATTCACAAACCTACAAAATCAGAAATTTTTATTTGTCTTTAACACACTGTCACCTGACACTAAGGGAACAGACAATTTCTTCTAGGGATTCTTGGCAGAATTGTGGTTACAATTAAAGCTTTATTTTCTTAACAGAATTTTATGATTAGTATAGCACAAAAGAAAAAATGGCATTGGAAAAAAATAGACTTAAAAAAATAGAAAAAAATGAAAACATTCATTATTAAGCATTCACTACAAATGTCCTAGTTTAATGGTTAAAGCCTTGCAATATTCTGATGCAAGAAATCCTAAAGGTTGCTTCAGTTGCAGGTCAGACCTAAATATCATTAAGTTGTGCTTTGAAAATAATCACTACTACTGGGTTACATTGCCTTGTCACTTTGCAATTCATGTTTCAATATAAGAACACTGATGGCACTTTTCCTGCTTGATCAGAGGAATGAATTTGAGTAAAACCTTTTGTACTCACCCACGTACAGCTTGTATGTCACATAGCTAATATGTGAGTTGCAAAACTACTATGACAGTTGCAAAACTTTCAATGCTAGAAACTCAAACCATGGCATCTTGAAATCAGGTGTATAAGAAAGGAGGTAAGAGGGGAACAGAGGTGAGAAAGTTCATGAGGGAGAGGGTCTTACTTAAACTTCATACTGTCCATGAGACTGTACACTGCTTTGCTGCTGACTCACACAGTCTTAGTTTTGTTGAATTTTTGAACAAAAATCATCCAAACTGCATGACTAAAACTGCAACCCTTAGTGCTATTCAGATACATCCCAACCCACAGAAGATATCTGCAAAAGTGAAATCCTCGAAGGAACAGCTCCAACAGCAAGGTTCAACAGCTCCATCTCAAGGTCCAACAGGTACCATGATATTCCCCTGAAGTTAAGCATAGCAGATTCAGAGTATTAGAGTACTGAGAAAAGTAAATAATCTGCAGCTTGAACTGAGAGTGCAAACTGTCTAGAGACATTACTAAGTCACTAACTGGACTCACGTTGTTGGCTGACAGCTTTCATTTGGGAATACTGAGCAACAGTGTAACTCTATCAACACAGATTTCACAGGGAGATAAAAGGACTATACTAGTTACTGTTCAGCCAATAAAAACTATTATTGACACAAGATTTTATGACATTTATTACTACAAAAATAAACATTGTCCGTTGATTATAACATTCTAGGTTTAATCTCTTTTACTACTGACTGTGTCTATCTATAAAATAGACACACAAGCTAAATATTGGACTCAGTCTTTCTTATACCTACTTTAGCATACAGTTATTTATTACCAACTCAAAGTTTATCTTTCTAATTAACTCCAGTAGCTCACCAGTAGCCTGTCAGAAGCATTTTCCAATTTACCTTTTGAAAAATAAATGAGTTATCATAGGAAAAAAACAGACAAAACCGAAAATCTCATTAAGAGTATAGTATTAGTATAGTCTAATTAGTGGAGCAGTTCAGCACAGCAGCACTTAGATGTTAATCTCATCACCTGGTTTGCTTTTATGTACCTCAGCGTAACCCTCAGTGCTGAAGAGCAGGATGTGGTACAGATTGGAAGATACCTCCTTTTTTAAACAATGTGGGAACAAGCTGATTCACTCTGCATCTGCATTTAGTTAATTGGAATCAAAACGGAGGACTGATCTTGGCTAAGTGCTTTGAAAATGTTGTGTTTCTCAAAGTGGAAAACCACTTTGAACAGTCTGCATGACAGCATGCGTTTTTCTCTCATGGCTGAACACAGCCACCACATGATGTAAGGTGAATGTGTGGGGCCAAGGCACTGGTTTAGGATGATCCTGGGAACTGTGGTTAACTAAAGAAAAACACCAGGTGCTGTTTACAAGAGAATATGAATAAAAAGGGGAAGACTGAAAAGGATTGGTGGACAAATACCAAAACTGAACTCTTTGTGGTGTGCAGCTCCATTCCTCTCAGCGCCCATAAACATCAGTTCTCTGAATGGCTGAGTAGTTATGTTGTCTCATCAGCTCTGCAATGAAACTCCACTGTGAAATCTTCAGTCCAACAAAATGAGTTTATGGGAATAGTTCTTGCCAAATGTAGATGGCAGCCAGGCATGATTTGCTAGTTTGTCATATTTTCCCAGATAAAAGAATTTGGTTGCTTCACATCAGACAGCCTGTCACATTTTCATGACTGAGGAAAAAGGTCCTAGGAAAGGAATGATGCAGCCTTCCTTATTACTGACCAGCTCTAATAAGAAGAGAAGAAATTGACCCCCAGAACTTCAGCCCTTAGCTGCAGGGGTAGGAGCTGTAGAGGAGGTGCAGCCACACTCATGATATAGTTGCCAGTCTGCAGCTGGTGCTCACAGGGAAGCTGCAATGTGTGATGCTAATAACTTATGTCTAGTCATGGCAAACAGCTGTCCTAACCAACTACCATGTCAGCTGAAATAAGGAATAAAAAAAAGACAATTAATTTAAGCCACTCACTAGGCCAAACAGGTCCAGTGGAAGTCAAAAGTGACTTAATCTTGCTAGTGAGTTTCTGAAGCATATTACCGAGGCTAGATCCCCTGAGGATCACTGAGCTGCATTCACCAACCAGTGACTGAGCAGGACCTGGGTGCATGATCACTGTTAGCAACTTAATGACTGTACTGCCCTATCTCGTATTTGAGGGATAAGAAAGACATGGAGCACCGTGAGAGAATTTTGTCCAGACAGTATTTATTCCTTTTTCTTATTAGACTTATCACTGGCAGCATTAATATGGTTTGATGTAGCTGAAGGCAGTTGAGTGGACACCCTGATACTGGCTGGCTTCTTACAACCTAAGAAAGTGCCATATCTGCAGTGAAGGAGGTTCAAGGGAGGGGTGTAGGACCTTCAGCAGAAGCCCTAAGTCCCCCCCAAAAATGAATGAAAGGAGCAAGTGTAAGAACCAAGAACCACATAAGGAAAATTTCTGTTCCATAAGAGTGTCTCTTTCTATGGTTTAAGGACATAAAGACAGGAAAGAATGAAAAATGCCATGAAAAATTAACAGTTGTCTCTCCTGATTAACTGCTATAATGCATCAGTTATTTTTTGGATGGAAAACACTTTCTGATGAGGTTTTAACTTTTAAGTCAAAGATTTACTATGTTCAAAATAAAAAGTCCCCTTCTATAAGGATTTGCATAAGTTCCCATGGGTAACATGCATATTTAAATTTAGGGATTAGTAGAAAAAAAAATAAGAAAGTATCTCCATGAAAGCAATGTTGTTCAGGCTACTATGCTGCTTAAACCTAACATCTAATGTTATCAGGAAAAGTCTTTAGAAGAGCAGCCATACGATTGTCTTTTTTCTACTGAGAGTTTTCCTAAAGGCATATATTGGCAATATCAGTGATAAGAGACTAATACATTACTTTCTGGCACATCCAAACCTCTTGAGTCAACAATATACCCTGGCAGCCAGGAGGGCCAGCTGTGTCTGGGGGCCATCAGGCAAAGTATCACCAGCTGGTTGAGGGAGGTGATTGTCCTGCTGTGCTCTGCAGCCTGATTGTCCTGCTCTAGTGCGGCCTCACCTTGAATATTGTGTGCAGTGTTGGTTAATGTAAAAAATGTAAAAAAGACATTAAGCTACTAAAGAGCATCCAAAGAAGGGCCATGAGGATGCTGGAAGGTCTGGAGGGGAAGCTTTATGAGGAGTGGCTGAGGTCACTTGGTCTGCTCGGTCTGGAGCAGAGGAGACTGAGGGGAGGCCTCATCGCAGTCTTCAGCATCCTTATGAGGGGAAGTGGAGGGGCAAGTACTGATCACTCTTGTAACCAGTGACAGGACCTGAGGGAATAGGATGAAACTAAACTGAGGGAGGTTTAGGTTGGATATCAGGAAGAAGTTTTTCACCCAGAGGGTGGTTGGGTGCTGGAACAGGCTCCCCAGTGCAGTGGTCACAGCTCCAAGCCTGACAGAGTTCAAGAAGTGTTTGGACAATACCCTCAGGCACATGGTGTGACTCTTGAATATAGTCCTATGCAGGGCTGGTGTCGTGGTTTGGACCTTGTTTTCCCCCAGAGGCTGAGAAAAGTGGTAGACCCCAAGGGGTGGAAACCCTTGGAAGTTTTGAAGTTCTGCCCAATGGGCGCTCCTGCGGAAATGTAAACATATCACAACCAGACCGGAAGAGAAGAGTTGTAGTTTTGGTTGTTGTAGGAGAGGTGGCCATGTTGTGAGCCACGAGGTAGGGGCTCTGTGCCCCTTGGGGCCTCTGGCCCCCTCCCAGCCTCAGCTGGGGGGCTGCAGGGACCTGGAACAGCATAAAGCTGGGCTAGGTGCCTGTAGTTAAGATGGGAGATGTTTTTCTCCATGGGCACAGAGCAGCAGCCGGGACTGACCAGAGAAACGGTGGCAGAGAGCCAGAGATAAGGACCTGAACTGGGGGAGCAGCAGAAGCAACATGCAGCACTGCAGAGAAGACTCCTGGAAGGAGGAGAAAGAGAGCCAGCAGCTGAGAGACAGAGTTCGGGGTAAGACTGATACCAGATCCCCAAAACTCCCTTGAGACCCCTCTTGGAGAAGAGGGACATGGACTCCTATTTAGGAGAAGAGTTTTAGACATGCAGCACCGGGGAGAGAGAGAGGAGCTAAGAAGCTCAAAAGACGTCCCGGAGCTGGACCGGGACGGCCAGATGGAATGCGGGGGGAGTTGACCTTGGCTCCCCCCCCCTTGCACTGCTGCCCTGGTGGCAGCCTGAGAGGCAGTGGCACAGAGGCCCTGCAAGCAAGGAGCTGAGTCTCCTGAAGATACCAGACCGTCACGAAGACTTCCCTGTGTCTTCGTGATATGACGTGGTGATACGACCTTGTCTGGCGTTACAAAGCCCACGGAAGACCCCTCGGTTGAGGCGATGGGGCCGAGGGAATTTGATATCTCCCTCGTTGAGTGCTGGCAGAAAGCCAGCTATCAGCTGCTGCATGTGGAGAAGACAGACAGACTGCTGCCTCAGAAGATGCTGCTGCTCAGAGACTGGAAGGGATCTGTCCTTCTTTCCCTCCTGGACTTTTATTTGGAGGGGAGAGGAGACCTGATCCACTGTAAATACATATGTCATGGTAGAGATAGTTTGTGATCATGCGTATAATGTGATGTTATATTTATTTGTACAGTCATTGTAATATATTCCCTTTCCCCCACTTGAGTCTGGTGTGTTTTGTCTGGAAAAACCCATCTCACATTAGGTTGAGATGTGGGAGGGGGGATGGAGCCAGGGAATTGGATTTTGGGGCTATCTCAAACCATGACAGCTGGGAACTGGACTTGATAATCCTTGTGGATGCCTTCCAACGCAGCATATTCTGTGATTCTACGATGCTATGAAATACTTTGGATGACACTAAATATTTTTTGCTGGTCTGTCATGAGTGATCTTCTGAAAATTATAGAACTGTAAAAAACATAAATGAATCTAATTGCAACATTTTCCTTCCTTTCCATCGTAAATACTTCTTCTTCTTTTTTTAGGAAGACTCATTTGCAGTATATGCTGCTCCTCAAATATCCAGAGATATTCCCTGCTCTTGAGTTTGAAATGTGGGGATAGTCTTTTTGGATATGGTGGGAGAAACATCATGGAAGACATTGGAGTGAGTCTGTAAAACCGGAAAGCATGTAGGTTGTTTCAGCTGGCACCAATTTAGCATTTGTGAGATGAAGTTAGATGACAGACCTTTGAGGGAAAAGATGTCATCTCAGAGAATTAGGTTTCACATATGCAATCTACTACAACAGGAATTCCATAGCAAACAGTGTGTGAAAAATGGCTAAGTAAACTGGCCTAGAATACAGAGCTTTATTTAAATATTTATTTTAAATATTTTAAAACAAATTGTTTCCACTTTTTCACAAATGTCTTTGTAGCACTTTAAAACAAGAAAATTTCTTTTTTAGAAAAAGTATCTATTTTGCCCCTAGCCTTAGTCCTTCTTACACTAATAAAGAGCAGAAATAAAATGTGAAAAGAATTTTAGAGTCATTTTGTACATAAGTACATTTTCAATAGTCAGCATTAAAAGGAAAAATTGTAAATTTTGTGTAATTGCAACTAATTATTGCAACTAACAATATTTCAAATTGTAAAATACATTTTTGCTCCCTATATTTAAGTCTATAAATCCCACTTCCTTTTCTGCTTATTCATTGTACAGAAAAAAGACTTAGAAAAAAATGAAAAAATATATCAAACTGTGATTCTTTTGAAATATTCATCCTTAAATTTCACTCTTTTTTTTTTTTCCACAGCATAAAATTTGTGAAATACTAGTGTTTCATTCTTTCGTGTTAAATGGGAGAATGAAACTACCTACCAGTATGCAACTTCTTGCTCCCACTTGGCTGAAAACTACAAATATGTCAAAAACAATCCCAGGGAATTTGCTTGCATTAATATCAAGCACAAGTTATTATATATAGAATCATAGAATCAACCATGTTGGAAAAGATCTCTGAAATCATCAAGTCCAACCCTTGATCCAACACCACCATGGTTACTAGACCATGGCACTAAGTGCCACATCCAGTCTCATTTTAAAAGCCTCCAGAGATGGTGAATCCACCACCTCCCTGGATAGCCCATTCTAATGTCTGATTACTCTCTCTGTAAAAAATTTCTTCCTAATATCTGTATTCATGCTTAATTAGACGCCGTTAATTTTTGGTTGTGTTTGGCCCAGCCACCTGTGAGAGTCTGTTCTTTTCCTGCCAAGTTATGAGAAACAAGCACCGATAAAAGAGAACTTCGTTCTTGAAGGGAGTATCTTGTATAAACTGAATTGGGGCCTGACTGTTGGCCAACAGCCCTACAGGGGCATTTGAAGGTCAAAGTGAAGAGGAGGAGGATGAAGTAAGACTCATTTAGAAAAGACCCCCAATGTGCAGCACGCAGGAGCTGGGGAATTTCTAATGTACACAAGCATGTGCAGAAGGAGTACCACTTACATAAACAGAGGAGGGGCCGAAGGCCTCTAGCTGGATGGTCCTGGCCACACCTGCCCAGGTAGGCATCATAGGTTAACTGTATAAAAGCAGATAGCTCTTGCTATCTGGATGTAAGCTTGTAGCAGTCCGTGGCAGCATTCCAGTCATGCGAGTCATCCCACCACGTTTCTGTGATGGCGACTGCATCATAGCTTTCCTGCTGTACAATGGCTTCCAGCTCCTCTTGTTTGTTACCCATGCTGTGTGCATTGGTGTTCATGCACTTCAGCTGGGCTGCTGATTTCACTTCTAACTCTGGCTTTCCACACTTAGGCTCATCTCTGGCGAGCCCGGTTTCAACCCATTCCCCCGTCAAACCTAGTTTAAAGCCCTCCTGATAAGCCCCAACAATTTACGGGCTAGAGTCCTTTTGCCCTTGCCAGATAGATGAAGTGCATCTGACTCTAGCAGGCTAGGTATCATAGAATTTGCCCCATGGTCAAAAAACCCAAAATTCTGCCAGTGGCACCAATCCTTTAGCCACCTATTGATAAAATGGATTTTCCTACTCCTCTCCTCATTCATCCCTCCTACTCCAGGAACTGAGGTGGATACCACCTGTGCTCCTGTCCCATTAACTAATCAACCCAGCTCCTTGAAGTCCTTTTTAATTAGCCTGGTGCCTCTTTCACTAATGTCATCACTGCCAGCCTGGACCACCAGCAGTGGGTAATAATCAGAGGGCCGGATTAGTTCAGGGAGTCTCCTACTAATATCCCTCACCCAGGCTCTGAGAAGGCAGCAGACTTCCCTGTGGGATGGGTCCAGTTGGCATATAGGGGCTTCAGTTCCCCTCAGAAGGGAGTCACCAACTACAACTACCCTCCTTTTTTTCTTTATAGCTGTGGTTGTAATCCGTCAGGTAGATGGGGTGCAACCGGGAGACCCTCCAGACAGATCCTCTTCTTGACTGCCCTCTGCCTGACTCTCTGGGTCCAGGGCCTCATACCTGTTCTTTAAGGGCACCGTGGTGTGAAGGAACAAGATTCAGGATGGGAACAGTTCCAGGCATGGAGGAAGATATACAGCAATTGACAGGACTTTATTATACGGACTTTACTATACGGACTTTACAGTTTTTATGTGTTTATATACACACTGTATGTTGCCCTTATATTTGCATTTCCCGGGCACGCTCAGGCATGCTTACTTCCCTGCTTCCCTCCCTGATTGGCCGGAGAAGCTGCAGACAGGAGACAGCCACCATTCGCCCTTTCCTTCCCTGGCTCCTCCCACGTTCCTCCTCCTTTTGCCTGTGTCCCTATCCCGATTTGTTCCCCCGTTTGTCTGTCTCATGCTCCACCCCATGTTCTGGCCCTGTCCCCGCCCGAACTGATAAAAAGTCCCGTGCACGCCTCAATAAAGCATTCCATCTGCACCGGTAACTTGCGTCCGAACCCATCCGTGCTGTGTCACGGCCCTATCCCCCTTCGGACCATGGCACTGTGGGAGTTGATGGGGGTCAGGAGGGGATTCTTTTACCTCTTCGATCGGGGACCTGTTTCCATCCCCCCTACCTACTTGGTTTGCTCCATCTGCCTGATGGCAGGAGGGGCAGGGCTTCACCATCTCCTGCTGGACCCTTCTTTTGGGGTCGGAAGGGTATGACTCCACCAGTATATTTCTCTTTCACTCTCTCTAATACTTCTTAGCCTCTCCGCTTCTTCCTTGAGCTCTGTCACTAAGCACAGCAAATCATTCACCTGCTCACATCGTTGCAGGCATCTCTCACACTGTCCTCTGGTACTGACGCCAGGCTCAGACACTGGACAGCTGCATCTTTCCTAGGGGGTTCTTTCTGGGTTAGCACACTCCCCCTGAGAGCAGCAGGCTTTTGATGTTTGGAAACCATTGCTGGATTGAGAGAAAAAAAAAACAAAACACAAACCAAAAACTGACAGCCACACACCCACCTCACAACCCACCAGAGAGAGCTGGGAGGGTGGCTGTGCCCATCCTGCTCACCCTGCCTGTGCCAACTGCCATGCAAACTGCTGTGCCACATTCTCACTGACGTGCCATGCCCCTGTTTGCTGTGCTCCCTGCAGCAGTTTAAATCTCCTGGAAATGACCTCAGCTCCACTGCCTTACATATAACTCATGTGTGTGTGTGTGTACACATCTATCTATCTATACATAGATATAAATTAAGGTATATATACCTTTAACGTTAGCATGATTGGTCAGAATATTTTTACAGCTGGCTCTAAGATGTATTGCTGTGTTGAGGTTGCTCTACACAGCAGACACTCAGTTTGTGCGTAGATCACTGCTGTACACAGTGCAGCTGGTGTCCAGAGAGAGTCCCTCAGGACAGGGATCCCAGGAACACGCATGGGCAATGGCATACATGGCATGTGTCTGTGCTCTGTGCAGCAGAACCACGTGGACTATACTGCATGGCACATCATGTGTTTTGGCAACAAGAGGTGGAGGCTAAATTTGCCTAGAAGCACTTTCCGGATTTGTTCCCTGACATACAGCAAATAATGGATTTTTCTTAAATGATAGAACTAAGTTCAATATTTAGAGAAAAAGAGGAAAGAGAAGTATCCTGCATGGAGGAGCCTCTAAATTTCTTAAGAAGATGTGTAACCATAATCTTTCCATTGGGGCATTAAAAAAACTATCATAAAATTTTTGGTAAAAACTTAATTTTTTAAAGGGTGAGGGTAATCAAAGTGTTTCCTAGAATACTGTCTTCCCTGCTCCCATAAGCGTCAGCCAAAAATGGAGGAAGAACTGATTCTGTAGACCTTGACAGGCTTACAAAACACAGATAATCTAAAAACTTCAATAATTCAAAGCCTCTTATGCTCCTTCAGCCTTATGTGTTTCCTGAGGAAGCATTCCTGAATCTGAGACTTCAGCAATGTGGAATTCTCAAATACTGAATTCCTGCAGAGGGAAGCCCTTCACAGTGCCTTTAGCAGTCACCAGACAGTGATAAAGATATTGCCAGACAAACACTTGTAGTTGGGACAATGTTTCCAGGTGCAGAGGAGCAACTTGTGTAAACAAATATATACAATGTGCTCTATCCCTGTCTAGCCTTCTGACCTAGAGAAGTTTCAAGTCTAGGCTTTCAACCTGGAAAAAAAACCCTCAGGCTTTTAGATCTACAATGGGTTCCTCTTTATAGGAAATAAATCTATTCCCCAAATCTGTGTCTTTTTAGGGGGCCATGATAAATGTACATCCAACTACTTCAAGGTACACAGCTTGCGCCATTAGCATCTAGAGATGCAACTATCATTCATCTGTATCTGTAGCTATAAAGGAGAAATGTCAGTCAGATTCAAAAAAATGATTTTTAATATAAAGAATCATCTCAGCACACATTTTAAACCAAAGTCGTTTATCCAATTCTAAAAGGTACCTGTAGATTCACTGTTCAGACTGCAGAGCAGTTTCCAGATCAAGTCTTGAAGCTGATATGATTTGAGCTTGGATTTGGCCCATTGTTCATGTATATGAAGTGGCAGTACTGCTTAGAGAGGCATATTTATCACAGAGAAATGCATTTTAAACTCCAGAGAGGCTTAAAAGTTCCCACTCCCTCTCCCATATCTTTCAGAAAGACGCAGATACCTGCACATAGCCATGCCTGCTCTTCTGCAGCATTGGTATTTGTGAGTTTTTCTTAACTTTTCTCACATTCAGAAGCAAGCTTTGGTTTTGTAATTACTATCAGAACTGAAGCCAAGGCTAATCAAAATCAATTATCAGCTCTGAGATAGGAGGAATAAAACAGAGGAAGAACAGCAGAGCAGCAACTGGGCTTATGATATTAAAAATCTATAACAGGCAAATCTATGTCTTATTCTGACAAGTGAGGCACTCAGCATATCCATCATTCCTTTCATCTTGCAGATGATTGTAGATCTTGACACATAATACTACAACCACATCTTTCCACCAAATTTCTATAATATCTGCCAACAGTTCGTAAAGGTTCTAGATAAAAATGATGAAAAACTCATATTTCATAAACCTACTTAAGAACTCCATAGCTTTTAAATATTTTCTTCCTTCATTTTACAGTGACTTTTTTCTTTTTAATTAGTATGAAGCCCTGTTCCTTCACCAGGAGATAAAGAGTGCCAAACATATCAGATCTAGGAGACTGGAAAACAAACAGGTGGAAAAACTAATAATAAGAATTCATATTTACACTTGCTATAAAAGAATTCTTTGTGTTGGAGGAAGCTAGATAATATATGGCATGCCATCTGGTTTGCCTAGAGATGGGACAATGAGATTTGCAGATCACAGCTCGTCCTAGACAGACATTATCACCCGTTTAACCCAGTGCTTGAGCAGAGTCAGCCCATGGACAATGAAAAGCAGAGGCAAAGCAAGACAGTGCTTCAGCTGGCAGGGCCAGGAAGCAGTGGTGCTGGTGGTCACATCTGCAGGTTCAGCTAGGATTTTGGTGTACTGCTTGATTCCCTGTTTTTGCTAAACTTTCATAGAAGCATCTATGAATAACACTTTCAGCTATCTTCTGTTAGGTAGGAGATTCTGACTCATGCTGTTGAACAGAGGCGGTTCTCACAAACGTGTTACATCAAGTACTCAGCATGATGCTTCCAGCTTTTGTACAACATGGGCAGAACATCCCTTTGGCATAACAAATAACATGGAGCAAACGTGCCTTCTTCTTGTAGTATCAAGCAGAGACTCCACTTAGATATATCCATTTGTCCAAAAGACAGTTGTCCAGTCTGTACTAGTCAGGTAAGCTTATTGATTCTCTCATAAACAGAAAGATTTGCTCATAAGAGCAATTTGGTGTAGATTCCTACAGATAACTTGATGTAAAAAGGTGAGACACAATCTGGAGTTGCCTCTTTTCCCTGGAGGACTGTGAATGACTACATCCTTAGTGCTTACAAAGCAAACGTTATGCAAATCAAGATCCCATTTAGGGCAGAATCAACCTAAGGTTCTCAGTTATTACTTTCAGAGTGATAAATGGTCAGCCTCAGCTTATACAGACCAATAAACTCCAGTTGTTGAGAGGGAAGGTGCTCTGTGGGCTCCATGACACTTTCTACAACAATGGTAAGCAGAAGAATGTGAAAGAGAAGAAGTTGGACAATGTGAGGCTGGGCAACAATTCCTGCTAAAAACAGGCACGATAGTATCTCTACTCTTTAAGTGTGCAACATGTTTCTGACCTTGTCTGTCCTGACAGAAGTCCACAGTAGAGCATATCTTAAAATAAATTTAAAAAAAGCCAAAGAAACATACCGAACAAATCACACAAACTGAACAAAATCCTCTCTCAAACACATGGAGAGGGAACTGCATGCAAGAGAGCATGTGGACCACACATGGCAAATGTTATTCATATCACTCAGAGCACTGCTGGAAGGCTCTCATATATTAAAATAACTTGTTAAGGAAGAAATCACTGAGGTAAACTCTGGCTTTCCTTTTATGTTAGCTTTACTTAAAAAAGCCCATGTGTGATTAAAAAAACACTTTTATGGAGACAACTGGATATTCACATAACGCAAGGTAATGTAAGTTTCAGCCATTCCAGGTTCTGCTACTGTGATAAAGTTTGCTCATTTTAACACTTGAGGCACAAGACTGACATAATGTATATCTAGCTGTGGTTAAAAGCAACATGATGAAAAATTAAAAGATGACCTTCACACATGGTATATCAATTTTTCCATGAAATATGGAAACGGTTTCTGGTATCTTAGAAGTTACCCTCCACACTAGCATGTTGCTGGTTTAAGTTGTATGAATAATGTACATTACACTGAAATCACAGCAAACACGATTATTACAATTAATTGTATGTAACATATTTTAAAGTGTTCATTGTCTTTCCTGAATTAAAAAAAACCCAATATTCCTATGCCCCTATTTGGGTATAGGAATGCTCGAACACTGTATTTGGAAATAAGTTTTCCAAAATAATTTATACTGTCACAGCAGAAAAGTGATAGCACATATTCTCTCTGATATCTACTATGAATTCCAAGTTTTACTTACCAATCCTGCACAGCATTGAAAGAGTCTTCATTTGTGATGTCATACATTAAAATGAAGCCCATTGCACCCCGGTAGTAAGCTGTGGTAATTGTTCTGTATCTCTCCTGTCCTGCTGTGTCCTGAAACAATAACAAACAAAATTTTTACACATTGCAAATAAATTGAAAAATTATTTTTTGCTTTAATAGAAACAAAACTGAGAAAAGTTATTGTACAACTGTGCAATCCTGAGAAAAACAACAAAAAGAATTCTACCTTGGATCATAATAGGAGGGACACATTGATTATGTCATGAGGTGAGAGGGGAGAGAAGCAGAAAGGCAAGGCCCCCTGTCAGGCCATATATCCTGAGTCGTCACTGATTCATGTTAATCAATCTGAAAGTCAGGTAAGAACCTTCTCTCCTGCCCTGTACCTTCCCAGTCTGACAGAGGTAAAATCTTATGTCCTGGATAAAATGCTGGAACAAAGTAGCACCCTTAAGATCTTCATTATAAGACCATGATGGTTCCTGAAATCAGGAAACATCCTGACCAAAAAGGCAATGTCTGATTGTTCTGTTCTTGTGATTTTAAGCTAGTGGTTCTCACGTGAACTTTAGCACCAATACAGCTTTTTCCTTACTTAAAAATAAAAAAAAAGACTGTATGGCAGTGTTTTTAAAATGAGGGTGATATCTGACTGAAAAAAAGGAGTATGCTATCAGTCCCTTATCTCAAACTACTTTTCTTCCTCAGTCTTTGCAACTCCATCAATTGCCTTTAAAGAAATATAAGTTTTCCTTTCTCCTACTCTCTGTGTTACTTACTACCTTTAAAAGTGTTTCAGGGTAGGGACTACCTGTTAATACATCTATATGCAGTGCCTAGCATAATTTTTAGTCTACAGAAGAAAAGACTGAGAGGAGATCTCATTAATGTATACAAATATCTCAAAGTGGATATCAAGAGGATGGTGCCACACTCTTTTCAGTGGTGCCCACTGACAGGATGCGGAGCAATGGCCGTAGACTAAAACACCAGAAGTTTCATCTCAACATGAGAAAGAACTTTGCATTGAGGGTGGCAGAGCACTGGAACAGGATGCCTGGGGACGTTGTGGAATCTCTGTCTCTAGAGACATTCAAAACCCACCTGGACATGTTTCTGTGTCACCTGCTCTAAGTGACCCTGCCTTGGCAGGGGGTTTGGACCTTATGAGCTCCAGAGGTCCCATCCAACCCTAACAATTCTGCAGTTCTCTGATACCATCACCCATGTCTGCACAAAAATTGAGAAACAGCAATAACTGAAATACAGGGAACACATAACTATTTCCAGCACACCTATTTAGTATTTTTAAGCCACTAACATTAAAAACTTTAGGTGAGATATATGTGACATTTCAGTGCAATCCTGTAACTCACATATTTCTATGTGTGCATATTTAATTTTAACAAACTGAAAATTAATATCATTATTTCTGAATTTTTCAGTAGATGGGAAATAGTTTACTTAACAAAACAAGTAAATTTATTAAATTTACCTTCCTACAGAGAAAAAATAATAAAAAGTGACAAATATCTGCTGTGTTTTCTGAAATAGGTCCTAGGCTAGTAGTACTCCCTTGTGAAAAACAGAAAAATAGATTAAGCAGGCCTCCTTCTTTACACATATATCATTCATCTCATAAACTAATAAAATAAGAAAAGGAGATTTTACATACAACAGAAAATTTTGAGATTAAACAAAAAATATCCAAGGTGTTTAGTGAATCCAAACAAGGTGAAATATATGATTGCTGTTCATCTTGGATTACAGCAGCTGCTACTTTGATGTGGTTTCAGTGATTCAAGATGAAAAGCTAAAGTAGAAGTTAGACTCTAACAGGTCTCACAGAAAGTTAGGTTATGTCTTTGTAAGAAGGCCAGACAGACCTAAACTTTTCTACTTATACTCTGAGCTGGCTGAGACTGTACCAACTGTGGTTGGGAGGTTGGATAGCTGCTCCCAGATTTTCTTGTGTTACTGAATATTAAGGTATTAAAACTTGCACTAAGCCTGTCCATATTCTAATACTCAGAGGTCAGTTCTTTCTCAGTAAGTCAGTTTGTCAATGAGATGAAAGTATCATTGAAAAATTGAGTAAAATGATCTATTAACAAAAATTAGAAGAAATATCATCTGCTATTATTTAAAAAATTTCTTCGTATTCCATTTATGGAATAAGGTTTACTCTCACTTTTTTTTCCTGGCTTCATTTATTTGGTTTGTTATTAGAGAAAATGTCTGGGATGACAAAGGAAAATATGGCCCATAGCAAGCATTCAGCCATTCTGTACAGAAGAGAGATGACTTTCAAACAAGTTTTATCAGCATCTATCAGCTTGTTTTTCAGTCAGAGGCATGTATGATTAGTATGTACAAGAGTATGAGAAGTGGGAGCCCACTACTAGAATTCTCAAATTTTAATTCATAATTCTAAATTCATAGCTAATGCTATGTTAATAGGATGATTAAAAAAAGGAAGATTTTCTAAAGTGATATCAGTATATAACAGATCCTTGACTATGAATAAAGTGAAGTTTATTAGTTTCAAACATAGATAAGAACATTCCTGTTGATATTATTTTATATTGCTTCCTTGCTATAAGGAAGTAATTAAAATTTTAATAGACTTAATTTATGCAGTGTTTATGATCATGTAAGAAATAAACCCAAATATCAGTAACAATGTGTCAAAACTTTTCTGTTCCACACATTCAAAAGCATCTCCTTTGTAATCAGACCAGAATATATTCATAAGTGCCCTAAAGATAGATCCTTTAGTATGATTGTTAAGGAACTAAAATACTTTTTGACAGGAGAGAGAGCACATTAGAAAAAATCACATACTTTAAATATTAAATATTATTTTTTTTTTAGAATAATTTGATTTATTTGAAACAGGTATTGCAACAACGTACATGGTCTTTCTGTTTATTAGCTTTTATTCTTATGGAAGAACTAAGCAGAAAAGAAATTATTTCCATATTTTGTAATATTTATAGTTGTAAATCACTATAGCTGTAAATCACTATGTATCCTTAGGTACTGTTATATACTTCAAGAAAACCTTTTCCAGTTCAGGTATAGTTATTCTCTGCTGGTATGTTATCATAGTCCATTTTGCAAGACCACAGAATTCATATGATGTCTTCTTAGATTTAAATTCTGAAATATAACATCTGTATTTGCACTGACTGATGTTTATTTCTAAGCAAACCAAGTAATATAAGCCTAAGGAAGAATAAAATTTTACCTATTATTGACTGGTATTTTAATCAAGGCAGTTAATTTCCATCTTTGACAGGCAGAAAACAAGACACATAGGTCATTTGGGGCCCTTTACATTCATGTAGTTAATGTCTGGTAAGAACAGATAATTGTTAATTAAACAAGTAGAATGGAAAAGCAGAGGGGAATGAATGAGAGTGAGGGAATGCTTTATGAAAAGTACCACACAGAAGACAAAAAGAGATAATTTAAAAATCTCAGCCAAAACAACAAAAAGAAATGGTCTCAGGAGCTGCAAGAAACATTTTCAAATACTATAATCACTTTCATAAATTCTGGTTATAATAAAGTTACACTATTCTATTAGCTTCTGGTTAGGTGATCCTGTCTTTTGAATCTTTTTTAGTAGGAATTAGATTTTAAATATTAAATTACAGAATTACAAGGTTTTAGTGGTCATAGTACTTTAAATATTGCATTATTAAATACTGTATAGTACTTCTAAATATTGCACACAGGCTAATAGTCAAATACTACAATAGTCAAATATTTGGAAGACTTGCACAATTTTCCATCGTGTGCTCTGATGTCTCCAGTATGTTTTGTTGGGCTTTTTTTCTTAATTGATATTTTTCACCTATAATTGAAATTAGTTATTTTAAAACATTTTCATGCTCCATATTTTGGAAAAAATTACAGAAACACTCCTATTAAATAATAATAACGTTCCAACCCTTCCAAGGAGTAAATGAATGCAGTTCTGGGCAGAATATTTTAGTTTCCTTGTGGAAGAATTAAGAGGACACATACCTTATAACATATAACATATACCTTTGTCATCAATGTGCTGCTAGAATTATCTACAGCTAGGTAGGACTTAACTATTAATTTGGGGAAACTTTAAATTGGATTGAGGTCACCAAGGAAAAAAAGCCTCATTAGAGCAAGATGGGGTTCTTACATATACCATAAGCACTCCTAAAAATCTCTTCACTAAGGAAAGAAAGGTTAAAGATACCAAATAGAAACATCAGTTTAATCTACTACTTGATATGGGGATGAGTCTTCATGTGAAAACCCTATTATTTAAACTAAAGACCACTGTGTTCTCTTGTTTGTCAGTAAATACATCTGCCCTATGGCTGCATATCAAAAGGTTATGCTTAAAACACTTCTCTAATGTGCTGGTATTTGATAAGAGACATATAATTGAAGACAGCACAGGTTATTCCAACAAGAAAATATTCATTTACTCTGAAAATGTGTCAGCAGCTAATGATGCTTAATGCACACCAATCAATCATGTCCTTTATGTTGTTCTAGTTCAAAACTGTAAATTATTAAAGAGAGAGTTGTAAGACGAAAAATATGTGACTAATCTATGAATCTTGCATTATTTCAAGTACAGTGCCCTTATCTTTGCATTCTCTTTGTGGGGAGTTCTGGCATAAAGTAACATAATTAAATTAGATTTCATTTAAATTGCTGTTTAGGTCAGACTGTTTGAGAGCTGTATGTCTAGCATATGTATAAGCATATTTAGTGATTCTAGTGACTTTTGGAGAAAAACAGTCTCATCAGAAAGCATAATTGCCAGAACTATGAATAGATGGAAAGAGAAAGGAAAGGGAAAAGGGAAAAGGGGAAAGGGAAAGGGAAAGGGAAGAGGGGAAAGGGAAAAGGGACAGGGAGAGGGAGAGGGGAAGGGGAAAGAAAAGGGGAAGGGAAAGGGGAAGGGAAAAGGAAAGGGGAAAGGGAAAGGGAAAGGGAAAAGGAAAGGGAAAGTGAAAGTGAAAGGGAAATGAAATTTCAGTTGGAAAGGCTTGTCCAGCTGCCTGACTGCTTCAGAGGTGACCAAAAGCTACAGCTTGGTTTAAGAGGCTGAAATGCCTCTTAAACACTGCCAGGCTGGGGGCATCAACCATCCCTCTAGGAAGCCTGTTCCAGTGTTTGACCACCATCTCAGTAAAGAAATGCTTCCTAAAATACAGTCTAAACCTTCCCTGGCTCAGCTCTGAACAAGTCCTATATGTCATATCACTGGATACCAGAGAGAGAAGACCAGCAGCTCTCTCTCCACTTCCCCTCCTCAGGAAGCTGCAGAGAGCAATCAGGTTGCCCCTCAGCCTGCTTCTCCCCAAACTAGACAAACCCACATCCTCAGCAGCTCCTCATAGGGCTTCCTTCTAGCCCTTTCAGTAATTTTGTTGCTCTCCTGTGGATGTATTCAAATGCCTTAATTTCCTGTAAAAATTGAGATATTTATTAATAAATATCAATAATCTATAAACTTTAATAAAATATAAATACAAGAAAATAAAGTATTTACATTTCTTGCTTAATTTTGATACTATCAGTCATACTTCCTTGTCATGAGGAAAGAGTTATTTTTGTAGCTTAAATTAAGTGGTTTTAAATATGGAAGCTATTTTGGAGCCCTGGTCACTGTGCAATAGATTGTAGTACAGTAACTGGTATTAGCACCACCATTACAGGCACATATGCTTATATATAAAGCAGAATAAAAAATGTATTATCTCATTCAATTACTCTCTCAGAAACAGTAACTTTTTTTGTCCTTTAGGTTTTCATCCAAAGAAATCCTGAAAAAATTAGCAAATTTTATTTAACAAGTAAGTTCCCTGTATCTTTGTAAGCAGAACATTGATCACCCCCACTAACACAAAGACAGTTCATAATCCAGCAGTCGAGGAAATATAGTGGTGTTACTGTCGTGATCACTGCAAATTTATTTTATTATTTTGGACGTTTATTTTTCTTTTTTAAAAGCATTATAAAATCACATTGGTATTAAAAATGCTATATAAGCTTTCATTTAATTTCATTTTATTTCATTTCCTAAGGATTTGACTCCAGCTGTAACCACCACTGGCAATATTCTTAAAAAAAAAAAGTGGTCATTAAAGTTGGATTCTGATTTTATCAAATAACAAGCATATAAAGATATGAAATATTTTTAGTAGGATTTACTGGATATGCCATGCTTTTAAATGTCTAAATAATTTTCATGCTTGGGCTTAAATATTTGGCCGTTTACTTTCCAGCCTCCTGAAGCCAATACAACTTCAGTACATTTGTCAACACGTTCCTGTGCAAACTATAACCTTTGTGAGAAAAACATAAGCATGTAGGTAGGTGTGAGTATGCAAATTCACATCTCTGGACTACTAGAAGACAGGTAGCTTTTAAAGTCTATTTATGTAGAAATGACTGTTCTTCAGTCATTTTTCTTAAGCATCCATTACTGGCAAACACCATAGAGGAAGTACTGGACTAACTGGACCTTTAGTCTGACACAATATAGTTATCCTTATGATCTTAAAAATACTCAAGAAGGCTTGAAACTAGTATTTAGCACCAGTTATTATCAAAATCTTGCTAGAAAGTCTGATTTTATTTTTTTTTCTGCAAAGAGAGATGAACTATAGTTGTTTCAACAAAAGTTCAGAGAAAAAAATATTTATTTCTTCAACAAACAGAGCAACAAGTTAAGCAAAGAACAGGTATTAAAGGATGAAGTTATTAACTAGGAAATCTTCCTCTTATATTCCAAAAAGTATTAGGCAAACAAAGCAGCAAAATTTCTACAGTTCAAGCAAAAATATTTGAAATTTTACAAGTGTCTCTGGAACTTGGCAAGAGAATCTAGAATCAGTTCTTAACAAAAGTGTATGATAAACTTTACAAATGCTGATGCTGATGCACTTTGAGAAAGAGACATGTCCGGAAGTCTCAGTGAAGAGAAGTAACTTCTGTAAGGAATTCAAGCTTTCAGGTGCTTTGCTAGATGATGACTAAAACAATAATCGTATTCTGGGAACAAATCTTAGATGAATAAACAGCACTTCTCGGATTTTTATGAAAATCTGGGTTTTTAGTTATAAGAAAAGAAACAGGGATGAGAGTTAACATGATTTGTAAAACTAATACTTAGTATTTAGAAATTCAGAAAAAGAATGTGAAATTGCCAATCACACAGAAGTGATGACTAGTTTGCTGTGACTCATAGACAGCAAATAATAAGAGCCTATGGAAAGAAAAAAAAAATCAAATAAAATTTTGACTAAAAATCCTCATTGTTTTAGTGATAAATTGACTGAAGAAATAATACTTTGGATTTTGGTGCAGGATTATTTCACTGAAAAATGCTGGACTATTCAAATTAACTTTTGTTAGGTTTATGTTTGTATGAAAAATTTCATTATAGCAGGTAATTGGATCAAATCCAGTGGATCAAGGAATTACTGGCCAAAACCATAAAATAACTCCCTCCAGAAATAAGTCATAGGTTGTAGAGATCCATGGAGTAGCAGAATCAGAAGAACATTCACTATTGGATATGGCAGACATAACTATACCAATCTGTTTTCTAGTTCACATTTACAGGCTTGTACAGAACAATATCCACAAAGGCCCAAGAGATGCCCTGTCACTTTACACCTCAGAATTTATGCAATTATTTTGACAACTCACTTTTGTTACATCACCGAAAAACAATTGATCCTTTTTGAATCCAAGCAGATAGATTTCTTAGTTTTCTGAGGAAATCACAAAATTTCCAATTTCGAGTGATGATTTTACCTCCTTTTGTCTTACATTTTAAGCAAGTGAATTATGGGATCAATTAACATGAAATTTTCAAGCATAATACGATTAGAGAAAAAAGTCTTCTTGGTTCCATAGCTGTAATAATTACATTATATTCACACTAATTTTATTTTTAATAACAAAAATATATTTTAAAGACAAAAAACCTACACCATTATATTACTAGATTAATTAACCTTTTAAGAAGATCAAAAAACATTTATGCTGATTAAAGGGGTACAATTCTATCAGTCCTGAAACTGCAACGTCATAAGAAGAGATGAAATCAAATACCAAAGCAAAACAGAGTGAAGAGATTTAGACTTGTTAGGCTAGAAGGCCTGACTGAAATGCACAATTCCTTCCAAAAATTATATAATTTTATGTAAAATTATATAATTCTTATTTGTATTAGCAGGCAGAATGATTGCCATAATTTATTTAAAGTTTTGAATGCAAATATTTCAATAAGATAAAATGTGCTGGTATAAATAATTTCTAGAGGTAGGATTTATATCATATGTGATGAACTATAATCAGTGTTATTCTTCAGCTGTGATTCTCAGACTACAGGTGTTCTTCCAGAAATCAGAGTTATTCTGCCTTAAGGAATAGGAAATCACCATCTAGTGGAAGCAGAAAAAGGACCAGCTGTGAAATCTGTAGCAAGTATAATTATAATCAGAGCTACATTAAAGCACTAGCTACTACAAAACCAGACACTAGGCTTATATACAGTCAAAGAAGAGTCTAAAAGCAAATCGAGTTTAAAATAACTTTCAAAGAGATTCGCTACCTACAGTGCAGCACTGACTACACTGGAGTAGTGGATGTTTTATCACAACAATTCTGCTTTTATTTATATGCTGTGGTATTTCTTCTGTAATTTAAAAAATCAGTAAAACTAAGACACAGCTTCCTGGAAGCCACCATATTCCACTGCATCTCTATCTCACTCCTTCCCAGTCTTCTAATTGTCACATAATAGTGGTTTTACAGTAGTAGTAGGGTTCCTTAACTTGTTAACAATAGTCCAAAGGTGCATTTTTCTGTGTATATACAGAAATTTGTAAGTGTATATGTATATAATATGACAATATGTATGTAACACAAACAAAAGATAGATATATATATTATGCTATTCTTATTGTGATATAAAGATTCTTTTTGTAATCTTGACCTAAGTATTATGTCTTTATGTCAGGGAATAAGAAAGAAAATTTTTCACAGGGCAAGTTTGTGTCTACAGTCCCAGAATTCTTACTGACCTTATCAAAGCATGAGAAGAAGAAAATATACTGATGCATAATTGTTCCTATACACATTCACATTTCATTAATTATAAACAAAGAGGAGAGTTATCTTACTGAAGAGCTATACTCAGGAGTGTGAATTGGATATGCAAGCATACTAAGACATTGCAAATTTTTTGGATTCATATATTATTTACCAAAGAAAATCAAACATAAAATTAAATGTAAATGATAACAAATCAAATTAGTTTTTTTCAAATATAGATTAGATAAAATTAATTTCAAAAGCCATGCTAAGAAATCCCTTGGCTGAGCAGCTATCAAGTACATAGCAGAGTTAACATAATTCAAGTTCTTTAACAACACCTCCCCCGGCTTCTTTTACTGCAAAAGACATCTTTTAGGCAGACATCTGTTTTTCCTTCATGCAAACTCTGCATTTGGCAGCTGCAACCTTAATAGAAAACACAGTAATCTGGTCACTGACTATAACATAGTGACCAGCATATTAACAGGAAATTGCATTATTAGACATTAAACCATGTGTTCTTTGATCCTAGATAAAAACTGAAGATTATTTCTACCCGGATTTGATTAAATTGTGGGACATGTTCTTTCACTGTGCAGACATAACTGAATTATCCTCCATCAGCTGACAAAATGCTACTGTGACTGACAAGACAGACTGACAGCAGAAGCAGAGACTTGAATAAAGATCCAAGTGAGAATGGACCCCAGAAAGGAGGTTTGGGGTTTTTTTTTAATATATAGTTTCTAATATACTGTGAGGAGAAAAAAACCCAAAATCTTAATTCTCTTCATTTCACATGTAAGCATGATCAAAGACTGCTGCTTTGAGGATAATTTGCCAGGGTTGTTTATTAGTCAGCTTCATATAGGCACCCAGAGGTTTGTGTTTCTGCCTGCAGCACACAGCTCAAATAGAAGTTGTTAATTTTCCTAAGTCTAACTGCTGCTAGCAACTGGGGAGGGAGAAGAAATAGCCCTTTCCAAACACCTGCATCACAAACAGCAATCCTAGAGGATGACAGAATTCAGTTCTTAAACCTGGAAATTATATTCAGTTCTAGAAGCATTGAAATGTGCTTTGGATTTAAGTCACCTACCAATGAGGAGAGGCAACAAATAAATGTGGGGAAGACATGACTTTTCTCCCATTTTTTTCCCATTCAATCTTCAGTATAATGGAAATGTGATCTGTTTGACACTTAATTTTGGCTAAGATGGATGTACTACAATCTTTTGTTTTGTACTACATTTGCTTTGATGCCAAGTAGCATCTAAATTACTGGGTGCTGTAGGAAGTTACATGTTCTCCAAACTTATAAAAATCAAACGTCTCTTATGTACAGGGGTTTCTGAGTACTTTAGGTACGCAGTCTTCAAAACTATGAATGAGGACAGCTCGATAAGTCATCATTAGGTGTTCAGCAAGACTGAAACTAAAGAATTATCAATGATTAATAGGATTTGAAATCCAAAAGGAAGGAGGCCCAATTTTGTTCTTAGTTACACAAAATAATTAAACAAACATAGAGAGCTCAATGAAACCTAGACTGATGCAAACTGAAGATCTCAAAAATGAAAGAATTAAAATTTTGAGTAATTTATTCCCACTGATGATGGACTCACCATAACATTTTTCCTTTTATATAATATATAATGTATAATGTAGTGTTGTATTTATGTGGTTCTATGTTATAATTATATTAAATTATGTGGTGGTTGGGGTTTATTTTGTTTGTTTTAAGGAGGCTATTTCAGGTCAGACCTTTTCCAAAGCAGATATACCAAGAACAAAAACAACTCAAGTGTTTACAGAAAGATTAAACAAACCATTGACTCATCAACAGACAGAATATAGTAAAGGTTCAAGTAGTTCCAGCGTGGATGTTTCATAATAAAGTGTGACGTACTTTATAACGTAATATACGGAAATAGTAGATTTAACCAATAACTAATTAATACTCTTGTGTAGATAGTGGGTTCTTCTGGGGGGTTGAGGAGTTTAGGCTGGGCTGGGGCCATGGGAGGTACCTGAGCCCCAGGTGGGTGAGGGAAGTGGAATGGCTTGCTTTTGCTTTTGGCTCACCTGCAGTTACTGCCCCGAAATGGTTTGCTTTGGAATTTTAGCATCCTGAAAGGGTGCTCAGGGCAAGGGAATGTCCCTGGGAATATCCCTGGGTCTGACTACAGGTGGCTGGGAGAAAAGTAGGGAGTGAAAGGCTTGCCCTAACCATTTTAATGGGGAAGTAGCTTGTGTGTCCCTATGAGATTGCGAGCTATGCTGGCGATGGTACATGCCTTCAGCAGGGTCTCCCATGCCAGACAGGTCAAAACTGAAGGGTCATTTGGGCAGAATGGGCTCACTAGCCTTCAGGCAGTCATTCTACCAAAAGGACAACTCTAATTCTAAACCTGAGCAGATGGAGCTCGCTTAGCCCTGTAAGGCCATCCATCTAAGAGAAGGACACTAATTAAACCTACATCCTGAGGACCTCACTGCCACTGTCCAAGCTCGCTCAGCCCTGGCAGATGAACCCTAGGAGTAAAGGGTGGGACCAGTTCTGCACACGCTGCATCTCACCTAAAAATTCCATTGCGCAGGCTCAAGGGTGATACCCACATTTGTAAAGCCCTGTAGCGACGGGCGAGAGTCAAAATGGCAGGTGAAAGGCGCACTGGAAGCCGCAGACCCAACCCTGCATACAGGCGGTTCAGGATGTTGGTTGCCTGAGACTGACCCCGGAGATGATAGTCTCTTTTGGCAGCATCCTGAATAACCAAGCAGCCTTTTTCAGGGAAAGCACTGCTTGCTCCATATGGAGAGGGGCCTAGAAAAGGTGGCTTAACCAAAGTTCACCTCTACCCTTCACCCGGTTGGTTAACCGCGGCCAACGGGCATCTTCTGATGTGATCAAACAAAGTGTAAGAAACAAAGGCATACACCTGCCTTCAAAGGTGTACCCAAATTGAGACTCGCATGCTGGAACATCAGAACCATGCTTGATACTACGGATAGTGGTTGTCCTGAGTGCCGTTCTGCCCTAATTGTCCACGAACTGTCATGTCTCAACATCGACATTGCTGCTCTCAGTGAAGTTCGCCTTCAAGAGGAAGGCAGCCTCAGAGAACATGGTACCAGTCACAGACTCTTTTGGTCAGGTAAACACAGAATTGAAAGGCATCTCTCAGGAGTTGGCTTCATGATTAAAAACTCTATTGTTCCTAAACTCGAAAATCTGCCGACAGGTCACTCTGACTGCATTATCTCCCTGCGCCTTCCACTCCACAACAACCAACACGTTGTCCTCTTTAGTATATATGCCCCAACTCTCCAAGCTGACCCTGCCGAAAAAGATAAATTCTACACTGACCTGCGCCGCCTTACCCAGAAGGTTCCTGCAGATGACAAGATCATTATCCTTGGTGATTTCAATGCCAGAGTAGGAAAGAACTTAGAAGCCTGGAAAGGAGTATTAGGCAAGCATGGTGTTGGAAACTGTAGCAATAATGTTCACCTTCTGCTAGAATTCTGTGCAGAGCAACAGCTCACCATCACTAACACTATCTTTCAGCAGAAAAACAGTCTGAAGACAACCTGGATGCATCCCAGATCTAAGCATTGTCATCTCATTGACTATGTCTTAGTGCAACAGAGAGACGTTCGCGTTGTCCATCACACCCGCATGATGCCTAGTGCAGAAAGCCAAACAGATCACTGACTTTTGCGCTGTAAACTTAACTTCAACCTTAAGTTCAAACCTAAAAGGGGCGGTATTCCAAGGAGGAGACTCCAAGTTAACAATCTTCAAACAGCCACAGTGAGAGACAGCTTCCAGGCAAATCTTCAAACTAGGCTCGAAAATCATTTTATAGATCCCTCTCCTGGAACACTTTGGCAACATATTAAAAACAGCATCCTGCAGTCCTCTGAAGAATCCTTAGGGTTCTCCTTCAAGAAGAACAAGGACTGGTTTGATGAAAACAATCAAGAGATCCAGGAATTGTTGAGGAAGAAGAGAACCGCCCACCAAGCACACCTTGCACTGCCATCTTGTAACACAAGAAAAGCAGCCTTTCGTCTTGCATGCAGCAAGCTCCAACAGAAACTCTGTGACATCCAGAACAAGTGGTGGATCAATCTAGCTGAAAAAACTCAATTATGCGCAGATATAGGTGATTACAGAGGATTCTATGAGGCCCTGAAAACAGCATATGGGCCTACATACCAAGTCCAAAACCCTCTACTCAGTGCTGATGGTCAAGTGCTTCTGACAGATAAAACCTCCATTCTGAATCAGTGGTCTGAACACTTTCAGACTCTTTTCAGTACTAGCCATGAAGTTCAAGACTCAGCAATTCAGTCCATCTCACAACAACCGGTGAAGATTGAATTGGATATTGCCCTCATTTTAGGAGAAACCCTCAAGGCCATACAGCAGGTGAAAATTGGCAAGGCAGCTGGGGTTGATGGAATACCTGAAGTCTGGAAACATGGCGGCCAAGCACTCCATGCTAAATTTCACGAGTTTGTGGTGCGCTGTTGGGAACTAGGTGAACTCCTATCAAACCTTCATGATGCAGTCATCATCACTTTGTATAAGAAGAAAGGAGATAAATCAGAATGTTCAAATTACTGTGGTATTACTCTGCTCTCCATTGTTGGTAAAATCCTGGAAAGAATACCTTAACCCACTACAGCAGAAGGAATTCTACCTGAAAGCCAATGTGGTTTCAGAGCCAACAGGAGTACCACAGACATGGTATTTGTTCTCAGACAACTGTAAGAGAAGTGTAGGGAACAGAACAAAGGTCTCTATGTAACCTTTGTTGATCTCACCAAGGCTTTTGATACTGTGAGCAGAAAAGGTCTATGGCAGATTTTGGAACGTTTAGGTTGTCCCCCCAAGCTGCTTAAAATGATCATCTCACTCCATGAGGATCAGCACGGCCAAGTCAGATATGGCGACGCACTTTCTGAGCCCTTTCTAATAACCAGTGGTGTGAAACAAGGCTGCGTTCTTGCACCAACTCTATTCACAGTCTTTTTCAGCATGATGCTCCAAAGGGCCACGGCAGACCTCGATGATGAAGATGGTATCTACATTCTATATCATACTGATGGAAGCCTATTCAACCTAAGGTGATTGAAGGCCCACACTAAGATTTTAAATCATCTCGTCCGGGAGCTGCTTTACTCTGACACTGCTGCTCTTATAGGTTAGAAATTCAGGAGGATTTTTCTTCCCCCTGCCCCCCCACTGTAGGAAAGATGGAGTTTGAATGGAAAGGGGGAAGGGAGTTAATTAACCTTACAAAAGAACTAGCCAGCCAGGCTACATTCCTCGTGGATGGCCCATCAGAGGCTGGGGGGAGAGGGGAGGAGTTTTGGGAGGGGGTGGCTGGCTCTGCTCGGAGGGGAGAGATTCAGACTGCTGGGTTCTCTTTGGAGAATGGAGACAGGGTCTGTATTTGGTGCATTTGGAGAGAAGGCCTGGAAGCCTGTTTGTCTGGCATCCCGTCCTGGTGAGCCATGACTACTGGCCTCAACTTGCCTGCGAGCTGTCTTTTGTCTCCAGCCTGGACCTGCTGTGTTTTCATCGCAGAGTCTCTGTGCTCACTGGGAGAAAAGGAGGAGCTTTTGGGGTGCTATCAACTGAGAACAACAGTGAGTCCTGTTTGGGGTGAACTGCTCTCCTTTCCCTTTCCTTCCATTGGGGGAAGGGTCCCCATCTTCTTTTTGGCTTCTCCTGCAACCCGAGACCACCCCCCAGACCCCTCTCCGTGTGGTGACCGCCAGTGATCCAACAGCGCCCGCTGCAGGCCACGATTAGGACTGCGCTAAAGGACAGAGAAGTATTCATTCAAACTTTTTTTTCTAGGATTACTGTCTAGTTTTTTTGTGTTCTGTTACTGTTTTTGCCAACATACATATATCTTTTAATAAAGGGTTGTTATGTCTTCTGGTTTTTCCCACACTTTCTCGATTAAAGCCCCTTAATTTTGAATTTACAATTGCTGAGAGAGAGGAGTTTGGTTTATCTCATAATTCATCCTCTTTAGCAAACATTCCAGTCTCCTCAGACTGAGACAGCCGCCCTCGTTGCCCACACAGAAGCAGCTCTGCAGCATTTAACATCCTGCTTTGCAGACGCTGCTGAGCTCTTTGGGTTGGAAGTCAGCTTAAAGAGGACAGAAGTTCTCTATCAACCTGCACCTCAGGAAGTTATCCACCATCTCCATATCACCATTGGCAAATCAGTGCTCAAATCAGTCCAGCAGTTTAATTACCTTGGTAGCCTCATCTCCTCGGATGGTAAGATTGATGAAGAGGTAGACAACAGGTTAGCAAAGGCATAGAGTGCCTTCAGAAAGCTTCATAAAAGAGTTTGATGAAATAAACACTTGAAGAAAAGTACCAAGATCAATGTTTACAGAGCCATTGTGCTGTCTACTCTCCTATATGGATCTGAATCATGGGTCATCTACCACCACCACCTGCAACTCTTAGAACACTTCCATCAACGCTGTCTCCGTACAATCCTAAACATCCACTGGTCAGATTATGTGACCAATACATCTGTTCTAGAACAGGCAGCAGTCCCAAGTATTGAGGCCATGTTGATGAGAACTCAGCTCCGTTGGGCAGGACACGTCTCCAGGATGAAGGACCACCGCCTCCCTAAGATCTTGCTTTATGGTGAACTTGCCACCGGCTGCCGCAAGAGAGAAGCCCCAAAGAGAAGATACAAGGACTCCCTGAAACAACATCTCAGCCTTGGCCATATTGATCAACATAACTGGTCTACTCTGGCCTCTAATTGGGAGGCCTGGAGACACACCATCTATAACGCTGCTGATACCTTTGAGAACGCACGCAGGATCACTCTCGAGGGGAAAATACAACGCAGAAAGAATCATGTCTTGCCGATACCACCTAAGGAGTCTTTCTGCTGTGCCTTTTGCAACCGGACTTGTCTATCTCACATTGGCCTTTTTAGCCACCAGCGCGCTTGTAGCCAATGTAGGTAGAGCCCTTCCCAAATCTTCATTTGCGAAGCCCAGCCATGATGATGATGAATTAATACTCTAATATTCACAAATTTAAGCAAAATACACTCTATTTAGTCACTTCATATAGCCAAGAATGATCTTAATCTCACAGCTCAATTTAACTGAACTTGGATCAAAATTACTAACCACAAAAATTATTCTCTGCTCTTGAATCTTTTAATAGACTTACCATATGCTTATCTAAAATAGAAGAACTGGAATGTCAGAGTCACCCTGTGTTTTGTCAGAAAATACGGTGAATTAACAAGTCTTTGGAAACACTGCTGAAAATAACCCATTATATCAATCCCAATTGATATAGCAAGTAGAAAAGTGCTTAGTAACAAATCTATTATATATAATTATATATTATATATAAGCTCTTCTTAAAAAAAGTAAAGAAGTATACAAGTTTAAGCATAAAATTGTCAGTTTCATTTTTATATAGAATAATATAGGCTAAATCTTACCAAAGAAAGGGAGACAGAGAAGAAATATAGTGTCTAAGGTAGGCGATCTACTTCCAATCTATGAGGTCCAAACAAATATGTATCTTCTCTGCTGACCATCACCCCAGGATCCATGCAAAATGATCAGAGCTAGTGAAGTTTGAACTGACTCAAATGCAGCATGAGGCATGGGCAAGGGTCTCACATCATGAGGCACCAGTGACAATAAATGAACATGGGTCTTGACTGATGACCTAAGAGCATTCATATTCCATTGTGGTGGCTTATTAAAACCTCACTGAAGTTAAAATGTAAAGAATTGGCTGGGTTTGTTTCTTTGTTTATATTTTAATTCAGTAGTTAGTATAACAGAATGCTGAAGACTAATGCAAGAAAAATCTCGGTAGGGCACATTTTTTTCTTTCTCAGTGCTCAATACAACAGCTATACTTTGCATTTTAAACATTATATGTTTTCCTCTCTGTCTTCTTTCTGACTCTTAGAGCTCCTTTGTGCACATATAAAGTGTTCATCTCTATAGTACAAGCAAGTACAAGCAAGCTGAATACCTCCCAGGTGGAGTGTCTGAAACACAGAATAGCTTGAGTGAATTATCCATGTATAGTGGCATAGAATATTAAATCCAAGACCTCTTATAACTGTGTCAGCTTTTCTCTTCCCTTCCAACTCTCTCTCTTGCTGAGGAGAGTGACTAAATCCTTAGTATAGAGTTCATTTGCTCCTAAAGCAGTAAAATCTTCTGTACACTACCATTACATATCTTTCCTCTAATAAAAAAAAACATTTGCAACGCAATGCCTGACTGTAGGAAAAAAAAGATTACTCCCATTATTATATTACTTATATTTATTCTCAGAGATGTGTAAGGGTATTTTATTGGATACATGACAAAATTTGATAGCATTATTAAAAATTACTTGACACAGGGCTAAGGACTGAATTTTAAGAAAGATACAATTAAAAATATCTACTTCTGTAAATATAGATAACTTTTTCTAATAGGTATCTTGTATTCCCCTGCGTTTTGTACGTTATTTACCATACAGAATAAACTTATAGATTAGATCTGTGTCATTAGGACACAACAGCATATATAATATCCTCTGTCATTTAGTATATAAAAACGCACACTATATTAATTCAATCTACTATGGGTACTCTACTGAAATATTGAAGTTCCATATTTCCGTTTATGAATGAAACCTATGTTTAAGGAATATTAAAATAATAATACGCATTTGGAGCCTTTTTGCTTTGCTTTGTTTGTTTTGGGTTTTTTTGTTTCTTTGTGGTTTGTTTTTGGTGTAGACAAAACCCCTGAAGGTGATAAACAATTTGCTTATATTTGCAATTATACTTTCATATTGAAAATATCCATCTTGTCTGCATCTGTCTGTGTCCCAAGGATAGTAATAAATTAATGCATTTCCACTGCTTTACTTAGTGATCTTAAATATACAAAGGTAGTCTTTTGGTGTATTATAGCTTGATCTTTATATAAAGTTTGTTTTATCACAACTTGTGGAAATACATGCAGTTATCAGAGGAACTGGAGTCTGCTAGAAATTTTTTATTTTTCAGCTACATTTTTAGGAACTTCTGAATTATTTGCTAATGACATTTATGCTTCCACAAGTATAGGAGAACACATGGAAGTATAAAATTTATTCAGACCCTGAACAGGCACCTCAACACAACTGAATTATCCAGAATGAACCTTTACAGAAATCAATTTGATATCATGATTTTATATAATCTGCAGAATGACAGATGCTATTGATTTAATTTAAAGTTAGAGTAACTGGGGTAAATATGACATAAAACTGTCTCATACAAAAGGATCTCAAACATTTATCAAACCAATTTGATACCACAAAGGTTTATACAAGATCAATGCTTTCTATACGCAATGGTGTGGTTGTGACTGTAATTCAATACTCAGTGCTTCACACACAGCATTGTTTTCTCAGAAATCCACAATGCCTGAAGCATTTCTCCAATTCACCAGAACTGGATGTTCCACTTAAAGTCTAAATAAGGTCTAAAATAAGCTCTGAAGGGGACAGAAAATAAGCTCTGAAGTGGAAAGAAAATACTTGAGAGCTCATCCACATTAAAAAACTCTCTTGTACAGAATCCGCTGGGCCTGAAAAATAAAGCTGTAGAAAAAATATTGAGAACACTTCTGGACTTGCTGTTAGGAAAATATAATGGCCAGAAGAAGATCTGATAATATCTAGTGAATTCATAGATATATGCACATAAACAGTCCTCTCCACACAAATTTGCTGAACTTCTTTTAAACTGCTGAACAGTCTTTTAAACACTGACATCCTATGATTTTCATCCTCAGTTACAGTTGGAGTTGGAACTTGTAGGCTAACTAACAACACAAAGTAAGCTAGCACTTGGGATGGGAAATTCTTAGTGTTAGTGTTCTCCAACTTGAATAGAAGCCCTAGAGACAAGAAGCAGGAGTAAAAATGTGACCAAATTAAAAGGAAAAACCAAAAGGTCAAGAAAAAGAGTTATGAAATGTCTGGCTAAGGTGCACAAGCGGAGGTGAATACATGTGGCAAGGCCAGATAAGAGTTTGAAGGCAGGTAAAATGAGAGGAATGCCACAGGGTCCCTCAGCTTGAATCAGGCATGACAGAATAAAGGCTAAGAAAGTCAGTCAGAAGGATGGATCACCATCAGCATAACAGAAAACAAGATTAGGAACAAGGATGAAGGTAAGAACTAAGTTGGTTGGGAGAACATAGTGCAGAACCTGATATATAGATCAGTACAGAGCCAAAGACAGGCGCAATAAAATAAAAACTGAAAAGAATATAATCCAGAAACTGGCTGAATAACAATGTGAAATAACGGTGATTCCCTTATACATTTGCAGGAAGACAAAGTCAGGTGTATAAGCCAGTCCTCAACTGGGAGGAATTTGCTAGACTGTCAGCTGCTAAGATTGCCAGCTGAAGCTATCTGAAAGGCTGGCAGTTGAGTTAAAGCCTGATAGAGAGAGTCTTTAAATGGTACACACCTTTCATGTTCCACAACGTGTTGCAGAATTATTCTTCTGAGAGCTTGTTTTTATTACTGTAATAAAACAAAAATGCTTTATAAACAGAACATCATATCCTATTCTTAAACTCACTGCAAAATATGATGCTGTTTCCTATTAAGGTCCATACACTGGTTTCCTTATGAGAAAAAAAAGGCCTCATATTAACTACTCACTCAAAAGGATCTTTGGACTACCGTACACAAAAGATTAGGAGCAAAGAAGCTCCTGCTTCATTGGGATATCTGGCAGCAGGAAGTCTGCAGAGAAATTCTGTCCATAGAAATACAGGCAAAGTTTCCACTGACTTTAAAGTTTAGGCTTATGCCTTGCTGATTAACTCATCTATGCAAAAGAGTTGCACAGGCCGTGATGTAATTAGAAAACTGTTGGACAGGAAATGTCCAGATAGTATTGGACATGATGGGTGCATAGTAGATTAAAAGTTATGGCAGTCAGGCAGCAGCAAAGGCAAAGCAATACTTCTTAATATGGAAAATGGCTAAATTCCTAAAGTGTTCATTATGAAGAAAGCAAGGAAAAACTGCCATGACTCTCATGTGATTTCTCCCAGCTAGAAAAGTCTGTTACTTTCATTCAATCATCAGCTATTAAATACAGTTAATTATGAGAATTACATTCCTGTATTTATGATCCTGTTCATTCATGTACCATTTGAGAGCTGGAACATTAAAATTCTGAAATTATATAAGTATAGAGATAAAAAGTGTTTCATAAATCTAGATTCTCATTGCTCCTGTCCTACAGAATCAAAAGAAATGAAGAATTCTAATAAATACTGCAGTTCTAAAATGTAGGATTTTTTTAACTGGTCTAAGTCATATCCCTTTATATGCTCTGTAGAAAAGAAACCGAAAGTTAACATAGAAATGGGATGAAAGAATCTACTGAGGGTTCTTTAGTAAGGCAAAGTATTTACCTCCTATGACTTAAGGAGAGACAGCACAGACAAAACAGAATATGGAAATTCTGATACAAATATGTCGATAGGAATCTATCCTTTATTAAACTTAGGAGTTCCTCTGGGGTTTGAATCAGATTTGCTATCTCAGAAGAGTAGCGATGTTATTTTCCCTGAAATATTTTCCCCCTTAATCTTCTAGCTATAATCCAGTTGATTTGTGATCTTTCTCTTAGTGCATCCTGCAGGAAGCCATTACTGTGAGACAAAACTCTTCCTTCTCTCCACTACACGGGAAGGACATTTTGCACTGATGACAGCAGAGTCAAACCCACCGCTACAAGACATGTTGGGCTCTACATCTAGTTAGTGTTAGGAAATCCCAACCCCAGCTCCTGTTATTTTTGGTGGGTTTCCAAAGTAAGGCTAACAGAAATATTAGTTGAACTCTGAGATTTTCAGTCTCCATCATCAGAAGAATTTTCAGGATCTTCTGTTTCCCATTCATCTCAACCACTCACAGGACATGAATAATCAGTTTTACCTTTCTTTCTACCAGAACAGACAACTATTTCTTGTAAGCTCATTGCTCACAGAGACATTTATAATCTAGCAGAGGTATCCTGTATTTTTCCATTTCAACTAAAGCATAACAGTTCACAGTGGAGATGGCCATCTGCACATGCAGAGCTAGTATTCAACTCTGTAATATATTCATATATTAATTAATTTCCTCAGTTTTAATTACCGAGGAGCATATCCAGAACAATAGAGAAAACAGTTACTCATAAACAAGTTAAATTGAATCTGGTTGGAATGCAGAGGCTTTTACTGCCTCTTCCACAAATGTCCTTGAACTACATTTTTTGAGGGGGAAGAAATGTCACTGCTATGAAAACAATGCAGTATCATAAGAACATGCGTGAGGAAAGATTGCTTATATTTGAAATATGGTACTGCTTGCTCAGCTGTCTTTGTGTCTTCAGTCATGTCCTCATTACAAAAAGACCATTTGGGGAAAACAGAACTTTACCAGTACCTCTGAAAAAAAGGTAAAAAAAACACCAAAGAAACCAAACTCCAAAACTAAGCAAACAAAGGACAGGCTCAGGGAAAGAAGATGTATCAGATTACTGATTTCAAGCACTGATCTGGACAGGCAGGATCAAAGGGTTGAGGCCATGGGTACTGAGGTTCAACGAGGTCAAGTGCCAGATCCTGCTCTTGGGTCACAACAACCCCAAGTAGCGCTACAGGCTGGGGGAAGAGAGACTGGAAAGCTGCCTAGTGGAAAAGGACCTGGGAATTGTCATAGGTTTACTCGTTCTAAAAAACCAAACACGAATTTTCTTTGCCCTGGCACCTTCCCCCAAGACAAAGATGTTGAATGGGGGAGGACAATTTTTTTTGCCTTGAGTGATTGACCTACACAAAAGAGCTAGCTGGCAGAACTGCATTCCAGGCTGATGGCCCTCTCTAAGGCTGGGGTGGGGGGAGGCGGGGGGGGGGGGGGGGGGGGGGGGTGCGGGGGGGGTAGTGAGTTTTTTCCCTCCTCTCCTTGGAAACGGGACACACTTCACTTTTTGCCTTAACAGAGGCAAGGTGCATGTGTTGGAAAAGCTCTGAGGTCGTTTTGCTCTCGATCTGGTCATCTGGCTGTTCTCTGGCCTCAGCTTGCCTATGCTCTGTTCTGTCCCCAGCCCGGACCTGCTCGGATTTCGTCAGAGAGCTTTGGTCCATCCTGCAGAGGAACCTTTAGGGAGGGGGTGGTTTTTTTTTTCCCTCCTCTGATCCCATGTTTTGGCAGCAGTTGGTGCTTGTCGACGAAAGGGGGGAGTCCTGGCCACAGCCACTGCAGACAGCATGAGTTTCGTGGGAAGAACTGCCATCTTTTCCCCTTTTCCCCTTCCCCCCCTTGGTGAGGGGGAGTCTCCATTGTTGGCTTCCGTGAACTGGGGCTCCATGTGGGGACCATCAGAGCCCAACAGGACCCCCTGCTGACCACCACGGAGCACTGCAGGCTCTGCTCCTCCAGGGATCCAACAGCGCCCCCTCCCACCATGACTAGAATTGTGCCAGAGGATGGGAAGTACCGAACTGTTTCCTTTTTGAAGAGGACTTTTGGGTACAGGATTATTGTTGAGCTGTTTTTGTGTTCTTTGTTGTTCTGCCAATACACATATATCCTTTAATAAAAGGTTGTTATTTTCCTTTTTCCATACTTCCTCAACTGGAGCCTCTTAATTTTGGATTTACAATTGCTGAGAGAGAGGAGTTTGGTCTACCTCGTAACTCATCCTCCTTAGCAAAACACTTCAGTCTCTTTAAACTGAGACAGAATGATGGTCAACAGCTGCTGAACATGAGCCAGCAGTGTGCCCACGTGGGCAAGAAGGCTAATGGCACCCTGACCTGTATCAAAATTAGTGTGGCCAGCAGGATCAGGGAAATAAGAATCCCCAGTACTATTCCCAACTGAATGTTCTCAAAACCACTAACAATACAGACCAGTGATATCTTTCAAAAGGTATATTATTATTAATTTTTTGATCCAGAAATATATTCTGCACAAACCCTGTTCTTAAGTAAGTGAAATACATTCTGGATACTTAGTGAAATTGATGTTCTTAATTCACTGTGAGCAGAAAGATGCTGAAGGCTACATTAAATCTCATTCCTTGACTGATGCTATCTGCTTTTCAAACATCTCAGATATATTCTTAGTGAAGTCCACTCTCTGTTTGGCAAACATCATTCCATGAGGCATCACTGCTGAAAAAAAAACCTCAAAAATTTATTTGAATTCTTTAATAACTGTTAATGTAGTTCTGGCCCCTCTCATAGCATCACAGAATCATAGAATCATTTAGATTGGAAAAGATGCTTAAGCTCATTGAGTTCAACCACTAACCCAGCACTGCCAAGTACAGCACTAAACCATATCCCCCAGGGTCACATCTACATGTCTTTTAAATACCTCACGGGATGTTGACTCAACCAGTTCCCTGAGCAGCCTGTTCCATGCTTGACAACCCTTTCCATGAAGAATCTTTTCCTAATATCCAATATAAACCTCCCCAGTGGAACTTGAGGCCATTTACTTTCATCCTATTAGTTGTTACTTGGGAGAAGACACCTGGCTGCAACCTCTTTTCAGGCAATTGTAGGAAATGGTAGTCTCCCCTGCACCTCCTTTTCTTCAGGGTGAATACCCCTAGCTCCCTCAGCTGCTCCTCATAAGACTTATGCTTCTGTTGCCCTTCTCTGGACTCGCTCCAGCACCTCAATATCCTTGTAGTGAGGGGCCCAGACCTGAACACAGAAATAAAGGTGTAGCCTCACCAGTGCCTATTCCACAGGTATCAGAAGTATATGCAGGAATATAATCACAGAAAGCATAGTTTCATCTCTCTTTGTGTATCCTGTCTGTGCAAACTTAATTGGACCCGTCAGACAGTAAAAGAAATAGGCCTTACCCCTCTTCATTTACCAATTTTGGTCTGATTTGCAAAGGGGGAAAATACCATGATAGAGCTGCTTTACATGACACAGCACATAAGAAACAAAGGGGCTTATCCGATAGCCTACCTATACCTTATCCAAAGGAAAACTCTCCATATAGCATAACCATATACAAGACAAGAGTACTGCTGGGATATTGATGTTAGCTGGGAGCATTTCTTCCTCAGCCAACAGAACTATACCAATAAAGGTTCTTCACCCTGAGGGTTCTTCACCCTGAAGGTGGTTGAGCACTGGAACAGGCTCCCCAGGGAAGTGGTCACAGCACCAAGCCTGACAGAGTTTAAGAAGCGTTTGAATGATACTCTGAGGCACATGATGTGACTGTTGGGGATGCTCCTGTGCAGGGCTAAGAGTTGGACTCGATGGTCCTTGTGGGTCCCTTCCAAGTCAGCATATTTTGTGATTCTGTGATTCTGTGAACTTGCTCCAGTATGTTGATATCATTCTTGTATGCTGGGAGAAGTGGGGAGGGTGGGGGAAACAACACATTATCACGAGTGCAGTTTAACAAGAAGGGTTGTGCTCCTGCTAACAGAATCCCCAGTGCTACAGAATTCTATAAATTTGCCAGCAGCACCAATGGTGAATATAGTATGCTTATTATTAAAGACCATACAACATGTATGTTTATACATGTACTTTGTGTACAGTAATTTGAGAAAGATAAAATTATTTTTAGCTGTTAAATAAATAACACATAAACAAACAAATAAATAAATAATTGAAGATTACTAAGGAATCCAGTTCCACTTGAGCCCCCAAGGACTGTCCTCACCAGTAAAAGGTAACCCGTACTAGACAAGGCTTTTCCACCACTATACTCAGCAACACTATCCGATGATTTTCCTCTCTTCACTATGTGTGCTCCATATAAGACTGATACAAATACCCCCATCTGTTGTCTTCTCTAGCTTGTAAATTGGTTTGACTTTTATTCTAATCTCCACATAAATTTTCTTGGACTCCCTTCAACCTGGCTGCACTGGCCAGGCTGCCTTTTAATTAGAAATTCAGTCTGTCTCAGTTCATGTCATCTATCTTCCCTCATTCTCCTTAGCTAGGAAGCCTAATACTTGAGTATTTCTTTGAAGGAAGGATGTTCTCCAACAAATTTGCAGGCTCATCAGAGATTTTTTAAGAACTTAAGAATTTTGTCTGAATTGCTAGCTAAAAAAATAAAAAAAAGGCAGATTTATTGTCCTGTTTATTGTAAAGAATGAATGAGGCTGTGTGGGGCACAGTGACCATGAAATACTAGAGTTTTCAATAATCAGAGATGCAAAGAGGGCCATCAATAAAACTTCTACGCTGGACTTCCAGAGGGCAGATTTCGGCCTATTCAGAAGACTGGTTCAGAGGGTACCTTGGGAAACAGCCCTTGAAAACAAAGAACAAAGGGGTCCAGGAGGGATGGACATGCTTCAAAAAGGACGTCTTGAAAGCACAGGCTGTCCCAGTCTGCCAAAAAGCAAGCAGGCAGGGAAGATGACCGGTCTGGCTGAACAGGGAGATTTTGAAGGAAATTAGGGGAAAAAAGAGAGCTAACAGACTATGGAAAAAAGGGCTGGCTACTCCGGAAGAGTTTAGGAATATAGTTACGTCATGTAGAAAGAAAATTAGAGGGACAAAGGCACAACTTGAACTTAATCTTGCCACTTCTGTGAAGGATAACAAAAAGTCCTTCTACAGATACATCAATAATAAAAGGAGGGGCAAGGAAAACCCCCACTCTTTATTGGACATGGGCGGGAATATAGTTATCTAAGATGAGGAAAAGGCTGAGGTATTTAACATCTTCTTTACCTCAGTTTTCAGCAGTAGGACAGGTTGTCCTCAGGACAGTTGGCTTCTGGAGCTTGTAGACAGAGATAAGAAACTGAATAGCCCCCCTGTAATCCAGGAGGAAACAGTTAGTGACCTACTGAGCTGCTTGGATCCCCACAAGCCTATGGGACCAGATGGGATCCACCCAAGGGTGATGAGAGAGCTGGTGGAAGAGCTCACCAAGCCACTCTCCATCATTTAGCAACAGTCCTGGCTCACTGGGAGGTTCCAGATGATTGGAAGTTGGCGAATGTCATGCCCATTCACAAAAAGGGCTGGAAGGAGGACCCGGGAAACTACAGGCCTGTCAGCCTGACCTCAGTGCCTGGCAGGGTTATGGAGCAGATCATCCTAAGTGCAATCACACAACACACAGAGGATAGACAAGGGATCAGACTCAGCCAGCACGGGTTTAGGAAGGGCAGGTCCTGTCTGACCAACCTGATCTCCTTTTATGAGCAGGTGACCCGCCTGATGGATGAGGGGAAGGCTGTGGATGTGGTCTGTCTGGACTTCAGCAAAGCCTTTGACACCGTCTCCCACAGCATGCTCCTGGAAAAGCTGTCGGCCCACGGCTTGGACAGGGGAACTCTGTGCTGGGTTAGGAACTGGCTGGAGGGCCGGGCCCAGAGAGTGGTGGTGAACGGGGCTGCATCCAGTTGGCAGCCGGTCACTGGTGGTGTCCCCCAGGGATCAGTGTTGGGCCCAGTTCTCTTTAATATCTTCACTGATGATCTGGATGAGGGGATCAAGTGTACCATTACCAAATTTGCAGATGACACTAAACTGGGGGGGAGTGTTGATCAGCTGGAAGGCAGGAGGGCTCTGCAGAGGGACCTGGGCAAGCTGGAGAGATGCTCTGATTCCTACAGGATGAGGTTCAACAAGGCCAAGTGCTGGGTCCTGCACTTTGGCCACAACAACCCCAAGCAGAGCTACAGGCTGGGCACAGAGTGGCTGGAGAGCAGCCAGGCAGAGAGGGACCTGGGAGTTTGGATTGACAGGAAGCTGAATATGAGCCAGCAGTGTGCCCAGGTGGCCAAGAAGGCCAATGGCATCCTGGCCTCTATCAGGAACAGTGTGGCCAGCAGGACCAGGGAAGTGATTCTTGCCCTGTACTCAGTGCTGGTGAGGCCACACCTGGAGTACTGTGTCCAGTTCTGGGCCCCTCAGTTCAGGAAGGATATTGAGGTGCTGGAGCAGGTCCAGAGAAGAGCAACAAGGCTGGTGAAGGGACTGGAGCACAAGTCCTATGAGGAGAGGCTGAGGGAGCTGGGGTTGTTCAGCCTGGAGAAGAGGAGGCTCAGGGGAGACCTCATCACTCTCTACAACCGACCTGAAAGGAGGTTGTATCCAGGTGGGGGTTGGTCTCTTCTCCCAGGCAACCAGCAGTAAGACAAGAGGGCATGACCTTAAGCTGTGCCAGGGGAGGTTTAGTTTAGATATTAGGAAGAAATTCTTTACAGAGAGGGTAATCAGGCATTGGAATGGGCTGCCCAGGGAAGTGGTGGATTCTCTGCCCTTGGAGGTTTTTAAGATGAGATTGGATGTAGCACTTAGTGCCATGGTCTACTAACCGCAGCAGTAGTGGACCAAGGGTTGGACTTGATGATCTCAGAGGTCCCTTCCAACCCGGCTGATTCTATGATTCTATTTCAAACAGTCCCAGCTACATACTGCCTGCTTTGGAATCTACCACTTTTTGATTACAGACAAAATTACTATGCAGAACCACAGAAACTCTCCTCAGAAAATGCTTTTCAGTAGCTATGTTTTGTCCTGAATCCCTGTCATTTACTCTACAACTAATATATCTGTACGCTCTCAGGTTTTGATGCAGAAAGCCAGTGTTTTTTCAGGATTTCAGAAGTTAAGAGTATTTCTAAGCAGAAAAGAAACAGAACAGGAAGAGCCGTCATGATTCTCAAAGCTTAAATGATGTTCTGTTGAGACCAGTTGCCTTTTATTATTACATGGTTACCTCTCCTTGATCAAAAGAGTTCCATGGCAGTGGCTATGCGCAAAACAGAAGTTCAAACGTTTCACTAAACATTTAACATGGTAACAAAATATATAGCTTTGAATAAGTCACTCAGGCTCTAACAAATGACTGAGAGAAGTAGCTTAGGTTTACCCAAAGCAGTCTAACAGAAGCAAATTTCAATGAATCACGGCTTATGAGCAATGCCAGTACAAAGCCAAGGCCAAGACACTTTCCTTTCAATATTGACCAACTCTGGACTGTGTTCAGTGCAAAACAACTTGTGTTGTCCATGGTTACATATAACTGATCACCACAATAATCACATCACTAATCCTGTTTAGGACTGCCATCTTTGTGGTTTCAAGATTGCCAGCACAGAATCTGACTCTGCAAGGTTTGTCAGTCACACTTGAGCCTGACCAGCGAAGGCGGAAACAAGTGCTAAACTGCCCAACAAAATACAGTGATTTAAATATGTATACAAGAAGTGAACCCTTTCATTAGCCTACTAATAGAAAAAAATTACCTTTCCTTGTTTCGTTAACATAACTTGAGCTGGTGAGCAATTCTTTCCTTCCATGGCAATTGTGTGGCTTTTTCTTGAGTCTAGTAATTATGTCTAGAATAAATCAGCCCTTCAGAAATTCTATCAAAATCTGAAGCTGCTTCATGAGCAAATAATATACATTGTTCCATTAGAAAGAAGTATCAACTTTAATGTTCACAGTATTTGGAATGACTCTGAGTCAAGGAGGAATAAGGAACATAATTTTCAAGTAGATATTTATTGGTACTGGACTAGATCCTGTTCTCATGTAGGTCAGGCTAGTTCCACAAAAGCCAAAAATAACACAGACTTATCTCAGCTGGTCATATTAGATGTTTGTGGCATGAAAACAAAAAAGCAGTCCTAATCTGAGTCACACTTGGACAACTGATGAAAGAATTTGGAAACACCAAGAAAGAGTTTCTATAATAAAGCTGCAACTAAAACGCCTTGAAAAGGTCTAGAAAGAGCAAGGGTGGACAGATTTTATAATAATTAGGTAGTAACCCCAAACCATTTACAGCTTTATGTGAATAATGAATGAATAATGAATCTATTTTTCCAGACTGATTTGTTTTGGCAAGAATGTCACTAATACCATATTTGTTTGCTAGGAACATGCAATATTCCTCTGACAGAATAAGCTTAAATTTCTTTGACAGAATAAACAGTGATACTCATGCCACACTGATTAATTTGGAAGTTTGTAAGGGATCTGTGATGTGATAGGGACGTCAGTATGTGTCTCTTATCTACCCCACACAAAAGGCATATTTCTTTATTTCAGGTGATAAAAATAACTATTTCCCAGCTATCAGCAGCTTTGCACTAATCTCTGCACAGTGCTGTACCAAGTTCAAGATTGCCATAAAGATGTCCTGAGGTGCCAGTTCCACTGAAGCATCTGCATACCAGGTTTGTTCCGGTTGCTGCTTCCTTGAAGATGGTGAACACAAAAATGTACCTGTGTCATTCACAGTTAACACAAACTGTCCCAATAACGGAAAGGTTTTACAAAAAACCAAAGAAAGCTGTGCTTAAAAACTGAGATAATTTTAAAATGAACAGCTATGACTTTTTATCTGTTCTAAGGTCTCTATTTAAAATCCAGTCACTGCAAACAGAAAGATCTGATGAATATCACAACAATGATAGGAAGAGGAAACTAATGAGCTAATTACTGAAAATGGAGCAGACTAAATCAGCTACTCCTGGTATCCATCCAAGGGGAATAATTAATGCTGTTAGTTCCAGCTAATTTCTACCATTGTGGAGTTTGACCCTTAAGAAGGAAAAACATGAGGCACAAACATCATGTTTAGCTTACAGTAAGCATGCCAAATTAAACTGAATCACACATTATGAAGTCTTGAAAGGCATCAGGGAAAAAAATCAAAACAAAACACATAAATGCAGAATTACTTTTTTCTGAAAGCATAAGTTTTTACAGTTTCTTAGTTGTCCTTTTTTCTCAAGTATGGCAGACATTAAAATTTGGTTTTTATTTTAGCATAAAAACAGTTCAGTGACTTTTGCTACTCTATGGAAAATCCTTGGGAATTTTGCTAGAAATTCTTCACTATTTAAATAGTCTCTGAATATGCTCTGATATCAAGCTGTCATTTAAAGATTAAGAATGATATTTATTTATACAAAGAAATAAGACAAGATCTACACACTCTTTTGGTACACCCAACAACCCAATCCATTGTTTTATTCTTAGGATTGTCATCATTAGCATTTCCCTATAGCAAAAGTCTGGGGAGAAATGCTACTTTAAGTAAAAGCATCAAACTTCTTTGTCAAGCTAAGTACACCCTGCACACTTAATTCTCTATTTTCAAATAATGTTAGGGAATAACACAGCAAAGTTATTAAGCTATGAAATATAGTAATTAAAAGCCCAGTGTAAAGTAAGGCAAAAATCACATGCAACTGTAATTTTGTGCTGTAGCTTTAATAAGCTCATTAGCAATCACATAGGACGGCCATATGCTGATTTCTTCACAGATGTTCTGAGAGGTTAATGGTAATGTTTGGAAACAGCCTAAAAAAGCAAAAGATTACAGCTTTGATCTGTAATTCTGAACAAGTTGTGGACAATCTTCTGTGCCTCAGTTGTTTGAAAATATTGTGGGGAAGAGATCACTATTCACCTTATTGCCAAAAGCCCATTCCCAGCAACTAAATCTCCTTATCCAGTGTAACATGACAGAAAGAAATGGTAATGAGAGAGGAGATAGTTCAATATTTGAGAATACTATAAGAGGAGGGAAAAATTCCATAGAGTAATTCTACCCCTAAATATGTTTTTTTCTCTCTTATTTCATCCCACCTAGCTGCTATTCTGAATTTCTTTACCCTTTTTCTGCAAAAAGAAGGTGTCACCCTAGTCATACTCTACATAAACAGGTGATGTGTGCACAAACTAGAAGACTAAGAAGTCCTGAAGATACGATATTCGGCTGTGAAAAGCAGGAGGCTTCTTGAGTATGTAAGTGCATCTCTCACCTAATGTTATTCGCCCTCCTTCCTTTCTCAAAAACTCAGTAGGGAGCCCAAAGAGCACTACTATTCCTTACAAAACATAGTAATTTTTTATGACACAGTAACTCTACAACAAGGAGAAAGGAACGCATGCATTCATCTAACATCAGTATTTCAGATATTCCATCACAAATTAGACACTCCAGAAATATAAATATGATTTTTTCCTTATTTTTTAAGATCCTTAGGCATTCTTCTCCTTCACAGAGTAAAAAGTAGATACTTCTTTTCTCCATTTTAATTCTCTTGATTTTTCTCTATGCAGACTCAATACTAGACAGATCATATTCAATGGCCAGTGTAACCAATCATAGGTAGCCCTGCATGAAATTAGTGAGGATCTCTAAGTGGTTGGACCCTAATAGCATTTCCAGGTCCTCTGTCATAATTAACTACATGTGTTACAGGCACATGGGTGCAAAATGTGATTTGAGACCAGTAGCTGCCATCAGGAATTGCAAACAGAAATATATTTAGCCATGAATTGAATGAGATAAACCAATGTTAAAATTTGCAGACCTCTAGAGGGTGAGTAATATGGACCTGTCTTTCAGCCTTTATTTTCCCAAGTTAACTCTTTATTTGCAATAGTCCAATTTGTGGAAGCAGGAATCACTGTCATAGAGGATGCAGAACTGAGACCTAAAACTGATAATTAAGATTTTTGACTTGCAAATGATTTTGATTCTGGAAGCTCCTGACAGCAGGAGGGAGTGTAAAGACAAAGAACATACCTTCTTCTGAACAGTACTTGTGGATGGTAGAGACAAGCATGTTATTTTCATGCACATGAGCAGCATACTGGCATGGAGGCCAAATCACTAAATGACTCATGACTCCCTCCCTTTGAAGAGCCCCAGAAATAATTTTGAAAAGACATGGAAAACTACAGATTTGTGTCAAAGCCTATTATAGACCAAAAAAGACAAACCCAAAATTATTAGTATCACATGCAGCTCATTAAATCATATGCTGCAAAGTCTTGGCTTCTGTTCAAGGGAAATGTCTGGGTTTTAGGGAAAAAAACTATTTAATGTTTCTAATACCAAACATTACAAAGGAAAATTAAATTACAGTCCAGATAATTATCAGTAAGAGGAATGGCAGCAAGCATTACACAGCGTTTTCTGACAAATATAAACAAATCAGAAAATGGATTGCTGAGCAGAACTCACTACTGAGAAAATTAATTACACATCTTCTTCCTAAGCTTTGGTAATGAAGCACAGATTCCTGCTCACTCCCACAGATAACAGGCGAAAACAAAACAATTCTTGCCAGGTTGTTCTAAAGTTCTTTCTTGATCTAATTTATCGCCCCAGGAGGCCTTTCACTGACTGGCCCATGTCCCATCGGCAAAAGGTATGTGATCCTTTTCCAAACATGAAAACATACACAATTGTAGAAGATTTGGGTAAAAGAAGATGGCTATTAAAAGCAGTTTAAAAAATGACCAATCAAAAATTCTAAGAGACTTAACAAATTGTGCAACCGCCTTTGCAAATTGTTTATAAGGCACTATGTCACCGACCATAACAAAGGTAGCTTTTGCTGATGAAAAATCATGCCCAGAAATGTTTATAAAATATCAAATTTAAGGAAGTACAACCTCTTTCTCCATGGGAAGCATTCAGCACAAAAAACACATTATGGCATGCATGTTGGGTTCAAGTGCACCCTCAGCAAGTTTGCCCATGACACCAAGCTGCGTGGTGTGTGGAGGACCACCTGGAGGACGGGGTGCTGTTCAGAGGGACCTGGACAGGCTTGAGAGGTGGGCCTATGGGGATCACATGAAGTTCAACAAGGCCAAGTGCAAAGTGCTCTGCCTGGGTCAGGGCAATCCTAAGCACAAATACAGGCTGGGTAGTGAATTGATTGAGAGCAACCCTGAGGAGAAAGACTTGGAGGTGCTGGTGGATGAAAAGCTGGACATGACCCAGCAATGTGTGCTTGCAGCCCAGAAAGCCAACCCTATCCTGGACTGTATCAAAAGAAGTGTGTCCAGCAGGCCCCTTTGGGGTCCCCAACATAATAAGGACATGGATCTGTTGAAGCAAGTCCAGATGAAGGAAAATGATCAGAGATCTCAAGCACTTCTCCTATAAGGGAAGGCTGAGACAGTTGGGATTGTTGAGCCTGGAGAAGAGAAGACTTTGGGATGACCTTACAGCACTTTCCAGTACCTAAAGGCAAATCTACAAGAGAGCTGGAGAGGGACTTTTTACAAGGGTATTAAGTGATAGGACAAGGGAGAATGGCTTTAAACTGAAGGAGCATAAGTTTAAATTCGATATTAGGAAGAAATTCTTTACTTTGGGAAGAGGATGGTGAGGCACTTGAACAGGTTGCCCAGAGTAGTTGTGCACGCCCCATCCCTGGAAGCATTCAGGGACAGGCTGGATGGTGCTTTGAGCAACCCAATCTAGTGGAAGGTGTCTCTATGGAAGGGGTGTTGAAACTAGATGATCTTTATGGTCTCTTCCAACCCAAACCATTCTATGATTTTATAAACACCTCTGAAAACTGTTAGTGGTGTACAGAGGATCTTAAAGCTATCAACCTGAAACATGTATTATGACACCTTCAAAGGACTAGAAAATATAACCTTACACCAAACAAGCTGTGGTACCTCTATTCTCAGTTCTCCACCTTTTTGTAAAAATATAGCACTAGCACCGTTTTGTGGACCAAAAAAAGTATACACTTTCTAGACTACTCTTGATTCTGCCACAAACGTTTTTCAAAGCAAAAAGTAAAAGAAAAAAATCTCCAAACTTAAAAAAGTTTGGAAAAACACCTTCAGTTTCTATTACAGGAGGACTGTCATGCTATGCTTCCATGTCATTGCTTCATGTTTGAGACCCTTTCTGTGGTAGCACAACATGTGCTGAAAACATTGCTTTGCACTGAGACGAAAGATGTATTAGATGAATGTGTCTTCATCATTGCCAACAGAGATAGCCACCAGTATCTTGTCAGAACACGTTCAAAATATAACAATCTCCTAATCCATACCTAAGCCAGTCTTCCCTGAATATCTCCCACTCTTAAAGAAGGTGTACCTATTTACTTATTTTACACATAGAAAAGTTATGCAATGTTATTTCACTTCCTAACTGGCAACACGAAATGGAAAATATTAAAGAACTAAGTCCCAAGGGCTGTGCTCTGGTCAGAATGAACACCATAGTTTATACAAAGGAAGAAGGAAAAAAGAAAGTAAGAGCTCAAGAGAGAATGGCCACTGCAAGTCAGGTAGGAGGCAGTAGTGCTCCTATGTTTGCAGAGGAAAAACAGGGCTTTCTAAGTCAAGGCTGCTCAACTTATTTTTGTGAGATGCCCCACAAGAGGTTTTATTTCTCACCAAATACACTAGGCTAGTGTGTTATCTATTCGTGTATTAGTTGGGCTAATAAGGTAAACTACTAATTTTCCCTCATTTTGTTTCCATGCTTACATGTGTGAGAATGTATTTTATATCTGCAGTCCTTTCACAGATCATGTATGGCTTTCCCCAAATACGAATGGCTAAGAACCAGTGCACTGGGGCCTAAGGTTTCTAAAGGAGTTCAGATAGAAATAGACTGGGATATCTGAGACCTCAAAAGAAGTAAAGAAATTTTATAATTTAGCAAAAAAGAAGCTACTATGTAATCTATAAGGAACTACAAGATACTTATACAAAATTTAGCCTCTTAGCAATATTTAAAAATGGGACTCAAAGCATAAGTATTACCATGAGATTTCCTGGAATCCACCCAATTCCCAACTCTGCATCCTTCACCACGGTGAAACAGGGAGATTACAGTCCTGCCCTGCCTCACCTTCAAACTCTTCTGTGATTACTTGTGTACTACTACCACACAGCTCTCAAAACATCTTGTTGTAAGGGACAGGAGGGTAAAATTCCTACTTCCCTGGATCTTGTTATTTTCAAAGTATTAAGACTCATTTGTACATGACAGAGGCCTGAGAGTACTAAAATGGCTGTGACTGACTTTTCTTGCACTTTTCTAGCTAGGAAATACAGCTTCATAAAAAGCAGCTAAGCTCTTCCTGGAAGAAGGCAAAGAACTGATCTGTTTTACAGGTAAATAAACACATATGTATGGACAGTCTTGCTGGGTCAGATAAAAAATAATATAGCTAGTTGATATCCTCTGCAACAGTGTTGATTAAATATTTAGAGAAAATTGCAACAAGGTGGACACATATGATCATCCTTTTAAAGATCCCCCCAGCCTCCAACCATATGCAGTTCTGTAGTTTCCTGAGCTAGAAGTAGTTTCTATGTCTAATAAATATGCTCAGTGAATCTCTCTTAATTATCTCAGTGAGTTTGCCCAGACTTCTCTTAATTCATGTAAACTTCTATCAAGAACTTCCACTGCTTATCTACGTGTATGGGACTGACAGAATGTATGAAGAATTCCAAGTTTTCTTCTTTCGTTCCATTTAAAATCACAGACTCACTATTCTCACACAGACTAGCCCTTATGATGGCTGGTTTACAACAGGAAATTTATTTCGGGAGGCTTAGCCTTTCAAATAAAGCAAGAAATGCTCTTCATTTTAGCTCTAAATATATGTGAGTTTAATCCCCAGACTGATGTCCAATTAAGAGTGTTATACACAAATTCCATCTTCTATCATCGCTTCTTCCATTTAGCTTTTAAGATTCCTGTTCCTGCACAATCATAATGGCATTCATTATCTTCAGCATAGAGGCATTTCTCCTGAACTACCTGACTCTTCTGTAAGGTCTTTTTATCCTTCAGACTGCTAATTACTATCTTGCTTCATTTTCACAGGACTCTGTTTCCTCTCTTCCCCTCTAATTAGCACAATACTGGCTTTCTCAGCCTTCCCATTTCCCAGCCAAAGGCACTATAACCCCCTTGCCATTATATGATCTTTTTAATGTCTTTCTGCCTTAATAGATCCATCCTCCCTGCAATACAGTAGATAGACATGTTCACACTCAGCTACTGTCTAGGGAGCTTCTTTGTCCACCAGACCACCATGTCCACCAACCTAACTGATTTTCTTTTGATGACCCTTGAGTCATGCTTCTGTCATGACTCTTCTACTTGCCACCAGCTCTATCTTATGGCATGCAACCAGCCACTCTTCGGACCCCCTTAATTCACCAAAATTCCTGAAGGAAGAAGTGCTGTGAAAAAAAACATTACTAGTAACTGTAAGGATGGACATTCTGAAAGGAAATTGGTTTAAATAAGAGGTTAATGGTCCATGGACAAGAATCAAGACAAATACCTGAGTTCTTTCAGTACTGTATATAAGACCACCACTATATTCAAAATATCACACAAACATACAATTGGGAGCATTCAGAAAGGTTCAAGTGCCACTTGTTAGCTCAACTCCAAACATGGTTTCTAAGTCAATCCATGAACGCCTTTGTCTGTTAAACAGACCATCCTCTTCACTTGCTACAGGTTTCTTCAGCACACTGATGTCAGGTAAATAACAAGCCTGTCTACACATTTTTTTCTCATCCAAACTGTTTCTCAAAGGAGGATTGTGCATTTTGGACAAAATTAATGTGTTTACTGGGGAAAAAAAGAACTTTATCAAAAAGCAAAGCACTAGTATTGCCTTTGTTTTCTAGAATAAAAAACTCACATTACTTGTTTCCTTCTATTTCCTTTAGTTCCTCTATGCAATACAATAGGGTTTTTCTGCACCTGTCTTCAGTTGGAGTTCCTTTCTCCATACGAAATAACTCCAGTGCAGTAGGTAATGTAATTAATAGTCCTATTTGCTCTAAAAATATTTCATCACGCAGATGCAAGAGCCATATTAACTGTTTTTCCTTGGATGGTTAGTAAGAATCCTTTTGTTTTCTCATATATCCAGATGTGCCTTTATTCAGTTGTTGCTAATTAAATAACCTCTAATTTAAAAAGTAATTTCTTATTGTTGTTCCCAAAGAACCCAATTTCGTACCATTCAATTAAATTCCTTTCCTATTACCTGACACTTGAAATTAGTATTTTTTTTATATATCATATACTGATCCTCTTCTATATTGGTAAAACTTCCTGACTTCTCAACATTAACAACTTTTATTAGCATATACCTTCTATTTATTAAGTTTACTAGCTATTTGAGTCCTAAAACTTTTTCACAATGCATTCTAATTCTGATGTCCTCTCCTTTCAAAACAGCTTATCATTAGGTCCTTACCCACCCTTCTTTCCATTACTAAACTCAGTCTTCTCCAGGAAATCACCTTGATTCCTTTTGTTCCTACAGTTAAAGAATTCCAGCCAACTGGGATGCTTCCACACTTTACTCTTACCTTTTTAGTTCAGTGTTAGCATAGGTGATGCCATCTCATGTGTGATCATATCCACTAAAGTCAAGAAACTCTAATCACAGATTTCTCCAAGAAAATTATATTTGAGGTAAATTGCACTACTGGCTGTTAGGAAGTCTTGTAAGGTGACTAGAATTTGAATATGTTTTGGAGAAGACATCAGAAATAAGCAATCCCAGAATATTTCAAGACACTGCAGAACATACATGTCCTAATTACAGGTGAATATAGAATTATGAAATACTATACATCCAGGTCTTTTGTTTTTTAGCTCAGCTCATTCTAGAATCATTCATTAAGCTGAATATAGGCCATGCTAGTCAGTGTGGCAAAACAAACCATCTAGAAAGGAAAACCAGAAACCCCTGTGAGAGTTTACTTCATATTTCTTTCTGCGGCGTTGGCTTTATTTCCAAATAAAATAAACCAAACTCAATAGTATCCAATCTACATAGGGCAAAAAATGCACATCAAGTATCATTCTTGCTGTCAGAACAGAACAACTGATTTCCTGAGACAGGAAATTCCCTTTTCTTTTTATAAATACACATAAATAATAACCTAATGGGCAGAAAAGTAAGAACTCTCTCTATATAGGTACCATGCTAATTTAAGAGTAAACAAGTCAGCAAATTACACCACTGACAAATTCCATTTGAGTTATTGACTGAATTAATTGAGGTAAAATTTTCTCTATTTCTCAAATTGCAATTAATGAATAAATACAGTCATAACAGGTAAAAACTGTGGAAAGAATTTGTTTATGAGCAGTGAGTAATAAAACAGTCTGGATTCGAACAGAAAATACCTAGACGATTACAAAAAACCAATATATTTATTTAGAAAAGATTGAAGGAGATTAGCCTTCAATGACACTGAAAAGAAAGTAAAATGGAAAAAGCAACTTCTCTACTAGAAAAAAAAACCACAACCGATATCCCAACTGATTTTTCTCAGCTGAACCAAGAAATAGAAATGTCAATACAGAGCTAAATCGTCCAGGGATGCTGTTTTGTTTAATATCATAATTTCATGTGTAAAATAGGGGTGCACTGCCCATAATATGTAAGCTACTAAAAACACCCTGATGTAACATAGAGCCCCTTATGGCTCTGGGTTCTTACAAAATGCACTTAAGCTTACTTCCACAACATAATGCAAATTGAGTAGCATTAAATAAAAAAGAGTCGCTTTCGTGTGACCCTCCCCATCCTCCCTCAGTCACTCCTGCCCCTTTCAACCCAGCATAATTTCAGACTGACTTCAAGCTGTTCTAACATAGCCCAGGGAAACAGCTTGCACTGAGCAGCAGGAGAAGGCAAAAGTGAGCTTTAAATACTATTTCTACACTCCTATTTTCATGGTATTTACATTATGGCTCCTGGCCAAGGCTCTGGTCCTGTGATTTCAAAGCAGCAACTGCACAGTAAGAGTGCAACATTTTGCTCTAATCTACAACATGAATGATATTAAAATTCAGCAAAGAGCCTGTACAGATTTTATTTTTTTTCTTTGTTGATTCACTGCAGCTGTATAGAAATCATAACTCGCATTCAGGGGAACTGGCAGCACAGGTGATTGCACTTTAAGGAATGCTGTCAACCTGAATTTAATTTTAGAAATAGGCTTAGTTTTTCTTCTTAAAATAATAGCTTAGTAAGTATTAGCTACACCAACAGTCAGATTTCTCTGGATTTTATAGAGCCTGAACAACTAAAATAGCTGAATTGTTTTTCATATTTAGTACAATGTTATTGTTCTTAATTCAGACCCCTGTCACAGAAAACTCATTCTGTTCCTTATTTACTTCCCATCCAGACTAGGAAGGATGAGAAGGAAAATCTCATCAAGCAAAATCAAAGATCTTGATCTTCAGGTACACATGTACAAAACACTCTATATTATCTTTCCATTTCTCATCGCCAGTTTTTAGGAAGCCTACGTAGCATTCATATGATGTTTGCACACATGTAAGTGCTGGTTCATTACAGTTCTTCCACTGGTATATGCTTCCTGACATGGGAAAAGCTGGTGACTTGCCAAAGTGGAATGTGGAAAGCAACGCGAATCATCGTGGAACAATGAGGAAAAGCAATGTGGAAGACAAAGGCAGCTGAAAAAATGTTATACCAGACTGCCTGGTCACAGGTTAGGGAGAGCTGCAATTATCTGAGATCTGGCAGTCTGATAATTTGTTGGCCTAAACCATGGCAGTATGCATTTCCCAGGAGTCCAATGAAGAAAACTGCCTAAGACACACTATAGAAAAGGGTTCTAGAAAGTGTCTTACACTAGCTCAGTTTCTCTTAAAGAATTCCCATGGAAGCTTCCACTTGAACAGTGAGATAAGCCTTATGTAGAATCTCAATTATGCTAAATGCCACGTTTTCTTTCCAATTAATATTTGCCTTTGAATACAGATGTGTCATTTTACTGATAACAGAAGTCTTTGTCAGAGAATATTTAAAGTCCTGCAATGATAAATATAGTGTTAAGCTGGTCACAGGGACCTGATTTCTATGCTGCAAGCAAAGCTATGCAGCAAAACTGTTCAAATAGACAATGGAGGGTTCTGTAAAGCACAGATTTTGAAAAAAAGAGTGAAAGCTTTGACCCAAAATTATAGAAGGCTTTCAAAAAACCATTGGAATATTGGCGGAAATAGGGGAGTTTAATGCTGGCTGCAGTTAGAGAATTGACATTTACCTCTCGTTTTCTCTCCAAACTATGTGAGGCCAGGAGTTTGCAACTACTTTGGTGTGTATTTTAGAGCAAGCACACAGGATCAGGACAGAGGGCTCTCTTGACAGGGTGCTGAATTAATAGGCACCACCCTTTTTTCTGAGTTGGATTTAGAGTCAGTTATGAAGCCCTCAAGACAGGTGCTTTTTATAGCAATAAAATCATAATATCAATATTTCAACAAGCAGTGATAGACCTCAACTAAAAGCAACTACCAATTTTAAAAATGTCATCACTGGCCAGCATGGCCTGTTTCACAAAGCATGCACTCTTTGCTCTGAAGTCTGTCTGAGATGAACATGCCTTTTACATTTACAAAATCTTTGGCACTGCAGACTGAGCCCTGTTTCTATATAAGAAATACAGCTGGTTTTACAAGACATGTATTGTTTATAATGGATGCATCTATATTTTACACATTGAGTAGATGACAAGGCAGCATTTCTTGCAAAAAACTTTTAATGAGTGCACTTTTTCCCTGTATTTTCTTCACTATTTCCTGTTTTTTCCTGATTTTTACACCATTTATGGTGCCCTGTCTCACAAACTCTTTTCACTCACACTCTTCAGTGCTGTCTCACATCATGCCTCATTGTTATGAGCAATTTCAGTCAAACTTCACATAGCAGTGCATGTATTGTCTTCCAGTCTCTGCTTATATTTCCCTATGCTCTGATGCTTTTAATGTCCAAGCTATATAAATTATTTACATTTTTATACATTATATAGATTATATAAATTACTGGCATCTACTAAAGTTTAGAGAAAAGACAAGCAGTCTTTTCTGCTTTTTAGGTAAGCAGTATATCCCTTTTTTACCTGCTCATTCCCACTTGAATAGCTGAGAATGAACCATTCAACCATTTTTTTTCTTGGCTACTTATGTAAAACAAGGGAAATCTGAGCTGAATCGGACTCATGCGTGCAACTTTAAAATAAATGGAAAAACAAGTACAGGAAACAGAATACAGAATAAGGGTAAGGTAAAGAGAGCACTAAGAATCCCTAAATTCAGGAAATATACAACTTCTGGAAGTAACTAAGACCCCCCTCAAGCTTACAAAGGTTAAAAGCTCATGGTGGTTCTCTGACTGAGATCTGAACAAAATAGTACTGTCTATATTATAATAGGCTGTCCCTTGGCTGTACAAACCTTCAATATCTGTTGTTTAAAGCTGCAGATGCTATGAAAAATAGGAAAAAAACAATTATGGAAAAATAATGATTAATGAATGCCAGTATTTCTGAGGAATGAAGTATGAGAAATATGACTTACACATAAGTGGAACTGCTTGCAATGAATATACAAGAAGCATCACATGAAATAATACAGCAGTATGAAAAGAGGGTCCTATCTCAAAACTTTCAGGCTCTTTAAAGATTTGTATTGTGTAGAAATAAGCAAAGGAAAAGAAAGGAAAAAATTTAGGCAAACCATATCCAACTACAACTAGGATAACATTGGTCTCTTGAAGAGCAGCTTAAAATTAAACAAAAGCTTCCCAGAATTTCACCTTGTTTCAGCTAACAGGAAAAGTCCAGAAAGAGATTCCGTTCTGTCTGTCACAACTACGTTCTTCACCAATGATCTTTTCTCAGGAATGGTTCCTTTAGGGCCTTATGACAGATTGATATTTGTGAGCACACTGCATTGCTTATCAAACAACAAACAGGTCAGCCTTACCCATGGCTGGCTGGAGCTGCTGCCCTTTCAGGCCATGTCTGTAACAGCAAAGTTACAAGTTGTGCCAAGTAGCATTTCAAGGCTATTGAATTTGTCTATTCTGTCATACTGCTAGCATGTTTTCTGGCATGGTTTTGACCCAGGCTTGCTAGCACCATGCCTCACAGTTCCTGGTCAGGGACTAGGGCTTAGCTAAGGACAGATTTGGATGTGTCCATTCTCTTTCAGAGACTGAAAGAGTTTAAACATATGAACAAAAGCTATTCCATGCCAGCTGGATTCAACGCCAAATGACAGTTTTGCTATGCTCAATTTACTAATATAGCTGGATCCAAAGAAATCCCAAATCCCTGCAGTTTTCAGCATTGGAACAGGCTCTTCAGGGAAGTGGTCACAGCACCAAGCCTGTCTGAGTTCAAGAAGCATTTTGACAACACTCTCAGGCCCATGGTGTGATAACTGGGTTGTCCCGTGCAGGGCCAGGAGTTAGATTAGATGATCTTCATGGGTCCTTTCCAACTCAGCATACTCCCTGATTCTCTGATTCTACATTACTGTAGATTATGCACTACTTTGAATTACTTTGTCTATTACAATATACACATTGGATTTTCTAGCTGAGATGAGGAAATTTTATTTTCTATATTAGATATTTACTATCCTCATCTAAAAAGGCTATGTGTTCAAAGCAGCAGCTACACATTGTTATCAGCAGCTGAGAAAGAGATCATGAAATACACTTTGCATGGCTGTCATACGAATTAAAAACACTTACATGAGTCAGATGTATCAAAGTCAGGATCTAAAAATCCGGTGATGAAACATTTGCTACATTCCTTATCCATTGTCTCCACATGCTACTCTTATCCCCACTTTTATTGTTTCAGTTTTCACCACCTTTCTGCTCAACCAGCGTATTTAGTGATTCTTGCACTAATGCTTATAGCCAGTCATTGTTACAAGGTATTTCTGCAATATTTTACTGCCTCCACACTTGTAGCTTACTTGTAACATACTTTTAGGATACCCCTACAAACTTCAATACCAAGGCAATTTTCATGCAAACTGGTACTCCTACACACCCTTCTAACACACACACACACACACACACACACACACACTCTTATTTTCTTTTTAATGAAGTATTTTTACTGATAAAGGGCTGCTAGGAAGCTTTTGGGACAAAAAAAAAACCAAAACAACCAGGTGCCTAACACCTATTGATTTTTTTTTTAACAGCTACTATAGTTTTAATTATTGAATGATAACACTGGATTTCCTCATTCAGCTTACAAAACCTAGTAGTCACTTAGTCCCTAAGCCCTACGATAATTTATAGAAAACTGTTGATGTGAAAGCAGCAACATTTTGGGTATCAAATGAAACTATCACACACACTTCTAAGAAGGATATGCTGACACAAGCAGGTCTTACTCTGCCTTCTCTAGGAGGATATATGTGTGATCATTGGACCTAGTCCTTGAAGTCTAAAGCTAGTCCCAGGGAAAAGCCATCTAAGCAGCAAAAGGCAGTGCAGGTCTTATTTGATATTTGCACCAAAGTGCTATAATCAGATATCGCTGAGTGAATACAGTTAGAGCATTTTTATGTAATAAATAGATCACAGAGGGAAAATTTGATGCTTTATTCCTCAAACAAAATTTGTACTAAAGTCAGTTAAAAATCACTGAGAGTTCTGATCAAGTATATTTTAAACATGAGCTAAAGATACACTATGGATACACTGCCAGTTAAATATATTGACCTGTATTTGTAAATATTATTCTTTTTTCTAGGAACCAGTATCTGGACTTTTTTTCCTTTTTTTTTCTCCCTATTCTGTGGCTTATTTTGACATGGTAGCTAACAAATTCTACTCTTCAAATAAGTCTACATTTTTTCCATAAGGTGTTCAGGCTGTTATTTCTATTATACCACTGACAGAGTTCACAAAGGTAATGTACACCTTCCTAGAATCACAGCTACAGGATATACTGAGCACAGGGATTTATACAGTTAATACAGTGATAGATTTATAAGGTTAAGTTTGTTTTTATTTTCTCATTTGCACCTCTTCAAGCTTTTATTAATTTTATTTAGTATGCATTTTTGTCTGAATTAGTACTGACATTTTTTAAAAAATTCAACATAATGTGAAATCTAACATTTTTAAAGTGAGAGAATCTTACAGCCTTCTAGTTCCATCCCTTTCCTTTAATATTACTAGCTCAAACCAAATGGAGGGAAAATATATTGCTTTTTATTATTTGACACTGTAAGCCCTTTAATGGATTTTTATCCTTTTATGCATGTATGTGCTGCATACAGACACAATTTCTTTAATTCGTTTTTTTTTTAGTTTCAGTTGAGAAATCAACACCTTTTGATGTAAAACCACAATTTTTATGGATTGCTCTCCTCTAAAAGGTAAGAAACATCTTAATATTATGTCTTCCTAACATCCATACCAGGTTGTCATATTTATAATATGCAATGAATCAAAATTTCAGAGCCTGCTCATGGTCCTATGACATGGTAATGTGCTATCATTAATGAATATAGCACTTGAACTCTGAACCTCTCTCAAACCTAGTAATAAATATTGCTTGAGAGAAGGTGTTTGCCTCAGGAGGAAAACAAGCAAATGTCACAGTGCTTCCAGCAGGCTCTTTCTTACCACATGAAATAGATGTAACAACAAGGACTAGACTGAGCCCCATCCTCTCTGACTTGAACAATGAAAGAAGACAATTCTTCTTTCAAATCTTATTCAAGAATAAGATACCATTCCCTCCAAGCAAGAAAAACCTCAAACAAACTAAAGACCTGCAGGGCATCTGAATATGGAAGACAGTACTGCCTTCAGCCTGTTAACCCTTCCTAGTTCATCTGTGATAATCACACTGTGAATTTTATTAATAAGTAATGACTCTGCTTCCTTCAATGCCCATATTGACTTTTCAACAAACTTGCATCCTTCCCTGCTAAGCATACGAAAATCTTATTCTCTGGAAATCAGCAAGCTCCAACATACTCCAAGTTGAACACAAAGTATCATGCTGAAAGCACTATTAAACAGGAAGTTTAAATGTCTACCCTAGAGGAATGTGTACAAAATTGTAACAGGACAAATGTCGGATTAACTGTGCTCTAGCTAGGGAATTTTAGTGGCTTAACGGCATTACTATTTACACTTTATGCACTTTACTGCCAGGCAAGGACATCAGAGCAGCATCATTCCAGGTATTCCTTCAGTTAAGTGCATGGCAAATAATTCAGTTCTGATCTTGTAATTCAAAACACATTTTAAAGTCGCACTTCCAGCTTCTTCTGACTATACAAAACTGTGAGATTTTTGATAATACTTTATTTCATTTATGCTGAATATGTCATCACATGATGTCATCAAATTCTTGCCACTGATTTTGAAGGAAGTGTTATAACCTCATGCACGTTCTACTCAGTATTAACATCAAATCACACTCGGTATGACTCGCTCAATTTTATATTTTATCTAATATAAATAGTCTTTCATATGTGCAGTTTGAAATTCAAATGGATATCACAGGAGTACTCTTCATTTTAGAAAGATATCTGCATAACACAAGAAAAATAATAATATAACCTAATATAGACACAAGTTACATATATAGATACTACATGTTAAGAACAATACTGCTGTTGATATAGCTTATGAGAGAGGGTAACAGTGCTCTACTTCAGATTTTGTGCACTAGAATAGCTTTCTGAGAGTCTTTACTTGTTTACTGACTTTATGAAGGTCCCAGAAATGCAACAGTCAACCAATTTACTAGCAAGGTTAACTGCAAAGCAATGCTTCAATGCAAAATACTCCATCTAAACAGCTATAGTGAGCTGTGCAATTTGAGTTGATTTGGCAATGACAAGACCTTTTAAGAACTGGCATTAAAAAATTAGTGGGGAAAAAAACCACACTACCACAAAGAAAGATGCAATGCTGGCTAGGATAAAAACCTTCAGCATGAATCTGAAGTCTTCTGTCTAATCCTAATCATGTGCCTACATGTGACTCTTCACCTAAAGTTGAAGCAGGAAGGTTGCTTCTATGCTCTGTGCCTCTCTTTCCTCTTCTGTAAGGCAAATGGAGCTCTTGGGTTTGTTTCACTCATTTTGGTTGCAGGTTTTTTCAGGCAAGGACTGTCAGAGCATGTTTGGACTCTGAATGTTAATGTCATGCAAAGAACAACAAAATGCAGATTTTGCTAGAACTGGAAGTTCATTCCAGCTGGAAAGATTTCTACTGCTACATCCCCTCTATGCTGTGGATAGACCTGAACACATCTAGATCACTGGACAACTTTGAGCTAAACACATATTTGTAGTCTGACGTGAAGAGACGAAAAATATGCTAATCACATTACTACAACATCATAAACTAGCATTGCTGCTTTTGCTAGGAGAGACATGAACAATAAAATCTGTTGTAGTGGATACTTGGTGATTAAAATAAGAACTGTGTAAAGACTATAATATGAACACAATTTAATTTCTCCATTATTAAAAAGAAAGGCAATGTTGATGTGATCTCTAACATTACTACAATGAAACCAGCATGTTACTAAGTGAAAGCATGCATATGATATACAGTTACCTAATATGTAGTGCTATTTCACTAATGATAATAGCAATAACCTAAGCTTAAAAAAATTGAGAAGCAAAACATGTATGTTCCTAGAGGGCACAAATTGATATATCAAGGGCTGAAGCCTATCTAAAAAAACCTGAATGAGATAGGCCCTAGGAAGCTCTGGAAAATTCTCCTTTGTGCCATATTAAAAAGATACTCAATTTATCTGCTGTTCCAATAATGTTCAAATAACTGCTCAGATTTGATCTAAGGTTTTCTGAGATTTAATGACTGCCCATCATTAAATGAATTTTAAATTACTTGTATTCATGAACCAAAAAAACCTCAACTGTTACGAATGTCTCACCCAAGGAAACACTGCTCAAAATCTTCAAGCACCCCAGGAAGATAGCAAAGACCTGAAGCGTTAACTCCAGGTCTCACATTATTAAATGTCCTGCTATTCCTCCCTATCCTTTTAGTGTGTTACACTCAAGAACTAGCAGATGTAAGCATCAACAAATCTGTCATAAATCGAGCCACATCCAGGGTGCATCAGGCACAGTATCACTGTCAAGATGAGGGGATTGTCCTGCTCTGCTATGCACTGGTGTAGTTTTGTGTGTAGTTTTGGATGCCTCCATATAAGAAGGTCATCAAGCTATTAGAGAGCTTCCAAAGGAGGGCCATGGATATGTTGAAGGGCTTTGAGGAGAAGACATATAAGGAGTGGTTGAGGGCACTTGGTGTGTTCAGCCTGGAGAAGAGGAGACTGAGGGGAAACCTCATTGCAGTCTACAACTTCCTCATGAAGGGAAGTGGAGGGGCAGGCACTGATCTCTCCCCTGTGGTGACCAGTGACAGGACTTGAGGGAATGGCCTGAAGCTGAGTCATTTGGGTTAGGTTGGATATTAGGAAACGGTTCTTCACCCTGAGGGTGGTTGAGCATTGGAACAGGCTCCCCAGGGAAGCGGTCACAACACCAAGCCCGTCTGAGTGCAAGAAGTGTTTAGATAATGTGTTGTGGCACAAAGTGTGATTCTTGGGGCTGTCCTGTGCAGGGCCAGGTGAGGCATTCAATGATCCTTGTGGGTCCTATCCAACTCAGAATATTCTATGATTTTATGAAATAAGTTTTGGATATCATTTTGTTTCATCTATTCCCTGGCATCACACTTTTCTACATTAGGCATTGTTCTATCATCTCTAGGGTGTAGGCAAGGAATGCCTTAGCAACACTATACCTTTGCAGTATTCCTCAGCAGAAGAAGGAAGATGTTTCAGGTGATCAAGATGACAAACATAACTAACAGAGCAAAAAGTTATACCTTCTGTTATGCATTCACTATCATAGCTTCTACACGAATTCATAATTTGTTATGGGAACACACCAGACCCTAAAACTGATATTTCAAGGTACTTTGATATAATGTTTATCACTTTCAATAGCCTATATATTGCAAAGCTGTTTATATCTTACTGCACAGATATCAATATGGGTTAACCTGTATTATTTCCTAAAGGAATTCAATTCAGAATATATAATCACTGTACCTCAATACCTTAAAAATACTGTCTGCATTCTATTATTCAAGACAGAAAAATTACACAGGAAATAATTAAATGCTTTTTCATTACTGTGCGCTCTCTCTCTCTCTCTATAAGGGTTATGACATTCAATGTAAACCTGCAGTACTGCAAATGCTATCAAACTGCTACAGCTTGCTTAATTCACAGAATTATTATTTTTAGCTTACCCAAATCTGCAGCTTAATTCTTTTTTCATTTTTGAAAACTGTTTTTACTTTGAAATCGATCCCAACCGTGCTTACAAATGCAGACGTAAAGGAATCATCAGCATATCGAAACAAAAATGAGGTTTTCCCAACACTGCTGTTGCCGATAATAAGAAGTTTGAACATGTAATCAAAGTTCTGGTCAGATGTATCTTTCTGGCCATATTTGGAATCTTGAACGGATGACATCTGTAATTCAAAATAAAAAAAAATAGTTTATGGTTTCTTGTATCATACAAAACTTGAAACATTTAGATTTTATTGGAGTTTTTCATACCATGTATCAATGAAGTTCAAGAAGAACACCTACTTGAAATATTACTAATGTGTATGCTTCAGTGTGAACTTCGAGAAGAAGTTCACAGAGATCTAACTCTTTTTTTATGATTAATTTATCTAGTAATAGTTCTGGTAGCAAAAGAGGATGTAAGCATCACTGGTGACTAGTACAGAAACAAAAAGCAATAATACTAAAAATCCAGGGCAGTTTCTGAGTACACAACTAAAAAGATCTGACTTCAGAAAACGTGATGAATGAAACTGACAGTCAGAATATAGATGAAGATACTTCACTTGTACAAGAAGGATATAAGACATCAGTGCTGCTTTATGATATAGTAGGTATATTTCCAAGCAAAAGCTGAGTAAGTTTTACACCTAATAAAATTCTTGAACCATTTATTTTACTGTAAATATGTTTTTGTCTTTTGCCATGGCTATAAACTCACTCAAAGCATTTTGCCTTTACCAGATTTTAATTATTATATGATTAAACAGTGAGTTGGGTATATACCTCTAAAATAAGGTCTTGATTTTTTTTCTAGTACTAGTATATTCTATAGTTTTTTGAATTTCCAGTGTTAATGCAACATTATCATAAGTGGCAGCTATGTGCAGGGACACCTCATATGGTTTCTAAAAAAAAAAATCTCAAGTATTTTCAGAGCCTGTGGCAGGCCTTAAGTTTTTTGAATGTGATTATTCTCAGGGCAACACTTTTGCATACTTATTTGAGACAGAAGGACAGACAACATATCCAAACAAAAAGGTTTACAGAAAAGCAGGTCATGTAAAAGCTTTCTAAGTCAGGCATCTGAGAGTGCATTTGGGCAATCAGAAAGGACAGCTGGAACCAGGGTGAGGGCTGTACACTGACCCACCTTCTCAGCAGAATTTTAATTAGTGCATAAATTTTCTGAGCTAATTCTGCTATTTCATAGCACAAATAACAGTATGCCAGCTTCTTTGGGCTACTGAAGAGGCTTATAGGAGTGGGGACAAAAAGTCCCAAAGAAGACAATGGAAGTAGGAAGCTTTAAAAGAAAATTCAGTGTAAGATATATATTTAATATATAATACAGTAGTGACCATTTGATTTCAGAATTTGATTTCAGAATTACCTTCTTCACTAAATGTAGCCTTGGGTACCTACATGCTTGCAACCTAAGTATTTGCATTGGCCTTGAAATTTAATCACTTCTTCCACAGGCATGCAACAAAGAAGCTTTAGTTCAAAGCCCTAAATATTACTAAATATACACATTACTAATGTGTATATAGAAATCAGCTTTCTGATTTCTATAGGAAAGACAAAAACCTTCCCTACTCTCCCTTATTGTATAACTATTCGGGGATATTTTGCTTAGAACGTGAGAAGAAGAAAATCAAATGCTGTCTATACCAGTCTAATCACAACTGGCTATAAAGCAGTAAAGACCATGCTAATGTTGTGTACAATTTGCAATGACAAGTCAATGAAGTCCATCAGACTGCAAAAGACTGCAGTGGCTGCAGATGCCAGTGTGTAACCTGTGCCTTTGCCCCAGCAGCCTGTTTCATCACCGTTCTGGCTTCTCTCTGCTATGCAGCAGCTGAAGCCAGTAGTCACCACTTGTTGCAAGAAGGAGCATCATATTCTTTCTTGATTTTATCTCCTAAGAAGACTTCCATGTAGCTTCTTCAATTTGCCTAAGATTTACAAAAAGAGGTCTTATCTTTCATTCCATTTGCTGCCCTCAGTCCTATGTGGCTTACAATTTATCCACACTTACTTTAATGCCTAACACTTGATTAACAGTATGATTCAGTGAGCAGAGAAATCGGGAGACCTGGAATCTAATAATAGTCCTCCTAAACCTCGTACATTGTGTAGCCTTTCTGCATGTGTTTCCCATGGGTAGTTTTAAACATAGACTCCACCCACAGAGAAATTTCAGTGCTCCTCTAAATTAACGTGGTTATGTGCACTATCCATGCAATAGTTTGATTAAAATTTCTTTAAAAAAAGGCATAGGAAAGGACTAATTTCTCCAATAGGATCAGTGAGATATTGTTAGCAATTCAAACTGTTTGGAGAGACTAACGTTAGCCTAGAGAGACAGTCTCCCTAGACTGCTGATGTCCTTTCTTGTGTCCAAAACCCAAATGAGTTTTAGAAAAGTACTAGTGCCTACACTAGTGTGAAGACACATTAAACTCAGCATAGGTGCTAAGGCTTTGCCATTACTTCCAAAACTCACTCATTTTGTAGTAAACAAAGAGACAGATTCTTCCAAGCACAATTTACATTAGGCTCCTGTTCTAAATGATACTCTAGAGGAATCTCTGTTTTTCTGCTGTAAGGGAGATCTACATGCTTGGTCCTCTCCAGCCTTGTGAATAAGCCTGAAGTGCTTCTCCTTCTTAAATGCAAGCTGCTGACTTAAAGTAAATATGGAATGCACTGTAGTCCACTTCCTGATGTATTAATATGTCAGTTCACTCCTAACAGTACTTGTCCCTACTACTGGACGCATCTATAAAAGAAATGTTTCCTTTGGAAACAATGCTGGAAACAATCACTAGGAAAGCCCTGTTCCGACCCCTAATTAAACATTACGCACACACATGAGAACCAAATAAACCTCTCTAATGTTATGATATTCTGTTTCCATAAAGCAAAACTCTTACCTTTATTTTGACAAAGTTCTTTTCTCAAGTATTAAATGGATATATTAAACAAGCATCACTTCCAACGAAACACATTGAGTTCTCTCTTCAGTACAGTTTGGCCCTTATTAGTAAAATCGAAGAGAAAATTCATAAGGTTATTTTCATTACCAAATTGCAAACTTGGTTGTTTGTTTTGTTTTGGGTTTTTTTGTAGAATGAGTCCCTATTCATATCCCTACATGCATCAGGGTGTTAGCACCAAAGGCAGTCTCAAGCCACCTCCTAGAGGACTTAGGACAGACTAATCTCAAGACAACGAACAGAAAACCTCTAGTCAAGAAGTCTCACATGCCTGTTCCTTATCAAAGCTGGAAGGAGCTGTGTTGCCAGCTTGAATACGGTGCAAGGACAAAAAAGGATGGCTTTGTGTGCTTCCCTGCTTACAGCACATCTCTAAATTCCTTAAACGAGTATTATTTATGGGCTTAGGCAAGTTTAATCATTAAGCAGAATTTTCTATATCAGATCCAGATACTTTTCAAGTCTCATGTTCAGCTGTTTCCTTGATCCCAAAAGAACAGGTGAAAACACAGCAGGGTTGAGAAAAAGTGTCTGAAAAACTGTGTGTTTACCTGCCACCTTCATGATAATGACAAATCATTTGGCTCTGTTATTCTTTATGCCTTTGAGGACCTCATTCTTTGATAGAATTTAAACAGCTTTTCAGCAGAGCAGCATGCTGTGACCTCCTTGGCCTGCGCATGACTTCGGTTTGCACTTTTATGTGCACTCCATTCTGGATGCTTAACACAGGATGAATTGCCCATGGAAAACATGATGCAAAAGGCAAGAAAACCTGAGACTGAAAATACTGAAATTCATTCCTATATGCCTTTCACAAATATACTGTTATCTTTTAACAACTCTAATAACAGGCTTGCCTTAAAGGAAAAGATCAATATTAAGCCCAGGGAAAATGCCTTGTTTCTATCTACAATAAGGATAGACAGACACTGACTAGCTGATTTACAGTTGTTTCAAAGAGCAAGACCACTTTTCTATAAACAGTTACAACCCACCCCTGAAGGAGGGGTAACTGAGGTTCTTTTTAACAGATCCTTTGAATTGGATTAAAGTGAAATCACACTGACCAGACACAAATGGCAGGTTTATTTTAGAACAATTTGGTCTCAATGGAAAGAGCAACAGTCCTTTTCTAGATACAGGGTAGAAATATATACATTTCTATTGTTTTCTAAAAAGAAACTAACTTCAGTTGATATTTTAATAAAAACAGAGTTCCCTGTACATGTAGCCTTTTGCAAGGTGATCTTTCTGCCTTTGTAAAATATGATTAGTCAAACATAACAAATGGATATTGAAACAATGGAATACGATGGAAAAATGCAATGACTGTACCAAACTGTACACAGGATGTGCAAGTGAGTGACACTGCACATTAGTTGTCTTTCATGTGTAGATCAAATTACATCATTAAAGTAGTTAAAATGTTACCACAACTTTTATATACATATATATATATGTATATATATATATATATATATATATATATATATATGTACATTGTGGCAATACAACCCAGTCATGAAGAAATTAATTATTTTCTAGGTAAAATATCAGACTAATAATCTAGACATAGGATTTTATTTTTAACTCTTTCAGAGGCATCCTATGACTTTTGTTTTCTTCTTTCCTACATCTTGGGCAAGTTGCTTAACCTCCTGTGCTTTTGGTGGGATCTCAACGAATACATCAGTATCCACACACGCAGACCACGGCTAATTCTCACAAATCCTTATCATCTATTTTTTAACTGACCAATTAATAAGGCTTAACCGAGTTCAGTAGACAATGCACCGGCCACTTATTTGGAATTTACTGATTGCCAGCCATCTGCAGAGCACAGCTTGTAAACTAATGTACTTGGCAGCATCAGGAGAAGCTTATCTGCTTCAAGGTATTATGAGGTTAGAGTCATGTATATCTGTAAATATATCACGACCTAACTACAGTCTGAAACATGTAGCTAGAAATGCAAAGTTTTTTTTAAGCAGCACACTGAAATGCCAAGTTAGGAAATATCAAAAAGATACTGAAAGATGAGATCTAAAACACTTCACAGAAGCTCTATTTGCTTCATATCAACAGAACTATCATGACTGTGGTCACACTGGTAGCAGCTGCCCAGGACAGGAGAATTTAGGTTAAGTAAAAAACAGTTCTGGAAATTTACTTTCTCCATGAAAAGGGTAGCTTAAGAAACATATTTCTAGTTACCAGTCTAGATAGTACATTAAAATCTCTTTCTCCAAATAGCAGCAAAATCAGAGATACAGTCCTAAACAGGTTGATCTAACACAGGCTGTTAAGAGGCCACCAAAATAGTGCAGCTCTGACAAGAAAAAGTAAAAGCTGTGTCAGCCCAGGCACTCCGGGAAAAATGAATTTGGATTTACTAGGGGGTATGAAAGAGAATGAAGATGAGGCAGCTAAAAGCTTCTGCTATTTGTTCTGGTTAGTACAGCACTCAGGGGCATGAGACTAGGAAAGACTGTGCAACTTCTCATTTGCCACAGCAGTTGCACCAGGCCAAGAGACAAAGTGAAATACTAATGCCACTGTCTAGGGCCCTGTTGAGACACCATTAGTGACAATTCTGGTCAAGTGTGTTTATGGAACCTGCGTTCAAAGAGGAAAATACACAGAAAGGTAATTAGGAAGATTACAAGAAGGAAGAGCTTATCTTATGACAAAAAAATAAAAATAAAAAAAAACAAAACCAAATGAAACAAAAGGCACAAAAAACGTTAAGCAAAACATGAGCTTGTTTCACTAGATAGTAATCTGGCCATCATGCAATGAGAACTATTTAGACTGATGTAAACTGCAGCAGACACTGGACATTAACAAGTGAGTATAAACTAGCCCTAAGTGCCTCTGTGCTGGATATTAGTAAGTATGTAACCAGCATTGGAGTGAGTTACTACAGTACACTTCTAAAAGCAGGTAATGACAGAAAGGGGACTACAAACTCCAGATGCAGCTTAATCGGTTAACAAAAAGGTGCATATAAGTTTCTCTGTGAAGTCAGTGGCTTGGCAGGCTCTTGTACTCCAGTGCTTCTAATCTGAATTGAGAATGACATATCTAATAATTTTGCTGAGTGATGGGAGCTGAATTGCCATGCAAACTCCTGCATCTAATAGATTTGACTGGGCTTTTCTCATCATAATTTTATAATACTTCTTCAATATCTGTAAGCAGCCTTTTTGCTTGCTATTGCCCTTCTTCACTGTGTTTGCATGTGTCTGTTATAAATCTATCTTGTCTGGACATAACCACTGCCAGTGACAACAGGATATGAAAAGCTAAGGAAAAAAAACACCTGATGTCCTGGTAAGCGAAAGAGAGTGTCTCTAGAGATCTAGCATTTTCTACAAATTGCCACCATTAATGTCCATATGCACTAATAAACACTAAGAACGTGTTATCCAAACTACAGTTCTTTTTGTATTTTGGCAAAGTGCAGGTATGTGGGAAATCTGCATGCTACAATCAGATAAGGAGTGAAACTACAAGCGAGGGAATGGGTGTATGAATCACTGAGAGTTTCCCACTGAACCTTCACCTTTGAAAGTACCATGAAACCCTTATGAAAATACTGAGAGATACATATACATTTCAAGTCATTCAGACCAACTCTTGGAAGAATAACCAGAAACCATACAGAATTCAATCTTTCACAGAAAAGAGAACTCATTATTTTGACTTCTGAACTTAAGACTTCTCCACAGCCATAAGCACTACTAAGACTGATATCTGTTCTTAAAACATGGCTAGAAAAATGAAAAGTAGTCACAAACTGTGACCCAGATCCAGTTACATGCAGCAGATGACAACAGCAAACTTTCACACCAGGCCACTCTTTCCTGGAAGGACTGCCTTTGTGGTAATTGTTGGCCCTTCCTGTCTTCAGAGAAATGGCATGAGCTTGCAATTGAAAGAAAGAATTCACAAATATAGGAAGTACTCCTTCTGGTTTTTTTTTTATCCTGCTAAAATATTTTAACATTTTAGATTTCTTTTAAATTATTGCTTGGTGAAAATCGAAAAAAATGCTTACACTCTCCTCCAAGTTGTTTTTGTCATGATCAAAAGACATATACTTGATCACTTTTTCTTTTGCTCTACAATTCAGAGATGATAGCTCTGTAACAGACTGTTCCATAAAACTGTTGTGTGCAAAGAAGCAACTACATTTGTTTCATGCAATAGGAAACAACATAGCTAAAAGAGATAAATCAAACGATTAGTTCAGCCAGTCTAAACCACATTTGAAAAAGGTTCAACCATATTAGCCTAATGCTGGAAAACAAGATTCTTAAGAAGAAGAATCCACAAAAGAAAATTGTCTTACTGGAATCTTTTATGGGAATAATATTTGAGTATGCTGGGAATAGCGTAAGTAGTAGAAAGAAAATAAACCCCTCAAAATCACAACTGAAAATCAAACTCTCTCTGCCAGACTGCATTTTCACATTCTGGAAAAATCCAGATGCATATGATTATAATTTTGGATGAAATATGCTTAAAAATAGACACTGATTTACCATGTCAGCAGTCTTGAAAAAACAGAATTTACAGGGGGTTTATAGCATTCTGCTATCTCTTTTTATACTGAGACTGTGTTTTCTACTGACTTTTACTCAATAATTCCACTTCTTCTGACAATCTGTGAAAAAATCAAGAAGCCATTCTCTGATTGTCAAGAACAATTTTTATTTTTTTTTTTTTTATATCTGGACTCTCCTTTCCATAGATTCTGTTTTAATGTTGCACCACCATTTTGTTTCCACAACTATATAAGAACTTCAGTGAATTCAACAAGCTGTCAAAAATGTCAGATACAGTAGAGACCAATCTACAGTTGTCACCCTTTACTAGCAAAATTTCCATTTAATGAAATGCTCTCCAAAACCAATACATAGTAAACATGACTTCAGTAGCTCAATAAACATGTGTGAATAAATGGAAAATACCCCATAAACAGTTCTGACATATGCATGTAGCATGCAAAAGGATGCAGATCTTCCCTTTAGACTGAAATTTTATTACTGTCAGAATAGATATTCAGCATGAAAACATTAGCTGAACAGGCCTGCAGTTCATCACCTAAATCACAGCAGACTGCAAAAGTACTCTTTGTACTTGACTGCAAAGTGATGGTTACCAATCCACTTTTCTACTAAAAAACAGTCGTGTTCGAATGTATAGTCTAGGGGCTCCAGAGCTTCTGCATATGATTACAAACTAGGTCCTAATTCATAACTGAAGTACAGTTCACCAGCATAAACGGTTTTGAGTGAACAACCTAGAAACTGCTAAAAACTCTGCGTGATGTAACTTGTATCTGTACAGCACCTTCCACACCAGTGCTGTGGGGCATTATATCTTTCCATACATTAAAAAACTGCTGAAAAGGGGCCACCTCTTTGCTACCCCCTGCTCTAGCCAAGAGCCACCTCTGCCCGATGCAGATGGATAACTAACTGCTCCTCGAATAAACAGATGGAGGGGGTCGTGACAACTTCCTGCACATCCCGGTAGGGCCTCGATACACCTCATCACCCAGCAACTGACACCCAGTCACTCCCAGGACAGCTGCGAGCCCAATGTGCCCCAATGTGCCTCGAAACCCACCCGCGGCCAGGGCGGCGGGGTGGTGGCCACGGCAGGGCTGTGCCGCCCGGAGACCCGCCGCCCCCCTGCGCCGCGGCGAGCAGACCCCTCATGGGGACACGGCCCCTCGCACAGACTGCGGGCCCCCTGCACGCCAGGGGTGTCCTCGTACTCTCCCCCCGGCAGAAGAGGCGCCTGTCCCGTCCCGCCGCTCCCCTCGCTCGGCTCCGGCCCGGGCACCGACCTGCATGGGCGCCTCGTGCCTCATCGCCGGGCGCGGCCCCGCCGCCCGCCCGCCGCCACTCACACCCGCACGCCGACAGCCGCCGCCGCCCGTCTGGGCTCTGCCGGCAAACCCGCATCGCGATCAGCACCGGAGTTGTCCCCGCTGCGCCCCCGGCCTGCCCCGCCCTCCCTCCTTTGCGCCCCCGGGAGTCGTAGTCCTCCTGCCCGGCTCCGCCACTGCCGGGGTGGGCAGGAGAGACTACAACTCCCGGGGTGCTCAGCGCCCGGCCCGGGGGCGGGCGGGGCGGCGGGGCGCGCGTGGCTCTTTGCGAGCTGGTCCGCGGCTGGGGAGGGGGCGTCGCGCCGTGCCCGTGCTACGGCGGAGAGCGTAGAAGGAGCTGGTGGAGCCGGTCCCGCTGCCCTTCCGGCCCGACTGCTGCCGCCGGGGCAGAGCTGGCGGAGGCACTCGGGGGCTGCTGGAGGCGCTCCGTGGAGTGGGGCGGGCACAGCCGGGCCCGGGCTCGGCGCTGCACAACGCCCTCTGCGGGCGGGGGAGGGGAGGGCTGGCAGTGCCCGCGCCGCGGTGCTGCTGCCGGCCCTTTATCCCTGCTCCCGCCCCTTTATCCCTGCTCCCGCACTCGGACCGGTCCCGTTCCCCCGGCCGCGCCACCGGCACTGGGCACTGGGCACTGGCACCGCCACCGGCACTGGGGATGTGCGAGGCCGAGCGCCCTCAGGCTGGTCAGTGTCCTCGCTGGGCACAGTGACAGACCCTGCTCGTCCTCCTCATCGCACCGATGTCTTGCTGTCTGTTGCCTCGCTTGGATTTTCTGCGGTCGTGAACAAACAGGAGCAGGCAGGGCCGGGCCGTGCTGCTGTGCTATGGCAGTAGTACCTCGTGGGCATGGGGACATTGCTTCTGAGTGATAATAGTCGGTTTTGATGTCTGTAGCAAGGTCATTATGAAGTGGTGATTTGTATTGTCAAAGAAGATGCTTTAAATCTCTTCTTGAAGACACTCCTAGTGTAACCCCATCCTCTAATGCAAAACCTATACTTATCTCAGGCCCAAATGTACAAGTCCATAGAGGGTAAAGGGTGTTGCAGCCAGACTGAAGATTGGCATGTTCTGCTCTAATTAAAGGGTAAAGATGAGCCATGGGTTACTCACTCTGGGGATGGCTGCCCAAGGTTTGACAGCTGGTCACATCTCAGCCAGAGGAAAGGGCAGGGACAGCAGCTGAGGCAGCATGGAAACAGCAGCTTGCCCTGTGGTTTATCCATTTCTACATACATGATATTGCATAAAGTGAATCACCCACAGGAGCTGTGACATGGGCATAATAGAGACATGAATATGGATACCAGAAGAAATTCCATTCTAGCTCTGCAAGTTTTTAATTTCATTTGCAGCTATTTATACCTATCCCACTATAATATAAAAATAGGAAATAAGTGGAGTATTTTTCAAAGATATTGTGCATTTTTTTGCAGGTCACTCCTCTTTCCTGCATGAGACATGAAATGTTGCTCTTTCTGCCATTCTGGGCATGTAAACATCATGAATTTGCTCAGCATTTTAGGCTATCTGTATGTGTGCATGCATGTATGAACAGCTAAGAGTTATTTTCTGATGCATGCAGTTTATTCTTACTATTGATTTTAAGTGAATATCTACCAAAAAATTATGAGTAACAACCCATGTTCCTCTGAAAGCAGGATGGCATGTTATATGTGTTATCAATCAGTTAGGGAAAAATAGAGAGCTTCTCCTATGAAAGCTTTGTTTTATGGGGTTTTGTTTTTAGAAAGTATTATAAATATATAACAATATATTAAACTGTAGCTTTCCATAAAACATTTCATATTTTGGAATGTCATTTTAAATCTTAGATAAATAGATATTTGAAATAGTAGATTCAAGTATTCCGAGAAGTTTTTGATTATAGAATTTAGAAAATGGATACTATGGATTTATTATTCTATTAAAATTTTAAAGTAGGTTTACTGCAGATACATTAGAAATTACAAGACTTAAAAGATACCAGGTTCCCAGATTTATCCTAAGACGAAGATTTTATAATTATATTGGCATTTATCTTACCATTGAAGTTTTGAAGCAATCTTTCACCTAAAACCTCCATACAGGGAACTATCAATAGAACATAAAGCTGTGTTGCTTTTATGTTGTCTTATGTCTTTCTGTAAAGCACGGGATTTTTTTTTTAATACTGAAAATGTTAAACAGCATATCTGCATAAACAATACTTTTCTGTTTCTTTCTTTAATTTGTGAAGTCATAAGAATTAACACTGAAATTTCATAGAATCATAGAGTGGTTTGTGTTGGAAGGGCCCTTAGATATCACCTAGTTGCAACACCCCTGCCATGGGCAGGGACGCCAGTCACTAGACCAGTGTGCTGTGGGCTCCATCCAGCCTGGCCCTGTTATTTGTCTTTTTGTGTTGATTGAAGAGATGATAGTGGGGTGGTTTTTTTATTACTCAATTTTTGTCTATCATTTGATGTCTGGCAGCAACTTTGTCCTTTTCTTTCTGTCTTCTTCAGAGGCTTTTGAAGAGGGCATCGGAAAGAAATGAATTGGAATTAAATAGTATGGTCCTAGACACAAGTAACCTTTTGTACCTCAAGCATCTTAGTCCAGTGTCGTGCTGTGGTGATAATCCTGTCCACAGAGCACTGTTTTCATCAGGCAGGAGATTCCGTTGATTACTAGTCACTGAGTCACAATATGTTAACATTTTTGGAGCGTGGTGTACTTGAAGCTCCCTTTTTAACATAATTAGTATGAGCTAGCTATTTTCACCAAATTTTAACGTACAAGGGACCCAGTTTAGTATAATATCTAATTCTTTTAACCAAGATTAGTAGGAGCACCACAGAAGTAGTCATGAACATCTGATTTTCAGCTGTATTGATTATACTACCTCTTTTTAATTTGCTAACACTTACAGGACTGATTTTTTTTCTTTTTCATACCAAATGCTGGATCATGTGATTCACAGAACAAGTTAGTTACTATTTGCTAATTCAAACAAAAGACAATAAAAGAAATACGGATTCTTCTTAGGTGGTGGCAAATAGTCATTCAAATAATGTAAGTCATCACAAAAGCTAACCTAGAATGAACATGCTGCCTGTGAGATAGTACAGTCAATCTGACTTATACAGATGTAGATACACCTTCAATCTTTGTAACACAGCTTGTTTTTTGCCCAAAACTAATTCACTAATTCTGCAGTACACAGCAATAACTTTCAGAGCTGCATATGAAATATGAGAAAACTTGCATTAATAAAGCTACCAGGAGACAGTTGGTTTGTGACCAAGAGAGTTGTTTCGTATGCATGAATTCTGGAATGATGGAGACATTAACAAGGCTGTTTCTCAGGTTTGCACTGGAAGTTTGCATAAGTAAAGATAATGCAAATGCTAAGTAACTTTTACTTCACAAGTTCAGTGCATGTATCAGGAGCAAATATTTTCTGTGCTTTCAAAACATGCTGTTAAATTAACAAATAAGTAAGATGCAGAAGTAGAAGAAACCTGAGTTAATATGGAGAATAATAAGACAAAACCAGTTAAATAATGATCAGAGTTCCTTTCTTGTAATTCTTAGATTAACTTACAAATCCATACTATTTTTGATTTAAGAAAATAAATGTGCTTGCTAGATACAAAAATAAAAAAATCCAGCCATTTTGAAATATCTATACCCCTTGACAATGCTTTCTCTCATGTTGTCTTTCTTGATGTCATATAGCTTTCTTTTTCCTGCTGACCTTTTAGAAAACAATATTTCTTTTATTCCTGCATGCCATTTGACTTATCCTGAAATTGGACTTTGGATGCAGAGGTCATAAAAAAAAAAAAAGAGAGTCACAAGTCTTTCATGAAGAAAAAAGGCCATTTAACCTTGACTCAGTCTGCCATGTTGTCAAATCCGGATTATGATTTTAAAATGTAAATATTGAGATATGCCTTCTTTAGATTTTTCTTTTATAAAAAAAAAGTATGAGATCTTTTGACTAGGTAAACAGCAAATGTAGGAAGCAAGAAAATGGTGATTAAAGATCTCAGGAAAGCTTCTTTCCAGTTTTAAACATTATTTCATCAAGAAGGCAAGCATAAATTAACAAAATACTGTTCTAAAATTAAGCTAGGAATTCTGTTGTAGCAGATGTGGCACTGAAACAAGACAAGATCTGTCTCAAGCACAGATCTCAGACACACACCCATTGAGAAACATCTGTGGGGACTTCTTTTTAGGCTAGAAGACAGATAGAGTACAGAGAATCTTGCCATGGGGTAAACCATGGAAGTTGTAGTTGGAACAGATGAAGATGCTTCACTGATGTATAGATACTTGGGTTTGTAACCTAGACAGATTCTGCAAATCCTTAAAATCCCAGCAGACAACACTTGCACATCAGGCCACATGACAGCATGGTGCTGATGCATGAACTTGAGATGCCACAGTACAGAATGAGTTGCTAAAAGAACAGTCTGATGCTCATCACATGAGACTTGACAGGTCTGCATTACAATGAAAGACAAGCAAATGGTTCCTGTCAGTGATGTTGGTTTTTTTCTTCTGATTCTCAGAACAGAAGATACTGTTGGTGAAACAGGAGGCCAGGCCCAGAAGAGTTAACTAAGAAATTTGGGCCTGCTAACAAGCTACTAACATCCAAAACGATCTGTGCTTGTTCTGTTCTACTTACTGGACCAAAACTTAAGAGAATGGTAAAAGAACATGTAATAGGCCTGGAGGTAATAAATTAAGATGCAGTAGGACAAGGTAGACATTTGAATAGAAGAAACAGGCTGGGAACCAAGGCTTTTTCCAAGCTTCAGTGAGTGGGTCGAGAACAATGGAAAAGAAGAGGGGTCAAGCTGAGGAAGATGAGATTAAGCCCCCAGACCCAGGGAGAAAGAACGGAACTACCCCCAAAATTGAGGGCCAAAAGAAGCACCGCCCCAAGCCCTGCCTGAGCTCCACCTATACTCCGCCTGTTATTAATATGTATAGATAGATATTGTAATCACTTGAATATGCATTTAATCATATTCAAAAACTGTATAAAAACTGATGATTTTGTGTGAAGCCTTTGAGCAAGTTTTTCCAGCAATAGCTGGCTTGCTCCCAGCACTGTCAGTAAATACCTTTGCTGCTCAAAGACCAAAAGCCTCTGGGCAGTTCACTATTCCAGATTTTTTGGATTCATTGGTCTCTTCCCTGCTTAACTTTGCTACCGCTAGAATTGTAACATAGAACAGAAATACAGCTTTTCATTTTGTGGATGAGGGACCAGCATAAATCACTGCATCACTTGCCATTGATGGAAATGAGCACTGAGGTAATCTGTTGTTGCCATGGCTACTGGGTCACAGCACCAGATACACCATCATATTTCCTGCATCCTCATATTCTACAATGGTTTCACTGGCATATAGAAAAGGGAAAACTTGTGCTGTGATTTTCATTTTCTATTGCATAGCACAATACTCTTGTCTGCAGTAAGGTCACACAAGTCTGTAGAGATCAAACAGGCATTTCACACACCTCCCTTTGAAGGCATCTCCCTATACTATGTGTCCTGGGGCTGAAGAATAAAAACCTCTTACTCTTGATGCATCACCACCTGATCTGAGCACTCACACCACTATGCATCTGCATGTCCAGCAACCTGTTCAGGTAAGGGAGACAATGCCAGCTGGAGCTGAAAGTGGCAGTACTATGTCTTCTGGCACAGATTTTGCTACAAGCTGTAACTCCCAAATTTTTCAGATGTCTGCTCAGCTGTTTTCTGAACAAGAGCTTTACACTCAGAGCCTGCAAACCATTCAAGAGTATTTCAAAGTGGTGTATATTCATCACAGTGGGCAGGTTATAAGAATTGCAGAGCTCATGGAATTAAAATGTAGTCTTGGAACTGTGCTTACATCTGTAGAGATATTTACTAGTAGTGCATGCATTGTCAAATTAAAAAATGCCCTTTCATTACATACCAAATGCATTGCTTGAAATGTCATCATCCTTAGCTTGTATGTCCATGTGTTTCTATACCACTAATCATAAGGTCTGTCCTAGACAAAAAGAAGCTCTGATGGCAGAAAAGAGCATGCATTAATTTCTATCAAGCATGAAAATTTTTAAACATGACCAACAAAATAGAATTTTGTCAGGTCTCTGATACACCACATGACAGCTCAGTGCTGACAACAATTCAGATCAATCAGATGATCTAGAAAGAGGGGTTCTGGGACTACTGCTCTGGTAGAAATTTTCACACCATTCCTCTGTCAAATCATTTGTGCACTGCCAAAATAGTTGTTAAAACATCATAGCAGCAAATGCTGTGTAATGAATTAATCTGCTTAAAGTTCTGCAGAATGGCCAAGGGAAGTAGAAGCCATAAACAATGGAGTTTAGGCTCTCAAACCAAGGAGGCTGTTGGTTTTTTTTTTCTATTCTTGATGACAGTCTGGTTGGTTAAAGCAAGAATTTTATCTATTTTATCAGATATACACACAATCAATGAGACTTCTAGGAGTGCTGTGTTCATTTTGCATCTGACTTGGCTGTCTTCCCTCAGTATGATGTTAGCATAAAGCTTCCAATAATTAATGGAAATTACAGAAACAGATATTGCTACATTTCACTAATTCTACAGTTCACTAGATTTTATTTTCAAAGTTTCTGCTATTGTAACTGTAGACTGAAGTAAAAAAAAAAAAAGGGAAAAGAAGAAACATTTAGTTAAAAGAACTGCATGTAGTCAGATTGTATAGTTTTCAGCCAGAAATATAAAAATGGAGGAAATAAATATATTCACATCTAGCTCTAATATTTTGCTTGCTTTTTCTCATCCGAGAATCATTTCAAGATAGAAACACAGTTGCTGCTAATGTTATCGTGGTGATTTTATCAAGTACTTCCCATGAATATTCTGCAGCTGTGTTAGAAGAGGCTGTTGTGGCATGAAACAACCTAGTAGCTATTTTGGGGTCCCTTAGCTATGCATGACTCAGGAAGAAAAAGAATCATTGCTTGATTTTCTATTCTGCAAAGGTACTTCAAACACCAATCACCTACTCAGACAGCAGACCTATTTTTCAGGGATATGAAACATAAGCCTCTGGAGGTCAGATGTGAGGTTGTAATTCTGTGAGATGCTGTAGATCTCATCAGCCTTCAGTTAGAGGCATCCACCTTCTCTCAGGCCGGAGAATTTAGACTGAAAATCAAAATCAAGAAAGGAGCCCCAACTCAGCTTTAAATGTCAGATCAACTTCATAAATATATTTGGAGTCTTTAAAAGCAGCTAGTAATTTGTTCACCAGAGTACAGATGTTGAGTGGTTGGCAGTTTCCATACATGATTAATGACATATTGTCTACCTCCATTTTATTCCTTATTTACAAGTTAAGTGCTTCCACAGATCCCTGTCTTCCTTGTTATACATGCAGTACATTAATACGCTAGGCAGCTGGCAGTAGCCCCTAGCATTTGGTCACCATTATTTTCCGTTAAAGGAGAGCATTTTCATTGTTCCAGAGAAATCATCATATCCTATCTGTACTATCTGCAACTGCCTCTTAATCTGTTTGGTATGTTCCTATTTTGAATGTCTGATTCCTTCTTTTGCTTTTGCTCATTGCAAAATTATACATCTCACCAAAATAATAACTGAATGTGACTATCTGAACCTAAGGGCAAGTTTATCCATAGTGTCATGGTTTAGCTCATTTTGCCTGGCAATCCCATGGATATGCTCATTTGGCATACAGGACCGAGGGTGCGGAAGAATTAATCAGGAATGGAATTAATCAGTCGCTCTGCACAGGCTGTCCCAAGTGCTCTGGAACCTGAAAATTATGCAAAAGGTGAGAGCATAAAGGCAGGTATATAAAGATGGGATATGTTGGATTAATGTTTTGCAAATGAACCCAGTTCTGTCATCATGACTTCTGTGTAAGGTACCAAGCAAAATTCTGGCAGCTGACAAGAGAGTCCACAGATAGACATTCACTGCAGAAAACATTGCATCAATTTAAGACATTGCATGGAGCAGGCCAATTTCTGACCATGGTTGATGATGAGTGCTTACACAAGTAATTTCATTAGCTGTTCCTCTGCAGTAGAAGCCTCTGTCAAGGTGGATTAACAGGCAATCCTCAGGGAAGGATCACTCAGAATGCCATGCTGCAGAGAAGCTCTCAGCACAGTCAGCTTCCCTGTTCCTCATTATTAGGGTACCTAGTTGAAGTCTAATCTGCATACATATTTAGTTCTCACAAGTGCAATCAAAATGCTAAACTGCATGTTCTGGAACAACGAATGTGGTCAGAAATTTTATTGAAAGTAGGTTTGGATTCTGCCTCTACCACTGTTTCATCGTGTGGCTTTAAGGAAGTCCCTCTGTCTTCATTTCCTTTTCCATAAAGTAAGATATATTGTTATCTCCTCTTAGTTGATGCTGGTTTTGGGGGTGTTGGGAAGGAAAAAAAAAAAGAAGCTGGAAGAAAATAAATATCTTGAGGAAATTAATTAGACTATGTTCTTTGAAAATGGTGCTTGATAGGATCCAGCAAAAGAGACTTACTTACAAATAAGGACAAAAACAAGTTTATCACAGCCTGCTCTTATTCTTCAGTAGAAAGCTGCAATATATTCTATTTGTTTTGCGATAACAGCATTTGCCAAAAGGGAGGGTTGTCAGAGGGAAGAATTTCAAGAAGCCTACCTGAGCTGCCTCCACATTTCACTAGTACACTAGTACACATATTTCAACAACACTTCAGCAACTGAGGCACTGGAAATTCATGTAAAAGTGGACAATCAGGGGAAATGGATTTTCTGTAATGACTTCATGCAGAAGTTGATTGTGTTTGCCTTTCTGCATCCCGGTGGGAGATGGTGGGATAATGCAAGAAAGGAAATAAACATTACTGCCCAGAGACTGGTGAGCACTTTGCACATACTCCCAGAAGAGAGAAGAGTTCTTACAAACTCTTCATGACCCCAGGATCCTTCTTTAGAAGAATTTTTAATGTTTTCTGGAAAAAGACCAGCTGATTCTGAGAACATAGTTTTTAAGTGCCATACATCATAAGCAAAACCATCTCAGATTCAAATCCAAATACTGACACTAGTGCCATCTACTTTACAATATCTTCTCATAAGAGAACAAATCTAGTTACACAGCATGTGCTTCTTTTGCTCCTGCAAAATTACTTCTGCTTTTCCCTAGTCCCTAGCTCTGCACTGCAGGGTTTTAATATGTAGTCTATAGCAACGCGTCAGGCCCTGGGCAGTGTAGACAACCTTGTTGAGTGCATTTAGTAATAGAAGGTACTTACTATTGCAGCAAAGGAAGAATGAGTGAATACTGTCCTCCAGCAGCTTTGACCCATATGATGTTAAACTCCAGCTGTGGTCTCTCAGCTTACCTCATGATTTTCTCTAGGTCATCTCTCCCTAATAATCAACTTCTTGGTAAAAGCACTGAGTAGAGAGAGAATTAAGCTCTAAAGGCATACTTAATCTGGGAGACTTTTCTCTGTGCTAACCAGAACTGCACTTAGATCACACATACATTATTTTGAACAGACGCAATAGAGGTTTTACTTTACATTCATATTGCATATCTGAGTATTGCAGTTATCAGTTTAAGTAACAGAAGTTAGAGTTGGCTGCTCTTTATTATACAATACTAGTAGCTGTGCTGTATTATGCTGTATTAGGTTGTAGCATCCATGCTAGAATCAGAAGTAAAAAAGATGATTAATAACATTTAACTGTTCATTGATAATTTTCCTATGTGATAATAATATAGGTATATTGTATATCCATTGCAATATCAACTGCTTGAAGACAAAGATTAAACTATTAAGAACACAAAAATCTTCTCTTGCATACACAAGAAACAAACATGGAAAAAGTCTGTGTTTTAAGGTAATAAATAAGTGCTTATACTTATTTATTAGTATAAATTAGTAAAATTTTGATTATTAGCATCAAGTTAGCAATTTTTTTTAATCTTTCAAAATAGATGTGTAGTTATCATAGGATATTTCTCTTTTTTTTTTTTTTTGGCTGGCATCCTTGGTATAAGAAAGACAGTACCATTAACTATGTATAATTTAAACTGACTTCAGTTTAAGGCAAGCCAATGTTTAATTACTATGTACACCAATAAAATATATGTTTCCTATCTTTTGGAATTACTTTGACTAAGGTTATAATTATAGATGACTCAGGAAAAGGGTGTTCATTTTGAGTCAGAGTCAAGCCATTATGCTGTGATAAATGTGTGAGTGGTTTCAGTACATTTTTTTATATAAAACCTACTTGTTTTGGAAAAGAGAGATTGAAGATTATTTAAGCCTCATGAAGGGACTGCAGAAAAAATTAATTTTTTTAAAATACTTTAAAATACAGTCTTTATCCTACACATTCCCTTCCTGCCAGCTCTTTCCTAGAATCCTGATAAGGGCTGATGTCACATCTGAGCTGGCTAATATAAGGATATAGCTCTTTTAGGTAGCTCTCAGATTCATTACTCCATTTCCTCTACTGTCTCTTCCTCCATTTACTAATAGAAAACATTTGTGTTTACTTTCAAATGGATGCTGGAAAAGCTGGCAAGTCCTTTCTCATTGACTTTCTCTGGAGAAACAGTGTCAACAGCATAGGTCTCCCCATGTACAAAAAAAAAAAAAGACTGGAATTTGACAATACTGGATCATGTATGCTGCTTCTTTAAATGTTCTTACCTGGCAGGAAATGAGAATGTAGCTTAATGTTGTCATTCTTGAACACTATGCGCTTTTGTCTGAATCTGCATTACCACAACTGTCAGCAAACTACCAAGGAAGATCATGACTACATCCACCTATAATTTGCCCCAAGCAATCAGAATTGACCTCTCACATGTAATTATGTCCAGCAAATATATTTATCTGTACTGTGCCTTGGATGGCTGCAACTCAGCCTCTGCTGCTGTATCTCCTTTAGTGGACTCTCTGGTAAATGACAGAAGCAAATAGGTTGGACCAGTGAACAAGAAAATAATAAGCAGCTAAAGTAAGCTCTTAGCTTGTATTAACCTCTGAGTGAGTGAGGGGGTTATTTTGAGGGCTTATTTCCCTTCTCTTTCCTGTCTCTTGGCTTCTCATTTTGTTGGCTACTTCTTTGTAATAAATATTGTTTAGTTGAGCTTTCAACAGTGTATTGGGTTCAGTTTCGGCATTCTCCCTGCTACAACTAGTTCAAGAATTACTTCAGATAGGCAGGTGAATTAATTTTAGATCAGTAAAAGTCAACAGTTTTTCCACTAATTTCCATGAGGTCAGCATGTCTTTGCTACTGAACAGCACCTTTTGAAATGGACTCAGAATCTCTTTTTTTTTACTTCTAATCAGCACTGCAGAATATTTTTATAGAATTCACATTGTTCATGTTCATGAACACATGTTCCCACAGCATTCTCCTGAAAAAGCTGGCAGCCCATGGCTTGGACAGGTGCACTCTCTGCTGGGTTAAGAACTGGCTGGATAGCTGGGCCCAGAGAGTGGTGGTGAACGGTGCTGCATCCAATTGGTGGTGTATCCCAGGGATCAGTGTTGGGTCCAGTCCTGTTTAATATCTTTACTGATGACCTGGATGAGGGGATTGAGTGTACCATTAGCAAATTTGCAGATGACACCAAGTTGGGGGGAGCGTTGATCTGCTGGAAGGTAGGAGGGCTCTGCAGAGGGACCTGGATAAGCTGGAGAGATGGGCCAAATCCAACAGTACGGGGTTCAACAAGGCCAAGTGCCAGGTCCTGCACTTTGGCAACAACCCCATGCAGCGCTACAGGCTGGGCACAGAGTGATTGGAGAGCAGCCAGGCAGAGAGGGAGCTGGGGGTACCGATTAACAGCAGGCTGAACATGAGCCAGCAGCATGCTCAGGTGGCCAAGAAGACCAATGGCATCCTGGCCTTCAAGACTAGGAATAGTGTGGCCAACAGGGCAAGGGAAGTGATTCTTCCCCTTTATCTGGCACCGGTGAGGCCCTGCATCGAGTGCTGTATCGAGTTCCAGGCCCCTCAGTTCAGGAAGGATACTGAGGTGCTGGAGCAGGTCCAGAGAAGAGCAACAAGGCTGGTGAAGGGTCCAGAGCACAAGTCCTGTGAGGAGAGGCTGAGGGAGCTGGGACTGTTCAGCCTGGAGAAGAGGAGGCTCAGGGGTGACCTTATTGCTCTATACAACTACCTGAAAGGAGGTCGTAGCCAGGTGTGGGTTGGTCTCTTCTCCCAGGAAACAAGAGGACACAGTCTTACGTTGCGCCAGGGAAGGTTTAGGTTGGACATTAGAAAGAATTTCTTCACAGAAAGCGTGATTGGGCATTGGAATGGGCTGCCGAGGGAAGTGGTGGAGTCACTGTCCCTGAAGGTGTTTAAGAAAAGACTGGATGTGGCACTTAGTGCCATGGTCTAGTTGACAAGGTGATGTTAGTTCGTAAGTTGGATGTGATGATCTCAGAGGTCTTTTCCAATTTAGCTGATTCTGTGATTCTGTGATGTTGTTTGCCTTTTGAAACCACAGGGATTTGGTTCACAAGGGATTCATATCTAACTCATTCTGTGGCTTTACACGTGTTAGCTACTGCACAGAAATCCCCAAATGCACAGAAAGGAAAATAAATGCTTCCCACAGCCTCCCGTTATATTTAACTCAATGTCATTATCCAACTTGTTTACATCATTTCAAATTAAACACTTGCTAAATGAAAGCTTAATCTCCAAAATAATTTTAGTGTATTTGGTAGTGTTCACTGCTTTTAGCTACTCAACAAATGTTCTTCTCTTGAAAATTTACCCTCAAAACACTCAGGTCTGATGACAATTAAGATCATGAATAGCTTTGTACCATTTGCGTTCTTCAAATACTTATGTTGCTTCTTCTTCAGAATATTCCTCAGTATTTACTTAGACTGTTTTCCAATATTCTCATTTAGAGTTCTTTGTTATGAGCTAATGAAAATATTAATATTAGTATTGAGACACCACATCACATTTTAAATATACACCCAGGCAGTTTTTTAATTTTGCTACACTTTTTCCCAAGTTTGATGATGGAAAGCCCTAAGCAGAATCTCTTCCTCCATCCCACACTATGCAGTCAGGTGAAAATCAGATGGGGTGGATATCCGTGCCACTTGTATCTTTGATCTCTTTGACACACTAACATTTCACCTGAAGGTCTTATTCATAGATGTTTCACATCATAATATTTTTTCATCATATCATCAAATTCAGATCCCATGCAATTTTAAGAGTTAAGAGTTCTTGGCTTTGTATGCGTTTTATGCCCTGAGACCAATTTGTCAGTGTTTCTGAGTTCTCCTTTCCAGTGGCTGTGTTGCTGTAGCTAAATGGAAGCAAGAAAGGAATCTCAACACAGAAATTTTATGTGTAAAAAAATCAGTGGCATGAAATTCCAAAGTGGGAAAATATGGTAACATATCAGTCAAGACTATACCGGTGTGTTTCTGCATTTCTTAATTTATTTTTAACTGTCTAGTTTTGCAGCAATCTGATACCTAAGTAGCTATTTGCTATTTCTCCTCTTGCAGGTGGTCTGGTGTCTCATTTCTCCTTTGTCAGTAATCATTGTTCTGCTGAATCCTTAGTTAGGAGATCAATTTTCACAAATCTATTAGCAAATAATTTCTGGGTTTATTAATTTCTTACTGGAAGTTAAGTGTGCACAAGGAACTTTGCCAGTACAATACTCGTTAAAATATTACTCCATCTTCTGGATTAATCACGAAACAAAGAACTGAAATTTCGCTTGGCATAACAGTCTCTCGGAGGAGAAAAATGCTTTTCATGCCAACATATGCACAGACACCCTCATCCAGGCAGCTCTCCCTCCCGTCACTACCCTTTCTTTACAGACATGCAGACAATTTCCTTTCTTTTAACTGTCCTTTTCTGAGGTGTCAGTCCAGGTTGCACTGACTGCAATCACTTCTTTCATTTTCCAGTGTTGACCACATTCATATGTTCTTCATATGTCCATTCTTCATACACTGATATAATTTAATATTTTTAATTCTGTTAATTTACAGACCTAATCTTCCTACTGTCTTTTGTGTCTGTCCTTCAGGGGAGGTAAATATGCCTTTTATTAAGCTTTTTTTTGCATCCTAATTTCCTCAGCAAAATTAATCTAATAAGTTAAAAAATGCCAATCTTGCCTAGCCCATACTATCTTTATTCTTTTTCAGTTATTCAAAAGCTTAATTATCAGCAGACTTTAACTCCCTGTTAGGCAGTCTGTCCATCCACTAAACATGTCTGAGATGGTCTCAGACATAAAAAATTTGAAAGGTAAAGGTGGTCAGCTGTATTCCATGTGGATAATCCTGGGTTTTTTTCCTTACACTAACGAAGAATTACTAATTAGGAATTTGCTCACAAAAGAAAACAAAGAACACTCCAGAATATATAATTTTAGCAAGCCAGAAGACTAAGACAACTAAAAGATAGGCTAAAAAGATTCTTTTTTCTTTTTATCTAAAAGAGTTTAAACCTAATTCATTTCATACAATTTTTCAAAGCAATGGCTGGTTTTGTTTTCCAGCTTGCATCCTGGCAACGGGATTAAATATGTTGCTTAAAAGATTGTTCAATTAAATGATAGCTTTATCAACAAAGACTAGGTGTAATGTTGTTACTGAATGCAGGAACACAGCTGCGTACTAAACCATCCTCAGTAATTGTTAACTTATGTACATTTGAGCCCTGGGGGAAAGTACAATAAAGTAAAGAAAATTGCTTTTAAAAGAAATGCCTTTAAGATAAGACATCAACAAAAGTTGAAGAGCCTGACATGAGTTTCCAAAGTTCAGTTCTAGCAGCTATAGCAATTTCAAGAGATGAAGACTGGGAGCTTGTAAGTAAAACCCTTTTCTATTCTTTCCTTCCTCACAGTCACAGATTTGACAAAAGGCAACGAGTCCAAAGTGTGAGTTACTCATAAAGGGTTTGGTAACATTTGATAAAAGTGTAATGAATTTTTATGATCAGACTCTTGATTTTTTTCCCATTTTCTATTCTTTTTTTTTTTCTTATAATGACAAAAAAAATGAGAGGAGGGAAGAAGCTATCTTCATTTTGCTTCACAGCAAGTCCTGCATTTGCAGGAGATGGGACTGACAGCTTACTCCAGCACCGCCAGACACCCACCATTTTTGGACAGTTGTCATCAGCTTCTAATTTTTGTGAAATTCTGCTAAAATTTTCCATTTCTGTGGGCAGAAAATATCTCAAAATTATTTTACACTTTCCTGTTGAAATGTGATTAAAAATCCAGTGTCCTCCAGTAACACTGTGATTTTGTCAAAACTGAATGTCATCTACTAATAGGGCTATCTGTTAAGTTCATGAATATAGGATCTGCTTAGCAGTAGAGCTGACCCAAGAGGAAACTGCCTAGGTAACAAGAACTGAATGGTGCTACTTTTCTCTCGGTTACATCTGGGGTTGGGCATACAAAAAAAAAAAAAAAAAAAAAAAAAAAAAAAAAAAAGTGAGTATTCTCTTGTCCAAAACTTTCTGCTACTAGCTATAAGATGGGAATGAGTAAACTCAGCTTTTTTTTTTTTTTTTTCAGTTTCTCGGTTTATGTATTTGACAAGAACTACTGAAAACCAAGGAGAAAATTCTTAACATTATCCTCATGGCAGACTGATATGTGGGAAATAATTACTAAATGTAAGCTCAAAATAACTGAGTGCTGCCTATGCCTATCCCATGCAAAGAGAGTAGAAAAAACACACACACTCTGAAATGGAGAAGATTATCAAAAATACAGCCACGCGAAGAAATTAAATTATATTGCATAGACAGTCTCAATTTTATAACTTTGGGGTATATGACATGTATTATTAATAATGTTTTCTGGTACTCATTCTATGCAGTTTGATATTGTAAAAATTCCTAAATATATATATTTGTACAAACAGATCTGGAAGAATAAAATCGACAAAAACACTGGATCTCCAAACAGATTCATATTTCCAGAGAGTGAAGCTTAGTCTTTTCCACTTGTTCATGATGATGACTATGTTTTCTGCAAATGTTATATGAGATACTGTCATCTCTGTTCTAGGACATCCTGTCAGAGCAAGATCTGTAGTGTTCCCAGTTCTTCTCCCCAGCATTAACGTGCCTCACCTCAACTTGTGTTGAAAAAGCAGAGTCCAAAGGAATGAGGAGATTTGCCCAAGACCTCAAACTCCCTTAACTTGTGCTCATTCATAGGCTGGACATAAAGACATAGATGGAAAGGACTGAATAAAATTATCTCAGGCTTTCTTTCACAGCACCATGTCTGCCTGCAGTGGAAAAATCATGGCAGAGACAAGACACAGGTAGATTTTATCACGACACAAAAAGAAATGAAGTCCACTCCATCTCCTAGGGGCCTGAATTTTCATCAGGTCGCATTCCAGGAAAATGTCTCTCAGAAGGTCACAGCTAAATAAAGCAAAGAATAAACACCAGAGCTGCCCCTGCCTTCATTGCAATGCAAACCTCAGTACCTTTCTGGGGGTCTGCTGACTCCCCTTCAGACATTTCTCAGCTCGTGATATATTTCACATGCAGGTCCTGCCATGTGTGGTCATTAAAGCTGACGTCCCACAGCACCTACACTTAGTACCCATGGGCTTTGTCTGGCAAGGCTGAAGCAGTAGTGCTGGTACTCCTTCAACTCTTTCATGCCCTCCTTCTGATTACGCTCTGCCATACTAATCTGGGAGAAAAATGTAAAGAGAAAGATAATAAAGGAAAGGGACAAGAAAGAATAAGGTAGATCTGCACTGAATACATGTATATTGCAGTAAAATCAAAATGCTGATAGATATCCTCCACCATGATTTTTACTTGTAAGTTTAGGAAGTTTAAAGCAGTACAAGCCTCTTCTCAGCTTTTTTTTTTTGTCCCCTCACATTTACATGTCATCACTTGCAATCTGCTTTCTATTCAGTCAGTGAGTATTTCCAGGCAAGTCAAAGTCCATTCTGTGGCTTCTGTTTTCTTCCTACCACTCTGTCCTGCAAAAGTAGTAAACATTTTATCTTCTTAGCTAATCATTCAGCAGCTGGTGTCACATTCATAGCCAAGTACAAGAAAAGGTTCTTTTTAAAATACACTATTTTGAAAAGTATAAGTAAGGAATATAGACTAATGAACAACACAAAGATGGGCACATATTCATCACAGAATGGTTTGTGATAAAAAAGCTCTAAAGCTGGTAATCTCTACCAAGCCCTTCATAGTAATCACACTGTTTACAGCACACAGTCTGTCCACCCTTAACAGGATTGTTGACTCCTTACAACTTTTTAGAATGTTACTGAGTAATGTTTTTCTAGTCCTTCTGAAGCTTGGTGTCCTTCTTTCACACAGATCTGCTTTCTTCTGTGGTGATGTTAGCACAATGAGACATGACTCCATCATTCATATGTTATAACATTCCCAATAACACATAGATCTTCTGATTATTATTGCTGGTCTGACTAGCTTGACAACTCTTCTGGTCTACCAGTTTTTCAAAGTTTTGCTGGGCTATTTTAAAGGGTTATTTTGATCCTGAGCAGTTGGGAGTCATTTGAAAGAACTTCTTTTTCACTAAAGTACAATCTTGAAAAGTCATTTATTCTCCAACTGGGATCCTATTTTAATTTTTTGCGTGAATACTGTAACAACACTAAAGACCACAGCAATGATAATTAATTGCCATAGAGGTAAACACAGTAAAAAACCTAACAGATGGCAGCTGAGACACACTAGGTTTTCCTTTGTCACTTGTGTGTTGTTGTGAAAGATGCAGTGGACCAGGCATCACTACTTGCCTTCAGGAAGTAGATCTGGAGAATGTATTAGTCCTTTTACAAGGCAAAGAATAATTTTTCTTCTGGCAAACACTTTTTTCAATATATCTGTACATCCCAAGCCCTGCCCTCCAGAGCTAAAATTGGACCAGCATCACATGCCAACAAAACAGGTTACTATTTGAAAAGCATCCAGCACGAAAAAACACCTCAATTCCTATTGAAGCTCTGACACAGTGGTAACATAAAGAATTTTAATTCACAATGAATTCCCTTTCCCAAGAGTACATCGGAAAGAGCCATGACATGACTCTTATACTTCCATCTAAGCATTCACAACAAATATTTGCAGGTGTCAGTCCCCATTTTGTGTCAAATCCAACCTAATTTACTTTGTCTTTTTTTGATGGGGAAGGATATACATACAGCAGCATGGCATGGGCCCTGATGCTGCTTCTCCCACCTGGGTCCCAAGGTCCCCTACTACTTTCAAGATAAGGTGCCTTGAGGACTAACACTAGAAACAGTATAAAAGATCAGCAATTACACTTCAATTTAAGCAACTGAGAAAATAAGATGAAGAGATGAAAAGATGTGCCTGAGTAAAGGGACTTCAATATCAATGGTGGTTTTGGAGTAACACAGCAGCTGAGAAGAGATCAAATCCTCTCAGAGGTACCTAACACTGACACTCTGAATGCTGCATCTCAGCTGGGTGGTTTATCATTTTGATATTTCCCCTTTGGGTGTGCTAAATCAAATCAGAAGGATAGTATATAGTACCTTGGCTCAGCCAGTCTCCTAGACAAGAAGGGCCTCTAGTGGCAGATGCTCTCATTATATTAAAAATTACTCATAACTCAGGCTTTCAAAGTATTAAAACATTAGGCTTTTTAAGGTGACACTTTGTCTACTGTCTTTTATACAGTCTTAACAAACAAAGAAGCCTTTGGCACAAGGGTACTGTAACACAGGATGCTGATGCTATTCCACATGTGACAGAGTAATATGGAAGGTCAGAGACTGAGTCATCCCACCAAAGTACTTTATACATATGGGTCTCCCTTATACATCCTTCCTGTATCCTTAATATCTCTGAACTGCACTGGAGTTAGAAGACCTTTCTTTTTAGAAATGTCAAAAAAATGTGGTGGGTTGTGGGTGATTTTTTTTTTAGTTGGTGATTTTTTGTTCTGGGTGGGGTTTTTTGTTTTGTTGTTTTGTTTTGTTTTGTTTGTTTATCTTTAACAGTTGACAGATTCCTAATTGATTTACCTTGGGAGAAAGAGGGTAAGAATGTTTTCATTGCACTCTGCAGATGTTGCTGACAGCTGATGGTAGCGCATTATTTCAGTATAGCAGAGAAAGGCAAGACATAAGAATTTTGAAGCAGAAGTCATCAAAGCTCAAAGTGGAGATAAAGCAAGATTAACAGAAAGAACAATTAAGCATTTAAAGTGATAACAAGATACAAAGAATTCCAAGTGCTGGAAAACAAGCATCAACACCTGTTGACTTTCCAAATTAACTGAAAACCAACAGGTAAGCAAAGGTTAGTTAGGGCTAAATGAAACATCACTAGGCAAAATTTTCTGATCTTTATTTTTAGGACAGAAGACACCAAATTACATTCTTCAGGCTAAAAAACCCTAAGAAAATGCTGATATATGAGACCAGTAGCAGGGAGGGAAGACAATTAGGAAAAATTGAAAACACAGGGGACAAAAAGCAGATTAACCATGAGCATATCTATCTGAGGAAGGCTTCAGGAGGTGAACTGCTATTACTGGATGGTACACATCATTATATGATGGGAGAATGGCATTCACTTCACTTTAAGACAACCCATAGGATCCATCATCCCAAAATACAAAAGTCAAAAAGTCTGATGTAAATGTCTTGTAGGTCAAAGTGTAGAATTAGAGCTCATCTCTTGTCATTATTATTGACATTAGTAGAAGGAATATAAATGCAAACTCTCACACATGATGATCTTACTTATCAGCTGCTCTTGGACAGCCTTTGGACAAGGTACCCAAAAACCGTATGAAGAAGGTTAAGCTAATTTTAACCATTATTTCTTGTTTCTGATCAAATTTTTTGGTCAGTCTTGTTCAGGACTACTCTTAAGGAGAGCAAGAATCCTGTTGAATGCAGTAACTGTTGATAAAAACCAGCATATGCTTTGTAGATGAATAAGGTACTATGGTGGCCATGTGAAACCCTGAAGATATCAATACAATTGTCTTATTCATGAATACAATTACTTTCCAAAAAACACAAGCAAAATGACATGAAGGATTTATGTTTATATATGTATTTAAATAAATTCTGGTTTTCCAATCTGGTAGCTCTGTCATGACATTTTTGTCATTTCAGAGTACATTTTTTTTGGACTTTTTTCCTGCATGTCTGCTGAATTAACAGTGTCCTTTATTGAACCTAAATTACTATCATGGCTCTTAGTGGGAGTGACAGTAATTGGCAAAGGATAGGGGATATAATAACCCTATACCTATTTCTGGGATTTTAAATGGCTAAAGGTTGCTAAGTGCACTGTTTCAGCAAGTCACTCTGGGCTATTTTCATCACCTGCAAATGCAAGGAAAAGCATGTCCTATAATAGTCTGGTGCCAGGGGAATTGACGTTGAACCTTTAAATTGATTTAAGAACAAAGCAGATATCTATCCGGTGCTATCACATTGTAGGTCACCGTCAGTTTCAGTCCTGGCTAGCTCAGGGTAGTAAGCTGACTCTATAAACCAGATTTAACCACATCTTTATCTGAAAGAGTTTGCACTGTGAATGAATATTATCCTTCCAAAACTAGGATTCAGAGCTGTTCAGCTCCTTAGTCATATTAGGGAGGTTGAACGATAAGTCAGCACTGCAACAGCAAGTAAGGTAGCAAACACCAAAGGAATCTGCAGCTACATATTTGCAACAGACCTAACTAGGTTAGGGCATGGTCTTGAGCATAAGAATGGGGTCTGACCATCCTAAGTGCGTAAGTATTAGCATGTTCCCCAGCACAGCCAGTCTGCAGCCTTAGGGCAGTGCCCAGGCAAATCTTGGGAAAGGCATGGGATTGGGACTCTTCATAAACAACTATATACAGAAGGTCATGTGCTTTCACTGGTGAGATGGGATTTTTGAAGTATAAAGATCCTATCTAAATTGGAGATGTGACCTCCATGTTTGTGTGTGGAACATCATCACAGATATAGCTAATAGTGTGTGTGCCTTTTCCTGCCTTTTCCTTGGTATTACCCAAGTTTTCCCCATGTGATAAATTCTCTGGCATTTACCACATATTGCCCTAATGTGAGAAAACAAAGTTATGAAAGAGGATTTTTTTCCCCAATTAAACTGTTGAAAATATCAGCTATGAAAACTGTTCAAGGTTTTCCCCCTCCCTCTGCTCTACATCTCAAACCAAATAGGATTGAGTCAACTGAAAAAATAAGATTAAATGAGTAAATGGAAAGCAGTAATTTCCACACTTGGAAACAGAAGCAATAAAGAGCATGGGCTCTTTATTGTGGAACTGACTATGCTGCATGCTGCTGAAGAGTATCCAGAGCATAAAGAGTACCAAGTGATTACCACCAAAAAACAGAGTGACATTTTGAGTCACTGAGCTCAAAGGAAGGAAGAGGGATCAGCTCAAACATGAAATCTAGAGCACAGTTGGGGTGCCATATCACGTAGTCTTCCCATTGCATACTACATTTTTAGGACTGCTTTGGTTGCAGTCCTGACATGATGATCCTGCTTCTGGGCAAATGGGGAAGAATTCAGGGGAGTCTAGACAGGAAATACAGGCAGAGGTACAGAAATTTTGTGAGGAAGGGAAAAAAAATTGGGTTCATTTAACCAAGAAGACTGAGAAACAATACAACAGTCTTTCAATACATGAAAAAGAGAAAAATTAAAAATCCTCTGTATTCACCAGAAATGGGATTGGGAATGATAGGCTTATAGTGCAGCAAAATTTTGATCGCAAGGAAAGCTGTAATATGAAGGCTAATCATGAGCGATATCTGTCTGCGAATAGGATGGACAGTGACCTGCAAAGAATAGCCTTGGTGTTATTGATCCTCTTCCTAATTGCAACAAATTCTAGTTCAATGTTACCAACTACACCTCTTCCATAAAGCACAAGTTTGAAATGGGCAGATGGATAGTGTGAATACATTCACACTAAAAATGTCACTACTTGCCTCCTTTACCCTCCATTTCACCCAGCATTTCATACCTGGAAAAAGATCATGGAAAAAGATGTCTGTATTTCTCAGAAGGGTGACTCACCAGTTGAGACTGGAAGGGAAGAATTGCTAAAGCACAGAGTTCAATCAGGATTGCTCTTGTCATGCAGTGAAGGGTTCCATGAAAGATATGTAATGGATCATTCTTTCAGTCCCTGGTCTTCAGGCTAAAATGCCCTTTTTTGTGATTTTCATACTACACATACATTTTCTGAAACCAGAAAATAAAACTATGGTGGATGTTTATTTAATTGGTCTTATATTAGGATACGAGGGGGAAAAGATATAAATTCATACTTGTTTTTGGTAGTCAGATACTTCTTTTTTTTTTCTTTTCTTTATGTCCCTCCTACCCCCATTTTACTCTGTTGCTTTATTCTTTAGCATTATAATCTTCTGAAATGTTTTCCTATGTGCAGTTTGCCTAAGATATTAAAGCTTGGAAAACTCTGCTTATTAAAGTGGCTTTTTGTCACTGTCAAGGTTTCTGAAGCTTGAACAAACTCACTCCATTTTTCCCTTACCCTGAAGGAGGGCACACAAAAAAAGAATAATGGAGCCACACAGCTGAAGTATATGATCCAAGATGGAGCTCAAATTTTATATCACAGTTTGATAAAGAATATGAGAGATCTGCCTTTGTTGTAATTTTAAATCAGAGTCTCTTCATAATCTTATTAAAAACTGAGAAAAAAGCCAAAACAGTTGGGACAGTCTTCAAATGCTCTATTGAAATTTCTATCTAGCAAAAGTAAGTAACACCCCTTTGTCCAATATTTCTTTGTACATTTCCATAAGAAGAGGAGAAAAAAATCTCATTTATTTCTTTCAGCAGCACAACAAACATGTACCACCTGCAGATGTAAATGTAGGAAAGTCTGGGGAATATTCAGGGTAAATAAATGGAAGTGCATTTTAATATCACTGGCTCTTCTCCATATGCCGAGGAAAACCAAAGAATGGAACTGGCATACTTATACTGCCCACTATTTGCAAAAGTGCTCCTGCAAGGTGTGAGAATTTTTTTAGACATCTAGAATCAGGGCAAAGGGCTCATGATTTGCACCAGACAGCTGCAATTTTTATTCCAGCTCCCAGGCAACAAAAGCAAACCTAAACCTGATGAGGAATCTGGGTCATTGCTGGGTTTAGTTAAAAAAAAAATCCCAATTGAAATAAAAGATCTGAATATTTCATACACTCTAATTGTGTTTCATAGTTGTCAATAACTTCAAAGTAATCTAAAATTTGGAACTGCTTGTGAATAAACAACTAAGCCATTGCAAGCCACAGAGCCCTGCATCAGGAGTCCATCTTGTATCAGCAAAGCCACCAATTCTTCTGGGCTCAGAAGAGAGCTTGTCCTTTCAAATAAAGCTCACACATAAATATTTAAACAAAGTTCTTTAAGGAGAAAAGAAAAAACTTTCTTCATAAGAGCTGCAGATCAGCTTGCTAAGTGTATAGCATGAGAGTATATCAGAAAGGAGATCTGGGGTTTGCGTGCTGGGTGTTTTAGAAGGAAGGGCAGGAAGTGGCAAAACAGCCAGTTCCCACCATTAGAAAAGGACTAACAATAGATATACCATTGATGATCAGCACCTGTATGATTGTGAAAGAAAATTTTTTCTTTTATAAGCTGATCAGCTGTGAAAGGCTCGTATTTGGCAAGATCAGGGTGCTGAGGGATGTTAGAAACAGGAGCTGGGAGGAGCCGAGGTGCAGGAAAGGTGACAGTTCCCTTAAGAGGCCTGTTGCCATTGAAGGGCTTCAGGAGAAGTATCAAGTGATGCAATTCCTAAAAAAGGGGCATGAGGGAGAATGGAAGCATTGAAAGCGTTACAGCAGCACATGTATTCTACTCTTTAATTTTCCAGTTAGCCCCCTTTGAGAACTGCCCTATATTTTGAAATAGATTAGACTTCAGAACCTTCTAGCAAATCCTTCCCTGATGATCTACCTATTTCTTTAATTAAGTAATACAAGTTTAAGTAAGGCACTTACTAATTCTGCTAAATGAAACATAATGCCTGACTAAAGTACACTGCAACTTGTGTTATGAGAAAATAATGGAGCCTTCATTATCTACCTAATTAAGACCATTCAGGTAGACTGCTTTTCCCAAGCAAAGATTTTTGTTCCATACAGGGGGAGGGGCCTTATGGACACAACTCTTTGATATCTCTTGATCTGGGACCTAAGTTATTATGCATGTAGAAGTCTGAACTATGTAACAAAATTTTAGCATCATAGTGAAACTTAAGTTTCTAGATTAATTTGTTATTTCTTCTTCTCTTCCCCGATTTGTTTATTGTATTTAAACAGCATGCTTTGTGAGGTACAAAATTCAGTGAGACAACCCTTTTTTCTTCCCTTCACCATTAGCCTGCCTTGTTTTTGAAATAAATGTGTGCCTATCTGATATGATTTGACCCTAAAAGCCCTGGGTTGAACAAATTTCACCTATACAGGCCCAAAACATCAAATCCAGTATAATGGATCCAGTATGAAGCAGCAGATTGTTTATATGTGACTTTTTATGAGGTGAACTGGAAGACATGGGACAAATGCTACCAGGTATGCAAGATGCTACTCAAACCACTGCTATCCTAAAACTAACTAGCTGCCTGAAATGGCATCAAGACCTTCCTTAGAACTTGTTCCTGCAGGAGAACCATAAAATGCAAGTGTGAGAGAGCTGGTCAGGTGGTGTCACAGAGCCTGGCATTGTCGAGTAGGAAGGGGCCCCCCTTCTGTCACTGGGTTCTTGATGGTATCTGCACATACCCAATCTTGGCGAAGTATCCATTAGAAACCTGCAAACTTCCATTTCACTCTTGTGCCTGTCAAAGCAGTCCTCAGTGAGGACAGACTGAGGACTGTCATTTTTGTGAGGAAGTGCTGAGAAAGCAAAAATAAATGTCAAGCACTCCTCTGTAACAATGTGGGAGTGTAAATTCCTGTTCATGGGACCCTGAATGTTCACAAGCTGTAAAATCCTATCTGGAGCACGCATTTTATATGGTGACAAAAAACCCCTGCACAACTGTCCTCCCTTGCTTACCTTTCTTCTGATCTGCTTGCAGCTTTAAAACCTCTCCTCCTTGTGCTCTCCTGCTAACTGCCGCTTAAGGTGTTTGCCACTTTCAACAAGTGACTTGTGATTCAGGTGCTCCTCTCTTATCTCTGCCTCTTTCACCTGGTAACCTCTGTAGCATTCTCCTACAACTCTCCAAAATATTTACTTCTGCATCCCCCTGCACCATGTGGCATCATACCCTACCTGAATGGCAGATACGGTTGTCCACCTCAGGACTGCTAAGCTCTGCAAAAGAGAGAGTTTGGAGCAGTTCTGAATAAGATTTCCAGGTAGTGAGGACACTTGAAGGCTGCATGTGGTGGGTCCTCTCCCAGGCTGTGATCAAAAAGTTTAAGTCGTTTAATGCTTGCTGATAAAACATTTAACTGTAGGTTATGTGCTGCTTTCTTCACTTGTGAAGGTACCACATACATCACGATGTAAGACTGCCATAATAACAGTGATATTTGACATTCTAGTTATGAACGAACTATTGTACATGCTATATAACATAATTTGGTAGAATAAAAAGCTTGATTTGGAGACTAGCAGGTTACTTACAATAAGAGGCAATTCCTCAAAGAAACTCTGTATCACAGAAGTCAAGGAAAGATTTTCAATTTATTCATGTCTTAAAATCTTAATTTATTAGTCACTATAGGAAGCATGATTTTATATAAGGATTTCTTAGTCTAAGTCAACCATACCTGGATAAGGTATTAAGTATACTTCATATAATTTTGGGCTGCTTTAAATGAATACCCTAGGGGCTGGATTAGGTTTCATGGGGAGCAAAGTAATTTTTAAGGAGATATCAGATACCTGATATCTCTTTTATATTCAGCTCTGATTTTCAGGTAAAGGGCTGTATGCATTGTATCAGGTGTTTTTCATGCTAGCAACTCAGACCAAGAGGGAGGTCTTTTTAATGATGCCTGCTGGCGAGCAGGAAAAAGAACTGTTGAAGCCTACCTGATAAGACAAATGGACGTAAGTGCCACAGTCCATGGGGGAGGGATGAAGGATCGCGGCACTGTGCAAAGGGGCTCAAACGAAGTCTGAGGTGCAGCGCTGGTTTAATGAAGTGTGCAAGGGTTAGATAAGCTCTGGCATGGAATGCACCAGAAAATGGGGTGGAGCATGACACATAACCAGGGACTCAGGCGAAGAGGGAGGAACTGGGGAAGGAAAGGACGAATGGTAGCTCTCTCCTCACTGCAGCTTCTTCAGCCAATCGGAGGGAGAAGCAGGGAAGCAGGGAGCAGGCACCACGAGGTATGCCTGGGCAAGCCCGGGCATTACAACCATAGGGAAATCATACAATGTACATATTTGTAAACACATAATAACTGTAAAGTCCATATAATAAAGTTCTTTCAATTGCTGTATATCTTTTTCCACTCCTGGAACCGTTCCCATTCTGATTCTTGCTCTTCCACACGTAAGTCTCAGACTAGAAGACAATCTTCTCTTGGCAGCTTCTAGTGAGCAGGCTACAAATGAGGTCTGTTCATTTAAACAGTTCATTTAAATTCTATTCAGGACCACAACATACTTTTGTTTTCTTTTATTATTTTTGAATGCATGATATTGCCATTTTAAGAAAAAATGAAGACATTTGAATAATAACACTATATAGCAAAATTTCTACAACTGCCAAACTCTGAATAAAAGGAAAAAAAAATATTTTTTGGGAAAGTTGCACCCTCGGGTATTCTCATCAAATCTGAAGCAATAGTGTGAAGAAGCTGTGAACAGGGCAAGAAGCTGGAATCAGAGCGCTTGAGTTAAAACAGAAACCTCAACGTAATGCTGTTTCTTCCCTGAAAAGATGAGTTGGTGCAAAGGCAGTGAATCAAGGTCTGTAACATAGAGATGTCTGCTGAAGCACTGAGCAAATCAAGACTCCCCAGCTGAATGAAAGCTTTCCTAAACAAAGTCACAGGTGTTCCTATCATGGGAAAGCTTGAGAAGTAAGCCCATGTAGACCAAACTAGGTGAAACAAGGCCAAGTGCAAGGTGCTGTGTTTGGGTCAAGTTTCAATACAGGCTGGAGGATGAAGGGATTGGGAGCAGCCCTGCAGAAGAGGACTTAGGGAATACTGGTGGACAAAAAAGTGGACATGACCTGGCAATGTGCACTTGCAGCACAGAAATTCAGCTGTATCTTAGACTTCATCAAAAGCTGCATGGCCAGCAGGTTGGGGAAGGTGATTCTTCACCTCTGCTCTGCTCTCATGAAACCCCATCTGAACTGCTCCATCCAGTTCTGGGGTGTCCCTAGCACAGGAAGGATATAGACTTGTTGGGGCAGGTCTAGAGGAGGCCATAAAGATGGGTAGAGGGAAGAAGCATCTCTCCTGTGAAGAAAGTCTGAGAGTTCTGGGATTGTTCAGCCTGGAGAAGAAAAGGCTCGAAGGAGGCCTTATTACAGTCTTTCAATATTTAAAGGGGGCTGAGAAGAAGGATTGGGACTCACTGTTTAGCAAAGCCACTTGTGATAGGAAAGAGGGTAATAGTTTGGAACTAAAGAAGGTAAATTCAGACAAGATATTAGTAAGGGAATTTTCATTGTGAGGGTGGTGAAACACCCTCAATGGAACACATTGCCCAGAAATATGTTAGATGCCCCATCCCTGGAAGTGTTAAGAGTCAGGTTGGACTGGGCTCTGAGTAACCTGATCTATTTGAAGATGCTCCTGCTCATTGCAGGGGGTTGGACTGCATGACCTTTAAAGGTCCCTTCCAACCCAAACCATTCTATGATTCTGTGCCCACAACACAAGATAAAAAAATTGCGCTTGGATTCAACATCCCTACACACAGAACACTCACACAGTCAGACAACATTTTCTCTTCAGCTTCAATCCCAGGTTTCCCATTGCAGAGTCTTATATGTCTGGATCCTTAAAGTAATTTTAATCATGGTGCAACAACAGAATAAAAGTTGGTGCATCCAAGGAGTAACCCTGAACAAAGGACCCCTTCACAGTCTAAGTGCATAACACTCAGGGGTCATCAGCTCCTGCTGTGCCTCTGAGTGTCTAGTCCCCTGGCTGGTGCCACAAGTCCCCATGCCCTTTGTTGTACAAATGGTCAGCACCAGTTCATGGCCTCTTGCCTCAGGCTCCTGCTACCCAGAGCTCAACCTGCAGCTGCACACCAAGCTACCTGCACTAGATGCATTCTTTAACAGCCAACATGGCAATATTGGTGATAGAATAAACCCACTACCATTTTAGTTCAAAGCTAGATTTGTATTTCCCTCACAGTAAAATTCATTGGTTTCCAACCTCCGGGCTCATCCTTGAGAATTGAGAGTGCTGCTTGTTATAAGTACCATCCTGCTGCCTAGAGTACTGCTTAGTTTTCTGGTTGTTGGCAGCTAGGCTTTTAGAAGGCAACAGATAAACCATTTTTGAGACATATAACCCTCCTGCTAGGTGCTGCTGGTACTTAAAAAATCTGCTTCATTCTTTCCACAATCTCATTTAGATGCTAGAAAGTCTTATACCTAGTCCCTTTAAAATATGTTTAGTATAATCTCATCATATCTTTGATTTTCTTAATATTATCAAAATAGGCAACACATGTTTGACTATATTATTGTACTTAGGCTATAACAGTAAAAACAATCAAGCTATTCTGGAAAAGTCATTAATAATGCATATATCTTTCTCTTTGTGCTTTCCTTCTTACACCTTGTCTATTCAGAAGAAGAATAGAAGGCTTATTTTATCGTGTTTATTTGCATGCAGGGTACACACTAATACTGTGAACACAAACATCATCTCTTCTTAGAGATTATGAGTCACTCCTGCGTCAAAAGAAGAAAAAAACCAAAACATGTACTAGCAGATTCTGAGAAACAAAGCACTTTAGAAACTGTTAGACAAGGATTAGGATCTACCCAGAAATGCTTTTCTTTTTTTCTCCAAGCTTCACTTGCCCAAGGAAAATATTTCAATATTCCCTTTCTTTTTCAAAGTTTTCATCCTAGATGTAACCCAATCTACCTGAGACTAAACACCAGCACGCTGCTAAAGAAAACATAAAAAAACCCCACCTGCTTTCTGTAGCTGACGTCTCCTATGGCTCCCTCCCTCTTCTTTCATCCTTATCTTCCTTCAGGTACTGGAAGGTCACAATTAGGTCACCCTGAAGCCTTCTTTCCTCCAAGCGGAACAACTCCAACTCTTTCAGCCTCTCCTTGTAGGAGAGGTGCTCCATCCTTCTACACTTGGTGGCCCTCCTCTGGACCCACTCAACAGGTCAATGTCTTTCCTGTGCTGGGGATGCAGAACTGAAGTGGGATCTCACTGGAGCAGAGGTGTAGAATCACCTCCCTCAACATGCTGGCCATGCTGCTTCTGATTCAGCCCCGGATACAATTGGCTTTCTGGGCTGCAAGCACACATTGACAGATCATGTCCAGACTCTCACCCACCCCAGCCTGTATTCATAACAAAAGCTGCCCAGATCCAGGTGCAGCACCTTGCACTTGGTCTTATTAAACCTCACAATATTCCTTTTTTGCCCACTTTTCAAGCTTGTCCAGGTCTCTCTGGATGGCATTCCATCCATCACTCATTTTGCTGTCATTTGCAAATTTGCTGAGAGTACACTTGATCCCTTCATCTATGTCATTAATGAAGGTATTAAATAACACTGGTCCCAGTATGGGCCCCTTAGGGACATCACTTGTCACTGGTGTCTGTTGGGACTCAATTCTTGACCACTACCCTCTGGATGCAAATGTCCAACCACTTTCTTATCCATCTAACTGTCGAACCATCAAATACATCTCTCTCCAATTTAGAGAGAAGAATGTTGTGGGGGAGCATGTCAAAGGCTTTACAGAAGCCCAAGACATCCATAGCCCTTCCCTTGTCTGCTAATGTAGTTACTCCATCATAGAAGGCCACTGGGTTGTTCAGCCAGAACTTGCCCTTGGTGAAGTCATGCTGGCTGTCTTGAATCAGCTCCCTGTCCTCCATGTGCCACAGCACAGCTTTCAGGAGGATCTGTTCCATGATCTTGCCAGGCACAGCTGACAGGTCAGTAGTTTCCAGGGTAGTTTCCTGTAGTTTCCTTTCTACCCTTTTTTAAGATGAGTACAACATCTCCCATTTACCAGTCACCTGGAACTTCACCTGATTGCTATCACTGTTCAAATATCATAGCTTAGCCAATTTCTTCAGGACTCTGGAATGCATCTCTACAGGTCCCATAGACTTATGTACATTCAGGTTCCTCAAGTGATCATGAACCTGATCTTTACTTACAGTGGGAGAGACTTGGCTCCCCTGGTCCCCATCCTGCTTCCGTCTACTTGAGAGATGTGGAAAGAGAGGCTGCCATTGAAGTCTGAGGCAAAAAGTTGTTGAGTACCTCAGCCTTCTCATCTCTTGTTTTCCAGCCCTGTTTAACAGGGGGTAGTACTCCTTCTTTGACCTTCCTTTTCTGGTTAATATACCTGTAGAAGCCCTTTGAGGTGCTTGTTGTTGCACAAACGCAGACCTGCACGTGGATGCACTCTGAATTAGCCTTTATTGCAAAGAACACCGGTTTAAATACAGTGCTTAAAACGTGTCACATGATCTCTCAACCAATGACATTAAAGTATTTCATAGAGCATGCGTAAGAGCCCAGAAAACTACCAGTCCCAAAATCCTTTGCTACATTTTTTCCCGCTACAATTCCCCTTTCCTTATATAATTCACAAGTTGTAAAACAGAACACTTTTTAAACATTTCTTATCATAACCAATCTTATCTTAACCATTTATAAAAACCAGGGACTTTTTGTGATAAGGCCTTTATTGAATTGTTGATAACTTTATTGGTTCGTGCAATATTCCAAGCAAACTTAAATTACCCAGGTTTTGTTGATATGTAAGACTTTTTATTTGAGGGTGATTTTTGTGTAATTGGGTAAAGGCATCATCTTCATTTGAAAGGGAAATGTGTTAGGTTACAGATGTTGTGTTTGATTGTAGTTGCTGTGGTTGAGGTAGTGTTGTTGAATGAGTATTTAAAGTATTTTTGCCATAAAGTGTATTTGAGTTCATACACATGCATATTTCCACGCAACTATTTTCATTCACACCACAGTGGCCACCGTCTCATTCTCTCTTCACAGACGCATATTTGAACCTTTTATTGTGTCTTCATTTAAATCACGGAGTTTCAGTTTTGTAGTGTTTGTCAGTTAGTGTGGTTTTTCTGGTTTTGTTTTATCAATTATTGTTTCCTTGTGATTGTTCCTGTTTTGAAAAAGTGCTAATGTAGATTCACACATATAGGGAACAGACCCATATATCTCTTTCCCCTCTTTTTGTGTGTTTTTATAGCATGTTTATTACTGTGGGGTGTGTTTTTAACTATTATTAGTCTTGTGAGTGAGTGCAGTATGTTGTGGAATGGAATATCTTCTGATTTGTGAGATATGTTTTAGCTTTTGTTGAATAATATACAGGATCATTTTTTGTGTTTATGGTTTTTGGAATTTCTAAAATTGCAAAACAAGAGTCTGATAACGTCTTTTTTCTAGTGTGTGTTGTTGCATTACTGCATTTGGAATGTGAGTGTGAATGGATGTGCATTATGTAAAAGTTAGATTTTGTGTGATTGACAAGGAATTATATGGTATGTATTCTTACAAGTAAGTGAGGATTACTGAAATCTCAAAGGAAGGAGGCTTTGAGATGTGAAAGTAACTCTGTAGCATAGCATGAATCAGTTATAACATTCATAGGTTAATTACAAAACAACTTAAATGTAGAGGAGTAGGTTCTAAAAGTTGTACAGAACCTTGGTCCAAGGTCTGGAATCTTATTGTTCCATTGTCCTTTTTTGTTTGTCCAGAAGCAGATGGTTTCAGTGTCCTGTTCATTTATTTCTTGTAGTTGTTCTTTACCTTTAAAAACAATCTTGGTAAACATGTTAATCACAGGATATTCAGTTTTAGATGAAAAATGGGCAGGAACATATGTGAGGATCAGGTGAATCTGTAGTTTTTGAAGCAACAGTGGTAAGTTATTTTATGTTATAGTGTCTTTTACCTTAAAGTTGAAGGTTTAGGGACAATCTTTCATTGTGTAGTCTTCTCTATTGGAGATTTGTTCCATTTTGGGGTCTGTTGAACTTTTTCTGGAACGTTTTACAGTCCTATTTCTTAATAATATCAGTTATAGCAACTATAATCAGTTTTAATTCAGTCTCTTAGGCAGTTGTGATTAACAAGCAGCTATTTTGCACTTTTGTTGACATTATGCACACTGTTCTGTGATAGCAAAATATTTTGAGAAGGTTTGAATGTATTAATTAAAAAATATGGGGATATTTAAGATTCTAAACTCGTTATTTGAATAACATTGTTACAATAATTGTATGTATGTGGATGTATTTGGGAATCTAATAACTTTAACAACTTCTAACAACTTTTATCTTTATCATAAAGCCACTGGAAAACTATTGAAAAAACAGGAAAAAACTTCTAAAGCGTCAGTGTTCTGGTTTTGTGGAGATAAACATTCTTAGTTAAAATGACACCAATTTACATAGTGAAAGGTAATCACAAGGGCTTTTAGACAATAAAGAGAATTTTTCTCCCTCACAATGGTGTGAGTGAACAGTTAATAAAGTTTCAGCTCACTATGTTTCGCTTTCCTTCTCTCACATTATGTAGGAAGGGAGATTCTGAGTGAGGGATGAGAGAGGTTTGTTTGCTGTCCCCCTCACTGAAAGAGAAACTACCTGTTTGTCTAGCCAAAAAGTTAGTAGGAAAGTTTTTATAGGAACAGGGATACGGGAGGAGATGATAAAATCTAATTCCACCCACTTGCTAAGCAATTAATTATTATTATGTTTGAGGGGTAACATATTATCTTTCTTTACAAAGCAATTATGTAAGAAGTGTTTTTTACCTTTTTCTTTAATTAAAAAGTAAGTTGTAAAATCTCAGTTTTCGAAAACTCTTAATTCTTTCCCACTCTGAGACGGGGCAAAAAGTATGAAAATCCATCTTTCTTTAGCTTTGAGAGACTGATAGATTAGTAAAAGGCTTTTTGTTAATAGGAGGGCTGTGTTTATATGGTCCTCTAGTAGTAAATGAAAATGCATCAGCTCTGTCCTAAGGAAAGGATGCTGTTTCACTGATTTAGGGCTATCTGTTTCTTGGGTTGCCTGTGGATTTAGTTGCAATAGAGCTGCTTTTAGGAAGAATCTGCTGTTAATTGACCCTCCCCTTGACTGAAACAATCTCTGCTCTACAGAATGAGTGATTTCAGTGGGTCTAATGGAAACAGAGTTAATGTCTTGGTGGCTATGATGTCTCTGCTTCGTTTCGGGATGTTAGTTTAGGAATACTTGTTAAACAGGTTTGGATGTTTTTCAAGGGTCATGGTGAGGTAGATATGATTGTTATGTCTGTTCTGCTGTTAAAAATGTTTGATATTTCTCTCTTTGCTTCCTGTTTTAGTTGCTTAATTTGGGTAAAAGGCAATTCATGTGCGTTTGTGTCCTGAATGGATTTAGAGGTGTATATGTCTAACTGTGTTGTTTGTTGCAGCCCAGCGGGGGATCTTTGGGCTTGTATTGTATGAGGGCTTGTCTGCTTTGCTTTATCAAAGCTTTTGCAGTGACTGTGTGCAAAAGGTTGTGTTTCTGCAGCTGAAGTTGTAACTGGTTGTTTCTTTGCTACTTGTTTTGTTTTGGCTTCCCATGTTGTGTATTGCATATCAATTTTCATTACATGAAACAGCATTGTAGATTTGTGAGAAGCAAACACTTGATTTAGGGCCCCTCCAAGCATGTTTATCTTTCCCCCCAGCCACACAAAAGAACTTTTTACAATAGCAGATAATTTGTTAATTAGTAAAGTTGCCTTTCTGTGACTTAGAAAGTTAAATATAGCAGCTGACAGCCGTATGTCTGCTGTGCTTTGCAGTGTCACCTTTGGATTGTTAGCTGTGTTGGTGAGTGGTTTGTGATGTCCCAACTGAGATTCCCACAGCACAAAACCAAGGGCTGTTAGTGTTGACAGCATAGCCAAAATATATACTGTCCATTTCAGTATTGGCACCTTTGATTTCACTGATAATCTCAGCTCGGGTAGGCATATGTTCCATGTGTTCTCCCAGTCTGTATTCTCCTCTTCGGGTTGAAGCAGTACCTGTAGCCATGTCGTGCTTACAGGAGGCATCGTGCTTACAGACCCTTGTCCTGCTGGGGGGACTTCAACTACCCTTACATCTGGAAAAGTAGCATGGTGAGCTGTAGGCAAGCCAGGAGACTCCTGGAATGCATGGAAGATAAATTCTTGGTTCAGGGAATAGACAGCCCTACCAGAGAGGATGTGTTACTGGATCTGTTGGTCACCAATGCAAGTGAGCTAATTGGGGATATCAAGATTGGAGGCAACCTGGGCTGCAGTGATCATCCTGTGGCCTCTGTGCAGTTGAAGGGAGCTAATGGACTCCCCCGGCCCCCGTGACAGCAGCCTGTTCGCTGTCCCCCCGCTGCAGCCCCGGCAGCGTGCACCCCCACCAGTGCCCCGCTCGGCTGCGGCACAGCCATCGCCGTGAGCACTGCTGCCACAGCTCCGTTTCTTCCCGGCGCCACACCCACCACAAGCAGCGCCGTGAAGGGTGCTACCGCTGCTCTGTTCGGCAGCGGAATGGTGGGTGCTGCGAAAGGGGCTCCTGCTGAGCCCGCGCCACCACCCCCCGTGCTGCATCCCGCCGCGGCGCCCAAGGGCTCCGGGGAGGCACGGGGAGGCACGGCCACACGCGGCTCCACACGCGGCTCCACAGCGACTCCGGCTGCCGCAGCGGCGGCGAGCACTGGCACGGCCGGCTGCACAGCCGCCGGGACCACACGCCACCCGGCGCGCAGCCTCGTGGCAGCTCCGGTTGGCGACTGAGTCCCCATTGCCAGGACCGGGCTCACTGCAACGGGAGACCAGGCGGGGGGGCACTGCCCGCGGCAAGCACCGCGCCCGACCTCATGCACAGCCACACAGTCGCGGCAGTGGCCGGGGAGGGGGTGGAAAATGGAGCACATGGCTCCAGCGTAAAGTCAGTGCCATGCATCCCCACACCACTGTTCCCGTACCATGCGGTCGAGCAGGGGGCCGGGGCTTCAGCAGGGCTAGGAGGGAAAAAGTCCATTGTCCCGGCCGTTTTTGGTTTCTTGTAACGTCCGTTTAAGGCTATCACGCAGCTAAGTTCTTGAGAGCATCTATGTCTCTTTCACTGGCTTTTTCAATTAGTCTGCTCCCTATTTTTTTTTCAAGGTAATACCAGTTAAAGGTAGAGCCAGTTCATTTATGGAAATCCAATATAATAAGTCCCATAATTTACTTTTCTTAATGTTTCTGTTCTGTTCTTGTAAAAAGTGGTTAATTCTTTCCACTGTCTGTTTAATTTCTGGAGAAATCCTCTCCTTTTGGGAACACTTCCCTCTCATCTTGCTAGATTTTTTAGGTTACCTCTGTGCTCTGAAGCTTTCTTCTGTTCTCCTTTTTCATCCTTTTTTCTTCCTTTTTTGACCTGTTTTGCAGAGGTAACCCAGCGCACTGAATTCTTCCTTTTCCCTTTGGATTCTAGTGAGATGGAGCACCCCCAGCAGGCACCCCACAGCTTTACTGCTCGTGGTACCAGTGCCTGTTGAATTCCCTTTTCGGGCAGCCATTTGAGGTGCTTGTTGTTGCACAAACGCAGAGCTACACGTGGATGCACTCTGAATTAGCCTTTATTGTAAAGAACACCGGTTTAAATACAGTGCTTAAAACGTGTCACATGATCTCTCAACCAATGACATTAAAGTATTTCATAGAGCATGCGTGAGAGCCCGGAACACTACCAGTCCCAAAACCCTTTGCTACATTTCTTCCTGCTACAGCCTTTCTTGTTATTCTTTGCATTCCTTGACAAGTTCGGCTCCAGCTGCACCTTGGTCTTCTTGACCCATCCCTACTCAACCAGACATCATCTCTATACTCTTCCCAGGTTACCTGTCCTAGCTACAACTGCCTGTGCATTTGCTTCTTTCTCTTTAGTTTCTCCAGTAGCTCCATCCTCAGCCATGCTCATCTCTTACCTTTCTTGCCCAGTTTTTTGCTCCTGGCTATTGTTAGCTCTTGCTCTCTATGGAAGAATTCCTTAAAGATCTGCCAGCTCTGTTCCACTCCTTTGCCCCAAAGGGCAGTCTCCCAGGGGATCCCATTGACTATCTCCCTGAAGAGCTGCAAGTTTGCTTTCCTAAAGTTTAGGGGCCTAACTTTACTCCTTATTTGACCCACATTCCTCAGGACTGCGGATTCCACCAGTGCATGATCACTGCAGCCCAGGCTGCCTCCAGTCTTGATATCCCCAATTAGCTCGCTTGCATTGGTGACCAACAGATCCAGTAACACATCCTCTCTGGTAGGGCTGTCTATTTCCTGAACCAAGAATTTATCTTCCATTCATTCCAGGAGTCTTCTGGCTTGCCTACAGCTCACCATGCTACTTTTCCAGATGTCAGGGTAGTTGAAGTCCCCCCAGCAGGACAAAGGTCTGTAAGCACGATGCCTCCTGTAGCTGGAGCTTCATCAGTAGGTTCCTCTTTCTCAGGCAGTCTGTAGTAGACACCAACCACAAGGTTTCCTTTGCTGCCTTGATCTCTAATTCTTACCACAGGCTCTTGATCTGCTCTTCTGTTCTTCAGAAACAACTCTTCCCGCTCAATCCAACTTTTAATGAAGAGGGCAAGCCCTCCACCTCTCCTTTCTCCCCTGTCTCTTCAGAACAGCCTGTAGCCATCAATAGTCACACTCCAGTCATGAGACTCATCCCTCCAACTTTCCGTAATGGCAAGAAGGTCATAAGCAGAATGGTGGCCTCCTGTTTGTTGCTGTGCTTTGTGCATTTGTTTAAAGGCATCTCAGCTGGGCTGTCAGGCATGTCACCTTCTTAGAGAAGAATTCCTTTGAGATATTTCCCTGATGTTTCCCTGTTGGCATCTGCTACCTCAGGAGTTGCTGGCTTGTCTCTGTAAGACTGCAAGTGTGTTCCAGTGTGGCCAGCACATTTCACAGTCAGACAGAGGACCCTTGCTAGGACCCTCTCTCTCTAACTTTTGCATATCATCCCACAGTTTGCCAAGGACAAGACTGATATTTTCTCCTTCCTCCATCTGGTTTAAAGCTCTGCCAATGAGTACCACTAGCTTCTGAGCAAAGACTCTTCTTCCTCAGTGAGAAAAGTGAAAGTTCTTGAAAAAAAAAAAAAAAGTGAAAGTTCTTGAAAACCCACAAATTTTGGTGGTGACACCAGCCATGGAACCAGGTATTAATAGATTCAGCCCACCTGTTTCTTCCTATCTTGCTGCCTGCAATTTGAAAATACAGAGGATAACATAACTGGTGCCCCAAATTCCCTTACCAATACATCAATAACAAAAAGCATACCAGGGAAAATGTGGCTCACAACTAAATGGAACATGGTCCCTCTCAACAGAGGTTCCAGAGAAGGCTGAGATACTGAACACCTTCCTTGCTTCAGTTTTCATTGCCAAGGCCAGTCCTTGAGAGTCCCGGACCCAGAAAACCAGGGAAAAGGTCTGGAGTAAGGAAGACTTGCCCTTTGTTGCATAAGATTGGGTTAGAGACCGTTCAGTTAAACCTGACATCCACAAGTCCATGAGCCCTGATGGGATACCTCCACAAATGTCATTGCTAGATCATTCTCAATCAACTTTGAAACGTCATAGTAGTCAGGAGAGATGCCTGAGGACTGTAGGAAAGTAAATGTCCCTCTAGCCTTCAAAAACGGCAAGAAGGAGGACCCAGGGAACTACAAGCCAGTCAGCCTCACTTCAATCCCTGTAGAGGTGATGGAGTGGTTCCCCCTAGCCACTATCTCTAAGCACATGCAAGATAAGAAGGTGGTCAGGAGTAGTTCACCAAAGGGAAGTCACGCTTGACCAACCTGATCGCCTTCTATGATGAGACAATCGACTAATTGTATAGATGAGGGTAGACCAGTGGACTTCAGCAAGGCCACTGACACTGTGTCCCATGATTTCCTTATAGACATATGTCTCAGTTTAATGAGATTGAAGTGTTTTGCTAAGGAGAATGAGTTAAGAGGTAGACTAAACTCCTCTCTCTCAGCAATTGTAAATCTGAAATTGAGAGGCTCCAATAGAGGAAGTATGGAGAAAGAAAAATATTAAAGGATAAATGTGTATTGGCAGAACAACAAAAGAACACAAAAACAACTAAACAATAATCCTGTACCCAAAAGTCCTCTTCAAAAAGGAAACAGTTCGGTACTTCCCATCCTCTGGCGCAGTTCTAACCATGATCAGCAGGGGCGCTGTTGGATCACTGGAGGAGCAGAGCCTGCAGTGCTCGGTGCTGGCCAGCAGGGGGCGCTGTCGGGCGCTGGCGGTCGCTGCATGGAGCCCGGTACGCGGGAGAAGCAGTAATGGAGATTTCCCCGCACACACCGAGGAGGGGAAGGGGAGAAGGGGAAAGAATGGCAGTTTCTTCCCATGAAACTCATGCTGTCTGCAGCTGGCTGTGGCTAGGACCCCCCCCCCTTCGTCGATGAGCACAAATGGCTGCCAAAAAACATGGGAGTGGAGGAAGGAAAAGGTGATCCTACTCCAAAAAATTCCTCTGCAGGTGGGCCAATGCTCTCTGATGAAATCTGAGCAGGTCTGAGCTAGGGACAGAGCAGGGCGTAGGCAAGCCAAGGCCAGAAAAACAGCCAGATGACCAGGCTGAAAACAGAGTGAACCTCCGACTCCTCAAAAACACACCTTGCCTGACTTAAAGCAAAAAGTGAAGTGTCCCATTTCCTAGGAGAGAAAGAAAAAAAAATTCATCACCCTTCTCTGCAGTTTTAGGAAGGGCCATCAGCTTGGAATGCAGGTCTGCCAGTTAGTTCTTTTGTATGGGTGAACTACCCCTTCCCTCTCACTTGTTCAACATCCTTCTTTTTACAGTGGGACAGGGGAAAGAAAAATTTCTGCTTGGATTTTTAGAACAAGTAAACCTATGATAAGATAGAAATGCAGCCTATGGTGAGGTGGACTGAGAACTGGTTGACCAGCAGATCCCAGAGGGTTGTAATCACTGGCACAGGATCTAGTTGGAGGCCTGTCACTAGTGGTGTCCTCCAGGACACCTGGGACTGGGACTATTACTGTTTAAATAAATAACTATTTTTAATTATTCATCAGTGACTTGGATGAAGGGGCAGATGCCTCCTCAGCAAGTTCACTGATGACACAAAGTTGGGAAGAGTGGCCAGTACCCTAGAGGCCCATGTAGCCCTTCAGAAGGACCTTGGCAGGTTGGAGAAATAGGCAGAGAAAACTGTCTAAAATTGAGCAAGGGTAAATGCAGGGTCCTACACCTGTGGAAGAATAACCCCGTGCCACCAGTACAGGATGGGAACTGACCTACTGGAAAACAGCTCTGTGGAGAAGAACCTGGGGATCCTGGTGGAAAACAGCTGTCCATGAATCAGCAGTGTGTTCATGTGGCCAAGAAAGCCAGCAGTATCCTGGGGTGCATTAGGAAGAACATTGCCAGCAGGTTGAGGGAGGTGATCCTCCATCTCTACTCAGCCCTGGTGGGGCCTCACACAGAGTGCTATGTCCAGTTCTGGGCTCCTCAGGACAAGAGAGACATGGAGCTTCTGAAGCAGGTCCAGTGGAGGGCTATAAATATGATCAGGGGACTGGATCACCTGATTAATGAGGACTGGTTGAAGGAGCAGGGCCTGTTTAGACTGGAAAAGGATGGAGAGGGATCACATCAATACAAGTATCTGAAGGGAGAGGGTCAAGAGGATGGAGCCAGGCTCTTCCCAGTGGTATGCAGCAATAGAACAAGAGGCAGTGCACAGAAACTGGACCACAGAGAGTTCCACCTGAATATAAGGGAGACCTTTACTGTAAGGTTGACCGAGCACTGTAACAGATTGCCCAGAGAGCCAGTGGGGTCGCCTTCCCTGGAGATATTCAAAAACCATCTGGATGCATTTCTGAGTCACATTCTCTAGGGGACCCTGTTTGAGCAGGCAGGTTGGGCCAGATGACCTCCAGTGGTCCCTTTCCAACCTCACACGTTCTGTGGTTCTGTACAGAGGCAACACAAATTATCTGTGTAGAACATACTGTACTTCCGAAGCTTCATCTAAACTGCATTTCTGCTATAAATTACATCAGAAAGGGATTTATATTCCTCCTTTCTTAACATGGTGTAGCAGTTCGAGCTACATTAGAAATCTAAAATCCAACTTCCAAGCTTCCCCCACCCCTTCCCACAATTTATCCTAACACCGGAGAGAAACTTTCAGGCCAGAGGCTTCTCTAGGGGAAGGGGGAAGTATATATATTTATTTACACGGATAAATACTATACAAACTAAAGGCAACTATATATATATATATTACATTACTATCAGTCAGTCCTTTCAAGCCCCTCCTTTAACTTTAGTCCAGGAGCAGCCTTTAAGGCTGATACGTAACACAGTCTTTTGCTGTGGGAGTGTTCTGGGCTCCTGAACGCTCCCTCCTCACCAAGTTCCAGCAGTTGTTTGTTGTAGTCTCTCCTCCTCATGAAGTCCGAGAAGATAGCTTTGAGTCCTTGCTCTCCTGCTGCTGGTGATCTCTCCCTCTCGGTGTCTCACCTTGGTTCGTAGGCTGCTGCAGTGTAGCTTATCAAGCGTCTGTGTCCGGGAATCTTCATTCCTCCAAGTCAGTTTTTGGCTGCCCCCGGTCAGCTTCGGCAGGCAACTCCCGAGCCTCTCTTGGCCTGTCTCCAATTTTGCCTGAGACTCCTCTCCCGAGCACCGGGCCTACTTCCACGGCCCAGTTTCCTGGCTCAGCTCCAACTCTGAGCCCTTCCTCCACTCACAGTGGAGGGAAAGAAAAGCCCCCCTCTACAGCTTCCCTGCAGAAAAGGAGGGGGAAGAGGGCTTGGCTGCAAAGCCTGCCTCTCTTCTCTTACCTCAGGTGCTGTGAATCCCTTCCTTCACAGCACACACTCCAAATGCTGACTCTAATTCTAGCCAAAGGCTGAGTTGGGGGGTCGCAGGGCTCCCCTCTGCCCCCCGGAGGGGAAGAGAGGGAGCCCAGCCACCCCCTGGCCTTGTCCACCTACATGCAGCAGACACCAACAGCAAAACAACCAAGACTGCAATGCCAACTGTTTCCGGTGCTGTGATATGTGATTTTTGAGCAGAAGCGAACAACATGAGTGGTGATTGGCTCTCCAGGGAACACTGTCCTGGCACCCAGTCACCTCTGAGCCCCTCGAACTCTCAAGGGGGCCCAATTTCAAACTATGACACATGGCAAGCTGTAGTCTTCAGTGATAAGACATTGATTCTACTTAAGCCTGTTCGATTCCTTATTTTTGTGGAACAGCAAGCTGTAGCCATGCAATGTAAGAGTAATACTGTTGACAGGAGGGTGGCTAGCTGCTGCAAAGTGCTCTTTGTATTATCACTTCCAATTGTAATTAAAAACAGATAAAACGGGGAAACAAAGAGCTGAGTAAACAACCTCAAAAATGTTATTTTAAACGGCAGATATTAAACAATGTGAAGCCTGATAAGGAACAAGCTGTACTATTCATATTAGTGCATATCTTGCAAGGACAGATTCTCAAGTCAGTATCCAAATGTTTGCCTGCTAAAGATAGTCTTCTGCCTTAGCTTTCTTATAACACAAAGAATTTTTCTTTAATTTTCCTTTTCTTCTTCTGCCACTGAGGTAGCAGAATTTCCTTCACAGGTTTGCCATCTGGACAGTCTCTGCTTGGCTGCATCAGGTGCACAGGGAGGGAAGGAAGGCAGTGGCAGTTCCCAGAAGGTCCTGACAAGTGGAGCTTGCTCTGCTCATCCTCACAGGAAAGATGGACTTCTCAGTGGGTCTGTCATACTGGGATCAGTAGAAGTTTCTCTAAAATGGCATCACTTTTGCGACTAGATTTTTGATCAAATAAAAAAAATAAAAATCAGAGGTCTGGAGCTTTGTTTAATATTTGTATGAGGCAAAACATTCAATAGCTCATCAAAACTGGGCACCCAAAAGCAGATGTTTACGCTCCAGACCTCATTCTCATTTATAATCTGCCACAATAAGCAGAACTGCACATGTCAAACTGTGATAATCTACTCAGCACCTGTTTAATAATGAGTATTGAAGTTGCTCTGTGTTTTGCACAGACATTGCGAGTGTACGATAATGTTTATGAAAGTGCTGGAGAACACCAGTGGAAAAAAGCTCTTAAGGTGATTAAGTGTAGGGGTAGTTGTGACTGCTATGATTGTATTGGGCCCAGATTAAAAGGTGTAATCCCTTACCAATGCCACCTACTCCAGTTTTACATAGAGAGTCAAGACAAGGGATCTCTAAATCCATTGTCCTTCTCCAGAGGAGAGATCTAGAAAACTACTTCTACTGCTTTCCCTGGCTCGTCTTGTCCAGATGAGGCCCAGCCAGCACACTGCTTCCATGTACAGAGCAGGGTCATTCAGCTGAATATTCTTTTCCCCGCTTACTTAAAGCCAACTATTTTTCCCACAGTAACATCCTACTGTAACTCTGGATACTCATTTAGTATTGCTGATCCAATACTTTAATACTGTTGGATACTCAGTCAGTTGGCAAGGTGGCAGTAGCAGCAGCAGCAACAGACAGAAGTCCAGAGGTGAGTGTCAGATCAGGCTGAGGCACTGCAGCACAGGCAGCTAGCTCAGTTGCTGGTCATTACATTCACTGAGAGTGTTCAAATACGGTGTCCACTTGGTGGGGAGCCAAGTCAACTAAGCTCACAAAAAAAAAATGCCACAACCCAGACAGAGCTCCCAAAAACCCATGCAACTCTCCAGGCTTCAGGCTGTAGTGAATGCCTAAGTTTCTCAGTGGACTGCCACGACCCGCGGGGAAATGGGAGTAGGGTCGAGCACTGCAAAGAAGGTTCTGAGACGGTGGAAGGTCGGTGAAGCAATGCCAATTTATTCAGAGAACTCAGGGGCTTAAATAGGGTAGGTTTGAGGGGAGGAACTTGGGCTAGGGAGGAGCATGAGACTGACAACTGGGACAACATGGTGATTGGGCAACTGGGTAAGGAGAGGAGGAGTTTGGGTATCTCTAGGGGAAAGGACCAATGGGAGCTACCTCTGCACTGCACCAAATCTTAACCAATGGCAGGCAGAGGAGTGGGAAACTAAGGGAAAGGCGGGAAAACTGAGGGAAGAAGAAGGGGACAATATGGTGGATAAATTTTTAAAACAACAACAGGGGTACATAAAACAGTATAACTTCACAACCATCAACTGGGGTACAACTGGGGTAGAACAGTCATGTCCAGAATGTGTCATAATCAGTGTTAGAGGTCAAATCCGGTATTTTAGAGTCCATTCAGGGATTATATATTTTTCTCCAGGCTTCATATCGTTCCCATTCCTCTTTGTCTCCTCCAACAGTGGACTGTAGCAGTGATGGCAGTTGTATCAGATGTGACCACTGGATGACCTGCTCAGCCTAGTAGCAGAGTTACAAGACAAAATAGAAAGGTAGAGAAGCGTTAGAGAATCAGAAAGGGAGACAGACTGGTGGGACCATGCTCTGGCCTCCCTGAGACATGAGCAGCCAACAGAAATAATTTAGGATCAAGAGGATCCTAAATTATCCTATCCATCCCCCAGCAAGAAGCAGGTACCAGTCAGGAAGCAAGAAGAGAGTAATGAGTAGTACATACTCAGGGAGGCAAGCAAGACCCTTCTTTGCCCACCTCACTCCCCCAGGTGCCTCCACACAATAGGTATGAGGCTTTGTATGTGGAATAGGTATGAGGCTTTGTATGTGGAAGACTAGCCTGAGGATGAAGAGGATGAAGGTTCCATTGTACCGGAGGCACTACCAAATCAGTAATAACCCATTGCATTATAACCTCTTCCAAGAGAAAGAAAAGATGGGTTTTAGCTGTAGGAGATTCCAGGCTAAAGGGAACAGAGGACCCAATATGCCAACTGTGCCCAACCCATAGGGGCCCCCCTGGGACCCGGGTTAAGGATGTCACCAGGAAAACTCCAAACCTGGTGAGACCCACGGACTTGCAGAGCTTTAAACTAGATATGATAGGGGAGGGGGACAGTATCAGTTTTGTTCCTGGCAAACTGTGGGATAGTATGAAAAAGTTAGAGGGACAGGGTACTTGTGAAGGCCCTCTGCAGGTGACTCTGAGATGTAATAGCCACACTGGAGCCCATCTTGTCAGAAACTGAAACAGTTAATGATTTATGCATTCTAAGAGACTTCTGCAGGCTTTTGACTTTCTGATGGGCAACTGGGCCCATCCCCCCTCCTCCAGTGCAGAAGATGTCAAGCCCCGAAAAGGCAGGAAGAGCCGAGTTTACCACGCCCTCCACATGAACTCCGTGCCAAAAAGGGGGACACCAACCTACGAAAACAACTCCCCGCCCTGGGGGAGGGGCAAAGGATATGGATTTTGACTGGTGACTTTGGGAGTTTGGCGGGGTTTTTGCTTTTCCTTCTCCCCCCACCACCTGCGGATCAAGACATCGCTGGATCCAGTGGGCGGTGATTATCTCATCTTCTTTTTTTTTCTTGCTCTCCCTTACTCTTACCCTGTCTTTCTCTCCCCTATGCATTCTTCTCTTCCCCAGAAAGGTTATGACAGCACCCAAAAATGTTAACTTACCTATTGATTCAAAATTGTTAAAATAAATCTTATCAATATATGTTTTCATACACCGATTATTTAGTGTCGTTTTGCTTTAATCCACCCCAAAGGAATTATTGATAAAACCTGGGTTACCCCCTCCCCCCTCTTTTCCTGGGGCGGGTCGTAACACACCTGCAGCTTACAGAGACAAGCCACAGACTCCTGAGATAATAGAAGCCAATAAGGAAACACTAGAGGAACACCCTAATAGCAAAAGAAGGCTTAAGAGGGAAGCAGCCAAAGATGCAACCACTAGACAGTATTGTGGGGCATCACTTTGAGCCCCTACTGTGATGCTCACACCATCAAATACTTCTATAAAGTGCCTGTCCACCAATGCATGCAGTATGGGGAACAAAAAGGAGGAACCAGAGATCTGTGGGCAGTTGCAGGGCTTTGAGCTCATTGCTATTATGTGGATGTGGTGGGATGCCACAGTTGTCAAGGAAAGGAAGATGCGACAGCCAGGGGTTTGAACAGAGTGGTAGCTCAAAGCTATCACACCTTTATTCTGGGGGCTAGCTCTATTTATAGGGTCACATAGGAAGGTTCTAGAGACTGGGGAGGAGAATGGGACAGGCAGGAACAACAGCCAATTAGGAAGGAGGGAACGAAGGGTTAGCGAGAGCCAATGAGGGGAGTATCTGCAATGCAGCAAATTACAACCAATAAAAAAATAGGGGATAAATGTGAGGGGAAAAGTATTATAACATTTGGTATGAACTGGGGTATGATAAACATTTAGCTTGTATTAACAACTTGAATCAGTCTCCATTAAGTCAACAGTCTTTGTTCTCATGAAACAGTGCTGAATGTCTTCAAAGCACGTCCTCCTCTGTTGCTGCCTCAGCTATAACCTCTCGCAGCTACTTCTTCCATCTCATAAACTTCTCTCTCTCTTCATCCATGCCCTCTGCAGTGGGATAGCTTGCATGACTGAAATGTTGTCTTGAAGGGCTACTTGCTGTTTAGGAGAGACACATCAGGAAGGCATGTTGCCCTCTCTGTGAGACAACCCTTAGAATGTATCAAGCTATATCTTGGTGAGGATAATGAGTGAGCTGAGAACTATGGTACACCTGAACATGGGGAAGAACTTTGCTGTGCTGGTGACTAAGCACTGGAACAGACTGACCAGAGAGGGAATCTCCCTCACTGGAGGTATTCAGTATTTAATGCTCTGCTTTGAATTGTGGGCAGTGTAGGAGAGCAAGAAGAAAAATAGCTCTTCCTGCTTTTATTGAAAATTTCCTATTTATTAACAATGGCACATCTTAAAGAGGCTTGAACAGTGTGGTTGTGACTTGGAAATACTGTTAAGGATAAAGAGGAAAATACATGTTTTCATACATAATTAAAATGTATATAGTTGCATACTGCAGGAAAAATCCACAATCTTGAAAGACCGAATAAGCTGAAATCAGAAAGTGATATAATGTACACAGCATGGAACTAATGGTTAATAGCCTTCTTAATAGGGCTATTAATCTTTTGCATCTTGCTTGTGGGATGTATGTGTATGATTTGAGTGTAAATATTTGTTTTTCACTAAGTCCTTCCTTCAAAAGTATGGAAAAGTCAAACACATATGTTATTACCTACAGTGATGTGACAAGTCAAGACATGCAATATGAGTGTAATAGAGTTGTCATTAAGAAAAACAGCCTTGCACAGACATACTCAAAACAATTTACTGGTTTCTTATTTGAATGGAAAAGAATAATCAATCAGCTGCTAAATAAATAGCTGCCGTGTTTTCTTCTCCTTTCGTTTAGGGCATACACCTGCCATATTAGGGCAACACCCTCTCTGTGATGAGTATAGTTTAATTAAAAATTAATATTCATCTGAGGTAATATTTTAATGTTTACCTTCTTAAAACTTATATAGAGATGTTATTACTTATTGCAGCTGTAGTTTACTTATGTAAAAATAATTGCATTGAGTGATCAGCATAAAGGTGTGGAAAGCACCACGCTAAAAAGTTGGGGAGGCTATGAAAACATGAAACTTCTATAGGAATTCTTTGTAGTACTGTACCTTTCTGTATATTTTCTTCCAAATGTGAGAAAAGGTTAGGATCCTTTGTGGGTAGGAGAGGTGAGGTGGAACCAACTCTTCAGCAGAGAGGACTGGAATCTCTCATTTACCTGTGGGTAAATATGTCTCAAGAAAACATATTCAGTTGTGAGAATTATGTCTGTTAAGGAGATAATTACATCAGAACTATGGATGTTTGGAAAGTCAGTTTTGAGATTTTTCCCAAGACTTTTCTGAGTGTGACATCTTTCCACTAAAAGATGATGCTTCTTTTCAAACTTTGCCCCAGAGCAAAGTGAACGTGTTGAATTAACACAAGCAGGAGAGACCTCCAGGCAGCTGTTGGGAAAGTTTAAGCTGGAGAGGAGGGTCTGAGAGCTACCTGAGAGATTGACCTGTGGAGGCCATTTTAGCTAAGAAATCAGTGAAGAAGACAATATTACCCAACTAAAATCATAAGAAGGACACAGTGGCTAAGAGAAGGTAAACCAGATTAAAAGCAGGAAAAAAATTAAAAAAAACTCAACCAACCAATCAGGAAAAAAAAACCAAAACCAAATCTCCAAACAAAAAATCTCCAAAAGTAAATGACATAGACACACACACACAGACACACAAAACCAAACAACCAAAAAAACCCCCCAAACCCCCAAACCCAAATCAACAAGACCCAAAGAACATCCCCCAAAAAAGGCAAGGATGGTGGAAGCAGGAAAAAATTAGGTGGCAGAATCATTATTCCAGAAGTTTTCTTCCATTAGTTTTAGCGAAGAATTTTTAACAGCTAAGTCTCTTTCTCCACCAGGAATGAATGTATGTCAGTCCAATGCAAATTTCCCGATGCTTTTTGAACACCTCTACAGATGGTGACTCCACCACCTCCCCAGGCAATTCCAAAGCCTGACCACCCTAACAGTGGAAAAAAATTTCCTAACACCTAATCTGAATCTCCCCTGTCTCAGATTAAGGCCATTTCCTCATGTTCTCTTGCTGTAGACATGGCAGAACAGACCAGCCCTCACCTCACTACCACTTCCTTTCAGGTAGTTGTAGAGAGCAATGAGTTCCCCTGGAGCCTCCTCTTCTTTAGACTGAACAAACCCAGCTCCCTCAGCTGTTCCTCATAAGACCGGTTTTCTAGACCCTTCTCAAGTCTTGTTGCCCTTCTCTGGACAGGCTCCAGCACCCCAATGTCCTTTTTGAAGTGGGGGACCCAAAACTGAACACAGTGGTTGAGGTGAGGCCTTGCCAGTGCCAAGTACAGGGGGATGACTACTGCCCTAATCTTGATGGCCACACTATTCTTGATACAGGCCAAGATGCCATTGGCCTCCTTGGACACCTGGGCACACCGGTTCATATTCAGCTAGCTGTCAGCCAGCACCACCAAGTCCCTTTCTGCTGAACAGCTCTGCCACTCCTCCGCAGACCTGTAGTGATGCATGGGGTTTGAAAACATTTGTTCCAACCATAAAGGCACTTTCTAAAGCACTTTAAGATGGTTAAAAAATAACACTCACCACATTGTTTTCTACTTAGGTGACCTTTTCCTGTTTTCTTGCAAACCACATACAAGTGTGAACAGCCTGTCTTACTGCTGAAAGGGCAGGAAATCTCTGCTCTCAATCAGTATTGCTTTTCTAGAAGCAGCCATGTTTCCTTAAGCACTTTACTTCTAACCAGAAATACCATCACCAAGGAGCCAAAGGACAGGAAAAATATGTTCTAATTTTTAAAAATAGGTATATTTTGTGCAAGTTAGTATTGGAGGATTTCCTTCATACATTTTACTTACCAAGTGGGTATTATTTGGAATGCTAACCATGAGTCCTTTTCACTGCTTGACAGATGAGTGAAAACTGTCCATGTCTCTTAAAGTCAGGAGTCTGCTGATTCTACTAATCTTAAATCTGTAATTTAAGGCTAACAGTAACTTAGTTATTTAACTACGAATTCTCTGCCATGAGAATTGAAATATATAAACCAGGCAAGGGAGAGGTAATATTTTCATATACTCGAGTTGATGCATCTAAAAAAAGAGACAGTTCTTTCAGTACACCAGCCCTTCTGGAAGTCTAAAATAGAAGCAGAAACTTCTAAAGCTAAATGAAGACTTTGATAGGAGAAACCTCACAGTTAACTGTGAAGGTCACTGCTACTCTTTCACTGAAAGAAGTGCTCTGCTTTACTTCAAATGAGACCTAAAATTAGCTCAGCCTCATCTCAAGAGTCCAATAATCCATGTTGTAGGCTGTTGCTAAACTAGTATTTGCAGTGTTTTACTTCCTTTCCTAGGCTCCCCCTTTTCCCAATGCTACAACTCCTCTTTGCATTGCAGAGCTGCAATAACTATTTATGTTCACGTTTTTACCTTGTTGTAAGTTCTCTTGAGTCTTATCTTTCTTCATTATTTTGCATTTACTCTGGGCACTTTAGACATGAAAGTGTGGTGTACTTGTTACATAATACTGTAGTTGATCTGAGCCAATAGGAACTGCTCTCAATATTTAAAACAACTGCCTCATGTCAAGTAATACAAAACAATAAAGGACAACTGAGAACTCACAACCCAAACCTGCTTAAAACATCAATTTGAAATAGAACTAAAATTATCCCCAAATGTCCCCTGTATACTGGACAAAATTCTTGGGTTAGTCTGTAGCTGTGTAACCGAATTCTTGTGGTCACTTTGGGTACTCCTGACTCTCTTCTCTTAGCACAGATGCGCAGAAAAGCATCTGCTATGGTGCTCGGAGGCATATAGATTTTTCACTTCTCAGTGTGTGTCCAGTCCGGGGGGGCAGTGTCTGCACCCAGGCAGACATTCCATGTTCAGAGGGCAACATTTACTCTTCTGGCTAGTGCATTTATCGTTTTGCCAGAAGGTTTTTTGTCATAGTTCTGGTTTTGTTTGCACTTGTCGAATACATTCTCCTGCTTTTTTAATTTGCCCTGATGAGTAGCTTTATTCAAGGTACTGGCTTCCCTAGTTTAAAAAGCAGATGTCCAATTAGTGCTTAAGATCTCTGGTCACTGATGGACCATGCAGCGAAACTCAGGATAAGAAAACTACAGTACTGGCCTACCTACCTTCTCTGGGTGGCTGTCATTAAAAATAGCTTTAATCAGAGAAGGATGCTAGAATAAAAGGATAAAAGTGAGTTGCTGGAAAAAAAACTAGTGTGGATTTTCACTTTCACAATTATCTACTTAAGGCATCCTTTTGCTCATCTTTTCTTTTATCTATCCTGTCTTAACTACCACCTGCTTTCATTTCTATTCTTAAAGAGGCCAGCAGACCAGATTTTATATGTCCCTGTTTCCTAGATACCTTTAGTTTTCTTAGAGGCCATTTTTTGCATGTGATCTGTTTTTACTTGGTATACTAGCTTTAGTAGTGACATGCTTCAGCTCTTCAGATTAGCAGTCAGGACAAGTGTAACTCTAATAAACTAAATGTAGTGCCAGTCAGTTTTAAATATTTACATAAATGTAGAAAGTACTCTTACCTGGAAAAACTGTAGTGATCTATGAATAAAACCAGGTAAGAAACACTTCTTAGGGTTAAAAAAAACCCTTCTAATGTATGTCAGAGAGAAAAAAACCTTGTTGAAAAGTGTGGTTCTCAGGTTTCCCCAGAATCTCTGAACACGTGCCTCTGTCATGTCAAGTCTGATGAACAGCAACTTTGATGGTGACATATGCAGTTAAGTCTTTTCTATGTGTTCTCTTTAATCCTATTGTTTTGATGTTAGAGTGGTGCATAGAAAAGAATCTAAGAAAGATAATAAATGTTAACTGGGTTTAATCTAATCTCAATGAGCAAAAGAGCACAGGATGCCCCTCTTTCATAGATAAGGTGGTTGCTTCACTTGCCTTTGATAGCAGCAGCTTTCAGCCCACTTTCCTTCCCTGAGCAGACTCTCTCTTCTGCTCTAATCAGGGTTGCTTCTGGCACGTCTTGCTTTGGTAGCAATGAGCTTCTGTTGTACCTACAGCACTGAAAGGAAGTCCTGGCTTATACTTAATTCCTCAGTAACTCAGTTTTCTGTAGACCATGTACTCTCCTATCTTCAACTCTAACTCCCCAGAGTTCCTCTAAATCTAAACATGCTTAAGATATGCATAATTGTCTTGCTCAGTTTGAACATTAGCTGCAATTATTGAGGATTAGGAATAATGACCTGTACTTCTGTTTGCCAGAACATTTATTTCTTTGTAGCTGTTTTGTTCTACAATCATGGTTAATTACAGAAAACAAGACAACAAATGCTTTCAATCTCCTAAATACTTGCTCTCTTCTTTTGTGCTTCATGTTTATAATACATAGTCAGAACTGGCCTGTGCATGTCTAATTACTGCCAGTATGTGTATGAAAACCAGATATGATTGCTCTTGACAGAAAGCAGTGTGAGAAGTATCTCTGATAAAAATTTTGGAGATGGCCAAATAAATTGAAACAAAGAACTTCATTAACAGCGTGCTGGGTGCACTGGACTCTTGACCAGGTCTGAGCACACACCGAATGGGAGAGGCGAGCCCTTTTAAGACCCTTTGATTTACATAACCACTCCCTCACTCCTCCTATGCCAAGCCTCACTCTTTTCTTCCTTAAAAGGTAATATAGTCTTCTTCTTGCAGTCCATTGGTTATTTTAACGAACCTATCAAGTTGTTTCCCTGCCCGCAGCTGCATGGTCCCTTGGCAGTGAGCCCAGACTGGTCTTACTGCCTTACATACTTTCTGGCCCACCTTGTCTAAGTTTTACTTGGCTCCCCACCAAATCCCCAGACCCAACACAAAAAGATACCTCTGGCAAAGAGCTAAGGAAAAAAACTCTGAAAAATCCAGACTAGCCAAACTTATATGAAAATAAATGTATTTACGTTATATACAGCTATATACAGTTGAAATACTATGTACAATTCCAAGGAAAAAGGGAAAGGGAAGGGGGGAAGGAAAAAGGGAACACAAAACAAAATAAAATATACACGATCAATAACCCAAGATCTAGCAACTAAAGAATTAGCACAAGAATATCTTACTACTCTTCTTGGGACAACAGAAATCGCGCTGGAACGACTGCTGGCAACCTCCACCTCCCAAGGTTGACAAGGCCTCACCAGGCCTCACTCCCCAACACGGCAGACCCGACAGCAGGCAACCCGCACCTCCAGAGCCACCGGAAGGGTGGTAATATATATAATATAATACTGGGTAATACGGCCACTTCCTTGGTTACAAACTGTTCACCAAGGAAGACTTAGACTAAAACTACCACACACCTTCACACTGTAATAGTAAGTAACTGTAAGCAACCTTGTAAGCAGAACAGTAAGCAGCCCACCAGCCCTCAGCCACAAAATGGCTCCCCAGCTCCCCAAATCAAATGACCTCCAGGTATCTCGGCATGAGGCAACCATGGAAACCCCTGCTTGTAATAAAACCATCTTATTCATTTTCTACAGGAGTGTAATGGAGACAGATAACCTTTTAACATGGGCATCATATATCTCATAACTCTTGTTTCTGCATTGTGTCTGTTATCAGAGCACCATTAAAACTGACTTCTGCTCTGAAGATTCAGGAAACTATATTCCTATCCACAGAAAGAAAATAAGCACTTAACCTAGCCAGTAGGAAACTTTCCTGTTCTGTTCCTGCAGTAGTTGAAGACTGAAAATGGGCAGGGGAAAGAAGAGCAGTGTGAGAAATATCTCCAATTAAAATTTTAGAGACGGCCAAATAGAGTGAAACAAAGAACTTTATTAATAGTGTGCTGGGTGCACCTAACTCAGGACCTGGTTCGAGCACACCCCGAATGGGAGGGATGAGTCCTTTTAAAACCCTTCAATTTGCATAACCACTCCCTCGCTCCTCCCATGCCAGGCCTCTCTCTTTTCTTCCTTAAAAGGTGATCTTCGCCTTCGTGCAGTCCATTGGTTGTCTTCATCCACCTGTCAGGTTGTTTCCCTGCTGCCGGCTGCATGGTTCCCTGGCAGTGAGCCCAGGCTGGTCTCACCACCTTACATTCTTCCTGGCTTGCCTTCGCACTGTAGCAGTAAGCAAGCAGAACTGTAAGTAACAATAAGTAGCAGTAAGCAGGCAGAACTATAAGCAGCAGTAAGCAACAATGAGCAGCAATAGGTAACCTCAAGCAGAACTATATGTAGCAGGTAGGCAGCAGCAATAAGCAACTTCAAGCAGAACCACAAGCAGTCCACCAGTCCCCTACCACAAAATGGCTCCCCAGTCCTTCAAACAAAATGGCCCCCAGTAGCCCCTGCTTGTAATAAAACCATCTTAATTATTTCCCACAGCAGGAAGGGAAACATGCTGACTGAAGTACTGACTTCTTTGTTCTGTTTAGAGGATTTTGACTACCCTTTGGCACTGTTCCCTTTAACAAGGAGGTTTTATATGTGAGGGCATTTATATGGCCATTTAGAAAGGCTAAATAAAGAAAAACAAACCAAACCAAACCCAAAACCAAACTAACAAAAAACAAAAACCCACAAAAGAACCTAGACAGTTCTTTTGGCATACAAAACACTATGATTGTTCCTCAGGTTTGAAGCTAAGTGTCTCTGATACTGGGCATGATGCTTTACCATCACACAGATCTTTGTTCCTTCTGCATGACTGATTCAGTTGCATAATGGGTCTAGCAGTCACTTATGTGGGAGGCAGGCTAGTTCTGGACATAACAACTATATCACTGCCACACGGTGTCTCAAGTCGGTCTCACAAAGTTCCAACCACCTTAAACAGAATACCAAAAATCACCAGAAGCAGTGGCAGAATCTGGAAAAAGCTGCTTCTGGCAGATCGGGTGGTACTAGGATATCTCCCTAAATATCTTGTGGACAGATGCTCTTTGACTAAGTGAGCACTTAGGAGCATTCACATTGCAGGCAGAGGCAGAGTAATTCTGATTCCTACAGGACACTATGTGAAGTATTTGCATGTAAAGGTTTAACTGTTTCTTATGGATAGGTAATAAAATTGACACTCTTTTTTTCTCCTCAGTGCATTGCAATGGGGCAAGTAGAGGCCATAGAGGTTTTCATTGAAGGAAATTATGTATCTGACAGTACTCTCTGTGCAAACACATTGTCAATTTTAAAGGTAAAGGCAAAGGCTTTAGAGTCTTTACTTTTGCAGTACTCTTCACTTTGAGGTTAGTACAACCTTTGTTTTGGCATATGAAAGAAAAACAAGTCAAGCTGTGAAAAAACAAAATGAGAAAAATAACATAATGTGCAAACCTGTGGTCTGACTTTACTTTTAGAAGCAGGTGCTGTATGAATGTGTGACTGCACTTTCTGAGTGCGGGGGCTACTGCCTGAAATAAAGCTGTGAGACATTACTCAACCCAAGAAGCACAGGAAAGGAGTGTGAGAGTAGTGAGTGATAAGACAAAACTGAGTCTCTCTGACACTGTTTTCACTTGACACTGACACTTGACTGGAGCTATATTATTTTCCATACTCTATCATTGCACTGGGGAAACACATTTCAGAGCCATCCATCAATTCCAACTGTGTAAGTACACATTAAAATCCAGGAAATTGAGTTTTGTGTCTTTGGGGACCTAATACAGGATCAATAACTACCAGAAGTGCAACCCTGCCTTCCTGCCCCAGGAAACTCATACCAGACAGGTAGAGTCGGAACAGACCTTGACATCACTCCAGAAGGAACCAAAAGCTGGCACAGCCTATGTGACCACTGGGCTAGGCATCCTCTTCTTTTTTTTTGGAGATCTTTCTGGGAAAACACATGATTGCCTTAAGCTCTTGGTAATCTGCCTGTTTTTTAATTAGTAGATCACTTCAAATGAAACTGCAAAAGAATTTAGGTCTTTGGAAACTTCACCAAGCTTCAATCAAAGGAAATTAAAATACATGAATTATTGCAGAAACAAGTGCTTTGCATTAGCTCTGCAATGATTTAGAGAGAACAAATGGTATCATGCCTGTGTGTAAGGACAATCTATGACAATAAAATCCCACAAGGGAAGTGACACACTGAAACTGCATGGCAGCATCAGAGCAAATGTTTAGTTCTATATCTACTCCAGCTTTTATGTGTTTTATACTTTTTTTGTTAAGGATGACTATGTGTTTCCAGTACTTTACTGGAAACACAGGGAAACACAGGAGAACATGGAAAGTGTGGAAAACAAAAACAGAGAAAGTACAGATCCATGTCGGGTGGTGAGAAAAGGCCGGTGGGGAAGTGGAAATGAAGAGGATAAGTCAGGGAAGAAGCCAAGGGAAGAAATTAAACGTAGTCAATATCTAAAGCACAGTAAGATTACCAACAGTTTCTCAAGACAAGTCGCTAAAGATCATGAGGCACTTTGTGTAAAAGCCACACTTTTCATAACACAGTTTCTGTAGGCTGATGTTGTAGAAGTAAGCTTCTAATTTTTTATCACCCATATACGTTGACACATATTACAGTGAGATGCTATTTGGAGAACCCATTAGTCTGTCCCATCCCTAAGTAGAATATGCTTCTTTTCAGACAAACTAACATCACTTCAGCAACTAAGGGCACTCCATGACCAGCTAAATGAAAAACACAGTCCTAATAAAAGCTAACAGGAGGCAGGAGAGAGATGTTCTCATAGCAGAAAGCAAAGGATGAGGTCAGCCAGGTAAAAGGTCAGGGCTGCCTGCCAAACCTGTGTGGACTGACACCTGAGCCCATTATGGACTGCAGGGTTATTGCTGTGTATGCCTGTAGGAGCATAGTGAATTGGCTCATATTGGCATACTGGGGAGGGAAAAGCAAATTCATTGCACCAAATATTCAGGAAGGTCAGCTGAGAGTCAGTCTGGAAGCCAGGCAGATGGTGTTGATCCTGATTTCACATAAAGCCCTGGCAAAATCATGGCCATGAACACAGTGCCAAGCCTCTGTAGTATGCAGGGAGTTGGACATCCAGGATTTAATGCACTTCTTTTTGGAGATCTACATCTTTGAACTAGCATACTTTCCCTATGTTAGGGTAAGAAAATGTGGTTCCTGCCAAGACTTTCTTCCCACAAGCCTGTAATTAAGCAGCTTATGATTCTGCCAAATTGCCATTCCTCACCTAAATCAGGGATTTATGCACACCCAGGCTTCCCAGACCCTCAGTAATAAGGCTGTTATGAAAAGCTGTACACTTGTGTCAAAATGAAGCGGTAGGGTTAAGTGATTATTTTCATCTGGAGACAGAGACAGAACATATGCCTGAAGCTGAATTTTGGGCTAGGTTTGCCCTGTTTCTTGGCAGGGTAGCTGCATTGGTGCATGCTGATTTGGCTATAGACCTTCTGCTGTCTTAGCTAGCTTAGAGATGAGCTGCTTCTGCATGCTGCAGGTAAGCTTCAGCACTTTGTTAATGTAACTTGGAAAAAAAGTATGATATTACAGAGCACTGACTAGAATAGCTTTCCCTTGGAAGACTTAAAAGGGTCAGTTTCAAGCCTTTACAGTACTGTTATTTTATCCAAGAGATCACCTGTAGAAGGAAAAAGTTTGCATTGTAAAACCTCACAATAAATGGTATCCTAACCTTGGCATTTTGAAATAAATATATGCTCCCTATGCAAAACTGGGAGAAGCAATCTCAGAGTAACTGCTGCATGGGCCAGTCTGGCAGCCTCTTGTAACTCAGAGGGAACACGGCTTAGAGACTTTGCTTCAGCAAAGTAGGTGAGAACAAATAGTAGGTGAGAACAAAATGTAGGTGAGAACAAATAGTCCCACTCCTGCTTAGCTTTAACCAAGTGCTTGTGTCCTCTTAAAGTCAAGCGTAACAATTTTTCCTAAACCTTTACCTGACAAAGCTTGTTTTTCTTACATTTGCTTTTTACCTTGTGCAATACCACTTCTTTCCAGCGGAGGGAAAACTTGTCCTTCTATTCTGCCTATTTTCCACTCTCCCTATAAGCTTTTCTGCTGGAACGTACTGACAGTAAACAAAGCATCGAGAAATCATGTTTACATTAAGTAACTTATTTTGCAATAACTGGTACTAATTTGGAAAAACTTAAAGATGCGTGAGGGAAAAAACATTTGTCTAGGAAGTCAATGTTTGTAAGGCTAAGGAGTGAGGGGGGACAGGACTGAGCAGTGTCTGTGTATCCTAATTTTATGTTCTTATTATTTTTAACCTTTACCCGAATGGCTAATCACTGGTTATACTAATATAACTTGACTAGACTTTGCAGAGTGAGATAGGAAGATACTTGAATGCAGAAGCACATGAGCAGTAAAAGACTGCAGATGGGTAGAAGTAGAGTGTACACAATCTGGTATATTTAACCCTTGAGCACTGTTACCTTCATACCAGTAGAGGGAATCAAACACTGTTATTCAGTCTGTTGCTGGTTTTGGCTGGGGGGAGTGTGTGTGTTCTGATAAGGCATGCCTCCTGATGTTGACACTGTAAAATAAGTATATTTTTCTGTTCTTTTAAGATCTGAAATGAGGGTTTTTCAGAGACCGACACTAAAATAATTTATACACTTATATGTTCTGACAGTCATTCCTATTAAATCAACTAGTCTTTGACTTTTACCAACAATGAAAGTAGGTAGAAGTTCTTAGTGCGTGCCAAAAAGCAAATACTACTTCAGAAATGCGTAACACACAAAGGAAGTAATGAATTCCAGCATTTTTGCCTCTCCAGAATGGAGACTGTTTCATATTTCATTACTTTTTCTCCCAGACACACACTTCACTCTTCAACAATTGTCTGTATGCAAACACCTAGATCAGAGGTCTAGTACTGCAATTGTCTTCAGGTATCTTCAAACTTGATTTGCATTTGAGATGTTTCTGCTTATGAAAAGAAGATTTTAGACCTGACTGTTGTCAGAGAGGTGATGGTGGGGGGGAGTGTCCCTAGGCATGGGTTCTCCTTGCTAAAGGAGGGACGCGATAGCCCCCTGTGGCATGTGCCCCAATCACTTGCACCGTCCGAGCAAGTCCATGGGCCTCAGCTCCATGCTGGCCCCGTCTCTCTGCTGTGATGGAGGTGCTTTGGCACAGGTGGTAAAAACTCCTTCCCTTCCTCTCGTGCAGCCACAGGCACGCGGTAGGGTGCTGCTCCTGCAGGCCACAGCTCGGGTCGTCCATCACCAACTCCCGCACGGTGCAATCCTCAAGTGAAGAAAAACACAACTTGTGATGTAGCTCCCCTTGCCCAGCTCCCCTTCCGGGACGGCCGTGGTCAAAGGAGCCTCCGCAGCTGCAGGGGGACAAGAGCGTGGCTCAGCTCCTGCCAGCTACAGCGCTCCACTCCTGCCGTGCGGCTGGGCAAGGGAAGGCAAAGCACGACAGCCCGCTCTGGCCCCGCTCTCCTCGGGCCGTCCCGGGGCGGGGCGCCGAGCCGAGCGGGCGGAGCGGAGCCCCAGAGGGGGCCGTCCTGCAGCACCGGGGCGGAGCCGCCACCCGCTTTATAAAGGCGAGCCGGGGAGGTGCTGTCAGTTGTGAGCCGAGCGGCGGGGGAGCGGTGCAGAGGGGGGGAAACGGCGGAGAGCGGTGGGAAGGGCACGGCGGGTGAAGCAGAGTAGAAGCAGACGGACAGGCAGGACGGACGGAGGCGAGGCGCGGTGATGGAGCTGCTACGGACTATCGCGCACACGCCGGGCGGCGGCGGTGCCAAGTGCTGCGAGGCAGCGGCGGGCAGGGCGGCTGGCGGCGAGTCGCGCAGGAAGAAGGCAGAGGAGCCGCACCAGCACGGCCACCCCGCCGCCGAGGTCTCCCGGATTATTACCGACCCCACGACGGGGAAACGCTACTGCCGCGGCAAGGTGCTCGGAAAGGTAATGGCCGCGGCGGGCCCCGAGCCCTCCCGGGGCGCGGCCGGTGAGTCCGGCTCGCCGCCCTTCTCAGCGGGGAGGGCTCTTTCCTGTTCCCGCGGGGCTGCGCTTCCCCTGCAAGCGGGAGTGAGCCGACCTGCTGGCCCCGACCTGCCCGGTCCGAGCGCCCTTCCTGCCCCCCGATTCGTCTCTGCCTCGAAACACTAGCGGGATCGTGCCTTCGGCTCGGGCGAGCCCGCGGGAATGACTTGGTGTTGCATGCGGGGAGTGGGGAGCGCGAACCTTCCGATGGGTGATGAACCCAGGACCTGTCCTTAGCAAATTGCCTTTTGCGAAGGAAGTTGCCTTGCTTGACTAATACGTGAGCTGGTGAATGACTAAGTGTAGGAATGCTTTCATACCTGCTCTAATTGCTTTTTTCTCCTGTGTCTTTCTAGGGTGGATTTGCCAAGTGTTATGAGATGACAGATTTAACAACAAATAAAGTTTATGCTGCAAAAATCATTCCTCACAGCAGAGTATCAAAACCTCATCAAAGGGAGAAGGTGTGTATGGAGTGCTTTTGTTTCTCTCCAACTCTTGGTGTGCTGGATTGCCTAGCCCTTTCCCTGAAATGGTTCTAATAGAGCTAGTCTGCTCAACGTTGTGGAACTAAGGCTAACACTTTTTTTTGTTCACCCTCTCTTGTCTTTTCAGATTGATAAAGAGATTGAGCTGCACAGAATGCTTAATCATAGACATGTTGTGCAGTTTTACCATTATTTTGAAGACAGAGAGAATATTTACATTCTTCTGGAATACTGCAGTAGAAGGGTGAGCATCGACTAGGAAAAATTCAGTATTTACTTACATGGAATCTGCAACTTATTTATATGTGTGATGTGTAAAAGGTATTTTTTGTGACTTTAGTTGTTGTTTCTCCATGTATTAATTTACTTAAGGGGAATCTTGTGCATGAATGTTCAATGACATTTCTACCTTTTTCCTCTGCAGTCAATGGCTCACATCTTAAAAGCAAGGAAGGTATTGACAGAACCAGAAGTACGATACTACCTCAGGCAAATTGTGTCAGGGCTAAAGTATCTTCACGAACAGGAAATCTTACACAGGGATCTTAAACTAGGTAAGTTCTGCACATTGCCAACTTCAAAACACTCCTCCAGCCCTGTCAGCATTGTGCCATTTACCCTTGTATGCTGATAACTTAATTAGTAGAATCAGTGCAGTCTGCCTTTACAGTGGAAACATGGAGTGCTTAAGGGATGACACTAAGCATTCCTAATGAAAAAAAAAAATCTTGGCTAGCGTCTGGCTTTGAACAAAGTATGACTCAGCACCTGTGGCAAATGCATTACTACGTTGCAAGAAATGGACTAACTGGTATTTCTCTGTCTACTAGGTAACTTCTTCATCAATGAGAACATGGAACTGAAACTGGGTGACTTCGGCTTGGCAGCTAGGCTGGAACCACTAGAGCACAGAAGAAGGTAGGAGCATCAAAACTGTGTAGTCTAGTAGTAAATCAAACCAAATTCATTTAGAAAGGAGAAGTCCTGTTCCACAGCAAAAATGAATTATTTCTGAGATTAAGACTTTAGCTTCTAGAAAATGGGCTGCTATGCTTTGACTTCTGCTTTTGAGTAGTAGCAAATGCCAGAGGCTGGGTGTACTGACTGACAAATAGTGCAGGCATGAGTCTGTCCCTCCTGTATCATAAAAGCACAATGGAAAACATGTATGCTATCAAAGTTCCTACAGCTCCTCTTTAGGAGTCTCTTAAATTCATGTCTGAACTTGAGAGGAAAACCTGCTGTATGAAAAATAGCTTCTCTCCTCTTTCTGTTGGAAATACTAACCAGCTCTGTGGCCTCTTTGATTTTTTTTTTTCAGAACAATATGTGGCACACCAAATTACCTCTCTCCAGAAGTCCTCAACAAACAAGGGCATGGCTGTGAATCTGATATCTGGGCCTTAGGCTGTGTAATGTAAGTACTTCAGTGCCTTTGAAATGAAATATTTCTATCACTGGCTTAGGCTTTTAAGAGTTCAAAGGGAATGCAGTACTGCATCCATTTGCAGCCCTCTGTACATGTGTAGCCTAAGTACAGAAATTTTCCTTCATGTTAGGAGACAGATGGAGCCTTTTTTGTAGTTGTACATAAGTGCTGTGGGTGTGTAAAATAAAATTATTTTCCTTTGCTTTTAAACAGGTACACAATGCTGTTGGGAAGACCCCCATTTGAGACTACAAATCTTAAAGAAACGTACAGATGTATAAGGGAAGCAAGATACAGCCTGCCTTCATCTCTCATGGCACCTGCAAAACACTTAATAGCTAGCATGTTGTCAAAAAACCCTGAAGATCGGCCCAGTTTAGATGAAATAATTCGACATGAATTTTTCTTACAGGTTTGTACTGTTTAGTGTTCTAGCTGAAGAAGTATCCACACAAAGATGCGCTGTTCTAAAATTTTTTTGTATTGCATTTCCACAGGGCTTTACACCTGATAGACTCTCTGCTAGCTGTTGTCACACCATTCCTGATTTCCATTTGTCAAGTCCTGCTAAAAATTTCTTCAAAAAAGCAGCTGCTGCTCTCTTTGGTGGTAAAAAGGATAAAGCCAGATACTTCGACACACATAGTAAGTGGATTGTAGTTAGACTTAAAACTTATCTCTATTGCATCAGTATCGTGTTGGTAATATACATCTGTGAGATAGCACTGGAGCACATACACTTGTCTCAGAGCTTCCCCTGGGTTATTTCGACCTCTTTCTTCATAAGTATAGATGGTAGCCTGCCCACCTACGTCAGCTTGTGTAAGTGAATGTTTCTTATGGCATACTGACAATCTAAATTGATCATCTGTTAGTTTGTACTGTTTATTGAAATTTATTCTCTTAGTAACTTGTGTATAATGGCCTCACTCTTCTTGGAGACTGTTGTGTGTTTAGAAGAAGCTACTGAAGGGGGACAGTGTGCTTTCTGCAGCTAATTTGTTATGCTTTCTGTAACTGAACAGCACTTCAAGATTCAGTGTGAAGTATTTTTTTCCTGTATTGCAGACAAATTAGCTAAAGAAGACGAAGAAATCTACAGGCTCAGGCATGATTTGAAGAAGACCTCAATAACTCAGCAGCCCCCCAAACACAGAACAGATGAGGTATGTGCAAGTTCAGTTCAATTCAAATCCAGTAACAGTTGGGTGGAGTAGCTATAATTAAATTATATTTGACTTGAATATCAGAGCTGGGACTGTACACAGTATAATCAAGCTTAAATGATTAACTGAGTTGCTTTAAGAGGGCTTAGCCAAGCATCACCAAGGTATGGTAGCCTTTGTAGGGAGACTATAAATTTTGTCTTTTGAGTAATTATAGTATCTGCCTAGACTCCATTGTTGTCTATGTGGTAACTTGTCTGCCAGGTGCTCTTTCTCAATATTCCAAATACAGGGCTTCAGTTCATGATTAACTAGGACTTCTTAAAAGAATAAATTGCTGAGATGTAGCTCTTGCCATTTGGTGTTCAGACCTGCACACAGCTGTTCCCTTGCTAGGACAGGAGAGCAGAGAACTGATTAATAGCCTGTGAGATGCAAATTGAAGATCTAAAGAATGGAAGGACCTGGCATGCTAGTCTAAGCTCAGTCTAACAGCAGCTCTTTGTACATGCTGGAAACATTAATACTAGTTTCCCTATAATTTATCATTTGTTGAGAAATAGGAGAGCCATGCAAAACTTGTGTATAAGCCTTGCCTTGTGTTATGTTTCATGTTTATGCGTCTGACATCTCTTCTAGGAGATCCAGCCTCTTATCACAACAGTAGCAAAGCCAGGAGCATTGCCAGAAACTAAGCAGATTGGAGACTCTATTCGGATGATAGTCAGAGGAACTTTGGGAAGCTGCAGCAGTAGCAGTGAATGTAAATGCAACAAATTATAATCTCTAATTCTGAATCACACCTTTATTTTCTTCATGATTCTAACGCTTGAAACAAACATCTGCTTTCATCCCCTATTTTTTATGCTTTAAATTTTACAGCCAAATTTTTGAAAAATTAAAATTGGAAAGCTAAGTGCTCTTGTCAGTCTAATAATTAATCATTCCTTTTTAGGTCTGGAAGACAGTACCATGGGAAGTGTTGCTGATACGGTCGCAAGGGTATTGCGAGGATGTCTGGAGAACATGCCAGAATCAGACAGCATTCCCAAAGAACAGCTGACAGCATCCTTCCAGTGGGTTACAAAATGGGTGGACTACTCTAACAAGTATGGCTTTGGGTACCAACTGTCAGACCACACTGTTGGCGTCCTTTTCAACAATGGGGTGCATATGAGCCTTCTGCCAGATAAAAAGTAAGAATCATTACAAAGCCAGCAACTCAGTATGACAGTTTAAACATGAAATACTTGTTTTTCATCACTAACCTCTTTATTTTCTTATCTTCCAGAACAGTGCACTACTATGCTGAGCTGGGCCAATGCTCTGTCTTCTCAACCACAGAGGCTCCTGAACAGTTCATTAGCCAAGTAACTGTACTGAAGTATTTCTCTCACTATATGGAGGAGAACCTCATGGATGTAAGTTCAGCACTTTCAGGGTCTTGAGCTGTAAAAATACACTAAATGTGAACTGAGTACTTAACACCGTCTGTTCCCTTTCCTAGGGAGGAGATTTGCCCAGCCTAACAGATGTACGCAGGCCTAGGCTTTATCTCTTACAGTGGCTCAAATCTGATAAAGCATTAATGATGCTCTTCAATGATGGCACGTTTCAAGTAAGTTTGGTAGCATTACTGTAGAAAATGTTTTTTAAAATACTTTAGCAATAAAACTGGCTAAGTCTTAAAATGAGAGGAGGAAGAATACAAACAGGAACTCACTTCTCTTTTGCAGGTGAATTTCTATCATGATCACACAAAAGTCATAATTTGCAATCAGAGTGAGGACTATCTCCTTACATACATCAATGAAGACAGGATGTCAACAACGTTTCATCTGACAACTCTTTTGGTTTCTGGATGTTCATTGGAACTAAAACACAGAATGGAATATGCTCTGAACATGCTGCTGCAGCGATATAACTGAAGGCCCTGGCTCAGTTAAACCAAATGGACCCTCTTGTTCACTGTGAATCTACAGTGGAGATGATGGAGCAACTAGTATACTGATAGATGTGTGGTGGTACGAAAACATGACTGTCCTAGTGTGCTGGGCACACATCTATTGGAAGCCTAAACCTACTTTTGGACTAAACTATTGTGACAAGGAGTTCTTCGGATCATAATTTTCCTTGCTTCATGTGTGTTAAAGATATATTTGACTTGAACTCAGAGCAGAGTGTGTCTACTTGCTCTGTAAAAGAGCATCTCTGATGGATTAAAACTGTGAAATACGCATCTGGAAAGGCAGGGAAGGGAGAGCTCTGTTGTTGGGGATAATTGTAACAAGCAGCTTCTGGTTGCTTAACTGTGAACTATGGCCATACTTTTTTTTCCCCCTTTATTTTTCAAAAATACCTACACTTGTGGCTGGCAAAGTGCATTCCTTGTTAATTTTTTTTTTAATTTATTACAGCCTAAAGTGAAGTATTTATTACATGTTTTTTGGACCTTGGCATTTTAAATATCTGTTGGCAATAAAGAGAATGGAAATCTGAAGCAGTATTCTCTGCTCTTTCTACACTATAACACAACATACTGTGCTTTTGAAGAACAAAAAATCTTGCAGGTTTGCTTTCTTTATGCTATCTTTTAGAAGTCTGCTACAGCTCAGGGTATGGATGACAGGTGCTAACCCTGAAGACCTTGTCTGTTTCTATGACCACTTGCACTCTGAACAGAAGTACACTGCTGTTAATTCTAGCTGCACCCCTGAAGGAACTGCTCATGGATCTTGCTTGGGTAATGATGGAGGCCTTGACACTTAGTTATGGTCCTGGAGGCTAAAAACAAAAATATGGATTTCTTCAAAGTGCTACATCTCAGCATTCATGTTTTACACTGACTGAAAAGAACTTACTTCAGGATAATACTTGGTGCATGCAGTAGCTATGATAATGAGCTGTATAAGCTTTCTCTTCTAATTGCTGTGAAAACACTGCTCTTACCTGCCAAGGGAGTGAGTATCCTGATACTCCACCATTCTGAGTATCACCAATGGTGATACCATTCTACTCCAAGGTAGAATGAATTGACTATAGCTATCACTGCCCCTCTATTGTGCTTTACTGTGTCAGGTGGTAAACCCAGTAAAGTAAAATCAAAAGGGTGATAAGATTAAAGGGTGATTTAGTGTCAACTTTGGGCTTATAACTGATAACATTAAACAACTGAAAGTAAGATTCATGGTATGCAGTAAGTTTTCTGTAAAGTAGCTCAAAACAGCTGTGAACAACATAGGAATAGCCTGCTGTTTTCTGCCATCCCACTGCTACTAAGCATACACTTAAAAGAGTGTATGCTTTCCAAAACTGAAGGCAATGCCATTTGTCAGTTGGCTCAGAGGTGGAACTGTGGAGGACTCGTGACTCCATGTGAGGACAAAAGGTCTTACTTGTGGAGCTGGACTTCTTTGTCTTTAGATACTACATAGCTCCTAGACATATATGAGCACATAGCAGTTTTCAAGTAACTGTTCTGATGCAACACCAAGTAGTGGCTCAGTGGCTTACTCGACCTAAAATGAAGGTCTGTTCTTAAATGCAGACATCAATTGCCATCAGTGTATCAATCAAAGCAGCTGAATGCAAGGAATGGGCAGTCAGAGTAATAAAATGCAGACTAAACAAAGTACAGATGTCAACCCCAAATAGTGAGCAGAGGAGTTATCACTGGCTTGCTTGATCTTGCAGCAAGGGTCTATAAATGTGGTGGTGTATTGAATACCGTGCATTAGGTAATATTTATTTACTTTTCAAGTCTAGACAGGAAGACCCAATTGAGTTCTTCAGATGGATTTGTTAATGTAACTTTAGGCAGTTCAGTGAAGTTAAATATATACTTGCTATAGTGAGCAGGATTCAGCATCCCAGCTGTCTACTTTCTTAAAGGGATAATGGCTGATTTTATTCCTGGGAGGCCATGACTTACCTAATTGTCCTGCACACATACAGTACAGCTACCAGCTGCTTTTCTCTTACAAAGTAAGATCTCCCTTTTTGTTTATGACACCAATAAGCATACAGTTTATGTGCATTTGAAACACAAAATTTACTTGAGATATAATACTTCCTGAAATGGAAAAAGCACTTTTATTTTGACTGTCTATGTGCTGGAAAAGGTACGAACCTTTATTTCAGCTGCTGTAATTTCTTTGGGTACCAAAATCATGTTTGTGTTGCTGTAATTGACGCTGGTGTAAGCAAATAAACTGACTTCAAAAGTAGGATTTTTAAAACTGAATGTAAAGGCCCCAAATCCTATTGTAGGATGCTAGGTGTTTGTGGACAGTTGAAATACTCCTCACTAAAATAAGTTAAATGAATAGCTATTTGTATGCAGCATTCATGTGTGGTAGCAGGATGCTGGGTGGTTTCTAAATCCTTATGTAACTTATGCTTAGTGCTGCTTAGTGCAGCTTCTGCTCTGTATTCTTACCTCACTTTTTATTTTCGTATTGCAAAATAAGATGTTTAGATCAGGTTAAGGAGAAATACCCTCTTGAAAGTACACCTTTGCCCTAGACTCTGAGCCCAAGGAGGGAAAGCCACTTAAAAATTCTTAGTATGAGAACTTCTATCAGGAACAAAGATTCTCCAATTCTTTCCCAGGTTGGATCCTGTCTTAAATAAGACACTGTGGTGTACTTAAACACATAACATCCCTGTTGTAATTCTGCATATTGGAAGATTAATATTAGAAAAGTACTTGTCCGCATCCTCTTTATAACAAATGTCCTACTTTCTCTTGAAAGACAGTTATATGGTCAGCATTTTGTGCTTGTCAGGCAATTCTTCTAATCTTTTCGTTTGAAACCAAGAGAAAACACAGCATAAAACTTTAGCTCGGGATCACATGTACTTGAATGGAAATGTGGGGATTAAAAGATTAGGTGAAAGCACACACATTTCTCTGGTGTGAGTGGTGGGCACAGGAAATAACATGGCCAAATTAAAAAAAAAAAGAAAAAAACACTCTCTTATCAAATCTTTCTTATCAAAATGTGTTTATCAAGTTTTAAAATATATTTTTGCAAATATACATACATACTTGTACGACCCAGTGCACCAACCTGCCAATAGCAAATAAGTCAAGAAAATTATTCAAATAGGTCATGATTCAACATTAACAAAATACATGACCCAGTGATGCCACTAATCACTCAGATATTCTAGGGCATTCTGTAATCCTTTTAAGAGTTCTGAAATTATTCCATTTCATGAAATCACTTTATGTAATGTATATAAGAAAAAAAAAGAGCTCAGGTATACGGTACTTTGCAATATTGAAAAAAGTTTCCAACGTTCTCCAAGTTACTAAGGAAACTACAAAAAGATTCTGCCACTTTAAAGCTATTTTGTTACTTCTGCAAACAGTCATATTGATCCTTCAGCTGCCCATCAATAATAGGGAATTTTGTGCCTGATTAAGTGGATTCTAAATGTAAATGTGAATTAAAAAAATTACAGGTTCTTATAAATAATTATGAACCCCCAGCTATATGCATACCCAAGAATCATTTATGGCATAGACCACAGCTTTTTTTGTTTTGGTCTCATTTTATTCTCTCTATGCCTTAGTAATATCAATAGTGGCAGACATATCTTTGATTTAATTGCCACAATGTTAGACCAATACATGCAAATCAAGAGGTTAAACTCCCTTAAAATACACATATTTAAATCCATTTAAATTTGGAGACAAATATCATGGATCATGAGTATTTGGAAATTAGTATAATAGAAAGTAAAGATTTAGCCTCTGGGATTTATCCATGTAAATTAGCTTCAGTATGGAAACAAAATTGATTTGAAAGATTCTGTCATACTGACATAGCACTAGGCTACATTTGAAATTGTTTTTTTCCTCTACTTTCCCCCAAATCATGGGGGAAAAAAACATTTTCCATCATCTATCTCAAGTATTATCCTGATTGATCATTTTTATGGTTCATTTTAATGCCCTTTCCTGGTTACTGTTTGAAGAAACATCTTGATCTGTCATGAAGAAAACATACAAGAGTTAATGAAAACAGTACCTTACACAGAGGCATTATTAGTACTAAACTGTCCCAGCTGAGCAGTTTCTAAACTCTCTTTTTCAGAGGTTAGAAAGCAGTAAGGTATTTCATGGTTGCCTTCACTAAGGATTCTGAGTGGAAGAATTGAATGAACTCACCCAGACTTTGCCAGATTGTGGGGCTGACTTCTTATGTGGCAGGCCAGAAATGAAGATTAATCCACACTCTACCTCCCTTACATATACTGAGTGATCATGAAAATGACTGCTTATTTTCTGTTGATTGTTAAAAAAGTCAGATAAAGGAAAAGGTGGGACAAGTGTTCTCCAGGGGTGAGTGAATGGGTGCATGGGTGTCTCTCCATACTGAGAATCTTAGGCTGAGGTGGACTGTTTTTTGTCTCATTCCCCACACTGGGGAATAAATACCAGGTCATGTAAATTGTTTACCTGGATTTAAGGACTTTGGGGCTGATAACCCATCACAGAACTAGTTCTTCCTAGACAAAATGCTCCAAAGAGCTATGGTAATACAAATAACCCCTTTAAAACCTGGTCGTCTCAGACACCTTGGACATTCTGGTGGACCTTTCTTCAGAAGGACTCAGTTCACAGTATTTCACATCAAATGACCACCACAGCAACAGTGTTAATAAGATGAATAAAAGAAGCTTTGATGTCACTTTTTCAATCTTACTTCCAGCTCAGGGAGGCCTCACCTGCTCCTGGTCATGTTTCGCAAGAATTAGAATCAAATTAATAGTAAACTCTGACAATTCATGAGAATTCTACACATATAAAATTTTCTGCTGATAAAGTCACCTCTGTAATTTATAGCTTATTATGATAAGATTTTTCCTTCTTTCTTATAAATAAATAAATTTCAAAGAAATTTTATGAGTTTGGAATGCCCTTTATTGGAGAAGTGAAAGTGACAGGGCCTTTATAGTGGGATTCTGGTTCCAGTGGATTAAGACAATGGAACTATGATGGGAGAAGAAGGGGAAAGTATATTGCATTTTGGAGTAGACTGTGGCAGAGGGGGAAAGTCAATGAGAGCAGGAAAAAGGAAGCAAGTTGTGCCATCAAAGCAAGTTTAATCTTCTATGGAAAAAAAAAGCAATTTGCATATCTTCCTCAAGGCCAGATTCTCATGTCTGCCATTACATTAAGTCATGGATAGTTGCAGTAAAAGATGCATGAGAGGTGCAATAAGTGGGTGGAACAGGAAAGGCTGGACTTTTTAGTACAGGGAATCCAAGGAAGCTGAGACAAGCTCAAGGTAATTTAAAAGCCTTGTATTATAGATTAGCACAGGCTGCAACAGTTATGTTTGATGTTGTTTTACATAGAAAATTTAAAAACCTAGTTTGATTTTCAGATGCCCTGACCTCTGTTAGTGCTGAGCACCTGTGGATATAAAAGTGGATGGCTTCTGCTTACAATCAAGGCTAGATATCTCATAACAGGACACAGGGCATGATAGTGTCAGGCAGTGGTTATGGAAAGAGGAAAGTACACAGAATTATTATAGGATTATTCAGTCTTAAGTGATGCTCTTTCTGTCTCTCTAAGCATTTGCACTGAACTCATACTCACATCTGATCATCTCCACTTCTTGTCAATTTCTTCTTGTTATTGTTAATTACAAATAATTAGAAGGTTAGCTTGGGAGGGTCAGTCATGGCACAAGTGGGTATGTAGGAACAAGGGTTTACAGAGGGGTTCTGGAAAAAGTGAAAGAGCTCAAAATACAGGAGGAAGGGAAGGTGCTGAAGAGCCACGACTCGGGGGAGGGAGACCTGGGATTGAACCATGAGGGAGGGCTGGCTGGGACTGGTGGAGGGGGAATCCTGGGAGACAGAGGCCCCCATTTTGAACCCTCATTTGAACCCCACCATTTGAACAATGGTGGCAGCAAGGCAGGAGACAGATGAGTTTTGTGGTAGGATAGTGGTGGGCAGGTCTAGGGCAGGGCCCACAGCAGACCCAGAGGGACCCAGGGTCTGCCCGAGGGTGGCTCTGACTGCAGGTGCCACCCTGGAGCAGGGATAAGGCAGCTCGGAGGTGCCCTTGCAACAGGACCTGGAGTGGGCAAGGCCTGCTTTCAGCCACCTTTACCACATGGACAAGAGGGTCATCACTGGACTGAGGAGGGAAAGCAGAGAGTGGTCTTTGAGGGAGAAAAAAATAGCAATTAGGAGCCACAAAGGATTATTGATCCATGATAATTGATCCATGATCGGCCAATAAAAGAGAAGAAGGACTAAGTGGGAGCTCATGTATTTGGGGCAGTGGAGTAAGCTCGAGTGTTATGTCATGTTTTGTGTCAAAGAAAGGTGTTTGAGGGGATGTGAAATGACAGAGAAGGCAGCTAGCATGTTCTATGGGTGATAAAAACAGATATGAACCAGAGGTGAAACACTGAGTGTTTTGTGACTACAGAAAAGACAGTAACAGGGATCAAGGAACAAAAGGGAATGAGTCAAGTGAAGAAGTTCAAAATCACAGTAAAATTAGAGCTCAGTGGAGCTGAGAAGAGAAGGGAGATACTGGAACTTATTATTAGCAGCCTTTCTACATCTGCTTCCAGGAGAACCAGGGGAGTGGTGCCGAAGTGGGTCAAGAGGAGGATTAGCAGCGCAAAAGTGAAGGCAGAAGACACAGGCATTGTGCTGGCATGAGATGGGAGTGGAACTGGACAGGTGAAAACAGAAGGCATACTGAGGGATTAAATTCCTCTCCAAGTAATGGAGAAGGTGCCCTGTCAGGAGGCAGCACACGTATTACACACAACATGCATCTCTGAGGAAATTAAATGTGAAGTAAATGTTTAGAGAATTTTCACATTCTCACTAAAAGGATTGACAATGATTCAGTTATATTAGTGGTGCCAGCACTGGGGACCAGTATTACAAGACAATGCATTATTCTTCTGAGTCACTGGTTTCGTTCTCACATGGGCCTTTATTAACTGCAAATCTTTACCTCCTGATGGTTGCCTCATGTGAAATGAGTTGGTGGCTCATTTCTGTTCGTACTGAGAAGGTATCCACATTACAAAAATCATCACTGCTAATTACAAGCCATTTGCATTAATTGGTATCCTTGGTAGAAGTCTTCAGAGGGAAGAAGGCTAATGACTAAGCAACAGGCATGGCAACTAAAACACCCTGTTTCCATGAAGTTGCTCCTGACTGGTCAGGGATATGTGGAGTATTTGTGGTGGGTGACCAGGGAAATAGTGCTTGTTGCCTGAGATGTGTGAGATATGGGTGCCCTTTTTAGAACCAACCACTGATTTTCTGAGCCTAAACTTTCAACAGTGATGGTGATTGGTGACTTTTTGTATGCTGTACCTGTTCTGGACTGCTACTTGCAATGGAAAGAGCTTCCCACGTCCTCATACTTTACTATGGTTTATTTTCTGACTTTTTGGGTGTTACTGTTTTCATTTGTCTGCCCAAGGAAATAACTTCTCTTTTCTAATTTATCTATAAGTGAAATTAGTGTCTTCTTAATAGATTGCTTCTTTTGTCTCCGGTTTCTCTTTTCATATAGTTTCAGATATCGAACTGCAGTGTTGTCATGGTTTGAAATTGGCCCCCCCTTGAGAGTTCAAGGGGCTCAGAGGTGATTGGGTGCCAGGACAGTGTTCCCTGGAGAGCCAATCACTGTCCATGTCGTTCGCTTCTGCTCAAAATCATATATCACATCCCCAGAAGCTGCTGGCAGTCTTGGTGTTGTGCTGTTGGTGTCTGCTGTGTGTAGGTGGACAAGGCCAGGGGGTGGCTGGGCTCCCTCTCTTCCCCTCCGGAGGGGAGAGGGGAGCCCTGCGGCCCCCCCAACTCTGCTTGGGCTGGAGTTGGAAGCAGCATTTGGAGTGTGTGCTGTGAAGGAAGAGATTTCACAGCACCTGAGGCAAGAGGAGAGAGGCAGATTTTGCAGCCAAGCCCTCTCCCCCCTCCTTTTCTGCAGTGAAGCTGTAGAGGGGGGCTTTTCTTTCCCTCCACTGTGAGTGGAGGAAGGGCTCAGCACTGAAGCTGAGCCAAGAGACGGGCCAGAGGAGGTAGGCCCGGCGCTCGGGAGAAGAATCCCAGGAGAAATTGGAGACAGGCCAAGAGCTCAGGAGTTGCCTGCCGAAGCTGACTTGGAGGAATGAAGATTCCAGGACGCGTACGTTGATAAGCTACACTGCAGCAGCCTATGAACCGAGGTATGAGACCGAGAGGGAGAGATTACATAGCAGACCGAGGAACAAAGACTCAAAGCGATCTTCTTGGACTTTGTGAGGAGAAAAACTGCCACAAACAGCTGAAGCTTGGTGAAGGGGGAGCATTCGAGCCCAGAACACTCCCACGAGAGAGAGAGAGACTGGTTACATATCAGCCTTGAAAGGCTCTTCCTGGACTGAAGTTAACGGGAGGGGCTAAAAGGACTGACAGAAATGTAAAAATATATATATACATAGTTGCTTTTAGTTTGTATAGTATATTTATTTGTGTAAATAAATGTATATACTTTCCCCTTCCCCTATAGAAGCCTCTGGCCTGAAAGTTTCTCTGTAGTGTTAGTATAAATTGTGGGAAGGGGTGGGGGAAGGCCTGAAAATTGGATTTTAGATTTCTAATGTGGCTCAAACTGCCACAAGTAGAAAGTTCTATTCTTCAATGAGACAAACTTAAATAAAGAAATCAGTAAACTGCCTGTCTCCTGGCTCACACAGCTAAGGTTATCCAAAGCATTTTGTACAGATGAGCAGTTGGTGGCTTAAACAATTTTCCGGGAGATGTATGGACATTGGAAATAGAATTATCTGAAAAGGGTAACAATTCACCAACATGAAACAGGGGTCATGTCCAAAATGAGAGCCTGTAGCATTATTCTCTCTGTGACTCATGGTCTGCTTCCACTTCTTAAATTTTCACAGAATCACAGAATATGTTAGATTGGAAAGGACCCATAAGGATCATTGAGTCCAACTCCTGATGCTGCACAGGACCATCCCCAAAAGTCACACCATGTGCCTGAGAGTACTGTCCAAATGCTTCTTGAACTCTGTCAGGCTTGGTGATGTGACCACTTCCCTGGGAACCTGTTCCAGTGCTCAACCACCTTCTGGGTGAAGGACCTCTTTCTAATATTCAACCTAAACCTCCCCTGGCACAGCTTCAGGCCATTCCTTCAGGTCCTTCAGGTCCTGTCACTGGTCAGCACAGATCAGGGTCTGCCCCTCCTCTTCCCCTCACGAGGAAGTTTTAGACTGCAATGAGGTCATCTCTCAGTGAACACACCAAGTGACCTCAGCTGCTTCTCATATGGCTGCCCCTCAAGGCCCTTCATCATCTTTGTCATCCTCCTTTGAACCGTTTCCAATAGCTTAATATCTCTCTTATATTGTGGTGACCAAAACTGCACACAATATTCATCTCCCTTGACCAGCTTTGCCTGATGCCCCCCAGGACATGGTTGGTGCTTCTGGCTGCCAGAGCACTGCTGACTTTAATTCAACTTGCCGTTGAGCAGGACCCCCTGATCTCTTTCCACGACACTGCTCTCCAGCATCTCATTCCCCAGTCTGTCTGTACATCCAGAGTTACCCAACCCCAGGTGCAGAGTCCGGCACTTTCCCTTTTTCAACTTCATATGGTTGGTGATTGCCCAGTCCTCTGATTTGTCAAGGTCTCTCTGCAGGGCCTTCCTGCCTTTGGGAGTCAACAGCTCCTCCCAGTTTTGTGTCATCTGCAAACTTGCTTAGTATCCCTTCCAGTCCTGCATCCAAGTCATTTAAGAAGATGTTGAATAGCACAAGGCCCAAGATAGAGCCCTCTGGAACCGCATTAGTGACAGGTGGCCAGTCTGATGTGACCCCTATACCCACTATTACCCCTATACCCAAACCTTGAGCCAATTACTCATCAACCACATGGTGTGTTTATCCAGCTCTATGCTGGACATTTTGTCCAGAAGGATCCTGTGAGAGACAGTATTGAAAGCTTCACTGAAATCCAAAAAGATTACACAAACTGGCTTCCCTTGATCAATTGAGTGGGTTACCTTGTCATAAAAGGTAATCAGGTTTGATAAGCAGGTCTTTCCTCTCATGGAGCCCTGCTGGCTCTGACCAGTGCTGTATCCATCCAACTCACACTTGGATTGCTGAAGATTTCATAGGGTCTCTCTTTAGCATTTAAGGGTTCTTCTGAAGTGTTTTCCACTCCACAAATTCTTCCTCCACAAATACTAACACATTGCTATGTAGAATATGCCTGTCAGATAAGAGGCACTAACACATCTGTTTTGCAGAAGCAAGACAGAGCACAGAGGGAATTTATTTATCCTCCTCTTCTTGCCCAGCATTTTTCCTAATCACACTCCTGGGGTCTCAAAGTTAGAAGAACCAAACCTGTGCAAGGATCCTATAGACAGACACGGCATTTTCTACTTAACCCTCATTCTTTCCACAAACTGTGGATTTTTGCAGTGGACTTATTGAAAACAGGGTCATAGAAAAACAAAGAGTGATCCTGTAATTGTGTATCCACAATTTATGGTGTACAATTAACCTTTGTTCTACCATTTCCTAAAGCTGAGTATGGGACATTGCAATTTTTATTATATTCAATTGCAGAGGTTTTTAAATGCTGGTTTTGAACCAATTTGGGCTCTGTTAAGCTAGAAAATAGAATAAAATATAATCAGTGTATTGTCTACCACTTAAAAGATGTTTAGACATTTTATTACATTAATTCTGTCTCTAATAGCCTAAAAAAGAGCATTTTTATGTTTGTAATTCCAATAATGTTTATAAAAGGCTTTGTGAGTTCACTAGAGAGAAGAGATCAGCTATCCAATGTTTTCTACTAGTGAACAGATGTAAAACAACCATAAAGCTCTAAGTCCTTTAAATCTCATGCTTTCAAGAATGCTTACAAAGTAAGATTATAGTACGCACAGAGAACAAGTAGAATAACTACCTAATATTATCTTGATGTGAGAAAATCCATAATATGATTATAGGTTAAATTTTGAAGAAAACCCTTGTAGTATTTCAGGTACTGCACAGCAAATTGCAGCACAGATTTGACGTCTTTTCTGAATAGAGCAATAAAGAAATGTAAAGAAATTTTATAATTTTGGCCAAGCTTGACTTAGTAGTCTCATTTTAAGAAGGAATATCTGTCTACGATGAATGCTTCTCAAAAATGAAGGGGTGTGAAATCTTTACTTAATTTAAATGGAATATACATTCCTTATTACATTAGGTGCTTATTATGAGCAAATCATGCTCACCTGGCTTACTTTTAACAGTTTGAACTGATACGAGGAGAACTGCATTGAGAAAGGGAAGATGTATTTGTTGCCAGAGATCTCATTAGGTAAGGGCCTGAGACAGCAGGAATGAAACCAGTTGTTGGTTTCTAGGAGTCGCTAAGTGACTTTCTGAAGAAAAAGGACATGGGACACCTTCTCGTGAGAGACTTTCCAAGCAGTTGCTACCAGTGGCTGCTGTCCCCTGCAAAATCCTTCTGGCTTTAGGAAATGTTCGGACAGTCCCAAGGTGTTGAGTTAGTATCTCTTGTTGCAGCGGTGTGAACTAATTATAGACATAGAATAATTGTTGGGTAGTAAGGTGGTGAGGAATGACAGGAGGAACAACAATAAGATTATGTGGTCACTTGGCAAGGAATGGTGCTTGGTATAATGCAGTTAAAAAGGCTTGTTTATTTGTTGTTTTATTCTAATTAAGATGTATGTCCTGTTTGCTAATATTATTAAGGTGTTGCGAAAGAAGTGTTTCTGGGGAATGGACTTAAGAGTTTTCAGGACAGTGAACTTGCAAAACAACTCAGGACAGGCACTCTGTGCAGAGAGTGTGAGACGAAGAAAACCCAGAGATTGTTGTTGGACCAAGATACAGAGGGTGCTGGCACTGGCAAAGTAGGGAACATTGACCATAGGGTCACATACCTGGGTAACAAAACACACCACAGTGCTGATATGGCTTGACACCAATAAGATCAGTGAACCATTAACATAGATAAAAGGCATGATCAAGTCCAGATATACCACTTTTGAGAAGATGTCTTCACAGGTCGAAGCCGATGGGCTCGCACTCCTTTTGCTTGAAGCCTGTCAGAAGCAATCATATCTGGTCCTTGTAGCTGTCATCCCAAGGACACCCTGACAAAGAACAGTTTAGTTATGGCATAGCTATAAGGCTTGTGGATGGAGCTGGCTTGCACTCAGGCTGCTCGGAATGGGCAGTGGTGACCGTCTGCCCATCTATGTGAACTTACTGACTCTGCCACTAACTCTGAAATCTTCAGTTCCACATCTAGAGTATTTTTCCTTTAAATTTGCAACAAATGGAAAATTCTAAACATGTCCTCTGAAGTGTGAATTTCCATTCATGCATACCACGTGGGAGCATACTTTAAAGAATGTGCCCCCTACCTCATCCATGCCAATAGCATGGCTTGAATATACAGTGGGGGAGCTCTGGAACCAGGGGAGCTCTGGAACCAGGAATTAAAGGCTGGTTTGTGAAAATCTGTGAGAGCTACTGCAAAACTTGTCATCTCCTGTGAGGCATAAGGCTTGCCTTTTTTGAATTGTGGAAAGTGATGATAGCTGCTTGTACCTGATCTATTCCATGAATTCTCCTAGTTTTTACTAGTCCTCCTAATTTTGGACTTTCCATCTTTTTTTCTTTTTTTTTTTTTTTTTTTTTTTTTTCAGCACTTAGGATGAAAAAGGGATGTGGAGAATTTCTGAACTCACACAGACAACAGTTGCCCAAAATTCCTGGTGTGAAATGTTGTCTAGTTATAGAAATTCACACTCAGGTGCAAATTCTTGTTAAGTTTAGTTTCCTTTCTGTGCTGGTTTCTGTGTTACATCTTCTAACTGTCTCTTCAAAGCCTCCTGGGCTATTTTGGTCCTTCCAATACCAAAGCACAAGTTATATGGAAGTTAGTCTATTTGAACATGGCTCTATTTCTTTTTTTTCTGCTGAAGGAGTACTATATTATTAATTTAAAAAGCTTGTTTAAATTTAGAAAGAAAATGTCTTTTTATATCAGAACTGCTCAGCCTTTGCAAGTGCTCAAGTGTGAGTCCAATATGAACAAATATACAGTACTGCACATGCCCAGGAAATATGATTCTTTGGAGTTACCCTACAGGAAACATAGTTAACTCTGTATCAATCCACTCCTCATCTGGGAGGGAAATGTGGGATACTAAACACTAGGAAAAGTACCCAGCAACTTATAAGAAAATCCCTCTTTTTTTTTTTTGTTTTGTATTTGTTTCGGTTTGCTGTTTTGGTTTGGGTTTTTTGGTTGTTGATTTGTTTTGTTTTGTTTGTTTGTTTGCTTTGTTTGTTTTTTAATTGTTATTCTAAGAAGGACCTAGTTATTTTACATAGGACATCCTGTTACTGTGTAGGATGACCTGAGAAGCATGACTGGCATGCCACCTCTTCTGTGCTTCTTTATTAGCTGCTTTCCTTGCTGTCTCAATTGATTCTTACTTTGGTGTTTTATTCTTTAGTTTTTTTAGTTTACCTACGAAGAGATCACACAGTTCTGATTTGATTGCCTACCACAGTCTTATTTTCTGCTCTGCTTTACTAGTATTTGAAGTAGAATTGGATTAGTGCTGATCCAGATCACAAGTTAAACTATCTTTCCCATCTAAAGGTGGTTTATAAATGCTATGTACAGTGTTATCCCACACTGAATTGTAAAAGAATCTACAAGAGACCTGCATAAATGTTCCTGGATGCTGGCTGGCATGTTTTTTTTCTCTTTCTGCCAATGAGATAATATGACAGAAATGTTATCCCTTCACGGTCTGGAAATAGCATTCTCTATTTTCTGGCATGCCTTGTCAAACTTCTCTAGTTATAGACTGCTAAAGGAGTATTAGGTGTGGAGATTTATTCACAATCCATGCTGGTGGACCATGCTCCACCGAGCTGCAGTATTATTATGAAGAGTTTTTGCTTATCCAATCCATACTAGTACTTGACAGACCTTTCTGCTAGTGAAGGATAAATTTGTACTTAGAAGGAGAAGGAAAGTCCCCCTTCAGTAGGTGCGAAGTCGGCAGCTGAAGTCAGAAGCAAAATTTGTGAAAGATGTGACTTTGGTACATATCTGGTGTTGGATTGATGGTCAACAGTCTGGATTTTCTTGGCTCATTGAGTTACTGGCACAGAGAGAGAAGCTACTGGCAGAGTTTTGGGAGAAAGGCTGCTGTAGGCAGCTACCTTGAAGTGAAGTTTCAGACCTCCTCACCTTAAGAAACCACTTCTTTACAGATTGACGAAAGTTGTCCAAATCCTTTAGGAGTATAAAGTTTAACACTTGTCCTTCTCAATATTTCTTGTTGGTGAGTTTGGCAAGCTTCTATGCCTGAGTGGCAGAGGCTTTCAGAGACGCTTTTTCCTCATGCTTACTCTGGGATTGTGGATCACACTTGTGGTAAACTACTAAGGTTTAACACTTCAGTGCTCAGTATTTTAACACTTCAATCTGTTTCAAAATTTTTCCCTCAGACTACTTTGGACCTTTTTTGCTGGTTTGACTCTTTTGAAGCAATTCAAAAAAATTCTGTCTAATTTTTGCATTTTAGTGTTTCAAACATGAAATATAAATTCACTGTAAAATCAGAACATTAATTGAATTTGCCTGCTTACTACTGAGTTTTAAGACTTTTGCTATTTGACAGTTTTCTTGTGCCAAACCAACATCAGCATGAATAATGAAGCATGTCACAGTAAAGTAATTCTTTACAGCAGCAACATCAATACAGTATTTTTCCACCTTGCCTGACCCATTTACCACTGTCTTCCCCTACCTTTCTGTAGCTATAGTTGCAATTTAATTGAACATTGTATGTTATCAAATGGGAAGCTATTTTTAATTTCTTAATCTATAGACATAAACAGACCACTCTTTTGACAAAAATGATGCAAACTGAGCAAAACAAACATCATTTTCTATCTTTCTTTTCTATCTTTCATACTTGCTACTGAGATTTTTTCAGGGCTAGGATTACTCCTTCAACATTCTTTATGACATTAGTCCAAATTGTGAAAATTTCTCAGCTTTTAGTCAATCTTTCTCCAGCCAAACTCCTAGTGGTGAATACAGCAGGTTCAAAGAGTATTCTTACTAGATATAAACTGTAAAGTTTCAATGTAAATTTAGAATAGTTAGGGATATTTAGAAAGGAAAGTTCCTGCTTTTGGATAAGATGAGGGTTGAACCTGTGTGTGTTGAACTTATTATGCAAGACTCCTGTGATGACTCAAATCAAAAGAAAACTGAACTTATCTGTGATTGTGTTTAAAGCATGCTGTTCATCAATGAAGCTATATACCTAATAAGTAATAACAACATAAATTTGGCAAATAAGCCAACAGGCTGTTTTATTTTGTTGGTACATAGTGTAAGTATCAGGAAAGATTTAGCTTCTAAATGTAGTAATTTAAAAGACCACAATTAATTTGTTCTCCTTAACAAAGGCCTTCATACTCAGAGTACTCAGAAGGAACACGATTTTTTGAATCACCCTTTGCTATTCTGAATAGACTATAAATCACAAAAGGGAAAAATTAAAGATTTTATTAAATACCTAATGATTTCAGGAATCGATACTGAAAACAAGCTGTTAGCAGAGGCTGTAGAGAGCTGGACTAGAAAGAGACTGTAGCCTACTTACATCATTGGAGTAGGGATGAAAAGGTGGTAGCAGGGTCAAAAGGAGAGGTAAGCACTGCAAATGTAATTGCTATTTTGCAGAGGCAGTGGAAAAACATCCATTTACGTTATGTTTAATCTCAACACAGCACTATGGCAAAAGGTTTTGGTTGAAGTGGTGAAGTCCTGTGTTTGAAAATTGCCTGTGACGATTTAATTTCATTTACATTCTTCTATGCATGTTTAATGAGTATTCAATCTTATTTTAAAGTATAATGATAAATATGCTAATAAGCTTTTTGTTCTCCCTCAAACTAATTGAATATCTCATTGCTGTCTAACAGAATGTGAATATCTAATCCATGCACCCTTTTATTTAAACAGCGTTCTGGACACTACTTATTTGAAGTGAAACCAGGCCTGGCACCCCTCAGATATTTCATCTTTCTAGTGCTGCACTAGGCACAGTTCCTAGCTAGCTACAGTGGGACGTCTGTTTCTTTATATCATATAACAGTATGTGAAAAAAAAACCAATAAGGTTACTTTATAGAAGCCATAGGACATCTGAGGCAACTCTAAGACAACTCAACTAAAATTTGGTAGCAAAGGAAGCATCTTGCAGGTAAAACTGTAATCTAGAAGGTAATCTAGGCTGGGGGCTGTTATGCTCCAGTTTTGTGCTGCCACTTCCAGTCTGTTTGAAGCTGTGGAATCAGGCCACAAAGAGCAGCCTGGAAGCTGCTTTGCTTGATGCTGCTGGTTGAGCTGACTTCTGATCACTTACCAAAATGGAGAAAGAACCAAAAAAAAGGCAATATCTTTATTTTTAAATTTTGGGATTTCATAGGCCTCTAATTTCAGGTAATTTTGAATGTTACTAAAGGGAGAGAAAAAACCAAGCACTGTGTCTGTGACCAAGACTGACAGATTGTTTCACCTGGCTGCTTTATGAGTTCCTCAGGATTAGCAGTCCCTAGTCTATTCTTAAGGTTTCTTCTTTCTGTTGCTAAAGCAACACCACAAATTTGAGGTAACAAATTTCTTTGTCTCATGGGCCTAAAGTTTAAATAGCTGCTCTAGATGAAGAGCTGGGCAATTAAATAGTTTCCTTAACGTTGTGTGATGTATTTTTTAAATTGACATTTAACAACTATCTTTGAAAAAGTCCTTTTGTAATAAGAACTTAAATTCATATGTGGTTGATCATAAAACACATGGTGTCTCTGCTATAGATTTCAAACACTATATGGGAATGGACATATTTTCTTTAACTTCTGTTCAACAATACATAGTGACTTTTTTCCTCATTGTATTGACCTGTCTAAAAATATCTTTCAGTATTTTTTCCACTGATTGCATTATTCTCTTATACCCCTAGCACTACATTTCTCAGCTGACTGATTTGACAGTCTGTGAAAAGGGTAGAAATTATCAACTGAATCTAACAAGCTCATGTTATTTCAACAGATTTTACTCTCTGTAGAACAACATGAAAAGGATGACCCATTTCTCCTCGTCCCAGAATTAAAGGCCGATACATCACGAATCCTGAAACTATCACTAATTTACAGTGATTTCTATAGGCCAGAGATGCTTCTATTTATATACTGCACCCTTCACAATTTGCTACCTCTTTGAAAAAGACTTCCCTACTTTGCTGTAAAATGAATTATTGACAGAGACTGGGAAGGATGATTGAAAGCAAACAAAAAAAGTAGTAATTTGTATAGAAATACAAATAAAAACAAATGGTCAATTTGTTTTTGGTAATCCAGATGCAGATATACCCTTTGGTTGACAAGGTCAAAGCTCTGTCAGCAGTACTTTGGTGCAGCATACCATCTTCCATCTTTGCAGTTCCTCTAACCCTCCCATTTACATAGAACATCAATAAAGTCAGAGCTGTGTTTTCATCAGCGCTTCTGTGCCTCACAGAAGTTTTGTAGGCCATGCTAAGTAGTCTGTAGTACTGCACTAGTTTTCTACGTGAATTTTGACGACAATGTTACCTCAAAGCCTACAGAAAGTGCTGATGGTTGGTTGTATTAACACTTTGGTAATTAGTCTGTAAAGCTGACACTGCCTTTCTTCTAACTATAAAAAAAGTGGTGTAAACTGCCTGGTATGAGTGTCAGTAGCACAGAGCCCAGCATGGACTGCAAGACCCAGCTGAGTGCTTGGTAATTCATTGATTAGTCTGAGCTCTATTCAGCTGGCACTTAGTAAGCAGCAGTATTGCTGCTACCTTTTCAGTAGGAGGGAGTGTGTGTGTGAAGTTCATAAGGAAAATGACACTGGCTTTGTGCTTTTCCTGATCTAATGCTTAACACATAACGTGGAAGAGGGCAGAAGGTGTTTTGACTTTTGTATTACTCTGAGGTCTGTAGAACTTTTATAAAATATGTTATAATCTGAAATTAGAACTCACAGATCCCTATGCATATGTGGTATGTTGATTCAAATTGACGTCACAGCCACGTATATCCTGCCTGCCAAAACATTGCAGAGTAAAATAGGTAAAACAGTGGAAAACTGTGGCCAATAATCTAGTAATGTAAATACCTATTTTAAAACAACTGTGCTGGTGTCATTAGTCATATAATCTCCAAACATTCTCTATATTAAATTTCCTACAATTTTAGATTTGAAATTGGCACTTCCTCCCTGCTTAAACAATAAAAAATACCCAAGACCCTTTTAACTATAGAAAATTACAATTTCTTTCTGTGAAAATATCTTCTCCCTTCCATTTTGATTAACCATTATCACTGTGAAATTTTCACTGGTTCACTGGTTGTTTGGACTTTTTTGTACTTTCTGCCTGCAAAAACATATATAAAACATGACAGAAAGTTTTCTTATCTGTTGAAGGTTTTCAAATACTTGTCTCAAAAAAAAAGGCTCCTATTAATGAGAACTCTCAGTATTTTGAATGTGAATTTGTTCCTGATAGTAGACTATAAACCATTACATATACCAATAATTTTTCTTGCAATTATTGTTGAGCAGACAACACAAATAAGATTCCTCCTAACAACGTATCTCTTTGAAAGTCAGTGTGAGATTTCCAATCATATATAAAAAAGAAAATCCCAAAATCCTGATTTAAAATACCAAATTCTTTCTAAATTATTACAGTTCTAGAGATATCCACACAGACAGTGCTTATTTCCAAATTTTCTTGATGTAGAGTTGCAGGGAGTATATGACATATCCTATCAAGTATGTATTATTGAAATAGTTTCCTTCTAGAGTTTGGAAAATATCATCAACACTTGGGCAAGAAAACCATAAGAGGGAGATGGTAGAGACAGAAGTAGTTGAGTGAAAGTAAACTGTGTGGTCTTGTTTCCTAATCAAGGAACATGCCATGGAGAGAGAATTCAATGACACTGAAATTGCAGTGTAGATAAAAAGGAAAAGGTGTTAAGCCTGGGAAACTATTTGCCAAAAGATGCAGTGAGGCAAAGACTTGGAAAAAATTCAAAAGCTGCTTGGCTGTTGTTCATCATCATCATCATGGCTGGGCTTCGCGAACGAAGATTTAGGAAGGCTCTATCCACGTTTGTTACAAGCTGGTGGCTAAAAAGGCCAATACAGATAGACATATCCAATTGCAAAAGGCAAAGCAGAAAGACTCCTTAGGTGGTATATTCAGCAAGACACGATTCTTTCTGCATTGTCTTTTCTCCTTGAGAGTGATCCTGCGTGCGTTCTCAAAGGAAACGGCAGTGTTATAGATGGTGTGTCTCCAGACCTCCCGATTGGAGGCCAGAGTAGACCAGTTATGGTGATCGATATGGCCAAGGCTGAGATGTTGTTTCAGGGAGTCCTTGTATTTTTTCTTCGGGGCTCCTCTCATGCGGCAGCCAGTGGCAAGTTCACCATAAAGCAAGATCTTAGGGAGGCGGTGGTCCTTCATCCTGGAGACGTGTCCTGCCCATCGCAGCTGTGTTCTCAGCAACATGGCCTCAATACTTGTGACTGCTGCTTGTTCTAGAACAGATGTATTGGTTACATAATCTGACCAGTGGATGTTTAGGATTGTTCAGAGGCAGCGTTGATGGAAGCGTTCTAGGAGATGCAGGTGGTGGCGGTAGATGACCCATGATTCGGAACCATACAGGAGAGTAGACAACACTATGGCTTTGTAAATACTGATCTTGGTACTTTTCTTCAAGTGTTTATTACACCATACTCTTTTGTGGAGTTTTCCAAAGGTGCTATATGCCTTTGCTAACCTATTGTCTATCTCTCCATCAATCTTACCATCCGAGGAGATGAGGCTACCTAGGTAATTAAACTGATGGACTGATTTAAGCTCTGATTGGCCAATGGTGATATGGGGATGATGGAAGACTTCCTGAGGTGCAGGTTGATGGAGAACTTCTGTCTTCTTTAAGCTGACTTCCAGCCCAAAGAGCTCAGCAGTGTCTGCAAAGCAGGATGTTAAACGCTGCAGAGCTGCTTCTGTGTGGGCCACAAGGGCGGCATCATCAGCATAAAGCAGCTCCCGGACAAGATGATTTAAGGTCTTGGTGTGGGCCTTCAGTCACCTTAGGTTGAAAAGGCTTCCATCAGTACGATATCGGATGTAGATACCATCCTGATCATTGAGGTCTGCTGCGGCCCTTTGGAGCATCATGCTGAAAAAGACTGTAAATAGGGTTGGTGCAAGAACGCAGCCTTGTTTCACACCATTCTTTATTAGAAAGGGCTCAGAAAGTGCGTTGCCATATCTGACTTCGCCATGCTGATCCTCATGGAGTGAGATGATCATTTTAAGGAATTTAGGGGGACAACCTGAACGTTCCAAAATCTGCCACAGACCTTTTCTGCTCACAGTATCAAAAGCCTTGGTGAGGTCAACAAAGGTTACATAGAGACCTTTGTTCTGTTCCCTACACTTCTCTTGCAGTTGTCTGAGAACTAATACCATGTCTGTGGTATTCCTGTTGACTCCCTAACCACACTGGCTTTCAGGTAGAATTCCTTCTGCTATAGTGGGTATTAGTCTGTTCAAGAGTATTCTTGCCAGGATTTTGGCAATGGAGAGCAAAGTAATACTACGGTAATTTGAACAGTCTGATTTAATTTCTTTCTTCTTATACAAAGTGATGATGACTGCGTCTCAAAGGTCTGATGGTAGCTCGCCTAGTTCCCCACAGCGCACCACAGACTCGTGAAATTTAGCATGGAGTGCAAGGCCCCCATATTTCCAGACTTTGGGTGAATTCCATCAATCCCAGCTGCCTTGCCGATTTTCACCTGCTGTATGGCCTTGAGGGTTTCTCCTAAAGCGGGGGCAGTATCCAATTCATACTTTACTGGTTGTTGTGAGATGGACTGAATTGCTGAGTCTTGGACTGCATGGTTGGTACTGAAAAGGGTCTGAAAGTGTTCAGACCAACGATTCAGAATGGAGGTTTTATCTGTCAGAAGCATTTGACCATCAGCACTGAGTAGAGGGCTTTGTACCTGGTATGTAGGCCCGTATGCTGTTTTCAGGGCCTCATAGAATCCTTTGTGATCACCCATATCTGCACATAATTGAGTTTTTTCAGCTAGGTCGATCCACCACTTGTTCTGGATGTCACAGAGTTTCTGTTGGAGCTTGCTGCATGCAAGACGAAAGGCTGTTTTTCTTGTGTGACAGGATGGCAGTGCAAGGTGTGCTTGGTGGGTGGTTCTCTTCTTCCTCAACAATTCCTGGATCTCTTGATTGTTTTCATCAAACCAGTCCTTGTTCTTCTTGAAGGAGAACCTTAAGGATTCTTCAGAGGATTGCAGGATGCTGTTTTTAATATTGTGCCAAATTGTTTCAGCAGAGGAATCTGTATGGAGTGGTTTTCGAGCCTAGTTTGAAGATTTGCCTGGAATTTGTCTCTTACTGTGGCTGAGTGGAGACTGTTAACTTGGAGTCTTCTCCTGGGGATACTGCCCTTTTTAGGTTTGAATTTAAGATTGAAGTTGAGTTTGCAGCACACAAGCCGATGGTCTGTTTGGCATTCTGCACTGGGCATCACATGGGTACGGTGGACATCGCGGACATCTCTCCGTCACACCAAGACATAATCAATGAGGTGCCAATGCTTACATCTGGGGTGCATCCAGGTTGTCTTCAGACTATCTTTCTGCTGAAAGATAGTATTAATCATGGTGAACTGTTGCTCCGCACAGAATTCTAGCAGAAGTCGACCATTATTGTTGCAGTTTCCAACACCATGCTTGCCTAATATTCCTTTCCAGGCTTCAAAATTCTTACCTACTCTGGCGTTGAAATCACCAAGGATAATGATCTTATCCTCTGCAGGCACCTTTTGGGTAAGGTGGCGCAGGTCAGTGTAAAATTTATCTTTTTCAGCAGAGTCAGCTTGGAGAGTTGGGGCATATATACTAAAGAGGACAACGTGTTGGTTGTTGTGGAGTGGAAGGCGTGAGATTGCTTTACGGTGAACTTGCCACTGGCTGCTGCATGAGAGGAGCCCCGAAGAAAAGATACAAGGACTCCCTGAAACAACATCTCAGCCTTGGCCATATTGATCACCATAACTGGTCTACTCTGGCCTCTAATCGGGAGGCCTGGAGACACACCATCTATAACGCAGCTGTCTCCTTTGAGAACACACGCAGGATCACCCTCGAGGAAAAAAGGCAACGCAGAAAGAACCGTGTATTGCAGAATACACCATCTAAGGAGTCTTTCTGCTGTGCCTTTTGCAATCGGATATGTCTGTCATGTATTGGCCTCATAAGCCACCATCGTGCCTGTAGCAAATGCGGATAGAGCCTTCCCAAATCTTAGTTCGCGAAGCCCAGCCATGAGTGAGAATGAGTGAGTGGAAGGCGTAGGGAGATAATGCAGTCAGAGTGACCTGTCGGCAGATTTTTGAGTTTTGGAACAATAGAGTTTTTGATCATGAAGCCAACTCCAGAGATACGCTTTTCGGTTCTGGGTTTACCTGACCAAAAGAGTGTGTAACCGGCATCATGTTCTCTGAGGCTGCCTTCCTCGTGAAGGCGAACTTCACTGAGAGCAGCTTGGCTGTTGTAAAAACATAATAATCCACAATAATATTAAAAATAGTATGTTCTTCAGGTGAGATATAAAGATTGTTGCTTTAGAATGTGAGTCAATTGATAATTGCCTGAAAGTGGAATGAAATTTCCTGTTGGAGAAATTATTCTTCCGCTGCCTGTAACAGCATTTCTCAGACCTCTTTCTTGCAGTGTCTAGTGCTGGCCGTTATCTGTGGCAGGGCACAGTCTGCATAACTTAGTAACTCATCCTTATTACTAACATTTAGGCCAAAAAGAGCTCTGTGATGATTACTAAAGTATTTATACAAACATTGTTGAATGGCACTCTTGCAAAACAACATCTTTAATAGTTCATCTAGATTGCCCATCGTATTAACTGCATACTGCTGTGTAAAAAAGTATAGCTATCTGAAGTGTTTAACAATCTCCACAGGACTGCTCTGTTACTGTGCCACCCCTGTATGATCAGAATACATAAGTGGCTGAGCCTCTGCAAATAGCCTTATCTTGTCTGGAATCAAGGACATTTAACGTAGTCTACTACAGAAGGACTTTCAATGTCGTTCCTCTCAGGTAAAACAGCATAGCACTTGGCACTTTATGTTAAGAGAAGGCTGTGGGTACAGACTGAAGGATGTCATGGGGCCACTCATGCCACAGTGTCTTTGCAGTTTCCTTTCTGATTGGAACAAGACAGGACATATCTTATCTACACAATAGAAACTTAGAGTGTCTTTAAAGATTTGATTATCAGTTCTGTGGCTGCACCACAGAGCTCAGTTCAGACTGCTCCACCCTGCTAGACAGTCAAGGTAAATACAAGGTAAATACAAGGTAAATACACCTGCTCTGAAGTTTGTGTTCTCAGTGGTAGATTGTTGAACTCCTGTATACAATTAATTAAAAAGTGCTAGGCAGCAGTCCTGGGCACCAAACTCGATTGTTCATACTGTTAGATCATTAGACTTGGGCACACCTTTAACCAGAGACAGTTATCTCTGGGCCAAACCCTGACCATGGCAAGGGAATTAGCACAGTCTGAGGAGAATTCCCAAAAGTCAGCTGGGATGCGAACATTGTGTTTGGGGCAGTGAGGAAGTTTAGAAATGGACTAATTTAAGCTGGCTAATTTCAGCCAGCTAACTTCAAATCTTAGTGCTGCGAAAGACCTAAGGTATACAGAAGTTAGCTGACTTATCTGCTTTCAAGTTAGCTTGTTTTATGCTGTCTTGAGTGTTCATATCTGTGCAGGGGACACGTGCCTAGCATTTTAGTAAAATTCTAACTAAAATCTCTATTTTCAGAAAGGCAAAGAGGGAAGAAAACAATTGCCCTGGAGGTATGACTATGGAGAGATATTCAACCGGGGAGCAGTTGCCTTCAGAGTCTGAACATCTTTAGGGGAAAGCCTTTCATATGTGGCATTCAGGACATATCCCAAAGCCCACCCAAAATACCTAACCTAAAAGACTTTTGATACAAATTGGGGTTTTGAGGTGTTTGTTTTTTGCTTGGTTTGGTTTTCAGTTTATTTGTTTGTTTGTTTTAGTGTTTTGGTGGTTTTTTTGTTTTGTTTTTTTTTTTTTTTTTTTTTTTTTGTTTTTTTTTTTTTTTTTTGCTGGGTACCTGTTATGCTGCCTGGAATATTGGCAGTGGATTGATTAGAGGTGGTGTAAACATTCACTGTGTTTTTTTTGGAAGGACAATGTGTAAAAAGGCCAGAAGGGATGCAGTATAAACTTCAAGATGTGGAAAGTAATCTTCCATCTCCTTTTACTTTTGTTATTAGAAAAGTATTGCTGGCTATTCAAGTCATTTGTCCAAACAACATGTAGGAGGGTATAAATCTGATATGTGGTAGTCTGTTTCATCTCCCTATGTCTTTTCTACATCTCTATGTTTGAGTCATAAAAGGCTCTGACAAAGGAAAAAAAGCATTCATCTCATATCAGAATTTAAGCGTATGCTAAGAGCTTTGATGAATTAGAATTTAAGAATAGGGTAACAGAACAATAGCACATTCTCTAGAAATGATTTTGCAGGGTGTACACCATCCAATTCAATGACAGGCAGAGGTATCTAAACTAACTGAAGAACTGGATACAGAATTGCTCTGTCAGCACAGCACTACACCCTAATTAATCAGCGAAGTGGAGTTAGGTAGATTAGCTTTAGTAGCACCGTAGTAATGCAACTCTGTGTCTTCTCAGGCCACATGTTATCTAAGCTGTGTTGGATCAGGTGAATGTTCCAACTTGTCCAGTACCTGTAACTTCGTCCTGGACTGCATCATGTAAAATGTCTGTTTAGTGACTGAATTTGAGTGTCCAAATTGAATCTTTGGACAAGTAGCCCAGTTTTGCAAGCAAACTTAGGGGAAAAAAATTAGTAAAAGAATTCAGAAGGAGTAAACTCTTAGAATTGAAACAAAAAATATTTTGATTTTCTGAAATCAAATTCAGAGAATTTGTTTGCATCACAGATTCTGCATTTATATTTGAATGTGCTAAATTGTTTCCTCAATGCTAACATAACCCTATTCTATTCAATTAAAATCCACAACAGAATAGCAGCTCTTCATCTGGGAAAACTATACTGATGGGCCAAAAGAAAGGATTTTTTTGTCTTTTGTCAATAGATCCTACTGCCATGGACCAAATAAGAGATTAAGGAAATTCAAAACCTGGCTGTATTATAGCAGCTTCTGCATGTCTAGTGGGACAAAAACCATTTGAAAGGATGACAGCTATTCTAAACATTTTTCAGCAACTCCATTTTTCACCCAGAGGGTGATCAGGGACTGTAACAGGCTCCCCAAGAAAGTGGTTACAGTTCCAAGCCTGTCTGAGTTCAAGATGTGTTTGGACAATGGTCTTAGGAACATGATGGGATTCTTGGGGCTGTCCTGGCAGGGCAGGAGCTGGACTTTGATAATCATTGTGTGTCCCTTCCAACTCAGGATATTCTATGATTCAATCCTGTAAAACGTAAGACCCATCAGACAGAGGTCCAAATTTTCCATTCTTCATAAATGAGATATCCTGAGACACACTAGGCCAAACTGCATTCTTAATTTTTGATCACATTAAGCAGTGGCACACTTGGGCGTATGCAGACATACTGTACATCAGAGGAGGCTGATGTCTTTGGTGCTCATTGCAACACAGGGCTTGTGAGGTAGTGCCCTGAATTATTTTCAGTCTCTTAAGCAGCAATTTAAATATTTCTCAGAAACTTTTCCTTCTTTCTCATGTTCTGTTTCTTTTGTATGAATATAGTTTCTAACTACCTAGCCATACAGAAAAATTACAAATATTTTAATGTACAGTGTTCTAGTATGAATTCTAAAAGAAGTGGACCTTGCGTAGTCTGTATGCTTCTACCTACAATTTTGAATATTTTGGCCAATGGTTTTTGGTTTTAGTAGTGATATAGAGTGCTTAGAGAGATAAAAGTCTCCTTTCTCTCATGAAGTAATGGTTCAAGCATATGTTCAGAGAGAGTCCTCCCGCTGGCAGAAATGCTGCAGTGTTATCATTTCCCATTTTTGATAGCTGAGAATCTAATGAGCAACAGATATTTTGAGAGCTCAGTCAGAGCTTGCTTTTTCTTGGGAAGAATCTATCCACATTATAGAAGCCATGGGCAACCACTTTTTATCCATTCCATTGCTTATAGTGCTTGTTTTATAAATCCCACTGTCTTCAATGCAGAACTACGACCATAATAATGTTATCACTTGGTTCTCAATGGTTTGCAGTTTGACACCTGACAGTCCTTTATGGCATTACTTATATCTGTGCAATGGACACTTCCAGAATGAATCAATCATTTCAGAGGAAGTTTTGATTTCCTTTCTATGCAGGTAAGGCACTTGATAATACACTACAATGACAGAATAACCTCAGGCACCCACAGTCCAATTAAGCAGGGAGTTATATAAGAGACTTGCTAAAATTATATGTGTTTGCATTCTGTTGCTCAATTTCTATTAGGTAAATTAGTCTTATTCATATTTCTAGAAGTTATATTCTTTGCTCTTACAGAATTGCTCTGATTAAATTACAACAGCAAGCTGATCTTTATAGTCCCTTGTGCTATTGAATGTTGGGAAGAAATGCTTGTGGCCCACTCTCTCTCCATTTCCTAGTGTCATTTCAATATTTTCTTACAAGTTTATCTTAACATTTTGTCTGCCAAGGCTTACTACATTGTGATTAAAATGAAAAATTACTTTATCCTGCAATGTTTGAGATGAAGAAAGCAATACTGAACTTTCATTTGAAACAGAAGAGATAGTCATGTATGGTGTATCCAAGAAGCATAAACCTCAACGAACAGTAATAACATAATTTTGTAGGGCAAAAAAGCCTGCATAATTTCTAAAAAAGGCATCATTCTGTAAAATGGTATGACTGAAACTGAATTGGTATCTAAGTATCAGGTTTGTCATTTCTAGCACATGAGATAACATGGTCATCTTTTCCTCGTAGGGATGTCCATTTCATTTTGCATGCGATACCTCATCTTCACATTGTAAGGTCTAGTCCTGTGGTGAGTTATAAGTTGTTTTGTCATTAAACTCCAGTCAGGAAAAATACCTCAAAGCAGGGCTCCTCTGAGTACTGGACACAACTCACACACTGTGAGTTCTCTCTTGCTTTCTGTCATATACACAAACAATTACGGAGTCACCCTTAACTGCAGACCAGCTGCTTCTGGCACAAGGGGTGATGGACAGAGAAATAGGCCATAGCACTGAGCTGCATAAATGCAGAAGGTACAGTGTTCACTGTGTGCACATCAGAAATGCCAAACATTGGATGTGTCTCTGTCCTGCCATAGTAGACAGACAAACAAAACCATTACAGTCCTAAGGGTAAATCTCAAGTCAATTAGTAATAGAAAGGCACTGGGAAAAAAAATTCTTCAAAACAAAAATTTGCATAACAATGAACTTCCTTTTATTTTGCTTTGAGCTTCTTGACAGTGATTCTGACATCTCCAGGAACAAAACACAGTATAACATGAACTACTAGTCTGGGGAGATGTAGAAGTCATTGTCAAAATCTTGCCCAGTACAGGGTTAACACAGCCTGCTCTGGATGGCCTCAGTTATGCAGCTCTCCTTACATATTACCACTTAGCTTCCTTCCCCATGACATTGTCAAATTAAAGTCCCCATCCTGCAAACACTTTATGCATGTGGGTAGTCAGAGTTAATCACATGCATAAGTGTTTGCGGGATATCAACCTGAGAGACTGAAATCTATAAAAGCAACCACATAAAATGACCTATTTTCACAATAAGAGAAAGAGAATCAAGACAAGTTCTTTTCACAATAAGAGAAAGAGAATCAAGACAAGTTCTTTATAGTTTACTTGGATATAAACTGTAAAATAAATTATGTCTTACATTTTTACAAAACACCTTTCCCTTCTATACCACCATATCTAAAAACATAGCAGCAAAAACTGAAATGTGAAACTGGCACTCTGCCAGCACTTTAAATCTGTTGATGCGGCCATGACACTAAAACCCAGACATTCATAGCATTTATAACAAGTTCTGAAGATTAGGAGTTGTGATTATGGAATAGTAACACAATAAAAACTAAAACAAAGGTAGAAAAAGAAAGGGAGATGCTGTTACTCGCTGATTGTCATGCACTCAACAGCTTCAACAGCTTTCCCAGCACAGGCCTCTTTAATAGGTTTTAGCAAGAAGGCTGCAACTGGACCCTTCTTTGTTGCAGCAGTTAGCTTGCAAATCAGATCTACTGGATTAAAAATAATAATAATACTAATAATGTTTATCCTGCTTTCTTTGAAGGGGAAGCACTAAACAAATGCTCTCTTTGAATTATTTCTTTCTTCATTTATATTTATCCATTTAATTAAATAGCAAGGTACTGTGAGGCCTGCCACTGTATTCCATACGGGTTGCTAAATATGTTGCATTATGTGGCCAGACAGAACACAATGTGGCAGAAAAGAAATCTGGGTAGGTTTTTTTCAAGCAATTGCCAAACTTCTTTTTTTTCCCCCACTCTATCATGCCTTTTGGAATAAAGCTTCATTTTCCATACTTCTTTTAGACTAATTTGATCTGACATCTTTAAATCCCATCACTTGACACTAATGTGGAGATGGAAATGTAACACTCTTTATGAAGAGTTGATTATGATGGTTCATATAAATTCTCCTGCCCCCACTTTTTCTGTCCTCTTTTCACAACAAAGGCACAAAACCAGAGTAATCCACAATCTGGTGAGGGACTGTGGGGAGACAGAATTCATATCCTTGTCTAAATTTATGCATGTTTAAACCAACCACAAATGTTTTATTCAGCCAAGTGATTGGGGTCTGTGGATCCATAGCAGTACAACTGTTGTGTTTTAACTTAGACATATTCTTCTGTGTTTAGGAGCAAATACAAATTTAATCTCTTTGGATGACCCTTCAATTACCACCATTTTCAGCTACAGCGTGGCATACGAGTCAGCTTTACATAAAGTTACCTTTACTCTTCGTAATGGGTGAAAGCACTAACAATTGATGGGCTTCAGATAATGACTAAACTCTCAAATGTTCATGTTGCTGGAAACTTCCTTAGAAAGCTGTAATTTCAAACTGGTTTAATTCTTTTGAACAAAATCTAAAGATTTTTTTTTTGTGAGTTACATCATCGTAAATACCGCAAGAGCAACATTTTTGCCTTTGTCTGGCATTTCGTCTTCTAGTTGCGGTTGGGGAAAAGAGAAGAATAAAAATACAAAATATGAATAGCAAATAAGGAGAACCAACAGTCTAACCAACAGTCTAAAACTGAAGCAAATTTTTTTTACAATATCAATTTCACATCTTGGTTAGGTGCTATGAATGCAATTGCCACTGCAGAAATTCCACTGTGGTTAACTTGCATGGGAGTCAGTGCTTGAAATTTGGACGTGGCACCTGGATACCTGTTGTAACTTGCCTTAAACAAAAATTCTTTTGAGAAAAATTCCTTTTCCGTGCACGATGGCTCTTAACGCTTCCACGATGGCATGCAAAATATCCATAATGAAACCTGAGGGATTTCTCATCATGTAAATTGCAGTCTGGACATGTTATAATCATTCTATGTTGTCCCTTCTAATAGCATCCACCATTAGAGACAGACATAGCTGAAGCATTGTAGACTGGAGTAATTTTTTACTGAAACACAGCCTATGAGGTCTCTAGGAAGCCACCTGTGAGATGCAGTGGGGAGTTCTTTTGCCTTATCCATTATGGTTACAGTTTCTTAATGTTAAACTTTTTTCTCAGGCCCTCTTGAGCTAAGTTTCCCATCCTGTGTGTCCTAAGTCATATAGTAAAAATATACATCTCTATCATTTAGCCATAGGGATGTAGTGATTGAAGTATGTGAACGTGGCAGAAATCAGGCTACAAGTAGAAAATCAGATGTAAGCAAACAGATGTATTTTCTGTGATAATGATGTCTGAAAACAGAGAAAAAATTCTTCTTGAAAATTGTATAAATACACAATGGTTTCATTTGGCAACAGTCTCCTTTTGAATGTTACAAACATTTTATTTATTATTACAAAATATTATAGCTGGGTAGTTTCCTAAACAAGGTGTGTTGGGTTTTTTCATACCACAAGAATAATTCTAATTCGTGCAAATTTGAGTTGCATCTACACATCAAAAGGAAAGCCTCCTCTTAAATGGTCATTGAGATTTAATCTTTCCAGGTACCTCTTTTGCATCAGTAAGCAGTGCTAAATTCTCTGCTAATTTCCTCACTTGGATGACCTAATCATAATTCTAGCCATTGAAAATACAGTTATGCTTTCATTCTTTAGACTATGTTCATGATGCAGGAAGATCTCTGATGCATTCCATTGTGTGTCATGGACTGATACCGAAGATAACCACATTAACTAAAAAATCTAAGAGTGGCTACTGCTATAATCCCTGACACTGGTTTAGTCAAATATGTATCTGTTTAAATGTAAAGATAAATATGTATCTATTTAAATGTGAAGTTTTGTGGCACGATCACTCTGTATTTGCAGCAAAAGTAGCTGCTTTTGCAAAAAATTTTTAACTGTCAGTAGCATCTCATTTTCCTGGAGGCAGAGGCACAAGTCTTTAGTTTTCATGTGAAAAGGTTGCTTGGATAGCTCTAGGGATATTTCTGTAAAATCTTGCTGCATTATACACATTTTAATACATTTAAGGATTTAGTTTATTTTAAAACCCAGTATATAAGCCATCATGTAAATTAACAAATTTGCCAAACATTCATTCAGGTACAAACTGAAGTCTTGTCCCCTGTAGACTCAGCTCCACTGTTCACATCAGAGTGCACAGATGGAGAACTTATCTGAAAACCCATGGACATGATGGAGACAAACATTGCAAATGTCCTGCAGGAAAGATGAGGCACAAAGCTTAAATTACTGCAGCTTATGAAGCTTGTAGCTCAAGAATTTTTTCTCAGACTATGTCCAGTAAGCCACAGATCCTTGAATACTGTGCTCTCAGCCCTTTATTTTTCATTACAATGACAGTATGACCAGCCCAGTTGTTATGTTGTCATTTGTTCATGTGTTTTGAGCATGATATCTCTGTTTAATTAGTGATATGTCATTAAGAGGTGCCTAAGAATACTGAGGTGGAGGACTGTTTTTGAGATGAAAGGAAACCGACAGGAGCTCTTCTCATCCGTATTGTACTGCAGGAACCCTGCAGTGTATGTTTTTGCAGTAAAAGAGGAAGATGAAGGAGGTCTGTCCTCTTCCATACTCTTGCACCAGCCAGGCAGGCACTGTGAAAGAAATAGTTCCCACCCACCTGGGAAGACTTATGTGGTGGGGTCCCTGAGAAAGATGGTGCTGGCATAGCCTCCATCTCTTCCTTTCCCTGCAGGTTCTAGCACAGGCACAGACAAGAGAAGCACTCAGAAACAACATTTCTTGGCATATAATTCCAGGTGAATATCATTAGTCAAGGCAAGTTATATACACTTTCTGCTACACTTTTCCGCTACACTTTCCTAAGCCTGGGAAAAACTTCAGCTTATCAGTAAACTGGATAATAGATCTGTCTATGAACTACTTATATCTGCTAGATCTACTTTGCCATTATATCTAGTAAAATGAGTGGTCCAGCATGTAGCTGTGTTTAGCAAGTGGTGAGGAGACTGAGCTGCAAAGATCAGATTCTCTCAGGTACAGATGGACAATTGGTGCCCAACCCAGTCACTGTTTCAGCCTTAGTGCACATGTACACAATGAGGTAGTGTTAGCATGGGAAGATGGTCTGCTGTAGGAAATTGTTTCAATACCTGAGTGCTAGATGTGGCATGCAATATATAACGTAGCCTTCTGTGTGAATCGTGCATTTCCTTTCTGAATTCAGTGCATCTCTTTAATATCTTTGTGGTCTTCCTTTTATTTTTTTAAGGTGTTGTTTTTAATATTTGATTTAAATGTGCAGGTGAGACCTGTGCCGAGGCTGAGACTTTTTTCTCAAATGTTACAGTGCAGTGAATTTTTACTAAGGATGAGCTATGAAGAATGAACATAGAGAGTTTTAGGAGAAGCCTGACAGACTGTTAATGAAAGCAGAGCTGTAGAGCAGCTACAGATTAGAAACATATCCATATCGATATGTATTTCTGTAAAGTACCAGAACAGCTTTGCACTGCATGTTCCCTCCCGCCTCCAGGAAGAATTAAGGCTCTACAATGTGAAAAAGGAATTTTTGCTATTTTAAAAATTGTTCAGACATGTCCTGGACCTTCTGTCAGGAAATCATAGTCAAGTGCTTACTAATACAGAGTGACTAATCCTCTATTGAGCTAACAGTGACACAAGCTTTGTGTCAAAGCTTTCACTGTGCAAGCACGGCCTATCATCGTTATGAATCCTTGCTGTGAAATTTTCCCTATCACTGACATTAATTAATTATTTCCAACCATAATTAAATAAGGCAGTTTCCCTTTCTGATATGAATATTTCTTTCCAGAGCATAATTATTCTGCGCATGGACCAACCTATGTAGAGCTGCATGTCGACCAAATGGATAATGCTTAAAGAAAGAACCAAGAGAGTTACAGAAGAGGTCCTGTTGTCTTGTAACTGTCCTTCCTAGCCAAAGCACTCATATTCCAAAACGTTTCTTGGGTTATAAAGCTGTAGTGGCTAATATGGTGTCAGATGTTCATTGAAGCATTGCAGTTTCAAAGTTTTGCTGACTCATTTTTTCTTGGTAGTTGCAGCTTTGGATTTATCCTGTTTTTAATTGAACGCCTGATATTTTGCAAGCCTGCAGGTCTGTCATTTTGAGGAGAACTTAACCTTTTGCAAATTCAGATATCAAAATTCAAGTCCTCACAAACTTTCTATTGCTCACAAAAGTGAAGATATGCGCAGCTACAGAGATATTTATTGCCATAAGATATTTTTTTTCTATCCAGACACTATCATTTCTTGATGAACCTACTGCTTTGTGGTGATAGAGGCATTAATTAAAAAAGTGTCTGAGGCTCCTTTCTTTTCAGCATGGCAAGATTTATCTTTTTATGCCTGATGGAACAGGGAAATCCGAAGTCTTACCTGCAGTATCAATACTATGTTCATGGAACTCTAAACTCCTTGGGATGATATTCTGCTCAGGGGAGAGATGTCAAAGATCCCTGGAGTACTCCCATGTGAACCAAGACAACAAAAGTATGTCTTAAATCCCATATGTCATGAAGGGGTTTTAATCTTGGCATCTCTGGCATCCCTCCATCCACAAAGGATCAGAACCTGATAACCTATAGCAAGGTACTTAACCTGATGTTCCAAGCCTATTGCTTCAGGAATGCAGCATTGTGTTCCAGTCTGTGCACAGGGCAGGGAGGGAAAGTCACGGGGCACAGGCCTGTTCTAAGGACAGACTCATTTCATGTTGAATAGTCACAGGAAAGAATGAAGAAATTATTTTAGGCATCCAAGGAAGGCACAGCTCTCATCTGCCAGGGACAGCAGCAGTGTCTTCCAACACAGAAGAGTCGACATACTTTCTTGTCCAATGAATCTCTATTCTTTCTGCAGTAGCAGAGCCTCAGTGGGAGTGGAGACTATCCTTTTCACACAGAATAGCTTGCCATTTGTTGTAGTGAGACCTACTTACTTTTGAAATTAATTGCTAAAACTTCTTAGTGGTGAACATCTTAACTGCTTACTCTCCTCCCCATGTAAAACTTCTTTCCTCAGTGTCGATAGCACAGTGTGAGCTCAGCAGGGGCTCAAACACCAGAATTCTAGCCTTCTCATGGCAATTCTGTAACTATAAAAACACATTTTCAGTATAATTTTTAAAATATTGTTCACATGATGGTATCTTTAGGACTATCCCACATCAGATGGTACAATTTATCCAAAATCTTGGATAAATAAAAATAAAAGAATTAAAAACATATTGGTCTGATTTTGTTGTTCATTTCCACATTAACTTAAATAAAATCTTAACATTTTGTAGCTCTTCTAGGACTACCACATGATTGCCGATCTGAGTGACTTCAGACTGTCAAGGAAATAAATCACAGAATCATAGAATGGCCTGAATTGGAAGGGACCTTAAGGATCCTCTAGTTCCAACACCCCTGCCATGGACAAGGACACCTTTCCTAGACCAGGTTTTTCAGACCACCATCCAACCATTTCCATGGATGGGGTATCCTGAATTTTTCTGGTCAACCTCTTTGTGCATCTCACCACCCTCACAGTAAATGATTTTTTCCTAGTACACAATCTAAATCTACTTCCAGTTTGAATCCATTCTCCTTTGTCCTATCACTACATGCTCTTGTAAAAAGTCCCTCTCCACCTTCCTTGTAGGCCCCCTTTAGGTACTCAAAGACTGCAATTAGGTCACTCTGAAACATTCTCTTTTCCAGGCTGAACAAACCCAGTCTCCTAAGCCTTTTCTCATAGGAGAGGTGCTTCATTCCTCTAGTCACCTTGGTGGCCTCCTCTGGACTTGCTACCAGAGGTGGATGTTCTTCCTGTCCTGAGGTCCCCAGAGGTGGATGCAGTACTCCAGATGAAAAGTCTCATGAGAGGGGCAGAATCCCCTCCCCTGACCTGCTGGTCAAGCTGCTTCTGGTGCAGCCCAGGATATAATTGACTTTTTGGGCTGCGAGTGCACATTGCTGGGTCACGTCCACTTTTTCATCAACAGCACCCAAAAGTCCTTTGCCTTACTGTAGACCATACAACAAGGTTTCTGAGGGAATTGAGGGACCTTGAACACAAGAGGGTGGATGTCATATTTCAGGCTGTCTGAAAAAATATAAACTGACACTTTTCAAACATATTTTTATGAAAAAGCCGTGTCATTAGATCCTTATAATTCTTTCCTCTTCTCATTTTAATTACTTTCTTGTGAGACTGAATGACTGGTTATCATCATTGTTGGAAGCCCCAGTTCTCCCACTGATTTACTGTTGGGTTCTGCTGACACATCTTTAAGTGTCCTTTGCTGATAAATAATAAGGTTAGTTAACAGTCTCACTCAGCAGTGCTGTATGCTAAGCAATTGTGAAATGTCAAATAACCATATCAAAACCAGATCACTAGATCAAAGAGATTACAGTAATAAATATATTTATAATGCCTTCCTAAGTTTGTTTTCGACCAAAGTAAAGTTTGGGGAAAATTTTTTGAGCAAAGGGCAGATTTTTTTGTATGAGTATCAGCTGAGCATTCAGATTTTTAAGATACCTCTGAGTGTTATGAATAGGAGTCTATGTATGCTTGTGGTTAAAATGAGTAATTACTTAGGAACATGCCCTGAACTTGGAGAGACTCTTCAGTTCCAAGGGCCCTTGAAACTGCTGGGAGTCTGGGAGGTCTAGGAGACCAAGTGATCAGTGAGGTGTAATGGTACCATGAGCCACTGTGACATTGTCACAAACCCAGGGAAACTATTAGGCCCTTAACATCACTCCTAAAGGTGAATTTTACAAGAACAGATGATTGCTTCTTGGATATGACCACCTTTCTCTTCTGTATGACTCCCCCATTTCCTTTGAAGTGAACTTCTGTCTCTACCAGCATATGTACTGTTTTGCAAAGACTTTCTCCACCAAAACTTTGTACAAGTATGGCCATTTTTTGTTTGTTTGTGGTTTTCTCATGCTGTGCACCTTGCAAATACTGATACGGGAGTTCTATTGAGAGAGTTTCAAAACAGATTGAGTAAATTTTGCTGTGGAAAAAAAAAATGCACCAAACTCTCCATGGCAAATCTTCAATCTGTCAGAGAGACCAAAATTGGCAGTTTCACTGTCTTGGTGCTATGTATGAAGTGGTAAAGAGTCCTCTGACAGTTCTCTCAAAACTTTTTTCTTTCATGAACTTGTAAATATGAGAGTTTAAACTTACAGTGTTCAACAAAAGAAACTCTAAGTGCACAAATGTAGTACTGCATGGTGCTCTGACACAGGTAAGTCTCACAGGATGAGCACACTACCTTGACAGAAATAACTGGAAGCCCTGCTATTGGTAGCACACAATTTCTCAGATATCACGAAGGATAAAAATGGGGTGAAAAGACTTGGCTCCTATGGCTCTGGCATGTACAAGTAAAACCATCAGTAAAGTTTGAAGTATAAGACATTCTGCTACTTAAGAATGTTTGTTGAGAACATGTTTTTTGTCAAAATGGTAATACTCTAACCAAGGAGTCTTAGTCTGCATTCTTCCTGTACAACAACAGTTTCTCGGAATAGTTCTGCACAGAAGAGGGTACTATATCTTTATAAGATTCTGGTACAATCTAGCTGGATTGACATGATATATCCTGAACCCATGTTGAGCTGGGTTCAGGATCTTGGCATGAGCTTGGCTTCTGCCAGAGGCTTGTCTCTGATTACTGAGCAATCCTGCAATACAACTCTCTTTGTCAAGGATGCTGACAAAGGAGGATGGAGGAAAGAGCAGAGGGAAAGAACATGAGCAACCACAGCTGTTTAGAGAGCCATGTGTGGCTATGCACTGCATGAGGCCCAAAAATTAACTTGAGGCCCCCTGTCAGATTCATGTTTACCAAGAGTGGCTCACTCCTTATCAAGTACCAGGTAGGGTACAGGCTTCAGGAACTGTTTGTGATTTTTTGATGATCCATGTGAAAACTAAATGGACGTGATCCATTTTCCCAGTGAACTTGGTCAGAAGTGTGAAGCAGTCTTCTCCTTTGGTAGAGACTTCTCTCACAGTTGGCTTTGTTAGCTTTCTCTCTGTCCCAGCAATGCTGTGGGAGAGCATGTCCTCAAACTGTTAGCCTGTCCCTTTTCTGTCTGTCCATTCACTCCTGAAGTCCATATGTCTTTATCATATGGGAGGCAGGAAGCACAGCCAGTTTTGCTGACTGGTGTTCAGCTCCCTACTCTGTTTCATCAATGAATGAAGCAGAATTATGTGTTTAACTGATACCTTGCCAGCAGATCAATTACTCTCATGCTGTGTTGCCATTCAGTATAGAGTTAATTGCAAAGTTTGACAAAGTAGGCTGGGGACACTTACCCAAGTCACGTAACAGTAAGTGAGGACTGGTCCTGATTTAGCTGAAATAATCATTCACTGCCTACATTCAGGTCTCCATTTAACAATTTGAGAGCCAACACTTCACGCCAGAGCTGATTCTTATGTTCATATTTGAATGCCATAAAGGTTGTGAAACTCTGGCTTTCAAATACACAACTGAGACCCTTTCTCATATTTCTAATCAGCTGCAATTTGGAAAATTCATGCACATTAATGTGACAGTAATCACAGTGATGAATTTTGTGCTCATATTATGATGAAATGTAGATCACATTTATGAGTTTTATAGTTTCACATTTTGCTGTAAAATCTATTGCTAGCTGCCAAATCCTCTTTATTCAAATTAGACAACAACTTATATATGGGTTAACACCTCACACCATGTGACCTTAACAACCAATCACCATGGATATCTCACAGCCCATGTGATAGAGTACGTGGGAAACTACATCTCCCAGGGTGCTGTTCGGCACCCTTCCTGTAACCCACTCCTGCAAAAATCTTAGTGATTCACTTTTTGTGTAAGACCTCATGTGCAAGCAAAAGTAGCTTTTTCTGGCAAGAGTTACAACCTATAATTGAATTATCAACAGGACTTATTCCACTGTAAGTGCTGAATGCTCTTTCTTTTCTTATTATATAGGGAGGGTTTTCTATATCTGTACAATCAAACTGAAGACCCATAGCTATTTCACTGGGTTTGGTTGTGTTGGTCTTTCTGAGAAAAATATTTTTCAGTTACATAATTCAAATAATTAAAATAAGCATTTGGCTTAACTGCAACGTAACGGTAGATTTGTTACCTTCATTGGCAGCCCGACCTCTTCAAGATGTGTCCTCAAAGATGATCCAGGAAACAATTTTCCTCTCTGTGCTTGTTTCAATCAGTCAATTCTGTCACTGGGACACATCTTACATTCAATAGTACATGAAAGACAAATGATCTGAAAAGAAATGTATCTCTACTACAGAAAAGCATGCAGTCTCACAGGTAGCAGGTTGTCAGCAACAATTCAGGGTCGCTTTTGTCCTTACTCACACTGTCAGATGAGTTATTCATTTATGGATTTTTTTAAGGATTTGAAGAATTTCTGACATTTCTGACATCCACATGTGTCCATATTCCGTTTTTCTTTCCTTAGCCTGTCAGCCTAGGATTTCTGAGGAATAAATAGTATAACTTCCAAGCATGTTGACATAACTGTTATGTTCATAAGTCCCACATGAAAAGAATTGTCTCTTGCAGATGAAAATTTGGGAAGGGAGATGGTAATTGCTTTTAATACTTAGCAAAACATATATACTAGAAAGGCTTTATAACCTGTTCTGAAGACATGACACAATAGTGAATACTTAGCTCCCCTAGGTCTCTATTCAGTAACTAATTTCTTCCTTTTTGAGGAAACGGAGTATCTTCCAGTCTTCAAATGATTTTTCTGACTCTCCTCTGTACTTTTTCCAATACTTCAAAGTCTTACAAAATGCAGCCAACAACACTGATGTGCTCTAATAATGTGTTACCAATGGTCTACATAAGGTAAAATTGTGTAGATCCTATTTTCAATTAAGTTCCTACTTAGGAGCCTCTGTTTTTCATCCTAGCTCCCACTTTCTGACTTTTTTTTTGGGCAGAGGGTAGTAGTAGTAGACAATTTACCGACGTCTTTGTTTTTCAAGCTGAGGTTTTACTGCTTTTCTACCAGGATTCCTACAAGCTTTTCATGACGAACTTTTCAAGATGCAGTCACGTCATTCTATGGATGTGGTCTTTATCCATTCTTCTTAAGAACTGTAAGGGATTTACTTTCAACTATATATGATATATTTTAATGAATCAGCTTAATTAGCCTTAAAGATTACACTGTGGGACTGTCTCACATAAAGGAACAGTTGAAGATGTTCTAAAATAAATCAATATAATGAACACTAATTTATTCTAAGATAAATCATATAATGAACTCTAGAGAGAGAGTATTCTCTATAGGTTTCTAAAAGAACTCACTTGAACTGCCAACTGCGATATTTAAACAATACACTGAACACTGTTATCAGACAGTTGAAGATGGCTAATGCATCATAATTTTAAAAACATTTCAGGAGTGATCCAAAAAACTACAGATCATATTAACTAAACTGATAATAATCATACTAAAAATGAAATACATTAACAGACTGATGATGGCAAATAACTACCACTTTTTTTTTTTTTTTTGTACAGGAGATCATATTTAATAATTCTATCAGAATTTTTTGAAGAAACCGTTGATGACATGGATTGGTTGGCAAAATTTATAAGATTTATTTAGATTTTAAAAATGTTTCTGGTATAGTTTCTCTCCAAAAGCTTTTAAGGAAACCATAGCGTTATGGAAGGAGATCTTCTTGTGGACCTATGGGATATTAAGGTCAGGAATTAAAAGATAGAAAGAAACTGTGATTTTTCAGGTTGGATGGATTTTCTCAGTCCATAAAAAGCTATGATGAATGTCGTGCTGTTAAGTCAAGAATAATTTGGGAACAGGTTGAACATGAGGATGTGCAGTGATTCAGAGTTGCAGTAAAGTTCCATAATCAGAGGCTGTACTGTAACATGGCAAACAAAACTAGATGCTGAGAAATGAAATGTAAACTGTTGAGGAAAACAGTCTTGAGAAGCTATATACAACAAAAATCTTTGTGTGAACTAATGTCACTTAGAAAAAAGTATTTTGAGGGCAAAAAAGTATTTTGAGGACACAGTTCACTGAGGACTTCGGCTCAATGTTCAATAGCAATCAAAAGCAAAGAAAAAATCCTACATAGGATGTAAATCTTCAAAAAAGAACTAATCAACAGCACACAAAACATCCTGTAGAAATCCATGGTATACGCATTCCTTGAAAACTCCCTGTAGATCTAGTTGCCTCACACTTCCCTCAAAATGGTAAAGAGAAATAAAAAGAATACAGAAAATGGCAGGAAAGTAAGAAAAAAAATTACATACCTATATTGTCTAGCAGTATTTCAGCTGGGAACAAGACATTTAAAGGAATATATATGCATGTTTATGAAATCATGACTGTCAACTAGACGGCAAAGAGAAAACTGTCAGATGGCACTTTCAAAACAAGAAAAGAAGCTAATTGTCCACACAACGTATAGTTAATCTATGAAGTTTGGTGCTGCAAGATGCTGAGTGTTGAAACATTCCATGCTTTCAGAAAATAGTTAGAGAAAACATAAAAAGAAGTCCATCAGAAGCTATTAATCATGGGGACAGACACTTCTAAATCAGCAGCCCCTTTAAACTGGAACTGGAGTGCACGCTGTGTGAACTGTCACAGCACATTTACCATGTTCTTGTCAGGTTTGGTAGGCATTCACTCCAAGTCACCGCATTAAAAACGATGCGAGGCTAGACAGACTTTTGTCTAACCCAAGGCAGTTGTTCTTACATTATATTTTCAAGTAAAGTTGTCTCTATCATTCTGTATATTAAATGTTCTGTTCAAATGCATATCTTTATCATAGTGCTTTTTGAATGTTGCAGTAAGGCATAGAGATCCCTCCCCAAGCAGTGTCTTTCTGGCATTATGAGCCAAATGTGCTTATAATAATGCTGTGTGCCCTAAGGAGTTCAGTTGTGTCTGTTCTTCAGACAGCCCTGGAACACCTGCTATGCTGGTGCTTTTCTCACGCTGAGATGCAATGCCAGTGCACCTTGGCGAGCAGGAAGAGATTTACTCCTCTTACAGCCTGCTTTGACTGCTCTCTGCCTCAAGTAAGGCGATAGCTTAAGCTATGGTCAGAGTCACAGCAAAGAAGGGGAAAAAAGACAGGATAGCGATGCACACCTATCGGAGAAAAACATGGTTGTTAATGCCTTCAAATATTACCATTTGACCTACCCCTTTCATCAGCAGTAAGATCCCACCTGCATTAACTTTGAAAAAAATAAAATTCTTGGTTTATTATTTCAATTAAGTATTGTTTAATAATAACTGAAAGGAGTTGGATATATTTCAAGCTTATATGGGCACATACTTTATTTGGAAAACTACTGTTTCATTTGTCGCTGTTCCACACGTTGTGATAAAGTTGGAAACCATCCCTGAGAAACTGGTCAGAACTCTCTTGGAGTTCCTAGGGAATTTAATTATCTTTATTTCTATCTTTAAATTCTACTGCATCTATTTTTCAGAATAAAATTAGCCACTGTCAACTGAGTGCATTGACACTTTATTTTACACCTGCCGTCTTTTGCAGCTCCCAGAGAGCCTCAAGATACTACCTGAGCTTTTCTTTTACACTCACCTATATAGCATTATGATGTTGTTTTTGAGACTGGAGATGTCTGAAACTGCAAACGAAATTTTGATACTGCTTATGTTTTAAAAACCTTCAGTAAGAAAAAAAAAAAAAGGAAATTGTAGACAGGTCTAGTTCTTAATTATAGCAATAAACCAGACCGGGAAGTGTGTAAGCCTGAGGCATCTGTGTATGCTTTGAGTGTGTTATGAGACAAAAGATTAATCTGGCCAAATTCCCTTTGTAATTTGGATTCTATGGGACAATCATAACACTTTTTCAATTAGTACTTAAATAGGAAGACAGATCACTTTCAAGGAGTTTCTTAGCATGAAATTTCTGTATATGTATTTGAAGTGATCCCAAATGGATCCCAGACAAGCTGCTTTCATCATACTGGGTGCCTTAGAAACAAAGAAATGACAAATCTCTTTTACAAACTTGCAGCACTGGTTTTATGTGGGAAAGCATAAATATCTTCAAAAGCTAGTTTAGAGCTAAGTGTGCTTCATAGTCACTGCAGTGACTAGGATGGGGTAACTTTAAAAATGGATCTTCATTCATGAAGAATCTCTAAACAGATCTCACACTGGTCTCTGAAAATATTCCCAGCCTGCTCAGGTGTCAGTTACTCTATAGTATACGTCTATTTCTCAAGCTTGAGGATTGAGACTGGGGTATTAAAGAGGTGGATAGTTCCCCTCATTCTTTATTAAGGATAGTTCTGACAGCAGTCTCCACATATTTTCTTCCAAATCTTTCATCTACACCCTGAATTTCATGGGTGAATTTCATCTGATTCCAGATGCAAAATCATAAGCTCTGTGGTTGTATTTCTATTAGATCCTATGACTCTGCTTGAAAGAAACAGTGAGCCCATTATACGGGAATTAATAAGGAGAACTGATCAAATTAAATGGCATGCAAGGCCATAGTGTCCATGTGAGATAAGTACACATGGAGGAGAACAAACTCATGTGTCAAGATCATATACTGTGTTTTGGGTTAAATGACTGGCATTTGTTCCTACAAGGAGTCTCTGTCTTCTTTTTTTTTTTCCTGATCTCTGATAATGAGAACACTTCCATGTTTTTTGGTTATGACATGGGGACAGAAAAACATGCTGGGCTCCAGAAAAGAAGACATGTGGAGCAACTGCCTTTAATTGAGGGAGGGGGGATGGAAGGATGTTTGGTTGTAAATTTAATTACCAAGACTGTGTCTGGTATTCCAAGACAGATAATCACCTGTCCATGCTCAGAAGGATTTTCCCATAGAACATAAATGTATTCAAGGCTAGAGGCAGGTTTATGCAGACCGAACCTGTAGGATCTTTTTTCTGACTTTAATTCTTTGAGGACAGTAGGATTTGCACTGTTATTATAGCTTCAAGATAGCATTTCACCCTTTCTATTCCAACATATTTAATTGGGGTGTGTGGGGTGTTAAGCTTCCGATCCTCATGAAACTCTGATCTGGGGAACAGCAGAACAACCTCACTGTATCCTGGGCTGCATCAAAACTAGCATGACTGGCAGCTTAAGGGAGGTGATTCCCGCTTTTACTCTCTTCTGGTAAGACCCCCACCTGAAGTGCTACATCCAACTTTGGGGTCCCCAACAGAAAGGACATTGAGAGAGTCCAGAGGAAAACCACAAAGGTGATCAGAGGGCTGGAACACCTCTTCTATGGAGACAGGCTGAGAGACAATCTGGACAAGAGAAGACTCCGAGGAGACCTTAGAGCACCTTCCCTAAAGGACCTACAAGAGCGACAAGCTAGAGACTTATTATAAGGATGTGTAGTGGTAGGATAAGGCGGAGTGAACTGAAGCTGAAGGACTGTAGATATTAACAAGAAATTCTTTACTATGAGGGTCGTGAGCCACCATGACAGGTTACCCAGATAAGCTGTGAATGTCCCATGCCTGGAAGTGTTCCAGGCCAGATTGGATAGGTCTTTGGGCAATCTGGTCTTGTGAAAGGTGTCCCTGCCCATGGCAGGCAGGTTGAAACAAGATGATCTTTAAGGTCCCTTCCAACCCAGGCCATTCTGTGATTTCATGATTTTCTGTAAGAGGAAAATTGCAGACATAGTTGTAGCAGGATGCTATATATAAAGGTCCTGCAATTTGGACTTAGATTCTCTGACTTAAAACATTTTCTCCCCTTCAAACCATACTGGGTCTTTTTTGTAAAAGTCATTTCAACTAGGAAGATCATGATTCAAACAAAGAAGCAGATGTGTTGAATAAGAGCTTGAAAAAAGAATTGTTCTTGTACAAGAACTTCCTTGTGATAATACACATGTAGAACCGTATCTGGCAAAAAAACCAGGGTCCTTAGTATATGTTCATGAGAATTACACCATAATTTCACCCTCTGCTGATTTACTCAGAGTTAATGCACTCTGAGTACTTTCAATGAGCAAAGAACATGGGCAGCAAACACTGACTTTTTACTTCCTAATTTTGATTCCATTTAATGCATTTCCTGGAGATATTCCCACTAGTTAATTTAGCTGCACATACACATGCAGCCCTTCCTGGGTAAAAAGGTGATGAAACCCAAATAATAGCCAAAATATAATTTTAAACACTTATAACTCTATAGTATAACCATCAGTTTCTCCAAAAATGTTTTTCAGATATTTTCCCTATTGAAGACTACTTTTTTTTTTCCAGAATATTTCTTTCCTCAAGGATCCTTGACCAGCAATGAAAGTGTATCACTATATAGAAAATAAGTTGTGGTTTTTTCTTCACATTTCTCTGATGTAAAACACATTAGAGGTAGTCTCTTTGATGAAAGCCTGAAGCAAAATGACAGCTGGGGGTAAAAACTAGCCTGGGACAATTATAACCAAACAATTTCAGGAAGCAATGAGTAATTTGAGATAAATATTTTAATGGAAAAGCTGGCACAATTTTTGGCTTGATCTGCTTTTAGATCTGATATCCTAACTGACACAGCAGAAATCCTCATACAGGCATGGGTACCATCATTAAAGAAAATATCCTTTTGCCATCAAAGCTTTTCATTCAGAAAATGAGAGAAATTTATGCCAAGGAGTAGACTGTTCAACCAATAGACTAGTGTAGACCCAGAGAGACCACCAGCATAATTCCATAGTGGGACAAATTGTCATAAAAAATTTTAGAAGAGAAGCTGATACAAGAAGTACATGTTCACAGTACCTCATACCTAAAGCTGCTTCACAGCAGACCTTGAAGAATGATGGAAGAAGAATATTTTCCTATTTTGTTCCCTCTCCTTTTTCTCTTTGTTCATATCTTATAATTTCATGGTTAAATCACAAAACACCCTCATAGGATCTTGATGCAACTATTTTAGACTACGTTATTAAGTTTAGCTTCCTTTTATCATGACATAATCATTATCATGACAGTTCTTCACTGTTGGAGGATTCAAGTTTTTCAACTGGTTGGATAGCTCCTATTTGAACCTTCTGCAAATACGAACATTTAAGAATAAGAGTACATTTGAACAGAAGGCACATGTTGGACATTGAGTTCTTTCCTTTTTTATTACCTAAGAAGTAAGTCCCTGTCTTGGCATTATTGAAGTTCTTGGACTGTACCCTCTCTTGGAAAAGTGTTCCAGATTTTGTAGTAAGAAAATGGCTTTTGCTTCCCAATCTGAAAAAAGGAATAAAAATCTTATTTATTGGACAGATAAAAGTAGTGTGGACAGATAAAAGTAGAATTTGGAGCATAGATAGGATTGCTAAAGAAATTAACTTATATTTGTGGGATGTTTGACAGACTTGGGGGTTTCTTTCAAAGTTGTGTGTATGCTACAGCCTAAAGGATGGAACTCTGACTGTAGGCATCCTACACAGTACAAGAACTTTCTGTCTCTGGAACTTAATGTCCATGTGAAGGGTTTACAATAATGTCACTAACAGCTTTTGGAAAGACAGATTAAACAGCAAATTGTTCTTTCCATTCAAAGTTAGTACTAAGGCAGATATACTTCAGAGTTACACCACTAACAATTTTGCACAATTGGGGCAGCTGACTTGTTTTCTGTAATGAGTTCTCATAGCTATGAAAATTTTCAACTGCTTTTCTTGGCCAGTAAACATGGAGGAATTAACAAGCCCAGTTATACTAGCAAAACTAGAGAGTGCAGACAGATCTACTTTATTTCCATTTCCTTAATAAGTGAACAATAATATATTCTCTAACATCTGATGCTTTACCTCAACAAATGTAATTTCTAGATATGTTCATAATCTTAATCTGCATACTTGAAAACTCACCTATTGGAGATCTAACCACTTGCACCAGCAAAGATGAGGCTACATATTTACCAAGAGTTATTTGCCAGGAAGGCCTTAGGCCTGTGTTTAGTTATTGAGGTATAAAGGTGTGGAGCAGGGCTTACTCCATGGTGAAGCCTCTACAACTCTAAATGTGAGAAATGGGACCAGAATTTGAGAGAGCTTTTATGCTTTTATGCTTTGTAAAATCAGATGACAATCAATACATGTTTGTGCAAGTTTTCTCAGGCTGCAATTAAAAAACGAGCATAGAACAAAGTTACCACAGAGGAGTTTTCCATTTTCTTTTAGAAATATCACCAATAAAAGAACTAATCATAGTTCCTAGGTTAGTCTCAGGAATAACGATGTTTTTGAAACATGCTTACTTAAAATCTGAGAATTGATTTCTTCATGCTTCATAAAAGGCATTTATGAATGCCATAAACTTGACATGCTTGTCATAGGCTATATTCTCGACATTGTAAAAGTTGAGTTCATTCATTCACATTAAGTACAGTGAATACACTGACATACAGTAACTTTCATCTTTGATGGGGAAGAGATTAGCTATTGAACTTGGCTGAAAGCAGGTCTCCAACCTGTGGCTAGACAACACAGTGACCTTGTTGTCTAAGTATTCAAAGGCAGAGTTCTCCAGCCTCAAAGCTACAGGCATAACATGACTCACACCCATAGGTCTAAGATCTGTTATGCTTCAAAATAAGGTTGCTGCATTCAAACTGCCTTTGGAGAATGGTCCTTGGTTCTCATCATTTTTGGGAGACTGCTGTTTGCATGGGCCAAAATCGTGCCAGAAGCTGTCTTCCTAAAATAATGATATGGCTATGCCTGTGTGAGTACTCCCACTGTAGTTGCGTTTCACAAATAGTGACAAGGTCAGAAAGACAAAGACTGTGGAAAACAGCAAGGTGGAATTCATTTGCCAAAAAGCAGTCATATATGAGAAAGAAATGTGCATCTCTGTTACTCTTTGTGAGACTACAGTCAATAAAAAGAAACAGATATTTCTACTCAGTTCACTTCCTAAAGTACGTCTGAAATAGGTCAGACGAATTGTGTCCTTAAAATGTTAAAATGCATCCACTCCATTGACTACAAAGGAAGTCTGCTAACTTGGAGTTAGTTATCTACATTGCTGACACCAAAATTTAAAGAAGTTCAGAGGTACAAAATATTCAGTGGCACTGTTAAAATGTGTTTCTCGTAAGGCCTGATCTATGCAAACATGTAACACCATCAGAGTTTGGTGATATACATAGTAAATATATATATAATATTATGTACATAAAAATGCACATAATAAGTAGCCAGTAAATCCCATAGAATGACAACAATTTTTCTAGGATAAAAATGCCATATTTAAATTTATGATTATTGTTTCCATTCTACATCTAGAATAAAAGACACGAGCTCTTTATATTGAGATAATTGCATATATCCCAAGCTGGTTATATTGCTTCACCTATAGTTGCCTAGAAGAAGAATTACAATTCTTCAAAGCAGAAAATGGAACGCGGTTTTCTCACACAGTTTGCACAACATTTCAACAACTACATTTAAACACATTGTCAAAAAACATTTACAATTAATAAACTTCAGAAGCACGTAAAAACATTACACTGTAATTAAATTAAAAAAGATGATAGCACAGCATGCTGTTTATAAAGGACTCTGACATAATAATGGATGGGTGGGATTCAGTTCATCTTCCGAAGACTACAGAGTAGTTGTGTTTGATATCTCAAAGCTCTTCTAGCAAATGAAGAAAAATACATGCAGAGTGTGATGCATCTCATTCTAAGAGAGATGTCTAGAATAAGCAAGACATTGCATTTTACAAATGCCTGTTTCTCTCCTCCCACTGCACAGGGAGTCCAGATGACTAGCTCTGATGTAAGTGGCTATAGTGCAGACATTTATAACTGGGGAAATGAATCCTGTTCCACATTTCTCAGAGAGTAACCAAAAATGGGTGACCAAATAAGGCATAGGATGCTGCCAGAGCTGTTCCACGTGTGATGGTGCAGTTCTTCCAAAGTAGCATAAACCTTCCTCTTGTCATAGCAAACAAGTAACCAGGTTCTGAAAAAAGGTCAGACCAGGTTTGTCATATGATATTCCTGAGGGCTAAACAGAGGACAGGACTCAATGTATTTTAAATTAAACAGTTCATTAGTGTTATATATGTATATTATGTAAGGGGGAGGTGCTTATGTGTCATAGGTAATGGTTAAGCAAAGATCTGGCTCTCCCACACTGATAGGTGAGAAAAGAACTGTGTAATGGCTATTCTACTCAGCTCTCTGGGCATTAAAAAACCCCTGTTTCCTGTTTCTTTTCCCCATCTCTTAGGGAAAAGGTTATGTCTAGAGCTGCTCTTTACTGCTAAAATTTTAGCTGTAGGCAGAGGTCATGTACTGAGAATGCATCTGGTGGCTCTCATCTTTCTCCTCTTCACTATTAATGAGAAATTGTGTGTGGCTCAGAGTAGGTCCCAAACTATTGCAGCAGATACTAAGGGACCCCCAAATACACCTTGAACCTAATTGGGCTAAGAGAGATGCTGTTTAACAAAAGGTCAGACTTGAAGACATTTTTAAAAAGATCTATTAGTAGTCATGCTTTCTGCACCAGCAACATCAAGAAAGAGAAATGGCACTGTACTTCAATGCTTACATTATCTTTCACATCTATATCCATAGGTACTTTTCTTAAATAATCACAATTTCCATTTAACTCCTACAGAACTTCATTTAGAAACAAAAATTCTGAAACATGGACAGAAGAATAAAGCTGTTTAATATCTATATCATATAACAATCTGTACTGATGACATGTCTCTGTGTAAAGAATTACTATTTGGAATAATTCAAGGACCTGGTAGCAGCAGAGGTTTTTGGTGGAGGGAAGGTGGTGTTTCAAGGTACTGCTGTCTCTCCTTCATTATATGATCCAGATATCAGGCAGTGCTGCTACCCTACATAGCAGAACTTCCCCAACACAAGTCCTCCAGTTCAGGAAAATGTTACACAGAAATAATGATTACATGGAGCAAATCATTAAACCTACCTTCCTTCCTGCCTGCCTTCCTGCCTTCCTTCCTGCCTTCCTGCCTTTCTTCCCGCCTGTCTGCCTTCCTCTCTCCCTCTCTTTTGGTGCCTAGACTTACATCACCTTAAGCCTTCTTGAGCAGGTAAACTAATATCTGAGCTGGAGCTTGAGCATGTGCCATGCTTTCCATTTCTGATAAACATGTTTTTCTTTACTAGAAATATTTCCTACTCTTGGTCTGGATAATCTGACTAATAGTGCGAGAAGCTTTAGGTTTACATGCTATTGGCTCTAGTTTTCTTTCATGGTGTTGATATTTTAGCATTTTGAGTCATCATCATTCTAAAGAGGAAGAAAAAGATTTATTAAGTCCTGTGCAGTCAGCACATTTTAAAGCTGTTGCTGTGATAGGCATCGCTCTGCATTGGCTCTGCTCTACATATAGATCTTATGTAATAATACAGAAGAGTCATGTCCTGTGTGGCATACATGACTAAAAATTAATTTGTTAATTTATAAAGCTGTTTTATGTCCCTTAATCCTGAAAAAAAATTCATATTGGCCTGAGTGTTCTAAATTTTATGGATAACTGTTAAGCCTCAGAATAATGATCCCCACCTTCTATATGCACATGGTACCTTGTATGGGAGCAGAATTTTAGTATTTTCAGAGAAAGTTGAATCAGCTGAGTGGCAAGCCTAAAATAAGTAACTGTAGCATTTGTTAACTCAACTTGCTAACCTGTAGAACAAAAACTGTGATAGATGGTTTGTAAAGAGGTTTCTTTTTCAGTTGAAACATCCTCTAAAAGGCCTGTCTTTCACTGTTAATGCAAAGAGGGAGAACTTTGCTTCCTATTCCTAGTTGTCTGGTGTGTCAGGGCTGCATATGTGAACAGCCCAATCACATCCAGAAAGGTGAAGGACAGAGGGCTATCCAGGAACCCAGAGGCAGAGTTGTCACTGGGTCACTAACAACAGCAGAAACGTGAAAATCAAAGAAATTTATGTAGGGTGGATTCACTGATCTTATTCAACTCAAAACTGGTAGTTTGAGTGCAAATACTTGTAGTGTTGGTATGAACTAAAGGGAGCATTTTATGTGGGAAGACCTGAGATTGTGTTATGGGCAAGAAAGCATGGAGTCTCAGGCTGTAGTGGTGCATCTGTCCTCAGACCCAGGTCACTCTGGCACGTCTAAGAAGTATTTTGCGATGATACCATGGAAAATGAAGAAACCGAGCAAGTTATAATGGGTTAAACTGCTGTCAAATAGCAAATCTAGATGACTATGCTGCTAAATTTGTTATTTTAATATGTGCTGGTTTTGGTTGGGGTATTTAACTTTCTTCACAGTGGGTAGTACGGGGCCATGTTTTGAATTTGTGCTGAACACAGGGTTGATAATATAGAGATGTTTTTGTCTTTGATAAGCAAGGGCTTACACAGAGCCAAGACCTTTTCTGCTTTTTGTACTGCCATGCTGGAGGAAGGTAGAACGTTTGGAGTGATGGTGTTTGTCTTCCCAACTCACCGTCACATGTGATGTGGCCCTGCTCGCCTAGAGATGGCTGAACACCCGCCTGCCTATGGGAAGCAGTGAATTAATGCCTTGTTTTGCTCTGCTTGTGTGCACAGCTTTTGCTTTCCCTATTAAACCGTCTTTATCTCAACTTACGAGTTTTCCAGCTTTTACCCTCTGATTCTCTCATCATTCCTGCTGGTGGGGGAATGAGTGAGCAAGTGCGTAGGGCTTGGTTGATGACTGGAATTAAAACAGAACATAACACAACACTTAAAAAACCTAATTTCTGACTGTTACATTCTACAGAATGTAGGTTGCCCTTGCTTAAGCACAGCCAGACATGTTGATGGCATGTGAATTGTGGCCCCATCCCTTCCTTTCTCTTCTCCCTGGTTTCCTTCCTTGCTCTAAAATAGCAGTACTGTTTTTTGTGCTTAGCATTCCAGGCAGTTGGGTACTGCACCAAGGATGTTCCAGGCATACTCACCTAAGATGCAAACAGAATCAGGGGTCACGAAGATTGCTAAGTCACTAACCAAAATTACATTGTTATTTTTATCCTTATTTTTACCCTCCTGTATCTACAGTGGTTTTGTTTGTTTGTTTGTTTGTTTGTCTGTTTGTTTTTAGGGTGGATTCATTTTAAGTTTTGGAAAACTGAGAAAACTACTTTGAAATTCAAATCAAAAGGATCCATTCAGATCAGTAGAGGAGAATTAAGTTTTTGATTCTGTTATTGGGTAACATAAATTTCTGAAGTAAATGTTGGAATGTCACTGTGAAAATGGCCACATTGCTCAAGACTACCATTCTTATGCCTCAGGAAACAGTTTGAATATAAACCAGGGATTATTTCCTGAAATTATAGGCCGTACCTCTTGAGAAACACTGGTCCCACATTTGCTGCAAATTTCTTGTGATAAGTTAGAAAGAGTGAGGTCTGTGTTGTTCCTACCTGCGTCTCAAGGAGAGATATGTAACAGTAAAATTGTACTTATATGTAACATTACAACTGAAATTATAATAATTTACAATTATTCCTTTGGAAATTTGTATTTTTAACCTGTAAAATATTCCTTGAGTTCCAGTTTCTTCTTGCAACACATGTAGGTGTGGTGCCCACTTGTGAAAATTTCCTACATCTGGGCTGAAACCTATGTTAATCTTTGTCCCTAAGAGCACTTCCAGAATATAAGTTTCTTGCACTGACAAATATGTTTTCCAAATGTTCTTTTTCACTTTATGGACATGGAATTTCTTGGAGATCCAGCTTTACTCAACTTTCTGCTGTGTGCAGATTTGTATGTAGTATTTCTTGCTTCTGGTATGAAATGTAGAGAGAGGATTGATTAGTTCTGACTTTTGTAGCAGGTCTTTAACTCTCTTCTGTGCCTCTGCTTATGATGAGAGGCTTAAATGAGAAAGGAAAAAGGGTGAAGCCTCAGGAAAAGGCTGTTAAGACTTAGTTTCATTTTATGCCGACTGATTTAGTTCAGGGACTAGAATAACTTTCATTTCTTTTCTATACTCTCCCCTCTCCATACCTCTAATTTTTTAAGCAAACTGAACTGTTCTTTGAAAAGCAAAGGAAGTTGTGCGGGTCCAGGTTATATATAATCAGAAATAACAAGGATCTTGGAAAATCTGGAAGTTCCTGTCACGTCAGTGCATTACACCACTTGTGTTGTTTTTAACAGTTCTCAAAATAGACACACACAGTGATAAACCAAATCAAAATTCTTAACCACATATTTCCTCATGCTGCTCATGCTCTCAAAACACATAAGTCCTTCTAATAAAATTTTCTCAGTTGACATAATGCTGAAGAAGGCCTCTCTGCCTTGTTTTGGAAGAAAATACAGCTTCTAACATCTCCTGTCTGAGAACAGACCAAGAGAGTTGGGATAGTTTAGCCTGGACAAGAGAAGGCTTTAGGAGACCTTAGAGCACCTCACAGTAGCTAAAGAGGGCCTAGAGGAAAGATGGGAGAGACTCTTTATCAGGGAGTGCAGCGATAGAATGAACGGTAATGTTTTTAAGTGGAAAGAGGATAGATTTAGATTAGTTGTGAGGAATACATTCTTCTCCATGAGGGTGGTGAAACACTGGAACTGGTTGCCAGAGAGGTTGTGAATGCCCCCTCTCTGGGAGTGTTCAAGGCTAGGCTGGATGGGGTTTTGAGCAACCTGCTCTAGTGGAAGGTGTCCCTGCCCTTTACAGGGGACTTGGAATGAGGTGATCTTTAAGGACCCAAACCATTCTATGGCTCTGTGATTCCAGACGAAAAGCTTTCAGCTCCATCAGTACTTCAGAAGCGTTGTCTCAGCTCTAGGTTTATTTTCCCTATGCCTTCAGTTTAGCATAACGAGGTAATATTAGTGTAATCTGTGTTGTGCAACAGAGTGTGACTCCTTGTTAGAATAACTGCTTAATCAATGAACAGGACCTGCTGTGTCAGGTGATGGAGGCTTTTTAGATATTTAATATAATGTGTAAGCTAAAACAAAGCCTTGAAGGAGCAGGGACACTAAAAAAAAAAAGAGATGCAGAGCAGATAAGAAAGCTTTGGAAGGTAATGAAAAAAGATTAAATACAGTAAAAATTAGGTTCCTGACTATGAGGTATGATTATTTTTCCTACTCTCTCCCTTCTAACTGGCAGCCATTTACAGGGGGTGTTACTGAGAAGGCAATGTTGAAAACAATATTAATTAACATCATCACTAAGAGATAATAGATCTGTATATTGGGACCCTTTTACCTGCAGTCCTTACCTCTTGTTGTTAACTTGCTTCTTTGATGGAGGCTGCTATGTACAGATCTGTGCTACCTCAAGAAATGCACACAATCATGTGTGGGTAGGGCTCAGAAACAGAGAGGTCTCTGAAGAAAGGGTCCTGTGTGTGGAGCTTCATTATATAGTTCAGACTTATCTATACTTTCTTTTTGATTCATGGCTCAACTTTAATGCATGCTTTCTTCTCTTGGCTTTTTCTTTCTTCCCCCCACTCACTGCAATAGGATATTAACTGTGTTCCTGTGTATTACATTCCCTTCGATAACAAAAGTTACTTTATATGGAGATTAATTTTAAAAAATTAATAATTAAATAAACTACTCTAATAATTGTTAAAGAAATAAAGGCCAGATTCTGTCTTGTCTTTAGTCTTTAGATTTCCTTATTAAAATGCACGATCGAGATGTTCTATTATACTGGCATTTAAATGCTGAAATTGAAAAAATAATTTTTCAGGTTTCTTACAACTAAACAAAAGAATTTCAAGTCAGTGTGAGACTGAACTAAAATACAGAAGAACTCGCAACAACACGCAGCATTCAGAGCTGCAGAAGTATATCTGCACCCACATGCCTTAACTAATTGCTTCATGATTTAGAAATCATTCCTTCTAAGGCATGTTCAGACAAAAGATGGAAAAGTTTAGTCTGTGCCAACTTTGCAAAGTACTTACTCCACAGAACAACTTTGCTATGTTGATAGTCCATGTAAGGACTGCACTCTGAAGAATTCTTATACTGTGTTGTAGGAACTCTGTGCAGTAAATATTGTTGGTGCACTTCCAGCACTGGCTTTGTGTGGTAAAGATGCTCACGTCAGGCAAAATGTTGTTCAGAGTATAAGGAAGAGAGTACCTTTAACATTCTTTAGCATTAGATTCTTCAGATTTTTACTGTGACTGTCTACACATAGGGATTTAGTGATGTCTTAATGGCAAGGGTGTTTTTAGGAATTTGTACAGTCCTGGCAGATACAACTGTAATGCTAAGGCCTGAAGAACCAGCCCTGAGCCAAAGCTGACCTATAGGCTGAACTCTCCAAACTAGTATTGTATTTAGTGATATATTTGTTTATTAACCAAGATGCTATATAATCTGTAGTAATGCTTTAAGAATACACATTTATGCTTGTTAGCACAGCATGTTATCCATAATTAGTAAGGCCTGTATATGTTATAAATATATCTTCCTTTTCAACCAGGCTGCAAAAAACAGTAAGGCCTCACATAGTCGCAGCTGGTTCATATTTGAGATATCAGTGTAATCATAAATTCTGTATTCAGAGACCAGCCAAGGCCAGGAGGCATTTGATAAAAGTTAGTCCAAAGTGACTCCTGGGTTTTGCCTTGGGTTCTGGCCAGGCCCAAGGGGAAAACCAAGGGGGAGAAAAAAGCCAGACTGTTCTGCTTCACCAGTCGAGTGATGTAAGCTGGTTTGTTTAACACTATACAAGCTAGACCCTCTCACAGAGAAGATGGATGCCTCACCTGCGAGTGGATGTGTTGCGTAGGATTTCCTAGTTACTGAGAAGGGGTTCTCCAGACCTTTGCTGTGACCAGGGGCATCTCCAGCTGAAGGGTGGTCTGGATGATGCTGGTAATTTATTACTCAGAGTAACTAGTGATGTATCTCTCAATTACTATAAAACTTTCTTTGTAGTAATGATTAGATGCATTGCTAAGTGTATCCTTTCATAATCTATTGTTTCTTTTGCAATTCTTTACTATTTTGCACTGTAGTAAACTTATATACTTATTCTTTAAAGTTGTTGTCTGTGTTCCTTAAATCCATCCTCTTTATTGGGGGAGGGAAGAACCAAAACAGATTGGCAGCACAACAACACAGGGTGATTGGGAGACCCATCACCATCCCTGGCTAGTCTGCATTCCATGGGACGTCTAACATGCACGGTGCCTATTTTCACACGTGGTACAGCCCTAGAGATTGTACATAAAGCTATAACAGCTTTAGAGATGTTGCACAGATGATCACACAAGATACTGATTCCTAACATTTGTACTTACTGGAATTAAAATCAAGGTGAGAGACTTGCTTATAAGACTGCATAGTGTTCCATAGCAGACAGTACTTTAAAAATTTATTAAAAAAATTAAAAATTTGGTTTGAAGACAAATAATGTGTTTAATCTGTTTTCTTTGTGACTAGTCGTGGCTACAAGTGTGTTTGACATTTTATGCTATACAAGGTCTAAAACTTATTTCAGAGTTGCTTTTGAATGTTCCAGATTCAGGCTTCTGTGGCTGATTGTGCAGCTTTATCTCTATTGTGTTCTATTGTTAAATATAATAAATTCTAATTTGAAAATGCCTTTTATGAATATATTGATATATTGCCTCAAGTTTACTATTCTGGTGAATATTCATGCCAAATACCTCATTTCACCCACAACTACTGGAAAGTAACCACAACAGAGATAAAAAAAAAAAAAAGGGCAGAGATTTCATTTAAGAGCTTAGATGAGTATTTTCAGGGGGGGTTTTTTGTTGTTTTTTTTTGTTTGCATTAGTTACTTGCCTCTTCAGCCAGCTATCTGATTAACAGGCTGTCTGTATACATACTTTAAAACTATTGTTCTTAGAATATGGGAAAAATAAGGAAAAATCATGGTTTTGAATGTCATGAGGGTAATCCCAACAGTAACACTAAAATAGCAGCTCAGTTCTATATGAAAAACATACACATGCAGTTCCAGAAGTAAGCAGGTATGGGAAAGTACATAATGCTGTCTTAAATCATAGCTTTTGAATATTCTGGTGAGTAAAGCCTCACATATTACTAGCTTCTGTTGTATATTTATTCATTGCTTTGCCTTTACTGGAGACCCACATTTACTGCTGATTCTTCAACACTGAAATTATCCCAGTAGGTTGGCTTAATTCTGCAGTGATATTCTAAAACTTAAGCAGCTGGTTTGGTTCATCGTAAAGAAAGGAGGCAATTTGCCCTTCCATGGGATGAGAAGAAATTAGTCTTTTATGTCTTAACTTTTTGTGTGCAGCCTGCAACTGCCAACCACAATGTCCATTTCAAAACACAGAACCAATAATGCAGGCTAAATCTGATTCAAAAGCCATTGTGTTTGTATTTTAATTAACAGTTTAGAGGAATAAATGATTGTCGGCTCCTAGAAGCTGAGCAGTTCCTCTCCTCAGAATGTAGTCTGTAGTATAAAGCAGCAGCAGACTTAATTAAGAGAGAAAGAAGCATTTGCACTAGCCAAAGAGTTTGTCTGTTACATTATAGCAATTTTAGTCTATATCTGTCATGTTATGCATCATTCAAAAAGGCTGTACCACATCTCAGCCTTTGATATCTGGAAATATGTATATATATGTTTACTTGAAGAATATATTTTGTTACACTCCCTATTACTATAAGTAAAGAAAAATAAGAAATGCAAAATAATAGAAAGGAGTTTGGAATTTTTCTGATCTTTCTATAGACTCAAAGGATGAACCAGCACATAATGCACAGTCTTTTAAAAATAAAATGAAATGGAAAATAAATATAGATCCCTCAGGGGAAAAAAAAAAAGTAATAGTTTCATCCCCCCAAAAATTAAGTTACAGCAAATTATGTAATCTCTACATTGACATTTAAAGGGAGAATATTGCTATTAGGGAAAGTTTTCAACAGAATTCAATAGATATTATAAGGAGATACGTTTCTTGCAACAAGGACAGTCGAGTTTTCAGTGGAGAGATGTGCACTGTGTTGTTCTCATTCCCTGAAGCTGTCCAGCTGTGGCAGGGAATGGTGTCAGCTTCTGCTGCTCCACTGATACAACTGAGATCTGCCCTGGAAGACCAAATGATGCTTCTCTGGGTGTGTCTTGTGTTGTGTCCATGTCACCTCTAAATGGAGACCTTTTACATTCTATCTCATCCTCAAGAGTCACAAGTAAATAGATGAAGAAAAGGAGGGAGAACCACATAGTCTGATGGAGTGACTATGTGGTTTACGTCTGTAACCTTGTCAATCTTAATGACAGGGGCTGGTAATTTCTCAGTGTAATGTTATTCTGACACTTTTTCTATCTGTGCCTTTGAAGCCTGTATGCTTCATCCTTGATCTCTACCAAGAAGGGTGCCCTGATCTACAAGTCTGAAGTGTAAAAGTGTCACTGATACATTATATGATAACAACTAATTCCTTGTTTTCTACTAACAACTACTAGATGGAATTTAGGCACAGTTCTCCTAGGAGAAAAGGTTTCTAATTATTCCTCATGTTTCTGCATCTAGAATATCCATTCTAGTTTTAGTATAACCCCCTAAATAGCCAAAATCCAGTATGAGTTCTTTATGAAATTATGTATAATATTCCAAAGGAGGGGGGGTTTTACTTGAAAATTTTTCATCCACTAAAATGTTTCTTTTGCTAATTCTGGATTGTAAACACAAAGCAATATTCAGACTAATCCATTTACCAAAAAATTGTAATGGAGAAGAGTATAAATAGAACTACATCACAGATGAAAGTAGAAATGGAAAGTCAATTGAAAAAATGGAGTCTAGCTTAATCACGAAAGGCAAAAAGGTCGATAATGGGATTGCTCAAGCAAAATGGTATTCTTGGCATAATGTCTTGTGATATCATACTTAAGGCTTCACTTGAAACATAAGAAAATAGTGAACAATGGCTTCTGATAATGTGTAGGGCCATTAAACTTGCCTTTCATTCTTCAGATGAATTTAGAACATTAAATTTTTTGAAATGATGATTGCAGAAAGCAGTGGTGGGCAGGAATGTTATGATTTGGGCCAGCTCACTGACCAAACCCACAATTGTCTTTGTCTGCATCTGGTGGGTTTCTATACCAAGTGCATTGGGAAATAATACTGTAAGAAAGGTAGAAAAGAAGAAAGTGCTGGTTGGGAGCAGTCAAGAATTAAAAATTATTTTCCTATTGCTTCAGTCCTACAAAATGAACTGTATTATATGGACATTTCAGGAAAAAGATATAGTCTGCATGAGTTGCTCCTTTTTCTGGAACTGGAGAATAATTGCAGGTGAGCCTTCACTCCAGAGGAAGGCAAAATGCTGCCTAAATACCTGATTTCTTCATTTTTAAATTTTCTGAATGAGGAAGAGTCCAGTCATTGATCAGTATGGCAATTAACATTTTATGCACATCCAGTACTTATTTCAACCACATACTGAGGAAGACTGACTCAGGTACCCTTTAGCATTTAGGATCACCATCAACAAAATAGATGTGTGGATTCCTATACCTGGGGCTGGTAAACTCAGGTATTTCAAAATGGTACAGACAAATTTTAAAAAAATAATGGGGAAAACTAATGCATGGGTGCAAAGACTGGAGCTGTAGCAGTGTAAACAGAATGCCTCAAAATACAGGTTTTTTTAAACTTCAGTAGAACAGCATATCAACTCTAATAAATACTTGCTACCAGAGTTTACATGGTATGGTATGACCGTAGGTCAGAATTTGGAATGATTTTCAATTTTCAGACAACTGTCACACATAAAGACAGTCTATTGGGCTGATAAAAATTTCTTGAATACATAAGACTTGCTCCTCAAACACATTTGCTTGCATCTGGTAATAATTTAATTTAAAAGATATATGAAATTAACACAGCTCTTGTTTTAACTGTGAAAAATTGCTTGGTGTTCCAACCTACTGATAGTGTTCCTCACTCTCTGAGTTTTCTCCTGAGATACTATTGCAATTGAGATTTTTTTATTTTATTTTTTTATACAAAACAGCAAAAAGACTCACTAATCAGTCTCTTTCTTAGGGATGCCATAACCTCAAAGACTATGCTTAAGGCTTTTCTATTATAGATTTAGTTAAAGGCAACATAAGAGAATTATAAATCACTAATAACTACACTTCAGCTACAGGACATACTGATGATTTCTCTTCCATTTCTTGAGTATTGTCCATATTTCACTGCTGTCTTGATGATTTTTTTTTTCCCCTCACAATGTCCTTCTATTTTGAAAGAGAAAAGTTTCAGTCTGTCTTTGTGGTCTGCTTTTCCAGGAATAAATATTATTCCTTCAGTATCTTTTTTTTTTATTACTTTTTATAACTTTCAACTTTTTAAAAGAGCAGTAAAGATGCATATATTCCTGCTATTTCAAAAGTCCTCCTAAGTGTTTTGTTGTGACAATTAATGCCAGAGTAAGATATTAGCCTGTATGTTCATTGCACTTTGAAGTAATATCATATTAGCTTTTGTCTTCCTTTTCCCTTCTGTTCTTTTATTCAATTGAAGTTTATCAGTTGTTCTTTTCCATGGTGCTTTGTATGCCAACAGCAGATAAAGCAGTGGAAATAAAATTTGATCACACTGAAACTTATGAAAAATCTTCCAGTGAAAACGAAAACTTTCACAAAAATTGGGGGCATTACAAAAAGGTAAGGAGGAAAATACTAAAAATTTACTGATCAAATAGTAAGATAGGGTATACTGTAAGACAAATGGGAAAGAATTGAATGGAGCTCAGCCAGATGTTTTTAACAGGAACACATGACAGTGTAGCAGCTAGTCAAAGTAAAGAGATGAGTTAAAACAAATGTAGTTTCTTCTTCTGTTCTTCTTCTTGGAACAGCTCCACTTTATATAAAATATTGAATATTCATTGAACTAAAGAAAGACAGTGAGTGGAAGAACTGTACTACCCAGCAGTTAAGAGTACTCATTTGGGAAGAATGAGGTTCAAATCTCTCCTCCAAAACACATTCAATTATTTATACGATTAGAACTCCACAGGACAAATTCAGTTACAACTTGTCAGATCAGTTTATAAGTTAGAACAGTCACTGGGGAAACAGGACCAGAGAGTCATGCCACTATTTAATGCATACCAAGGACTTAAAACTGGGTCTTGCGCATCCCAAATCAGATCTGTAAACATAAGGCTTCTCGGAATCCCTTTGTACCTCTAGTAAAGATTTTCATATTGTTTTCAAATATCTTGGTTTTACCCTGATGTGGAATGGGAAAATAATAGTGTCTAGAATATTTTTGCACCAAAGAAACAAATGAGCTTTCCTCAGCCAGCTATTTGCTATTTGACTGTGCTTCTTTCTGCCACCACTCCCTGCCTGTCCCACTTTTTTCAGGAAATTTACTGAGTGCGAGAAGCTTTTCCAATGCATCATGATGAATAGGCATCATTGGGTGAAATATGTCTATATATTCTTAATCCACATGAGTTTAAAGGCTGATAACATTTGAATATAGTTTTTATTTAAGCTGTTGCTTTTCAACATGATGGTAGTGTGTAGAGATTGATCACCTGAAGGAAAAAAAAAGGCAAAAAACCAAGAACAGACTTCTGCAATCAGTGAACTATTCCAAATCAACCTGGCTTCATTTCTGCTAAAACAACCTTATCTCTTGCTGGTTAATGCAGAGAAGACTACAGTTTTCACTGCGAAAGATAAGTCAAGGGATCACCTTTTTTATTTGCTATTGTACTATCTTGATCTGTTAATACTGGGAAGATATTAAACAAATGAGACATGTCCTAACTAGTGGTAAACAAAAGGGTGCTTAGAACACGTGGCTGTTGCTGTGTAGGAGCATGACTGGAGCATGGAGTGAGGGAACATGATTTTGAAAGAATGGGCTAAAGATAAGGCATACCAATAAAGAGTGGGTGTTTTCCATTTGCTAGATACATTTTCAAGCAATCCATCCTGATGGTTGCCAGTAAAATGAGTACTAAATGACTTTATACATTTTTAGGGGAAGTTGCCTCATGTGCCACATCCATCTGTACTAGTGTTCCCCTGAGAAGTTCCTTTAGGAAGGGAATATCATAGCAGTGAAAGTGACTGAACAGCAATTATTACATTACAAATACATTAAATAGCTTTGACCTTCTGTACTTTAGACATGACATGGAAAAGTGCCCGGATTTCATGTAAGGTTTACAATTTGTTGTAGAGCATTCTGATCATTGTTAATTTTATCTTTTCCTCTGAAGTTTCAGAAGTTTTTCTGAATCCCTCCCATATTCTCTTGGTGGATCCAAACACAAACACTATAACCCAAGTTTTGTAGCACACAGGATGTCGGTAGAAGCAAACCTAAGATTTTTGTAGGGGACTGTAAGTTTTACAACTACCGAAAAACACTGAAAAAATTAAGTTTTGAGATAAAAGAGTAAAACCAGATTGAAAAGAAAATTTTGCATTATGTCTCTTAGTTCTGTGTTTGCACATCCATCTTTACTGTACCAGTTGCCAACTACAATATTAAATGACATCCAAAATCTTTTATGTGACACTATTTATACATTTGTTGGCATCCTGGCCTGTATCAGGAACAGTGTGGCCAGCAGGACCAGGGAAATGATTCTTACCCTGTACTCTGTGCTGATGAGGCCACACCTGGAGTACTGTGTCCAGTTCTGGGCCCCTCAGTTCGGGAAGGATATTGAGGTGCTGGAGCAGGTCCAGAGAAGAGCAACAAGGCTGGTGAAGGGACTGGAACACAGGTCCTATGAGGGCAGGCTGAGGGAGCTGGGATTCTTTAGCCTGGAGAAGAGGAGGCTCAGGGGAGACCTCATCACTCTCTACAACTCCCTGAAAGGAGGTTGTAGCCAGGTGGGGGTTGGTCTCTTCTCCCAGGCAACTATCAGTCAGACAAGAGGGCATGGTCTTAAGCTGTGCCAGGGGAGGTTTAGGTTAGATATTAGGAAGAAATTCTTTACAGAGAGGGTAATCAGGCATTGGAATGGGCTGCCCAGGGAAGTGGTGGATTCTCCATCCCTGGAGATCTTTAAGATGAGACTGGATGTGGCACTCAGTGCCATGGTCTAGTAACCGCAGAGGTAGTGGATCAAGAGCTGAACTTAATGATCCCAGAGGTCCCTTCCAACCCTGCTGATTCTGTGATTCTGTGATTCTATGATCTATGGGTGTTAAATTTGTCTAGCTGATCTCTATCCCAGTTGCCTACAATGAAGCAGAAAGTCTTCCTTTCTCCAGCCTTCCTCCCTTACCTCCAAGGTCTAGAAATCCCGAGGGCCAGCCTCAGTAGTAAAGACTGAAGCAAAGAAGGCATTCAGCAATTCCGCCTTCTCTGTGTCTTCCATTACTAGGACATCCATCTGATTTAGCAGCAGGCTTATATTTTCCCTAATCTTCCTTTTGGTACTAATATACTTGTAGAAGCCCTTTTTGTTGTCCTTGATATCCCCTGCCAGACTCAATTCTAAATGGGCTTTGGCCTCCCTCATCACAGCCCTGCATGCTCTGGTGATTTTTCTATAGTCCTCCCACATGGCCTGTCCCTTTCTCCACATCACATAAATTTCTTCCTTCTATTTCAGATTTATTAGAAGCTTTCTGCTTATCCATGCAGGTCTTCTGCCCTCATTGCCTGATTTCTTGCTCACTGGTCTTGACCTTGGAGAAAGTGATGCTTGAATGCTGACCAGCTCTCTTGGACTCCCTTATTTTCTAGAGCCCTAACCCATGGGATTCCTGTAAATAGGTCTTTGAAGAGATGAGCGTTAGTTCTCTGAGAGTTCAGGGCTCTAGTCATGCCTACTGCTTTGCATTCTCCACACAGATCCTGAGTTCCACCATGGTCACTGCAGACAAGGCTGTCGCCAATCTTCACGTCTTCAGCGAGTCCCTCCTGATTTGTTAGTACAAGGTCCAGCAACACACCTTTCCTTGTTGACTCCTCCAATACTTGCATCCAGAAGTTATCTTCAATAAACTGAGGAATTTGTTTTCAGTATTGTAATTTCTAATATATTTGTGAAACTTTTTATTTTTATTTTTATTGTGTCCTTACAGCTGAAAGTTACATTACCTGCAGTTTGCACTTTTACATCATATGATTTGGATCTGATGGCTATCTCTGAATTTTAAGTTCTTTCCAATTTTAAAATAATAAAAAATCTCTTGATGGTCTTATGTGCCTTATAAGTCTCTTACTATAAGGCATTCTCAGTATGTACCCTATCTTTTTTTTTTTTTTTTGGTAGGTCACACTTTCCTGCTGCACTTTGAACATATGTTCTTAAATGACAGCTAATGCTCCTTGAATCCTTGGGCAATCTATCAAGTGATACTACCTATCAGTGTCCAGAGTTTACTGAAATCTGCTTTTCCGGAGGACGCTATCCCTGTTCTGATGTTTCCTTTTCTTAGAATAACACTTAATGTCTCATTAAACTCATGCAAATTATCTTCTACCTTCAAATATTGCTGAATTGTTCTTTATTTCTTAATACTTTTCCTTCCTTTCTTCCAAGTATTTCTTTGGAAGTTTGTCTAAGAGGGTATGTGAGTTGCTGGGTCTTAAATTGATGTGTCATTAGACTTCTATGTCTTCCAAACAGATATCTAGAACTAGAATCCTAATATGACATAGTAGGATTCTTCCTTCTTCACACTTTTCTTTACTCTTTGATCTGTTCTCAATACTCAGAGTAAATATATATGCTGAAAAATTTATATTCTTGAATTTTCCCTTCTGTTCTTTGCAAATAATTTATACACTTATACCAGTACTTATATCAAAGTTTGTTCTACCATATTTCCTTGGTCTCAATGCTGTCATGGCTTTGGCTGCACACTCAGTTTCTCACTGCTTCTGACATATGTATGATGTGCTTCTGACATACAGAATATGATACAATGTTTTATCCCTATCTCCCATATGGTCTCCTAGCTGTTTTCTCTTTTCACGTAGGAGCTAACTCTCTCTGACTATGCTATTAATGTATTTTTGATTTCTAGTAATCTTTTATTACCTGCCTCGTTTGAATTTTAAACATGTCCTTTTTAGGACTTAGAATCTGTACCTGGGTGTTTCGCGCCTTCACTTTGGGAACTCGGCCTAATGTTTTGTTACAATTCTTCCTTCCTTGGATGTTCTTTGTCAGAAAGGCTAAAGCTTTCCTGTTCACTCTGATGCGGAGCAGTGCTTGTTTCCAAAATGTATCTGTACCCAACTAACCTATACTCATGTGTTTATTTCTATCTTTATTACTCCAACTAAGCCTCCAGCACATTGAAGTCACTTCTGACCTGCTATGTGTCACCTCAAAATGTTATGAGCATTCACATAAAAAGCACAGGTAGCAGTAAGAGAGTTGGATTGATTGGTGAGTAACACTACCTGCTCTCCAAGAGACAAAAGCAGCAGGCAGGTTACTTTACCACTCACCAAGGGACTTCTAGACTGCTCCATCCACCCTTTGTTTTTCCTTTTGTGGAACTGTGTCTGTAGCTTCCCAGCCGCGGCTACATATCATTCCTCCACATTGATTGTCATGGTTTGTTACTGGTTTTTACAGTAACACTAAATGGTTCTTGTATCCAGTGACAAAAGGACTTGGGTAGGAAGTGAATCATTGCTTGCTGACTAGGACAGACAGTATAATTTTATTCCAGCTAATAGTGGTTAGTATTTTATTCATTCACAGTTACCTTTCCATTAGTTTCATGTAAGCCTTTTGGTATAATACAAGTGGACATAAATCTATTCTCTCAAAGTGCCCTTGTTTCACAGAATAACAAAAGATTAGAAGGTATTGTGTACATTGCTACTGGATATAAAACTATTTTCATTCTGAAAAATGTGGATTGCTTTAGCAATATATAACTTTTTACTCTTTTTCCAATATGCCTCTCCCAGATTTCCTTTTTCTCCAGTAAATCAGAATGCATGTTCCCAGTATATGTGGTAAAGAAACTTTTTAAGATACTTTGTTGATGTCACAGAAGCATAAAGTGGTATTTTTTAAGGTTTGGTCAAACACTTGAAATAGAACTTGTTCCGCCTTTAAATATTTATTTTCTGGAGATACTGTTGTGCCCAAGGAAATCATAAACAAGAGTACAAATGAGTTTTATTGGTATCCACAGTTTCAATGTGAGATTTTAAGAGGATTTTAGGTATGTTAAAGACTTGAACTTCACACCACTCCATGGGGAAAAGATGGCATTGTTCCCACTTAGCAGTGCAAGAAATAAAGGAATATGTGTGAGTTACTTAAAGGTATTAGGTGTCTATCTACATGATGTAGTGCTGAAATACTTAATGCAAAAAGTCTGGCTCAGTGGAGCTTGGTGATTTAGCCAAGCACGTGAAGGAAATCTGTGACCTTGCCAGGAACCCAGAACCCCAAGTCCCCAGGGCTCTAGTCATAATTCTCCTTCTAAAATTATTGGTACAGTGTGCAGCTGCTGTGGCTAAGGAACCTCTGCTTTTTCAGTGTCTATGTCCAATGGAGCAAGCATTGAAAAGAAAGTTCAGCTCAAACAGCAGATTTTTACTGTAACCATGCCACAGGTACTGGCATTTGTGCAAGTAACACCTTTTCTTTATTACTGACAATAAAGTTTGTTTCTATCTGATGTGTTTTTAAAGAAAATGGGTAAAACCTGCCTTCTATAAGGGGAGGAGGAAAAAAGACAGACAATTTCTCTTTGCATTTTTAATTTCCTATTAGGAAATCCTATGACTACTTCTTATGGGCCTGCAAAGACTAGAGGATTCAAGCTCAGTAGCTGATTTTAACTTTTCTAAATCTATTCCTCAGCACAGAAAAAAAAAATCAAATACTTTAAGCTATTCATCTGTTTTCTGGGGAGGGATAAGAAGATAAAGTAGCTAGGTAAAAACAATAATTTGAAAAAATTACAGAGAATTCTGTAAAATAATAATGACAATGTAATCTCACTTAAATGTTTATCAGAATAATACGGAAGTCAAATTACATGTCTTATGTAAAGCATTGTAACAAATCCTGACATTTATCCCAGAAGACAGAGCTGGAAGGACCATCAAGTCCAACCCCTAGCCCTTCAAAGGACCATCTCCAAGAGTCACACCATGTGCCTGAGAAGATCATCCAAACACTTGAACTCTATCAGGTTTGGTGCTATGACCACTTCCCTAGGGATCCTGTTCCAGTGCCCAACCACCCTCTGGGTGAAGAATCTCTTTCTAATACCCAACCTAAACCTCCCCTGACACAACTTCAGACCGTTCCCCCAGGTCCTGTCACTGGTCACCACAGAGAAGAGATCTGTGCCTGCCCCTCTTCTTCCCCCTGTGAAGAAGTTGTAGACTGCAATGAGGTCTCTCCTCAGTCTCCTCTTCTCAAGGTTGAACACACCAAGTGTATCACACCAAGTGACCTCAGCCATGCCTGATAGAGCTTCCCCTCAAGGCCCTTCACCATCTTTTTTGCCCTTCTTTGGACACTCCCTAATAACTTAATGTCTTTCCTATAACATGGTGACCAAAGCTGCACACAATATTCAGGGTGAGGCCACACCAGTACAGAGCAGAGCAGGACAATCTCCTTCCTCGACCAGCTGGTGATGCTTTGCCTGATGCCCCCCCGGACACGGTTGTCCCTCCTGGCTGCCAGGGAACTGCTGACTCATATTCATCTTGCCCTTGACCAGGACCCCCAGGTCCCTTTCCGTGGCACTGCTTTCTAGCATCTCATTCCCCAGTCTGTACAAACACCTAGGGTTGCCTCATCCCAGGTGCAGAATCCGGCACTTTCCCTTGTTGAACTTCATCTTGTTGGTGATTGCCCATCCCTCCGATTTGTCCAGGTCTCTCTGCAGGGCATCTGTGCCTTCAGGGGAATCAACAGGTCTTCCAAGTTTTTTGTCATCTGCAGACTTGCTTAGCAGTCCTGTGTCTGAGTCACTTAGGAAGATGTTGAAGAGCTCAAGGCCTAAGGTGGAGCCCTCTGGAACACCACTATTGACTGGTCACCAGTCTGATGTTACCCCATTTACTATGACCCTTGGTGCTCAACCCGTGAGCCAATTACTCACCCCTCACATGATGTGTTTATCCAGCTGTGTGCTGGACAGTTTGTCCAGAAGGATCCTTTTGGAGACAGTATTGGAAGCTTTACTGAAATCCAAAAAGATTACATCAACTGGATTCCCTTGATTAGCTGGGTGGGTTACCTTGTCATAAAAGGAAATCAGGTTTGATAAGCAGAACTTTCCCCTCATGAAGCTGTGCTGGTTGTGACCAATGACTGCATTGTATTTCAGGTGTTCTTTAATACTTCCCAGAATAATCTTCTCCATAACTTTACCAGCCAATGTAGTGAGATTGACAGGTCTGTAGTTTCTGGGGTGCTCCTTCTCACCCTTTTCGAAAGTTGGGACATTTGCCAACTTCCAGTCAGCTGGGACCTCTTTGGACTACTCAAAAAACATGAAGAGAGGTTTTGTAAATTACATCAGCCAGCTCTTTGAGGATTCTAGGCTGAATCCCACCAGGTCCCATAGATTTGTAGGGATCCAGCTGGAGCAGCAGATCCCACAAAATTTCAGTGTTGACTGGGAGTTGATCATTCTCACAGTCATGGTCCTCCAGCTCACGGCACTGAGACCCCCTTAGTCCATCATCTGTGTTGAAGACAGAGACAAAGAAAGCATTAAACACCTCTGACTTGTCTCTGTCCCTGTTTGTGAGGTGACCATCCTCATCCTGTAACACGCTGATGATATTTCTATATTGCCCATTGCCATTGATACATTTGAAAAAACTCTTTTCATTGTCCCCCCCATTTCTGGCCAGCTTCAGCTCCAGTTGGCTGCATGAATTTTCTCCCTACTGTGGCAAGCAGTTCTCTGATTTCTTCCCATGTCTTCTGACCTTATTTCCATTGGGTATACACCTTCCTTTTTTTCCCTTATTTCCAAGAGAAGATCCCTACTCAGCCAAGCCAGCCTTCTGCCTCACCTGCTTGACTTCCAGTATTGGGAAATTGCCTGCTCCCGTGCTGTTAGGAGGTAAAGTTTGCAGAGTGACCATCAGTGATGGACCCTAGTACCTGCAAAAACATTTACTTATGATGACACCCAATAGCAAAATAAAAAATTATAACAAAATTCAATTTCTTTTTATGCCATTATGCTCTGCACCTCACTGATTCAACATTGTAAAGTTTAGGCAAGGCTGTCCATACTTGGTTCTGGTGACTAAGTGTTCAGTCCCTAAGTCTTTGCTGAAAAGTGGCTTTCTAACCACAGTTTGCTAGCTGGAGCTGGCTAGGCTTTCCAGAATCCCACCAAATCTTGCTACCTTTTGCAGATACAAATTCATGCAGCTAAGCACTGCCAAATCATGGACCCTCACTATGAAGTATTATGTGTAAGAAAGCTGAGATTTTGGGGACATACTGACATTTAGAATTGTTCTACTCAGCTGCCCAGTGTTTGGAGTAAAAAAGGCTGAGCTTTGAATCTTTACCCTGACTGACAAATGACAAAGACTTAAATCTAGGTTTCGACATGCAGTAATCTGCAGGTTGCTGTCTATTTTTGAGTGGGTCTTTCTTAATGTTCTTTTTGGAGATTTTCTACTTTATAAATAATTAAATATTCATTGAAGCAGAGACTGGAATCTCTTGTTCTCACCTCAGCGCCCTAACCACTGAGGCTGAATATCCTAGTCTTGTTTTCTTTGGCTCAATGAATATTTAATTATCATTCCAAGCACAGTAATGCCAAGAGACTAAGGCTTTTCTATGATACCAAATAGTCTGGAGGTGGGACACACTCCTGGTATGTTTCTTGTGTCTGTTCCACTCAAGTGTCATGGAAACAAACTTCTGACCTGCCAAAGAATTACCTGGAGATGGAGTTGGTCCCTCCCTGTCTTTATTTTGCTTAAGCCTTAACATTTGGTTTCAGTGGAGTTAAAATGAACAACATCTGTAAATGTTTTCTATTGAGGTCTCAACTGATATTTTAACTAGTAATGTAAAAATCTAAGTGGATATTATTCAGTTTCAGATTATAGCATATTCGGCTTATAAATAAGAAGAACATAAAAAGTATGAGGTATCCTTATAGGTATGAAAAAAAAATTCCCAACAAGACAGGAAACAAAAATGAAGCTCAAAGCTGATGTTGAAAATCAGTAGCTTTGAAAAGTATAGGCAAATAATGAGGGAGAACAAGATAAATGGGAACATTTCAGATTACAACAAGGTCTCTAAGGTTTTATTTAACCACTGTGTACTGTTTCCATCATGCTCTCTTTTTTTTTTTTTTTTTTACTTAGTGATTTGGTTGGTTTTTGTTTGGGCATTTGTTTTTGTTTGGTTTTTGTTTTGGTTTTACAAGACAATGTGTTCAGTTTCTACCTTTAAATGCAGAATGAAGTGGATAGCTGATACTGTCCTGGATTAGTGATGTCTAGATACTTTCTAGCATTGTGAGACTGTGTGTACACCAGTATTTTTATGTGACAGTAAAGTGCAATACAAACATGTCATTAAGTGTTATTATGCAGATAGAAATGGAAGCTGTTGATAAATGAGATCTCCTGTTAATGTAATCTAAAATCAAGACCTGGCAAAGAAAAATGCTTCTTGAATGGATTGAAAAGAGGTAAGGAAAGCTAGAAGAATGTAAAATATTAATTATTTGACAATACTTTTTTTAACCAATATGTTTTACAACCTGACAAACTGTTGGCATGTTTAATTCAGATTAGCCAACATATATAAATTACCAGCATTTTTGAATACGTACTTGTCCAAGTGATTTTACCATGCCTAGTCCTGACTTTTTTATTGAAAAGTCCTTTGGTGCTCTATTATTTCAACTCTCATCTATTTTTAGATACTTTTACCTAACTATTTTTAGCTTTTGCTTATTTCAAGTCAGCTAGGCAATAAATCTCTGCCTGTACCTGAGATCTGATGTTACCAGAAAGGTACTTAATTGAGAGTGCTAGCATTGAAGAAAAAAACACAGGAAAAATGTGTGCATTGGCATTCAGACATGCACAGATGCCTATTATTTTCTGTTCTCCCTGGTATGTGGGAGCTCAGTGGGGGTGACAGCGAGTGTAACAGCAGCCACCCTGATGGATTTGCAGGCAGAGCGATCTTAATGATACATTGCTGGGAGTAAAAGCTCTCACTACTCCTCAAAAATTTACATTTGGAAGCAATGTGCCAGTTATATTATGAGGAGTTAGATAAGTCTCAGCAGCAGCAAATCTAGTTGGGTTATACTAGTTAAGGCTGCTAAGACCCCAGCTAATCAGAACTTCACTGTAATCGGTTGACATTTACTCATGTCTTCTTGCCTTCTTACTGCAGGTGAAGAGGACTGCACAAAGCCCAGTGTACTTGAATTGCTGTTCTGTCCTGTAACTTCCCTCCTAAAGGAATTGTGTACAAGCGATGTAGAGTCTGGATGACTCCTGTCACCACAGAAACGAATACCAAAGGAACCTGTCATTATTCTCTACAACATGTCCTTAAAGGAATGAGAAAAGCAATAAAAGTAGGTATTAACAATAATTGTAACTAGAAAAGCAAGATATACTGCACACAGAGATGACAAGATGAAAGCTTTGTTTACATAAGATAAATTTGTTTTTCTGGTGCCTGTGGTTTCTTTTAGGCTGTGTTACTCCTCTCAAAGGTGGGGTAGGAACTAAGAACTTCAAACATAAGGAAATTATGTGAAAAAAGAAGTGTCCACTTTGTTTTGTACTTAGTTTTAAGGTTTCTGTTCCCAAACAGAAATTCTAAGAAGCATGCAATATTTAAATGACAGTAGGGATAAACTGCTGTATTACTGCACAGAGAAAAGAAACATATAGGAGACAAATAATTCAAAGCTAAAGTGTTAACTGTCTTGCACTATGGAGTGTGATAATGAAAACATGGTTTACTAAAACTTGCCTAAAGGTCATACTGTGTATCCTCCAGGATGTTGTCAACAGCTGAAATAGAGCAGTCAACTGTTTTTTAGTGTAAGTATAGACACATTCAGATGATGCTCAGATCTGCATTAATTGTGCAGAACCTGTAATGGAGGTACAAGTATAGAACAACACAGTACCAGTGATAAATATTTAGGTCCTATCTTCCTTTACAAAACCAGTTAAACTGCACTTATAAATGTGCAATGTTAAATTTTCTAAGTTAGAAAGGGCCTTCTGCTTTCTGGAATCTATGAGCTATAGAGTGAAAAATAACTTCCTTGTCTACCATACATCTGATGCGACTGATCACACCAATTAAAACAAGTTAAACTCCTCTGTGCAGTGGGCTTTCAAATTTAAGTTCATTTAGCAATCATCAGCTATAGGTTGCAACTCTAGAAAACCACTTGTGTAAGCTTATGTAGTGTTAATAACTAAATGTAGTTTCCTACCAAGTTCTACCTTTTACAAAGTAGGATGCAGGATATCAACCTAAACACATAGAAATGCTTTGCTTCAATATCTGTCTTTTTGCATAGGAAATCCATTAGGTGGATTAGTTAGTTAGAATTTAGCAGTAGATTTTAACAGAAGATGTTTTATCTAACCCTTTCAATTAGAGACTCACGAATTTTAAACTTGTCTATGGTGGAAAATATCAGCTTGGATGACTCACTCTTTTTCCTTCAAATAGCAAAAAAATATATAGTACTAAAATACTTAAATTGCCTTAGGGTTTAAGTCTTCTCCTTACTGAAATTTTCCAAATTAAAGTGTAGTGTAATTTATCTTATTTTATGACATTATAATACAGTGTATTTCTGGGTATTTTAGTGAGTACACAAGTCTTGACAGTCAGAAATAATGTTTGTTTGACATAAGAGCATTTCATTTATCTACACTTAAATCTCACTGGATTTGTGAACCTTTTTATGTAGATATCTCCTATCAGTAAAGTCAAAGTAGAAAAGACTGGATACCTTGAGCCTAAGGCTGTGAAACCAATCTTTCTCCTTTATTTTATGACCACTGCCTAATCTACCCTGCAAGTTAGATTGATGCTGGAGTAAGATATTCATGAGACAACATGTATTTTAATTTTTTATGATAAAGCGAACATCCATTTCAGGATTTCTATGAAAATCTTCCCTGGTCTATTTCCCAGGCAACCCTATTGACTATTAAATATTAATAGTAATGATAGTGCACAAGCTGAGTCTTTGACCATAAGGAATATGGTCATAAGGAAGGATATTCCTGGAATTGCAGTCAACCATGAAATGGAGTCTTTGTCCAGCAAGGCAAACTTCACTTCTTCGTTTGAATAGTTGACAGATCACAAACCACCTACTGCTCAAACACTTCGTAACAAATAAAAGATTTCATACAAACCTGCTGCTCAAAATTGCTGGCATGCATTTGTGTATCCGGTATGTATCTGTTGTGCCACCACTGAGAAACAGCCTGAACTCAAAACTGAGGAGGGCAAAAAAGCCAACTGTTAACTTTAAACCTGAGCTTTACATGCCTGAGTAAGAGCAATGTCTGTGGCTCCGGGCATTCTTTATTCAAATTCCTCTGCAAGAGCAGAGGTAAGGGGATTTCCTTCCTCTTAAAGATGCTGGCACTTTGATGAATGCTGCTGTATCAACAGTGTCAACAGCAGCTCATCCTGAAGGATCAGGCAAAGAGGAATTTTATTTTGTACTTTAATTTTCACTTTGCATCTAATGCCAAGGTCTTTTAAATACCTGGAATGAAACTGAATGAACCTGCGGCCTGCTAGCAAAGATATCCTTTCCTTTTCTTTGGTTTGTCTAAAACACTAGATCAAATGCAGATGGGGAATGTGCTAGTACATTTCAACATGTTTCTTTTAAAGAAGTCCACAGCAGCTGAGGAACTATTTCCCATTGTGACTCTGTTCATATCACAGGTGATGGGAGTTCTGACCAAAGAGCATAGCATTTCACTCTAGATTGTTAATGTTACTGCCATCAGGCTGCCTGTTTAGTCCTTTGTGATCTAAATATTATGTGGCAGTTTAGTGTTATGATCCTTCTGCCAAATCCAGTGGGCTGGGCAGGGGTCACTGCTTTCCCAAAGCACACTTATTTAAAAAAGACCAGATCCTGCTTCTTCAGCATTGTTCATAGCTTCAGTCTCACATGAAGGTTAGAGGGGAATGAATGGAGCAGCTCCCCAGGCCCTGTGGGGAAGTTCCAGGGAACTTCTTAATCAAACTGAAATCAAATAGCTATTTGTAAGTAATAAAAGACACATATCTAAGCAGTAGTAAATGACATATTTTCCTTACACAGAAGACTGTTTTGGAGTTTATATGCAAACCTTTTAAGAAACTCAAAACTCTGAGGCTTCAGTTAGATGTCAAATTCCTAAATCATTCCCTTAATTTCTTCATTGTATTCCTTTGCCATTTTTCCTTGTGTGTTGTTCCTGCAGTGTCACTTGAAATCTATCACCTTTCATATGGTTCAAGTTCCAGTGCCAGCATCTGATGTGTAGTTCCTTGGAAAAAATTTGGTCCATCAAACTGCACTTTACTCTTTCCATCTTCCTGCATGCCATCAGAAAAATCAAAGAAAGTGGGCCTTACAGAAGACTGCCACTATTGATCCATTGTTTTGTTTGGGGATTGATGAACAGGGATTTTTTCAGGGTCTTTAGCTCCTCCTTTTAGTTGCATTTATTACACCTTAGTATATGCAATCTAAATGACACAGAATGCAGTAAAAAGGCGGTGATAAACATACAGGTTCCAAATCAAACATAGGCATGTTCTCTTCTGACACAGAAGAGATAAATAATTAAAAAATACATATTAAATATATATATATTCATACATTGATGGTGTTTTTCTAGCCTTGAAAACCCTAGCTGCACATGCCCTTTGTAGTTGAACTTACATAATAGTATCAATTTTAAGACCTTGCTATCAAGTATAGCTGTTGAACATAGCCAAGTCTTGCATTCTCTTCACTGCTTGTCTGAGCAGTCTGGATTTTGTACATTGATTATGTGAGGCCATGAACAGTACAGGCTAGGGTCATAAGTTGAGTACTGTAATTTTTGATACACTTTCCTATGCTAATATTAGCAGTGTTAAAGAAAGCTGTGGAAGGTTGTATGCATAGTTAAGCATTCATATGTGTATGCATAATTAAGGTGATAAATTTGATAAAAAATCAATTACTAAAAACAAAAGGAAACTAAAGCTGCACTGGGAAGTGTCCCACTGATTCAGTGTAATAGGATCATTTCCTGAACAGGAATTTCCTTAGTTTTATTTAGATATAAATAGTTTGTGTATGTCAGTCATGTTTTGCTGTGAGTTTGGAGTATGAAATCAAACCGTTTTTGTCTACTATAGATTAGCTTCATCCTGGACATATGTAGTTTGTGGGTAACCTATCAGTTTTGAAGTCCTCTTTAAGAACTGCAACATCTCCTAAAGGTTGTTGAGTCTACTGCCATACCGCGAAAACATTCATCATAGATCAAAATAATGTTAAGACTAATGTGATGTTTGACAGGTGAATTCTTTGTTGAACACTAAATGGTGTTTGAAATCCTAGTGGCTGCCTGGATTTAAAATTTTTTCTCTAGAAGGTCATTGATGATGTGACAGTTAAAAGCATTACAACCAGACAGAGGCTGGTCTTTACACTAATTGTCTTTGCTTAACTGAAAGCAGTTTTAGAATAGATTCAGATAACCTGGTGCACATTTCTGCTTGGGTGTTCTTTTTCACAGATTGTATGAATTCCACCTAATTAGAAGTTTACTGAAATAAGAAAAATCAAATCAAAACAACTATAAATCCACACAAAACTATTAAATTAGTATAAAAAGTTTTCCATGTACAGAAATATAAATAGAATGGAATGTACTGGCCTTTTGTAGCAAATTTGCAAAATCATGAAGGCAAAGCACTGAAAACAAGGGTGTTCATGCACAATGTCATTTGCCTGCTCCTGAGAAATGATTGTTCCCTGTCTATGTATATGCTACACGCATCTAGAATACATAGTACTGTATGTATTTCTGTGTGAGAGAGCTAGATCTCTTCATCTGGAAGTGAAAATTAATTTTATTGAAGACTATATTAAATAAAGGACCTCAGGGTTTTGAAAACCTTGTTATGAAATGAAAAATAAGTAGTAAATTTTGAAAAGAGGCACAAATGCTTTGAGTCTTAAGAAAATTCAATATTCTGAAACTTCTCAGAAATATTTCGCATTTCTGTCAATAAAATGCCCAGATGACCTCTGGATTTTTTCCTCCTATATTAATAAAGAATAGCCAGGAAACATTGCAAAAATGAAGTTTTAGATGTGTACTGCTTAGACATATCAGGCTATTTTAGCATAGTGGGATTTAATTTCAAGTAGGAGCCAGTAAGAAGATATGTTGTCAACAGTGCTGTCATAGAGGCATAAGAAAAACTTCTGCTGGATACAGGGGAAAAAATTGCATCTCATCAGCTACTACAGCTTAGCTCTGGCACTTGTTTCAGACTGCCAGGTATTGAAACTGTATGCGTGAAAGTGGGTGAACCAAACCTTTAGATTTTACTGTACTGGTAATGATGCACTATTGCTTCTGTCTCATAGCTTTGATTTTCCATATACACTTATTTAGTATTTTCTTGGGCCTATGCTGAGAGGGAGAGGTAGCATCCAGACTGGAAAAAAAAAGGATGGATTGCCTTAGTTTAAAACAGTGAAGACTTGGTGTCAAAACAATCTGAGGAAAACAGGGAGGACCTTTGTGAATGGTGTCAAGGCATTGGATATTTGCAGAAGAAAATGAAAAACTGAAGGGAAAATTTGCTATTAATAATTTAACACTCTTGCTTATTAAGTAAGAAGGTGAGTCTTACAATTCTTTTTGTTTTCTACATCAGACTTATTTGTGACTTGGTTTTCCACCGCTAAACTAATTAATTTGACTTTTTCCCATAGCAATCTGATCCTGTAAAAATCAGATTTCCAATCTGATTTCTGACAAAAATGTGATCACAACATTTGCCTATATGGATAAGTTCTGATTGTGTTGGCCAACTTCAGCCAAAGATTAAGGTCACTAAGACACTAATTGGATGGAAGTTGCATTAATAGGCAGCTAGATGAACCTGAAGATTCTCCTCTCCATCCCCTGGGCACCCTATTTTTTGAAAAGAAGAGACTTCAGGCTTTGCTGGATACTGGAGGACTCACCTGTAATGAAATACATCAATCCCAAAAAACCCTTCTTATGTTCTTATTTTTCCCTAATTTGTTTTGAAGAGACAAAAATTACTCTAGTAAAGTTGTAGGTGAACATAAACTCATATAGGTAGCTTACTTTCTATGTTTGTTCAGAGTTTTATGTCTCAAATTTATTGCTTACTGTTTGGATTAGAAGTAAACAAATACATAAGTGAAAAATCATCCTTTGAAAAATGAGCATAGGATCAGTCGTGTAAGAGAATCTTAAATTTCATGTTGTTTACATAATTACTCCAAATATTCAAGCTGTATGTTTCAAAGTTAATGTGCATTAGTGTATATAGTTAAAACTGGCATCCATTTTGTTAAGGCTTCTTAAACTTGTTTTGCTGTGACACTAAGGGAAGTCATGACATGTACTACTACTACTGATGATCCTATAGCAAATCGAATTTTCTTTATGTGACCCACACATCACTGGTAGTGTTGTGTGTTCATCCCGTAACCACTTTGATTCACCTTCTGGTTTGCTTCATTTGTTAACCAAGATTTTTGCTTTGAAAGAATGTATATGTTCTAGCCATTTGACACAAAAACATATTTTGTTATAAATTGTTTGCTTCTAGTTCAGCAAGTGATTCGCCTGAAGAGAAAGCAAGTAATTATAAATATCACTCAAGCTTTTCATATGTTCAAAGGGAAAGTTAATGATGCTTGATTACTGTTTTATGAAAACATTATTCAGCATATTAAGTGAAGAAAATCTGCTCAAGAAACGTGCATGTAGCTATTGTATCAGAAACTAGTTTTAATATTTTGGAGATATAATTTTTTGTTTGTTGCATGACTGCTAACTCCAAAATATCTTCATGAAGTAGTCCTGGATTTAGAATTATGATCACCTTGGGGTTAAGGCATTCTCTCTCTCCACACCAAGTATCTTCATGCTTGTGGCATCTAGGAATGCACATTCAGGTAACATGTTAGGGAATCACTCACCTTAGCTGTGCAAACTGTATTTCTTACTGGTGTTGCTGTCTTCATAAGTACATTGACAAAAGGGATACTGTGTGATTTTCTCAGTCTTAGTCCAGTCTTGTGTATTACTAAAAGATTAAGTAAATGACCATATAAATTGTGAGGCTGACATGCACCTCCTTCTGCATTGCTGAACTAAGTGGCTAAAGTCAGTTACATCATAGATTGCTAAAGCTACATCTGCTATAAACAGAGCTGAATTTCTCTGTCTTGTGACCACCACAGCTGTTACCTCACACAGGTGACCAAACTGAGAACTTCTATAGTAAAAAACAAATTATTCTTTAAGATTAAAAATAGCTTCTTAAAGACAGATTTTAGATATGGCCAGCACGGGTTTGAGACATGGTCAGCACAGAAGAGGCTGCACTCGCTCCCTGACATGTGGATTATATCTGTTTCTATGTTTACTTCTACAAAAGTCAGCATAGACTGTGTTATTGCATCTGAGCACTCTTCAAAACTGAGACACTATGTACACCTGCTTGACAGGCATGCGCCCTAGTGGGGGATTAATGTAGACTTCCAGAGTTGCAGTTACGGAAATTAAATAACCATGGCACTACCACCAGTGCAAAGCTCCAGGGGCTTGGTCTTCCACCTGAGTTTGTCTCTTTGTAAGAGCGATCCCTGTAAAAGTGCATGACACCATCTTCCACCATAGGAACACAATTCAGCCACTGCATAGAGTGAGCTAATACAGATACCAAGAATTTCAACAGGATGAGTGCTGAGCTGCTCCAAGGGTGATTAGTGCCTTATGCATGTTTCTTCACAGCATCTCTGACTTTAATCTTTCAGAGGAAAATAAAAAATTGCTGTCTACCAAATCTTGTTGCAGTTCATGTCCTGAGATCATGTCTGCTATGTACTGCATCAAAACTAACACCTGTATATAACAGAGGAATCCTGACTGACTGGTTTTACTCTTTGCTACGGAAAGAGTTTTTCTTCTCTGAACTATTTCAGGTTCTTTAGTTCCTCTTTCAGTTTTCTGCTTTTGTTTTGTTTTGTTGGGTGTTAACTTGTTTGTTTGTTTATTTGGGGGGAAGGTTGTGAGGTTTTGCTTCTTCAGCTAAGAATGCAGACTGTAAAGATAGAGTTGAGAGGCTGGTTCCAGCTCAAGGATTCCACTGGAGGAGTCAGATGCTCTCCATTTGTAAAACTGTACTGTTTTCAGGTTTGGCCAGCAGACTTCCTTTTGTCATGGAATGCTCGCAAGCAAAGCAAGGCCTCATCACAAAATGACAGTGGTAAGTCCCGTGGGCAAAACTTGTGGTTTTTCACACGGTCATCAGTAATGGCAATTGTGATGACAATGTCCAACTCCATGGAATTAGCGTTTTGAAAACATCATGGAGGTGTGCTGCTGAGGAAAGGTGTGAATGAGAGTTGAAACTTCCATTACAGAGTTCTCCCAGTAAGAGATTGCAGCTGTGGGAGAGAGGATTGTCTGATTCTAACCCTTCTGCACTGGAGCCAGCACATATAGCAAGGCTTGAGAGTAGTAGGAGGTGCAGCTGACCCACAAAGGGCTACATACATAATGCAGCTTAGAGCTATTGTTCGTTATTATTGCTTTAGTTCCTTTCCTGATTTTTGCTAGCTGTAACAAAGTCTTATTACTTGTTTACAAGTGAGTCCTGTTCCTTCTATGTTTTCCACAGAAATTTCACATTATGTAATTTTTCCACATCCTTAACAAAAGCCTTCTAAGAAAATAAGTGCTATTTTATCAGTTTTGTGGTTTTTACAATCAAGAGGCAGGAGGCTGAACACAGTTTTAAAAGTCTGTAATGTTTTAGCTGTTCTGTCTCCTCAAATTCATCTTTCTTTTTTTTTCATAAGGATATGGATTCACAAAAAAACCTCAAAATAGAAGTAAGCTAACTGTTTGGAGATTGTTTACAGGATACAATCATTCTTCTACCTGTTTCTTCTAATTCCTTTTGTGTTTTTCTTCTTTAATCTCCTACCTTTCCTTACTAAGCATGGAGGACTGTTGAGTGAATGTACTGAGGAAATGACAGGGAAAGGCTACTTGGCTTCTCCTGTGTGTGTTTCTGAGATCCTCAGGGCTATACTCAGCTATAGCCTTAACTGCTTCTTGCTGAGCCACCGAATGCAGCTACTGAATGAGTGCAGGATGCACCTCTTGCATGCACACATTATCACTAATTTATGGACGTGTCTTTTTTCTGTGAGCAGATGTGCCCTTGATATAGGAAGTTGCTCTCGGGATAATGGGGGATGTAGACAGAACATGTGATGAGACTTCTCCACATGGTGTTCATTTTTCCTATGCCCATGAATGGCTCCACAGTGTTGAAAGATTGGAATGCTTGTAATAGAATACCAATGCTCATGGTTGGTATTTTGTAGTTGTGCCCTGTTCAAGGATAATAAGGATAACAGTCAGGGTTAGCTTGTAGTTTTCTTCTGCAACACTGGAAATGAGGTCACTGGCTGCCCTTTTTTTTTTTTTTTTTTTTTTGCCTTTTTTTTTTTTTTGGGATGCACAATCGTGCTCAGCAGCAGAGAGTTACAAGTGAAAAGATGTTAAATACTGTGCAAGTCAAAATGAGCACAATATGTGGGTCTGGAATGCAAAACTGATTTCTCTGAAAGTTATTTTCAACCCTATTTTAAAGTCAAGATGAATGACACATTGCTGGAATAAGCACCACATCTTGCCTGCTCTGTTACTAGTTATGTAAGTTTCTCTTCTATGGAAACACAGTAAGATGTTTGTCTGCTTAGACAGATACATGCTACTAGTACCTGGGTCAAACTCCCACTGATTTTGTGACACGGGGAACATTTGTGATACACCATTTTTGGTCTCAGGCAAATAAGCAACCTATCCCCTTCTATTCTTTCTCACATTCTGGGTCATTGACTATTTACACAAGCTTCCAAATTTGCATGTAAATTCAATTCTCACTGTGGAAAATCACAGCTGAGTCACCCTGAATATATTTGTACTTGGGTACAAATGTTTTCAAAAACCTTCAGCAAACCAGTAGGCTAAAACTGTGTACTGATACCATAGCTACCCTGCTCTTGGAAGTGCAGAGAAGCAGGAATGTCTGCCTGAGAAAATGAGCGTGAATTATTTTCCAGATGCTAGTTATAGCTAAACCCCCCCCTCCCCCAAAAATAAAACAAAACAAAAATATCCAGAGGAAAATAGTAGGAAAAATAAGTAAGAAGGTTTTAAATAATTTTAATTAATTTCAAAACAAAATTTGTAAGTACTGTCTTGGAGAAATTCTTATCTTGGTACTGTGAGGTTCCCTTATTTTTTGTGTAGCCAAGCTGTAAGCAAACTAATTTGCTGATATCTCTTGTCTATCTGCCCAGAGACAGCTGTGGTCTAGTGATATTACACTCTGATTTTCTAATTGTCCCATGATGTTTTACTTGTATGATGTGACTCCGAAATGAGAGCTGCTTCAAGTATTTAAGGGGTACAGACAATCCTTATGTAAGTTTTTGATCTCCTTTGTCTGTAAAACAGACATGCTCTATAAGGAGACTGAGTTGGACACTGCTGAATTGTCACTCTTGAACAGGAGTAGTAATAAACTTTCTAATCCCATCATCTGTATGTCAGCAACAACAAAAAAAGAATTTATTGCGCTCTACCTCTACCCAACAGGCTTCTGTTAGAGATGCAGAACAATTAAGGTAATATGAAATTTCTGTGAAAATATAAAGAAGGAAGAGGATTCACTTGTAAACAAGACTTTGTTACAGCAAGCAACAATTAGGAAAGGAATGCAATGGTAATGAACAATAACTCTAAGCTTCACTATGCATGTAGCCCTTTGTGGGTCAGCTGCACCTTGCATCACTTCCTTTACCCTATGGTCCACATTGTGGATGTGCACCTTCTTCTTGAGACTTCTGTGAGATATGTGCTTGTGTGGTTGTTCACCCACCACTCTGTTTCCTCCATGTCTCTTCTTCTACTCTGAACAATGAGACAGGAGTTTTCTTTCCCTGGTAGAAGAGGACCGTTTGCCTTTGCATCCAAAGACCTGCTTAGCACATAAACAGGCTCAAATGTGCAGGTAATTTCCTTCACCATGCCCTCATTGTGAAGGAAAGTTACCAATTTGTGGTTTACAGCTTTTCTGCTCGGTTCTTTGCTCCTTTCCACTATAAAAATCTGTTCCTCTACAGCATTTCACAGATAAGGTTTTCTGGAGTAATGAGACTAACTGCATTTGTAACTCTGTGTAAGGCAGTCTAATGCGCGTTTTATGTTTTGGGACAATCTTTCACTAGAGGAGAACAAAGAGTCCAAGAAGATGGTTATTCAAATATCAGCCAAAACTGGCATGGTAGAAAGTGCCGTTGTTAAAAACAAGCCTGTGGATCCTGAAATTTTTAAATTAGCCAATGTGAATTAATATTTCTAGTTACACTGAATTTTAACTGGATTTAGATGCCACGGTCACTTGAACATCTGTGAAGAATCACAGCCGAAAATACTCATAATTTGAAATTAATGAATCTGGAACCTCTTAGTTTTACCCTCTACATCCCCCTACACATCTTCTCATACTGCTCTGTCTCTACACATTTTGCACCAAGTCCTTGATTTCATACACTGAAAGTTATGTGCTGAGGCCTGCACATAATCACCAGTGCTGCAGCACCCAAGAGAGTCTGGATTTTAAATGTGTAGAACTGTCATGCATGGACAGTGTCCTTCATTCAAAAGTTGCTTGGTAAGTGCTCTAGGAACAAGGCATGCTGTGGAGCTGAGTTTGGCTTACTAAGGATGCCAGACATGGTGTGAGAAGACAGCATGGCCCTGTTTATAGGGCAAAGCTGTTCCTGACTAGACAAGGCAGCTGTAAATTTTCTGTGTTGACAGTTGCCTGCCTCCCATTCCAATGGAGCATGAACTCTGCTGTACCCTGTGATTCAATAGCAGATTTACTGACTTGAAATTCCATTCAGTAAAGAAATATAAAACAATTCTGATGCTTTGAAACTGAAATGCTTAAGAACAGATAGTCTGACCTTAGTTGATTGCAATACAGTTCGGTGCACCGCTTTGAGAGGTGTACACGAGAGCTCAAAGCAGCCCTACTGAATGTCAAATATATTCTCAGGGACAGCTGGCAGGCAATACATATTAACTGAAAACTTAATTAATACTTTAGTTCTATATGATCACAAAAGAGACATGGGGAAGAGGTGAAATAACAGACACATTTTCTAGTGAAGAAAATGGAATGCAACTGAACTCAATTAAGGTAGTTTTGGAGGCCTCTGCTATTTTTTGTCTCTTTAAAAGGGGCCTGATCTTGGGTAGTAAAACTGTCCCTAGGCTCACAGCATTTTGACGACCAGTGTTGAGATTCATTCAACTCATCCCAGACATGAGAAAGGAAAAAGTAGGAAGCAGCCAGCCTCGAGGATGGGACAGAAGCTTTCCCAGAGCTCCTAAACTGTGACACACTCAGTATTGACTTGGATGCTGGACAGTGTAACCAGGAGCTGGGGTTGGTGAGGGGAATAGGGCAGGAAATGAGAGAGAAACTTTAGCCACAGTTAATACAGGTCAGGGAAAGCCTCAGAACAGGTAAATAATCTGTAACCTGACCACGTAACAGGGGATGTTTTGGGAACATCAAATGTAGTGAGGTGTGTTTAGCTTCCTAAAATGGTTATATTATCCCTGTGCTGCTCTGAAGCCCATACTGTACAGCTGGGATAAACAGACAGACATTAAGCAAGTATAAGCTTGCTTACAACTAAAAACTATTAGCTAAAATACCTGTATCATTGCAAAGCAAACTGGTTTTGCAGTAAAAAATACTGAGATTTTTGCTTTTATTTCTAATGCTTAAACCAATGAGCTGTGCTTATCTTTTATTACAATAATAGAAAGAATTTCACTCTTCTCATGAACTGCCATCTGGGTTCCAATAGGCACTGAGTGGATGCGGAGCAGAAAGACAGATACAGTCCCAAATCAAGTATGTGTTTGTGTCTCACCCAGTGAAATGCCTGCAATTCATGTCAAAAGGGATAGTTTATTGAGACAAAAGAAGACACAAGATCCCTGCATGGCTGAGTTATGTGGGACTTTTAAAATTATTATTACTACAGCCTGAGATGATGTTTTCAGTTTTAGGCAAGTAAGTGTGGAGAAGAAAATTGCTGTCCTCTATCAGCTAAGTAATAAAAAGTTTAATTGTGAAAGCCTAAATTCTAGAGGGCTCTGTGGGATCCATTATTCCTTTTCTCAGAGGTATGGGCATATGTGACTCAGCAAATGGCTTGTTAAAGGAAAATAAATTGTATTACAGTGATGTGTTTATCTCAAACACTGGGTATGTAACTTGTAAGCATCTAGACACAGGCTGTTAACCAAAAATGGCCAGAAGCAGAGAAATCCTTCAGCTGAAAGGTGAATAAGGTTTCATTTCCAACTTTTTTGGAAAGTGAGGTGTATTGATAGCAAAAGCTGTCATTGGTACTCTTGGAAATATGTGCAGTCTGTTGTAAAATCAATATGTAGTCACCCTTTGTGATCCTAGAGCTTGCTTTCGCTTCAGATGGGAAAACTCCAGTGTGATAACACAGAACAAAGGTCACTTTCTGGATTGTTTGTCGTTAAGTAATGTGCTGAAAACATTACAAGGTGAAAGATGGTTCAGGAGTTTCCAGGCAACCACTTCCCCTTTTCAAGAGAGCTTCCATTTTATTTTGTTCAGCTGAACTTTCAGACGCTGCAGGCCTGAGAACTGAATACTAACATACTCTTAAACATTTACTTATGTAGTGTTTCTGGGTGTGATGATATAAATCAATAAATTAGGATCTCTGTGGAAGATTTGGAATGCATGTCAGTCAGTGTATTTTACAGGTGTCTAATCAAGCTGTAGTTCTACTGCCACTGCTGAAAGCTGTAGGAATGTTACCAGTGTAACAGAATAGCTCTTTTCTGCTATTTTTCAGCACCACCTATTCTTTTGTATGCGTATGGAAGAAAAGCGTGAATATTGAACATGTGATAGTTCAGTAACATGTATGTGATGGTTCATTGGTTCTCTTGTCTCTGCAAGTGGCCACTATCTGGTACCAAGCAATATTATATCAAAAGGTGTCATGGGTTGAGATTGGCCCCTCTGAGAGCGGGGGGGCCCAGAGGTGATTGGGTGCCAGGGCAGTGTTCCTTGGAGGGCCAATCACCCCTCGTCTTGTTCGCTTCTGCTGAAAAATCATATATACACAACTGGCAGAAGTTGTGGGCAATTCTGCCTGTGTCTGCTTCTGTGTGCGGGTGTGAGAAGGCCAAGGGGTGGCAGGGCCTCCTTCTTCCCCCCAGGGGGAGAGGAGGCCCTGCATCCCACAGCCCTGCCTAAGCCGGGGTTGGAGGCAGCATTGGAGTGAGTGTTTGTGAGGGACACGACTCACAAATAATTGGTAAGTGGGAGAGAGAGAGGCAGGCCTTGCAGCCAAGCCCTCTCCCCGCCCTGCCTTTTGCAGTTGGGCTGTAGAGGGGGGCTTTTCCTTTCCCTCCCACTGTGAGTGGAGGAGAGGCTCAGCACTGGAGCAGAGCCAAGTGGACGGGCTGAGTGCAGCTCGGTGCCAGGGAGAAAAAACCCAGGTGAAATTGGAGACGGGCCAGAGAGAGGGGCTCGGGGGGTGCCCTGCCGAGTTTGACTGGGGGCATCTACAAACACGGAGGAGGAATGAAGATTCCAAATGTGTACGGTGATAAGCTACACTACAGCAGAAGCGAAATGAGGTATGAAAGCGAAAGAGAGAACCACACAACAGAGATGGCACAGAACCAAGGAGAAAGGACTCAAAGCTATCTTGGACTTCGTGAGAGAGAAAAGACTTCTTCAAACAGATGGAGGTTGGTGGGGGGAGTGTTTCAGGTTCCCTGAACACTCCACGAGAGAGAGACTAGATACCTAACAGCCTGAAAAGGTTTTTCCTGTCTTGAGGGAGAAGCTTCAAAGGGACTGATAGAAGTGTAAGAGAGAGAGAGAGAGAGAGAGAGAGAGAGAGTTGCTTTAGCTTGTATAGTATTTATTTGTGTAAATAAATGTATGTTTCTTCCCCTTTCCCCCTACAGAAGCCTCTGGCCTGAAAGTTTTCTCTTCGGTGTTGAGATAAATTATGGGAAGGGGTGGGGGAAGCCTGGAAATTGGATTTTGGATTTCTAATGTGGCTCAAACTGCCACAACAGGGAAACTGCACATAGTTCTTATGAAGGACAGTCTTGTAGGCTCAAGGAATTTGTGGCCATAAATTCTCTTAGCCAACAAGAGCATTAGTCATGTGAGTGAAGGTTACCAGGTATCATTTTTCTTCCTTACATTTACCCAAATGCATTCTAATGAGTGCATTACAAAGTTCTGTGCCTAGACGTTGTCCATTGCATAACTGTGTCATTGAAGAAGAATCTCTTGTTTATTTTGAGTCTACCACCTTGCATTTTCATTTGATACAAATGTGTTTTGTACAGGAGTACAAAAAAAAGGAACAGTCAAGCTCTATTCACCTTCTCCCTTCTACTCATAGATTTCTATTATGTCCTTTTGTTGACAGCCCTTCTTATACCTGCAATCTCTTCTCTAGGCTAACAAATCTAGTGTCCCTGCTAATTCTCAGTTTGAAGCTGTTAGAACTTTTCTAGTTGGCCTTGTTGCTCTTCTCTGCTTTTTTTTTTCCAATTCTATAGGACCTACTTCTTTCCCATCACGTTTTTTGGCATATAATGGATTTATAATGAGGCACATTATTTTCTTTTTTTTTTCCTAGTACTTGTTTATTTTTCTCTTTTGACAGACCATTGAGTATATATTTTCATAGAACACCTTGTCTTCTCCAAAGTTCTTGGTTTTGATTGGAAGCAAATAAAGCATTTGGATGTTGAATTGGGAAGCCTTATTTGCTGGTGTGAAATAGATTAAAACCTAGCAATGTTGTCCATTTTGGAAAGGGGGAGGGGAAAAAGAATTGGATAGGTTAAGTTTTCTCTCCATCTCTGATTACTGCTGGAGCCAGTGGTGGGCAGGGTTACACTCCCTGCTCTGATTTGGTATGGCAGCAGTGCTGCAGCTTTTTTCCATGCCAGGTGAGCTTGGGGATAGAGGCTCTTGGAAGCAGTCAGATGGCAATGACTTAGTGGGCTCAGAGTGAATTCCTCTCAAACACTGCCCTCACAACTGCTGCCTGGATCCACTTTTGAGCTATTTTGTTTCGAACGCTTTCTGAGGTCCTGTGTACAACACACTGAAATGGAAATTTCCCATGATATTCTCTTGCAAAATGCCACTTTTACAAAACACATAAATATCCAAAGAACTTTTAAGTATTGGGAGAAATGCAATATTTTGCCTGGAAGACAGGAAAGCTGATGCCTTGCTGCCCACCAGGAATATTCACATCAATTCTATTTTCAGTCTGCTGGAAAGCAAATATGAAGAAGCAAACAGACAGAAGTTGGGAAGGAAAAAATTATTTGCTTGACTTTTTCTCTGCTTTGGAACAAAAGAATCAAAATGCTGTTTTAATTGAAAGATATATGTATTTATTTTAATATCTGTTTCTTTCTATATATTTGAGTACTGCTCCTTACCACTTCGACTTTTAAATAGTGTCTATTTAGATTTTTAGTACTAATCTGGGACTTTTTTTTTTGGTCCATTATCTTCCCCACAAGGACCTATTAATTCAGATAATTTCCTAATGATATAATTATTAAATAACATGTAGAAAGATGTTAATGACAATGATTATTGGAGGTTTTGAAAAGCACACACATTGTGGTATACCCATTGCTCATTTCCTTCAGTTTGAAAGAAGCCAGTGAAAGCTGTTTGCAAATGATGAGGATTTTGCCTATGGAAATGTCATGAGATCTAGCAAGTGGAGTAGCACAAAACTTGCAAAAGCAAGAACTAAAAACCTATCTTTTCAGCCTGTGAAATAGCAAAGACTGGATGAATATCTCTGTGCCTGATCTATGCAAAGTTTTTACCAGAATAATTTTGTTTCTGCAGAAAGAGAAGGAATTTAAAAACTTAAACAGACTTTTTCAGAAAACAACTGGAGATTGGATGTGCTGGTCAACATCATTCTCAATGGGATTCTGTGGTGTGCCCTGGCAACCAGGAGTGCAGCCTCTCAAGGTGCATCAGACACAGCACTGCCAGCTTATCAAGAGAGGTGATTATCCTGCTGCATTCCATGTTGGTATGGCCTCACCTGGAGCACTGTGGGCAGTGGTAGGCCCAACAATTTAAGGTGGATGTGAAGGTCCTTGAGTACATCCAGAGGAGGGCAACAAAGCTGGTGGGAGGGCTGAAAGGCATGTCTTGAAAGGAACTGCTGAGAACTTTGGGTTTGTCTAGTTTGAAGAGAAAGAGGCTGAGGAGCAACCTGATTACTCTCTACAGCTTCCTGAGGAGGGGAAGTGGAGAGGGAGGTGCTGGTCTAGTCTTCCTGCTATTCAGGGATAGGATGTGTGGGAATGCTTCAAAGCTGTGCCAGTGGTGGATTAGACTGTATTTTAGGAAGCATTTCTTTACCGAGACAGCAGTCAAACACTGGAACAGGCTTCTTAGAAAGGCGATTGATGTTTCCAGCCTGTCAGTGTTTTACTTCTTCTCTTCCAGAATAAGAAATATATATATATATACAGACATTAATCTTCTGTATGTGATGTTTCTGCAGATCCAGGATCATCTTTGGAAGTCCTGGACAGTAGGTTTTCATTACTGTTCCTTTGTCAGGGGCATGTTGTTGTTATTTTAGTGGGCAGATCCTTTCTGTGCTTTCTTTTTCTTTGTTGATGTTTTATTACATATAGCTAAGTATGCCATTCTGGACACTGCACTAGGAAGGCAACAATGGAAAAAAATAACTGTAATCAGGCATAACTGTAGGCAGACCCTGGGAAAAGAGTGAAAGAAAATAGTAATAGCACAGTTAAACAGGATAGAAATATGACTAATTCCTGCAAAATCTCCACCAGCAGCAGAGTGCGTGGGATTTTCCTTTCTATTTTAACTCATCAGTATTGTTCTTTAGTTGCTGCTCAAATCTAGTAAAAACATTTGGAAATGAAAACTTATTTGCCTAAAGTGGTTCTGAGTGGAAAGACTGCTGGAATGATCTGGGTGGTGTAGATTTGACAGTCAGAGTTTAACCCTTTTGCACCTCAACTGAGCTGCGTTTTGGTAAAATGGTGGCAGCTATCCACTTTCATACCCTCCACTCCTTGATTCAACCTGTGCAAGTCCAAGACTGTAGAACTCTTTGGAGCAGCCTAAAGAAACTTGCAAGAAGCAGATATCTCTAAGAGCAGGAGATGTTTAACCACAGCCTATTTGCCTCAGATGCTCCCCTACCAGCGTTGTGAAGTGTTCAAACAGCAAAGGCTTTGCTTTCATGTCTGTGGATTACCTGAGTTTTGTGTTACATGAGGAAAATTCTTAAGAAGCTCAATAAACCACATGAAGGCTGCTTTGTTTTGCAAAGCAGTTACAGTTACACTGAAGAATTTGGACCTTTGAGACAGTGAACTCTTAAAGGTAAAAGCGGTGAGCACTATACAGAGTTAAGTGGGGGCAAGCCGTTCACAGACCTGTTCTGTTCTCCAAAATACAACACGTGGGGACACAGCCTACCCTGTTCTGTCCTGCAATGGTAAAACAAGGAGAGGAGTTACCTTGTTTGAACTGTGGGATGTTACACTGTGATGCACTGTCGTGCCTATAGATACTTTGGGCTTCCTGCCAGTGTCTTCAGCAATAAAACCAATCTCATGAAGTAGTAGTTAGGGAAAGTTTGCTATTTGTATGATAGCATTATCTGGTATTGTACCATGCAATCAATCCATAAACATGCTTCTCCTCTTCCCTTCAAAAGCTGCTTGGTTACTCATTTACATTTGGGATCATTGTAGTTCTGTTGTCATGGATTTGGAGGTAATTGTGCGACAGTTAAAAACAGTGCTTCAGTTTTCCTTTATCTTCCAGGTAACAGGTATATTTCACTTATTTCTACCTGTCCAAACTTGGAAACTTAGAGCAGAGTTTTTCACAGTAAGTCACTATAGGAAAGAGTGTTTGCTATTGTTTCTTAAGAATATTGTTCTTGTGCTGCGGAAGTCCTGACTGACTGCCAATATCTTCCTCCTGAGCATGGGCTAGTAATTTAAGGAAAACAGTCTCCAGAGACCATGGAGTGTTTACTGCCTTGAAGGGGGTATCACATAAAACCTAATTGCAAAGGAATACAATTTCTGAGAAATCATGTTGTAAGTCTTTTAATGTTAATTTCCCAGACGGAAAGACATCTGGTGGCATATTAATTGCCATCATTTTTCTCCTTTCTTTTTATCGTTTATGCTAGTCCCCACTGTTTCCAACACAGTCAATTTTCTTTCAGTCCATTTACACTCCTGTTTGTTGCCTATGTTAACCAGCTTTATATCATCCAGTGGAGCATAAATTTGCTATCTGACTTAATCTGTAAATCCCGGTATTATGTTTTCATTTTGAAAAGTATGTAAGCATCCCTTTATTGGTAAAATTTCTACTGGTAGGTGTGATAACTGCAATCCTTATTACTCTGTCATTCTTTATCTACCTTAAGAGATTTCTTCCTGAGATATCAGTCATCTTTATATGGGTAGCTGAACATATACACTGCAGATGCATGAAACAGCCAGCCCTGAAGGTCATGTTTCAGAGGATGTCATTTCCTTTAAGCCAAAGCCATGCCACAAACTGTTTTGACAATGTGCTCTGTGCTCAGAAATGTTCTTTGGTGCAATTTAAGTTATTAACACAGATGTATCCCAAGAAGATGGACTGCATTTAGTTCACGAGTTTGGATTTGCTTTTCTGCTTTGATCCTTTAGAGGAACCAAGTTACTCCTCCCTCCTCCTCCTCCTCCCTTCTGTTGGAAGATTTAACTCACACAAGTCACTAGTCTTTCAATCCATGACAATCTTCCATGTGGAGTCTGCATTTCTGCCTTGATTTCTGGTCCCTTGACTGGAGATGGCAGATCAGACACATTCATCTCCATGTCTAACGACTCCTGCAGTGCTACCAGGTGGTACCATACTGCCTAGTGTCTGAACTGAATTTGAACAGTGGCTGACCATTCTCATGTTTGGATGAGCTGCCTAATACTGCAAATTTTTATGAAAATCCCTTTACGTTAACAAGCATTATAGATGCTTTTTTAATTTTATTTTTTTTTAAATGCATTTTTAGCACTGAAGCACTTTGCTCTCAAAAAATACTGGAGAATATTGAAAGATCCTCAGAGAGTTACAGAATGCTGTGAATGGGAGGGTAGGATTTGGATGCTGTGAAAGTAATTTTCAGAAGGTTTGTTGGCTTTTTTTTTTGGCAAACAGTGTAAACAATCATTTGATTGTTTACTCTTTGGCTATTCTTCAGGCAACGTAACATCCTCTGCATTAGGTATTAGTCACCGAGCAGGGACTGTCCTAAACCTTAGCCATCTGGATTTTTTGTAGCAGATAAGAAAGAATAGTGTGGGAGCTAAAGAAAACAGGAAGATCCCATGTAGAGAATAGAAAAAGGAATTGGATCTTACTGCCTCTTACAAAGCAAGTAAAAACAATTTATAACTAATCCTTGACTATGTCATCTCTGAGAGCTTCAAAGAATAATGTCGTTCTTTTCGTTTTGGAGCACTGTCAGTGTGAGAGAAGGAGGTTGGTTTGTTAGCTGAGGGGATGAATAAATATTGATGAAAACTTCTTTTAATTTTAACAGCCTTAAATGCAACAAATCTCAAAAAATGACATTTTCCTCAGTAGTTAAGCTTGTAATTTCTATACACAGACCAAGAAATGCAATTCTATGGATAAATTTTGACAGAAGTTATTTTTCAGCTAACTAATATTTTATAATAAATGGATTTATTTGATAAGTTTCAAAGTATGTAAGGCACAATTCTCTTCTTATCCCACTTTTTTGCTGAGCTGATTTGTTTTGGTTTTTTTCAGCCACTGTTTATCAAGCACTCTGTTTTTTCAATACATCTCAAATGAGATAAAAATGTATTTAGCATTGTTGACATCAGACCCCTGCAACAGCTGCAGACTTGCTATTGTTTGGTTTCAATGCTCACTAAAATGAATTTCCTTTCTCTTGAATCAGAGGGATATGATGAGTGACAGGTCATCTTTTTTTTCTTAATCACACAGATCTGTGTGTTCCTTTAGATGCCCTGAAAAGCAGAGCATATGTGTGTGAAAGAAAGGGAAACAGGAATTCCTTTCGGAAGGGTGACAACCTTCATAAGACTAAAATGAGTCCAAGGCAGATGTTCCCATCTGAAATCAACTGAACTCACATCTAAAAATTTGCACAGCTGCCAGCAAAGACTTACATTTTTTTGGCTCTTTTTCCGTACATTGATTTCGTGTAAGAAAAAAAAAATCCACAAAAAACCAAACAAAAAACAAAAACCCCCCCAAAACTCTATAAAGAGATAGTTTTGTGCCAAGTGTATAGCATACCGATATGCTGCACCATGGAAAATAGGACTTGGCCACATAATTCCAATAAAATATCATCCCAGAAGCCATGTTGCTATTCTTTGGTTTAATATGTAAATGTTTTCATCTTTGAGAGCACCTCAGGGACAAACTGTTGCATTTAATTAATTAGGCATTTGTTGGTATTGTAATCAAAGTGGTGGAAGTGAGATAGAGAGCCTTCCTCCCAGAAAAATGAAAAAAGCTCTGTTTGATGGTACAGCTACAAGTTGAGTATGCAGCCTTTTCTCCTTCAGACATTCCAAAAACTCCACTGATGCCCTTGGCCTTCTAATCAGCATGTTATTCTTGGCACAAATTTCCTCCCATGATTCTGTTCGGCACTGGGCTCTCAAGGTTTCCCTCTTCCTCTCCTTGTCCTGTATTTCTGTCACAAAAAGCACTACTGCTCCCCTTATTTAAGACCGAAGGTGAAAATAATTTAGAATAACTTATAATGCCCCAATGTTAAGAGGCAGTAGTAATGGGTAAATGGGTTTGACAAGATGAGAAGCAACATGGTATTGATATTTCATGCCAGATGAGACCCTCCTCATGAGCTACTGCAAGTCTAGAGAAACACCAATGAGCTTACTAACATTGCTCTGGAAATCCAGTAGTTTAGCTGACTAATGAGTTTCATATGAAGTTCTGAGAAAAGCTGGATTTGAATAATGCTAGATCAGATGATCCAGCAATTAGAGAAAGCTAAACTTTATGATAGTGGAGTTGAAGAAATTATATATTGGAATAGAAGTATTTAATTATTAGGTTCCAACTGTTCTTGAAAGATGAGGTGAAATGTGGGAAGCAAAGTCCCACGACGCACTAGGAAGATCACTAAATATGAGATCTGATATATCCAAGCGGAAAACAAGGCTGGAATCTGAGGAGAGACTACTGTCTCTGTTTGAAACAGAAACTGTTATTGTAAGAGTCTGGGATTATAACACATTATAAAATGTAAGTGAAGTAACTGAAACTTAAATTCTGATGTGGTTTTCCAAACTGTAAACCATACTGCCAAACAGCAAACGGTAATAAAAATTGCTGTTAAATCTATGACTCTTTGATCAAGGAAAGGTCTGAAGTACTTTGAATGAATTAATCCATTTACTCCATGGCATCAAATGGCAGGAGAAGAAAGATATTTTCTTATTTTCCCTGGTTTAGCTATATCAACCTTCTTCATTCCCCTCCTCCCAGTGGATAATTTCTTTCAAGGTTATCCTACAGTTTTAGCAGTCTTCCCTAAAAGTGACTACCAGCATAGCTCTTCTAAATGGTCAAATCACTGTCTCACCCTTTCTAACATTGTCTTCTGAAGCCCTAAAAACAGTCTTCTATGAGATGTGTTTCTCCAATGACTCTTCCACCAGAATTCCTTCTACTCGCTGAAATAGCCAAGAGCACTCAGACAGATATGGCAGGAGGCTGGATGTTTTAAGAATTAAAGCAAGCTACGGGTAGGTGCTTTCCCCCCTTGAGACTCTCCATGATATTTTGCTCCCTAAACAGCTCTATGCTGGAAATCCTGGACTGATATGAAGGTAGCCCTGAGCAGGCAAATTAAGGCTAACATTTGTAGTCCAATGCTCAATTACTAAGAAGTCTGGAAGAGTAGTAATATTTGCATCTCAATTCCAGAGGTCATTATTGTGTGTTTTCTGGAAGAGCAAATCCCCACCTGTTCACATCTCTTCCCCAAGGAAATTACCATCAGGAAGATTGCAGGTCAGCAGTGCTCAATACATATGAAGTATCTTTTAGACTCTTTCTCTCTGAATTGAAATGTGCTTGGAATGCACCTGAAACAATGTGTATTTGAACAATTTGTCTTTTGAGCTTGAACAGAATTTTTCAACAAATTATATCACCAGGATTAATATACTTATTTGATGTCCTAACAGTTCCTCTTCACTGGTGACAGGACTGAATGAGTTTAGTTGTTGATTAATATTTGAATGTTTTTGACTCTGTCAATCTCTAGTTCTTGTTTTTTTGCCTCTTCCACTGTAGAAGGCTCTTCTGAGTCTTCGACTTTCACTTACCTTTTACTCCAGAACTTCCCTTTCCTGGCATATCCTTCTGCTTCCTATTCTAATCCAAGGGACAAAGTAATTTAATGAAGAATGTATTGCTTTATACAAATTGCTTATAGATTAATGAATCTCCTGCCTGCTTTTCTCTTTGATTTTCTCTTTTCTCTTTGTTTTCTGTCTAGAACACTTTATTAAGCAGTCTGTTCCCAGATTATTAAATAGTTAATGGTTAAATAATAAATGGTTTATCTTCATGTTTGGAAAAGTCTAGTTACAGAACTTTGTGAAGACCCGTTTCGCACAGCTTTCTTGTTTGAGCCAGAAGACTACTTCTAGGAGGGGTGTGATATATTCTCCGTTCAGAACCACTTTAGATAGCAGTCACTTAAAAAAATTGGTATCTGAATCTTGATTCTTTTTCTTCATTTCCATTTTTCAAGTGCAGATTATAAAGTAGCAAGTACAATGTTAGATATAAAGTAACTTTCTGCAGTACTAAAATTAGACCTAGGAGCAACAAAAATAGATTTATAATGATATAAAATGCAGAAAAAAACCAAAGAAGAAGTTTTTGCAAAATTGCTAATGTCACAGTTGCATGAACACAACTTACAACATTCAGAGCTATGCTAAAATTGGAGTCTTCAGAATACAGCCCAAAGAATGGCCTATTTATGACCTCTTTTCATAGTGGCAACAGATCTGTGAGGTCTGTCTAATACACACCAGTATTGCATTAATCTATGTGGATTTTGATCATCTTCTCAGTGACTGAACCAAATTTTTCTAAAGGTTTGTTCAATGAGGGACACTCTTCCTTGGCAGAGAGTCAGGTGTTATATTGCTATTAATGAACATTCCAGTGACTGCTCTCAACTCCAAGCTTTAAATCAAGAATCACATGCTCTAAATTGATGTATCTTGAATCTTTGTTTAGCCTTTTGTTTAGTATTTGTTTAACTGTTTACATGATGGGCATGAGACACAGGAGTCTTACTTGCCTGCACTGTAGAGACCTGTATCAGGTTATCCAAACTTTTTACAGCCAATGGAGATAAGTTCATATTTTAATAACAGAATACCTCTTATCTCTAATTTGGGTTGAGATCACTGATTTGCTAGGATTGTCTGCTTTCTCTACTGATTATCAACACCTGTTAATAAAACAACTAACGAGGATATGGATTACTGGAGGTAGACTAATCTCGTGTTTGGAAAACTTTTTTCTGCCTAAGGATGAATCTTGAAATCTTCACCTGCATTTTAACCTAAATATCCACTGAAATCAAGGCATTATTAATTTATTTGTGGACTCTGGGGCCCAGGAGAGGGAAGGGCAATTGATCTGTGTCTGCCCATCCCAGTGTATAAAATAAGAGGCTTATTAGAAATTGGAGATAAAGAGAGAATGTATTCATTATTTGGGGCTCCCTAGTATTTGGGTGATAATAGCAATTGTATCTGTATGATCAAGACCCACATGGGCAAGGAAAAATGACCAGGGAAAATTACATTTGGTCAAGGGGCAATAACTGGGAAAGGTGATATTTGTGAGCTCTTGCTTTGCTGGAAAACCAGCAGTATGCATGATGTCGCATTATGATTGTAGGGGAAAGTGTCTAAGTCACTGAAATGTGGAGACCGCTGCCAATAGAACTTATTTGCTGTCTATTCCCTGTAGAGGAAATCCTGCACATTTAGTAAATGGGTGAGTGGGTGGATGTATGGGAGGGGACAATTTATTATGACACATAAGCATGCACACAAAGAGGTTTGCCAGCTTCCTGCAGAGGCCACAGTGACCAGGAAACAGGCTGCAGGAGTGACGTAGGGGAAACTTGGTGGGGTTGCACAAGCAGAAAACTTAGTGAGGAACAGCAAAATGTCAAAGTTAACAGGGGGGGATCATTTTTTCCCTTTTTTCCCTTCAGCAAATTCACAGTGACAAGGGTAGTAGAAAATATAATCTACCTCTCCATCTCCTAAAGACAACAAAAGCGTATTTACTGGTGTACAACTGCTTATCCTCTTTTAAGACACACAGCCTGTTTCCTCTTTCTCATCCAGAACCTGGAAGTCCAGTGGTGCAGATGAAATTTTCTTTGCAATCAGGGAGTGCAATCTTTTTTTTGTGTGTGTGTTAAAATGCATGAAATTGAGTGGAGACATTAACCGGACCACACCAAACTTGTGTAAACAATCAACATCCTAATGGGGCAGATGTGGCAAGGGGCCATGGCCCTGGTCTGGGACAGTGTGACTCAACAATGTCCTTGGTAAAGGGTTTGGGCTGTGGAGAGAGGAAGGGAACACCAGAAGTATGCCCCCACCTTGCATGCCCCCACCTCGGAGAGAACATGGCACCTCCTCCCTTCCACTGTGCTGTTTGGTGCAGAGTAGGGCCTACAGCAAGAGAGGGGCAGAAGAGTTTCATGGATCCTGCATTTTCATAAAAATTCTCATTTATTAAGTAACACTGGAACTAATCCAAAATCTGTAAGGTTTTCTCAAGCTGTTTTGGAAGCTTTTGCCTTGCTGTGGTGTCTTTTCAAAACCTGCATTCTTTTGGCTCTGAGCGGAATTGCTTGTACTGTGCTCCTTTAACTTTTAAAAAGTGTTATATCTTCCAGTTAGCCACAGCTTATGGAATCCAACATGGTATTGTATTTTTTGATGTTTTGTACACATGTTTGTTACCTGCTTCAGAGAATAGTACTCAGGATATAGCAGAGATGTGCTTAATAGATTGCCTCTGGGCCTTCATAATGATGCTGAAATCTGTCTTGCTTAAGTTCTTTCTATAAGAGGGTGAGGAATCCTGTTGCTTTCACACTGTTAAAAACAACTCTGGAACATAAGAGATAGAAAAGCATTTTAGTGTGCCTTCAGGAATTCTCATAAAAATTTGGTGCAGTGGAGGAATAATGTACATCTAAGGTTCCAAGTGATACAGTTCTAATCCAGGAACTCAGAAGATTTTCAGTGTCTACCTATATTATTCTTTTCTCTTAAATTGGAATTTCTCCAGTAATGACTCCACTGAACAGCTTCTTCTCATTCTTTTTTTTCATTGGTATTACGGGATTGTATGGATACTTTGTTAAAAAAAAATTCTTTTTTTTTTTTCCTTTTTCTTTTTCTTTTTCTTTTTCTTTTTCTTTTTCTTTTTCTTTTTCTTTTTCTTTTTCTTTTTCTTTTTCTTTTTCTTTTTCTTTTTCTTTTTCTTTTTCTTTTTCTTTTTCTTTTTCTTTCTTTTTCTTTTTCTTTTTCTTTTTCTTTTTCTTTTTCTTTTTCTTTTTCTTTTTCTTTTAATTCAGGGAAATTTCTGTTTCTGGGGGGAGGGGGAAAAAGCAACCAAAACACCTTAAATATTTCTTTGTGTATTGTCTTGTAAAAATGTATTTAAAAATCTCATAGGAAATTCTTCAATTTTTTTCACACCTTTCTGAGTATCTCTATCCTTCAGCATCTAGTGCATTACACAGCAATAACTTCTGTGAAATCTGGTAGAGCAGTGTGCAAACTGGAAAGCAAGTTACTTGTGCAAGTGGAATAGTGTTTCAAAACTGTTATGGCTTATTTCAATTTATCCCACAAAAAGGTACCGTGCAAAGATGATGGCATTGAAAATGCAGGTTTTGACAGCTGTTCGAAATAGGAGAGTGTTTCGTTCCACCAGATTTCTTTGCAATCATGAAGCTGTTGCATGGAGCATCTTCATTACCTCCTCACAGTAGTCTGCAACAACTGACAGCATACAACAATGGCTGCAGGGTGATAGATATTGAAAAATATAATGCACATTACTGTGGTGTGCAGTTGAAGGTCTGTTACTGGAAAGTCACTCAAAGGATATTCAAAAGATATTTTAGCCAAGTGTCATAAGGTCCTTTGTTTTAGTCCCTTCAAAATACAACTAGATGAAAACAGTAAAACTTACTAAGGGGCTTAAAATTGAGTGGGGGGTCATTTAATATGTTCCTTTTTTTCTTGTACTCCGAGTCTAGTTAGAGTTAGCAACATAGAAATTAAAGTCCTGGCTACCACCTTGCCAGGTTCTCTGCACTGAAGTTTACTGAAGTAAAATGTCACAGTCTTGATAACGTAAGAGCAAGCCTGTCCAAGGAATAAGGAATACTAATAGATGTAATGCAAGGAACTAAAACTAACAAATCCTCATTACCATAGATATGAACCAAGAGACAGTTATGAAGCCCAATAAGTGTTCTGCCTTTGCTGTAACAATTCAGTTAGTTAGGAAAAGCAATAAGAAAAATTTCTTAAGGATTTCAAGAGAATGCCAACTATCTTTTTAGAAGAGGTATTATTCACAGTATGTGACCAATACAAATGCAAATACCACAAATAAATGATCTCAGAATGGCGTATGGGGATATTGTAAGGCTTGTTTATTAGCAAAGACAGGCATAACAAGACAGGGCACAAAGTAGTGCTTTGTATTCTATATTACTTGTATTTTATATTAGTTGGTCTTTAGTTCTGAATTGTGGGTGGTGTGCACAGTTTGCATATCTTTAATTTCACACTTCCTTTGAAGAATTCTTTCATACTGGATAACCATTCTGGAATGATTAGTTCCTTTCTATTCGTATGAGAAAGGGGAGGAAATAAGCAAGGAATGCTTGATTTTCTACAGGAATGAGTTTAAGAGGAAAAAACAATACTGGAATGTAATTTAATTTCAGGAAAGTTATAAAATATATGCTCTAAAACCAGTCATACTCCAGAGTGTAGGATTTGAAATTTGGCAAGTACAGGTTGCAGATGTAGTACTGTTCCTCTCTTGGTTTATGTACCCAAGTTGGGACAATTTAAATTTGTAGATGTACAGTAAAGACTTAGATAGTCCTGTGGCACACACTGTAATGCACCATCACCACTGCAAAATAAGATGTCAGAATACTAAAACCTAACTAAGTGTAATGGTGCAAAGTTCTTAGCCTTCAATCGAAGAAGCATAACTTGACTGTCATTTGCCATTGTGAAAATTCTGAAATATCCTCTGTCAGAGTCATTAGGGCTGCAAAGTCACTACAGTTTGGACAAATCATGCCAAATCCTTTATGTTTTGCAGGAAAGTTTGGGTAAACAGGTCACCTGTTAAGGACACTCTATTCTTTTTATTAGTGTGGTCTCTGCAACTTTACATGCTATTGTAGACCACACAAAACTTTTGTCAGTGCAATTACTGAACGGAATTAAGTGATATTATTGATTTAAGAATCAGTCTTCTGCAGATTAATAACATAATTCACAAGACTTGGGAAAGTTTTCTGTTCCATTTCAGTGAAATGGGAAAAATACTGCGTCTCTCTACACAAAAAGACCATGGCTACAATGATATAAGGAATATGTTAAAATAAAAGATAAACATTGCATTTAGTTTAAGTGGAGTATCGTTTGAACTAATTAAGTGCACAAAAGGAACATTAGAGACTCCAGGTATCTGTGGAACAGCTGGCAGGTTTACTTTTTCTTCCCTTGTGAGATACTGTGAGGATGCTGCTTTCTGTTGGTTTTCCTGCACTCCCCATTTCTCATTGATCCCTTGAGGCTTCGCTTCTTTTTTTTCTTTTGCTTTAACCTGCAAACTAAAGGAAAATATAAAACAACAGCTGACACCAGTGAAATCTTCAATTTGCCACAGCCCTACCAAGTCAGAAAAAGATGTAGGTGATGGTGGAGGGGCTTTGCAATGAATCAGTGGGAGTTGTGTGATTATTTCTCACTCCTAGCCCTGACAACTCAACAAAACCCAGGCAAGCAGCCATATATATTTTTACATGTATTTATATTTATATAATCTTAGTGCTTCTAAATATATATTTGCAGTCTAAAAACCCGGATCTACATTTTTATTTAAACAAAATTTCTACTGACTTCGGTGGTGACATCACTCAAGTAAAGAGTTCATCCTCAACATCCTCAGTACCTTTTCAGAGTAAAGTAAAATCTCTTCATGAGGCATGAAGAGATTACAGAGTTGCTTAGAGTCATGCAATAAAGTAATGGCAGAGAGGGAGGAATAAGAACAAACCTTATCAATTTGTATTTGCTCAGTTATTTTCAGACACATCAGCTGTGTAAATTTGAAAGACTTCATATTTACTGTGAAACCTTCCTCTGAAAGAGAGGACTTTGGCCCAAATTACAATTTTCCCCATCCATAGTCACATCTGTCTCTAGTCAGCCTCTGCACACCAACTAACTGATGAGTAGCAACTCATGCAAATGACATCACCCTGGCATTTTTTCCACTCTTTTTCCATGTTGTTTAATAGTAAAAATGTCACCAGTTTTCTTGCAAAGTCTTGTTTTTATCTCATGGGTCTCTGAACAGTCAAGCCTGCATTCCTTCCTCTGATGAAAGGCTTTCACCAAACTCTGATGGGACTTTCCCGTAATTCCCTTCCCTTATTTGAGAGTCTAAAAAGAAGAAATATGTAGTTTAGTACAGATGTCAAAAAATAGTGGAAGGGATGTTTGTACAACATATCAGCATATTAATGCGGTAAGATAAGAAAATAATTTGAATTTTAATAAAAAACAAAAAATTATTTTATCCTTAACCAAAACTCTTAAAAGATTATGATACCCTCTAAACTTCTAGAAGTTTGAAAAGCCTTTTAGAGTTTTTGGAGTTGTTGATTCTCTTTTGCTTTTTCTAGTTTTAGTGTAATCCTGGTCTTAATCTTGATTTTCTGAGAGTTTTCATTCAGGTGCTGATATTCTACAATAATTTTCTGCATTACCTGCATAATATATGAATCAAACTGTCATTAAAAACAAAAACAAAAACAGTGATGTAATGAATTCATAGCATGAGATGTGAAGGTCAAGAGTTAAAAATTCCTGGATGTTTGTTTTCTGTAGACTGTAAGGTAGGACAGAAAATCCACCAGTGGCTGATGCTGGATGTTAGGATGTTGACAAGGCACGAGAAATAAGCAAAACCTCAACATGTATTAAATTCAGTTGAAGTAATGACAATGTGTGGTCCTGGCACATTCCTGCTTTGGAATGTGGTCAATTGCTATGAACTGTGTAATATCAACATCTGCTGTTTTATATTACTGGTATCTCCATGACTCTACATCTACCAGAATGTTTGGACAGAGAATAATTCTTCCTCTGTGGTGTGGAATGTTTTGTGGAGGTGTTCTAGGAATTCCTAGGCACCTGGGGTTTTTTTTCTGTATTTATTTGCAATTTGATCACATCAAAGCCATCCCATTATATAAAAAAGCTAGTGAGATATGTTGTTTTATCATGTGCAACACTGCACAACCCTATGGTGAAATAAAAAGTGGGAGGGAAATTTTGTTCCATCCTGCTTTCTTCTTTCAGCTTGCAGCAGTAGTGTTGCTTTTGTAGAGACAGTAGTGAAAGCAGAATGTAAAGTTCTTTAATTTTTTTAAGACTTTTTGTCTTCCTGGGTTAGGAGGGAGAAATAGGCTGTCTTAGTGCTATTCTATGCCACATCCCTTGCAAAATTCAAGGTCAGGCTGGATGGGGCTCCGAACAACCTGATCTAGTTGAAGGTGTCCCTGCTCATTGCAGAGTGGTTGAACTAGATGATGTTTGGAAGTCCCTTCCAACCCAAACCATTCTATGATTCTATTTTTCTCTGATTCTGTTCTGCTCTGTGTGGCTCTTTTATATTACTATGTAAAATTAGAAATTACCATATTCCCCAGTGTTGTAATATCAACTTTTTCCTTTGTTGAACAGTGTGATGGTTAGAGACATTGAGCAGCAGAGCAAGCTAACAGTTAGGCTGCAGGTGTTCTTCAGTGACTAAAGATTAGCAGAAAATCCAAATGTTGGTTGGCCTGTATGCTTCCTCTCTGAACAGAAAACGGGAGATCATCCAACATGTCACATTTTCCTTAGAGGAAACTAGTCATAAGAACAGGAAGTCTGTCAATAAAAAAAGGTACAGCTAAGCATTTCATTATTGTTTTTAGCCTCTAAATGTTGTGCAAAGGCTAAAACATATGTATGTGGGTGTGAGTTTGATTAGTACATATATCTTATACTGTTGGTGCTATCAAAAACACCAATCAAAACCCTTGAAAATCTGATCCAAAAAACCAGTCCAAATTTACTGACTTTTATGACAAAGTTCACTACAAAAACAAGAAAGATTGTTGTAAAACTCAGGACTCAATATAGATTTATACATAGTCAGGCTCAAGTCCAGTTGGTAAGATACATCATTGTTTTGTATTATTCTCTAATTCAGGCTTGTGTATGAAAATCACAGTAACCCTGCAGATATGAAGAGGCTACCTAACTCCTCATCTTCCAACTGACTGCCTCTCTGAAAGTTCAGCTGCTTCATGAGAGCTCATATCTCTCAGTCTGGTCTGCTGAAGTTATGTCAGTATTCATTCTTCCTAAGGACAGCTTTGGAAGAAGATTCAAGATGTTTAGCTACTGTACAAAAAAACCGGACAGGGTTTGTTTACAAACATTTCAGCCTGTCAGCTGAGTTTTGAAAAGCTGCCTCCTGGTTTTGTCTGCGATTTTTGGACAGAAAATGCACTGGCATTTACACATTTAATTCCCTTGCTGCCTTGGCACATTGGATTGTAACTATATAAAAGACATCATTTGGCATCCTGGTTTGTATAAAGAATAGTGTGACCAGCAGGACCAGGTAAGTGATTGTCCCCCCAGTACTTGGCACTGGTCAGACAACACTGAGTACTGTGTCCAGTTCAGTAAAGACACACAGGTGTGGGACTGAGTCCAAAGAAGGGCAATGGAGCTGGTGAAGTGACTTTTCCAACCTAAATTGTTCTGTGATTTTCACCACTATACACTTGAAACTGGCACTTTCTTTTGTTCTTAACTGGAAGATTATCAGATACCTTTTAGGAGAATTTCACATAATTACAGAATCAATTAGGTTGGAAAAGACCTCTGAGATCATAAAGTCCAATCTATAACTAAATACCACCATGTATTATATTATACCACCATGGTACTAAGTGCTATGTACAGTCTTTTCTTAAACACCTCCAGGGACAGTGACTCCACCACCTCTCTGGGTAGCCCAGTCCAGTATCTAATCACCCTTTCTGTGAAGAATGTCTTCCTAAATTCCAATCTAAATCTTCCCTTGCTGCAGCTTAGGGCTGTGTCCTCTGGTCCTGTCACTGGTAGCCTGGGAAAAGAGACCAACCCCCACCTGGCTACAACCTCCTTTCAGATATTTGTGGAGAGCAATAAGGTCACCTCTGAGCCTTCCCTTCTCCAGGCTAAACAACCCCAGCTCTCTCAGCTGCTCCTCATAGGACTTTTGCTCCAGACCTCTCTTCATTGCCTTCTCTGGACCTGCTCCGGCACCTCAATGTCCTTCATGAATTGAAGGGTCCAGAACTGGACACAGGACTCGAGGTGTGGCCTCACCATTGCCAAGTACAGGGGGACAGTCACTGTCCTGGTCCTGCTGGCCACACTATTGCTGATCCAAGCCAGGATGCCATTGGCCATCTTGGTCCACCTGGACACACTGCTAGCTCGTGTTCAGCCAGATGTCAAGCAGCACCACCAGATCCTTTTCCCCTAGGCCACTTTTTGCATTTCGTTTCTGCAGAGCATAAAACTACCTTCCCAAGCTCTATATCCCTGTCCCTGAGCTTTCTGCCAAAAGTCTGAAAACTTCTTCATCACAGTAATTGTGTTGGAAATGCTGTACATGCCTTGCATTAAGGCACATGGATGTGGAAGAGATGATCTAGGAAGTGTTAGTTTATGAAGTAAATGTATGGGAATGAAAAATTTTAGAAACCTCTAGTAGAAGCTGGTGCAGATCTCTTTAAATACTGTGCTACTTTTCATTCCTTATATAGGGGTCTGGTAAATGTGATCAGGAGCATGTGCAATCGCAGTGTGGGTTAGTGTGGGTTGTGGAATGGTGGGTGGGGAAATAACTGCTTGGCTAATTGTCGAGTCATCACATCACAGGATCCCTATCACGTGTATTGCACCCTTCCTCTTTGCAGCCTAGCTGGAGTGTCCCTTGGTCTTTCTGAATCCCTCTTCATTCACTCTTATCTCTATCTGTAGGCCTGTTACTGTTGTTTCCATTCCTGCATTAGAAAGAATCACATGAGCCATTCAGAAAGCTGATGTACTTGTTAGTCTTCTTGAGAGTATGTGTAGGTCATTGTATTTGTCCTAGTTATGTCTGGAAGAGGCAATCTTTTTTCAGTGATCATTGCAGAGCTGCCAGTCTTCCACAGTGAAAATGTAAATGAGAGAGTTCTTAAAAATGTCTTTCTGATGCTGCAATCAGTCTGTTTCCACTATTTAGCTAGATGGCCACATAAATTCTGTGACATCCATAACCTGAAACTTTCAAAAAACACTCAAATGAGCATTTGCATTTATAGTCTCTGAATAACCGGCACATAACATCATAAATATCTTTGATCTCCCACAGCCGTGCTAAGGAAAATGCAACACTGTTTCCTAGCTAAACAGAGACAGGGAAAACAGTAAAACAGTATTTCATCTCTGGAGAGATTACCAGGTGTCCTTCAGCTGCCATGGGAGGAAGGAGGAAGAGTCCTTTTGTTTTACAGTGCTGTTATTTTAAGATCAAAAACAATAAAGATGTCCATGTAAAAGAGTTCATAAAAACACCCTGCCTGATGCAGGCTCATATCTTATATGACCAGAAATATATTCATTTTTTTCTTGAAAATACAACTCTTGCAGTGTTAGGCATGAAAAGTCACACCTCCAACTGCAAATAGCAATGCTATGGTAGGATCAATTTCCCTTTCTTACCACATGTGAAAAAAGGACTAAGGGCTCCAGCACCATGCATTGCCTCTGCCAACAGACAGCACAGTGAATTCATAGCCCTTACGTCTAGTCTTTTGTCTACAATAATGGCAGTTAGTCCAGTTTTTATCCTCTCTCCACAAGTCTTTCTTTCATAGCCCTAAACAAGGTGTCTCACCTTCACTTTCACTTGGTGTGAGTTATCTTGTACCACTTCAGTAGCTTTGGCTGAGGATGTGTTCATGGGAAGCCACCACTAAGCAGCTGCATCATTTCACAGCTGTCAAGTAGTCTTCCTATGGGGCTGCACTGCCTGGGACATGAGTCCTGCCATGAGATTACTGATGGGTTGAGACCCCAGTAATCATGGCCATGACATGGAATAGTAATTTTTTTTTTTTTTCTAAGAGGTGATGAACAGATTGGCAATTAATATACTTAAATTCATTGAAATCCATAGAGAGTTTTTTGAACTATTTTATTAGACCCATGATTCTACCTGAAGTGTCAGGAGTCAAAATCAGACACTTATTAAAAAGATTAAACCCAAAAGAGTAAGAATGCATGCCTGAGATGTTGACAGATATTTTAGATTTTGAACTAAATATATCTGTATCCTATTCAGAATTTTTAAGGTATATATAGGTATGTAAGAGTTAATATGAAATATGCTGGAACTGTTACCAGAATTTTGTGTATTCCTTCTCCACAAGACAAATACATCATTCTCTGTTTTCAATTGGGAAATAATAACTTCATAATAATATTATGTATGCTTTTTAAATATTAGCTTCACATGTGTATATACGCCACTAATTTAAGTGAAAATGACTGCTCATTATCAGGATTTTCAATACCATTCATTTAGTTCCCTTCCATGACAGAAAAAACAGTTTAAATGCTCTTCTTCCCCGATGAGCATTTGACAATATATGGACAAATAATTTTTGAAAATTACATCTGTTAGAAAAAAACTAACTTTTATAAAAATAATAGTGGGATGTAAATATATGATGAAGCATTAAAACTGTATTTCAAAACATCACAGTGTTATAATGAAATATATCCCCTTGTTTTCTACTCTTTAAAAATATTAAGAGAATAGCAAATGTAAATGAAGAGTCAAGAATAAAGGTGTTTTTCAACCTCTATGAATGTAATATTTCTGGTGGAATAAAGTAGGAGAGCACAGGAAGGTTCCATCAAATAATTTTCTTTTTGAGAATACGAATTCAAGGCTATAATGTGTTCTGTCTAGAATTAAATAAGCATCTCTGTAAATCCAGAAACTGTACAAATTCATGTAACAAATACTGTTCAGGAAGTGTTCCCTGAAGAAGAAAATATTCTGAACAACTTAACCTGCAGACTCCACAATTTTAATAACAGATCTTCAGGTGTTTAGAGTCTAACCTTAGCTATAGATGATGAGCAAAAGAAAAGTAGCACCAATACGCTGAGAGTGCTAGGACTGTCCATGTGACCTGAATTTTACAGGTCAGTAATGACAGTACTTAGTAACAATCTACCCACTTGTGCCCTTGCAATACTAGACACTCTTTGTATTAGTAATTTTATAGAGAAACATCTACTGCAATTTGCTTTCCTAGAGCCTGGAGAATGAAAAAGGTCCTCTGTCTCTCTTTTTTAGTGTCAGAGTGTCCTAGACACTGGAACGCTGAAATTGCATGTTTGTATACATAAGGATGTTTTCAGAAGAAACTATCCTGCATGGCTTGTACAGTCTCATTACTTCCATAAGCCACGTGTGCCAGGCTTAAGCTCCCCCTAAGTATCCACTTTTTTGATAAACAAAGCAGTGAAGATTTGTTTGTCATTACAGCTTTCCAGTGTGTTGATGACCTAAGCAAGTTTCCTGTTTTGCAAGTTTTATGATATTGTTTGCAGTTTTTTAGCTGTGTTTCTGAAATCTACTGAATTTGGGACAGGTTAGAGTTAAAGCATTGCATGGAGCTGACAAAATCCATGGAGAGGACATCAGCTTGTTCCACCAGTTCCTTGCTGCTTCAGCAGCTGCTGGTTTTGAAATGTGAAAGAAGTCTAAAAGGTGTTCAGGAAAGGCTATAACTGGCAGCTTCCCTTCACATTGCTAAGTGATATTTGCTTCTGTACCAGCTGATACTTGCCCAATATGAATGGTGGTATACCCACTGGACTGTTAAAGTGAGATACAGAGCAGTTATTTCCACATAAGTGCCCAGAGGAATTCAGAACATCCTTTGGTACGTGTGTGTGCTGAGTGTGCCTGGACACATCCTTATGTGAATGTGCTCTGAAATGAGTCTATTTAGGCAGAATCAGCTGATTGAAAGTTTTAGAAAATTAATTCTTCAGGCTTGACATCCCTAACAAGTAATGCAAATATAATAAGGACCAATATTCAATAATTTTTTTGAAGTGCTTTAATGCTGAGGATGACTTAAAATGTCCTTATAATGAGAGAGAATCCTGCTACAGTGGTTATTAGAAAGGATAAGATGGTTCTTCCCTCATAGACCTTACAGTCTCAGTGTGGACATAGCACTACTAATGGATTACACATACCACAACAGTAAAAATCAGGTGAGAAGCTCCTTCAAAATGCAAAATGTGATTATTGTTTTGAGTAATGTCATTTACAACACTAAAGTCAAAGCACATTGTTTTTCCATGAGTCAAAAATTGATTTGTGTTTCAAATGAATCATTGCTCTCATGATGACAAAAGCCATGAGTATTGTATTATCTTTACAGGTTTTATGATGTTTATTCTGTTTCCTTAGCATTGAGGATAACAGGATTTTTTTATCAGAATTAACACAAGATTTTGTACACAGAACAAAAGTTTTAAAAATAGTTGTCATTTCTTCGATTCTCTTCTAGATGAGAAAGGGATACATTTCCTCATTTGATAATATCTGTGCTCAGTCTAATTTTGTACAAGGCATCACTTTGTGTACATGCTTTCTTAATAGTAGTTAACAATGGTCAGACTCCAGAAATAATTATTGTAAGACTTACAGATTTTAATGTTATGGGTACATGGTTAGACCTAAATAAATTATTGACATTTTCAAAATTGCTTTCAGTACTATCAAATTTCTAAGCAAGGTTTCTTTTGTTTTAGCTTTTATCTGTAACACTACACCCATTTCAGGAATGTATTTAATTTTTTTAAAATATGCTTTCTGATTACAGGAGAATCTAGTGCTATTAAGAAGTTCAATAGCTGTTCCACAGCTTAATGCTCTTTTGCAAAAAGGCATGCGAGAAGAACAAACCTGGAAAAATCCCTCTCTTCTTGTGAAAAACACTGATGCTTTGCTCTTTTCATCACAATGTCATTACCCAGATTCAAAAACCTATCCATGGATGAATCAGATCCTGGCAGAAATTACAATAGCCTGAGGGGTGCATTTATTTGAATGAACAAAATTTTTCTTTTAGACAAAGTTCAGATTGCTCACCTTCCTTCAGTCAGGAAGAGGTGTTCACTCAAAACAACTATTCCTGTCCTAGAACGCCCACTGTCTTCCTTGATTTATGGTTCAGCGCAGTGAAGTCTGCATCAAGGTGGCATATGCATACACTGGAGCACAGAGATGGGTAGAACACATCACTCTCTCTTACTGGGAACTCTAGTCTGAGCAAGATAGTTTTGCCAGAGACATGTCTGCATTGCACTGATGAAGTATTTTGCCCTTAGGTCTAATATATTTCCATTGAAGACATCCTGAACTTGACCTATTTAAAAGGAAACAGAAAGCAAGAACTGCTTTTTGAAGATAATTAACTTACACCTATCACTTCTGTGTAGTCTAAAAATAAACTGAGGCTGCACTTTATAAATCCAAGTATATTACTGTCATGCAGGTAAATCCAAGAAAGTTCTTGCAATGCTCTGAGGATCATGTGATGCTACTGAGATCCCTCAATATAGGAGGAACATCATAAGGAACCCACAGGTGCTACAAGGTGTTCAGATATGGGCTGGGTATCCACCATCCTTTGTAAGGAAGAGTGATCTGCTTCCCTGGGGTCCACTAGGCAACTCTCTTGGTTCCCCTGTTGGGTTTTCTTTTCAGTTTCCTTCTGTTTAAAATAGGAATATTAAACCTCAATTCCCTTGTGGAATGCATTGACAGGGTGATGAAATATGCTATATATTATTGTGTCTGATTGCTGAGAAGACTGTGACTCTGCACTGGAAGTGGAAACCTCCTGGCATTTGCAAGTCCTGAAGATTCATTCCATCACATAATCATTAAGCAGGTAAGTTCTAAATCTGCAGAAATATAGATTTCCAGAATTCCAGTTCTGGAAATTGTATATTGTCTTACAAAGGCTTCATGATGATTCACATTTAAAAGTAAATTGTTTAAAGTTTTGCAAATTTTAAGGTGGCAGTTCTCAAATTATTTGATTGAACCTACTTAGGGAAGTCAGATTGATCACAAAGTCATGAGAAAAAAAAATCACATTCTAACAACTTTTAGAAGTCTACCCTGAAAAGCACACAAAATTGAAAAAAATTTAACTAGACCTTAACAGAAAGATATATTTTTTGGTCTTATGCTGTCAGACACTGAGTATGCATGTTTATGCTTCTTATGGAGGCTGACTAGTGCTCACTGGACTTGCATCTATAATTAATAGAAATGTGTGATTCAGATGCTGTAAACAGTTAACAACTTAAATTAAGTGAAGTAATTTTTTTTTTGCTTTAAAACTTTGTGTTGTTTGTTTGTTTTGAAAGCAGTTACATAGTTATTTTTTTAATACATTTAAAGTAAATTTATAAACCAAATTTGTTCTGAATAAGTTTAACAATTTGAATACCTGCCAAGCTAGATAATTCATGAAAGTTGCTGCCTCTGAGAAAAAACAAACTTAATCAAAAAATATCATCAAGCTCTGTTTATAGAGATGTTGTAAATCAGCTTATTGTGCAGTGGTGTGGGATTTGCAAGGGTCCCAACTGCAAAATATTTATGGCTACTGCACCAGAACTGTAGTTTTGAAGTAAGGTACGTATCAGGAGGAAGACGATAAATACCTGTGTGGGGAGAGAGATGTCCGCAGACACTTATAGGCTAATACAAAAATGAGGTGGTTTTTCAAACAGCATTTACCAGTACGAATTAATATTGTACTTGTTTGTCACTGCTGTATGCTCATAAAAATCTCTCTTAGTTTCTATGCAGTAAGAATGTGGTTCAAATACAACCAAAAAGTTGAGGACTACAATAAAATGATGTCTGTAAGAGCACTACTACATGACAGCATCTGGCAAAGTCTTCTTGTCGTGCTAAAGTAGAGACTTATCATCATAATTTTCAGTATGTCGCGTCTTATCCTCATTGCTGACAGAAACTTTTGCATAGGTGGATATGTGGATAGCTTGGCCCTCAAATTGGTCATTTTGAGGAAAGGAACAAGGGTTTGTCAGCACTGCAGCATTTAGCCTCCAAAGACATAGCAACTAAGGGACTTTAACCGGCTATCTTTGATTTTATTCATGCAGAAAACCGAGCAGACTCATCAGACCAACTGCTCAGTAGTGATGCAGCTGCTTTCTGCCTGTGGGACATCTGAGCATCACAGGGTAGCCACAGGGACACGTGCCACAGATCTTCTTTTGTTGGAGAGGGAAACAACTGTAATAGGAACTGGCATATCTGTGCCAGGGCTGCACTTTAGTTCCACACAGCCATACAAGGCAGTTGTAAAAATAAAGGGCTTGCCACAACACAGAGGCAGTGTTTGTGGACAGGGCAGGAGAATGCACTAAGCACGTTTATTTTCTTCTTTGTAATTCTCAGGCATCTCCAAGATCCGCAGTTGGACATGCTTGAAACAAGTAATAGAATGACACATTCTTTTGGCTGGAGAGGTTTTTCTGGATGCTTATTTCCTTTGTGGATAAATCAAAGAAGGTTTTGTCTCACAGCAATTTCCAAAGACAGATTTAGCAAAGCCAGGAAGAGAACAAACAGTCTGATTCCTCCAGGGAAAAAAAAAAAAAAAAGTAAAATTTTTTCACCTTGCCACTTTCCTATCTCTGTATTTTGTCATACTTGTAATTGTGTTAACATCATGTCAGAACATGTCAGTTCTTTTTACAAGTCTGCAGTTTATGAGCTCAGAGACAAAACTACCCAGCTGCTACCACGCTATTCCCATGCTCTTGTGAGACTTTGTTAAGGTTTAATGAGACAGCAGCTGATCTAAAATGCATTTCAAAGTATCTTACCTGCACAAGTTGTTCTCCAGTCTGTTATAGTACTGTATGCTATAGTGTAGACTTTATTGCATATGTTTATGTACTATGAGTGTGTAGTAACCGTAGAGAGGGGGAATCTGTTGAAATGGCAGTCACATAGTGTAGGACATTTAAACAACTGCAAAACAATGTAACATTGTCCTGCACTCACCTTGGAAAGTATCTATGATTTGCAGAAGTATTAAATTCATGCTAACGATCAAAATATTCTGAGTGAAAGCTGACTACCTATTCAGGATTCTGAATCTGTAATAGTAAAGAAATAATTTATAAGTACCTAGGTATATAGAGGTTAATTAAGAATTTGTTTTCAGATGTAAATGGTTCATAACGGTTTTCTGAAAGCAGCTGTGTGGGCTTTTATCATTGTTGCAAATGTAATTTATTTTTCCCCCAGACAAATTTGAAGTGTTTTTAATTAATAAAGCAAAAAGCAAAGTCCATGAAATAATCAATATGAAGAAAAAGTAATAACTGGCTTGTATAATTCTTTTAGAATTAGTTCAAAGAGCAGTTCTCAGTCTGGGACGTTTTCAAAGGTAAATTTTCCAAATTTAATATGTAATTGTCACTAAAGCTGCTAAAGAGAGTTGCTGAAATTTGTTCTGCCTTCTTCCCACAACCAGTGGTTTTGCAGCTGTATTCTGCATATATAACTTCTTGTTTGCACTTAGAAGTGTTAGTCTAGCCACAGAGGTGTTGATTAAACCTTATTTCACTGAAGATACGAGAGATGGTCAGTTTACTCCAAATAATAATATTTTTCCTTTTTCCACTGTATCGTACGTGGAAAATGACATTGTATAGACAGCACTGAAAAGTTCAGTGTGACTACGACTTATTTGCTTTACCAGTTGCAATCTGAATTCCATTGGAATTGTGTAAGGCTTTTGGCAGTGTTTACTGCTTTATCATCTGTAAGCACACCAACAACATAGTAATTAGGAAAATAAATGCGGAAGTTCCTTCCAGATAAAACCTATGCGTTATCAAACCTTTGAGGTTTTTCTCATTATTCTGTTTTTCAGCCCTTCTCCTAACCCTTGGTATCTGAGTTCTTCTTTGAAAAGTCATTCATTAGCTCAGCTGATACCTAAGGACTGGACCTACAAGGACAAAGTAGGCACTGATTATAGGAAATGCTGGTTTTCACGTAGCAGCCAGTTCCATGAGACAGCTAACGTAGCTACCACCCAACACAGCCACTACTTGTCCCAGAGGCTAATGCCCCCCTTACTAGATGTGGACATTTAAGTGTGTAAACAAGCATGGTTAAAAACTTGGCAGATTTAGAATTTCAGTTCCCATTAAACACCACGGTTACAGTGTTTTTGTAAAAACAGAGAATCTTGGCATTGCTACCAGAAATATATCCCCTTCATTGCCCCTGATGGGAATGAGGCATGATAGGTGCTGAGGGGAGGGTAATAATCCTCCCAGACATCTAAGTTTCATCTGTTGTTGCATGTCAACAGCAGCAAGTTCCTGCCAAGTACTTAATGGAATTTACAAAGTCCAAGTGGGTTCTTCGGCTTATTATGAAACATGGGCAAGTTAGGACATGTCTATGCAGGTACAATGAAACACAGTGCAGCAGTTTTCTGACCTGGTAAGTGGCACAGCCTTGCCACCCGGGGTCTAGAAGCTCTGTCACAGGATTTGTGTGATGCTGTGCCAAAGTTAACTGGTCCTGTCTGTACACAGACCTCAACAGTACTATACTGACAGAGCTGATGATATAGGTGTATGTGTCTGAAAGACATTGAAATAGCCTTAGGTGCTCAGGAATAGGGTCTGCAAAAGGCAGACCTCCAAAAGGGAAGCTACCTTGATTACCTGGGTTAAATGCTGAAGAGAGGGATGAGTCTCACAGACCAAATGCTGGAATTTTGATAATTCAGGTGGCATGCAAGGGACCAGTTCCATCTGTTCAGTATTTACAACCACACACATGCTGCTGAAGTATGACAAAAAGAAATGGCACAGGAATCACATCTACTTTTCAAACCATCACAGTCAATAATGGTGGGTTCTAGTTTCTGTAACATTTCTGCATATTTAGCATAAACCAGTTTTCAGTGAAAAATATTCCAGGCACCAGTTTTTTTATGTTATTAAGCTTCTAGTGTCACACTCCCACTTAAACTTTCTCTACCTCTTCTGTAGTTTTTCCATACAAAATTGACAACTACTCCATGAAGAAATGTAAAGTACTCATTCCAGAGTGAGTACTGCCTAGCATCTAAGTCTCTTTAGGGGGTTGCAAAAGAATCGAATTCCGACTGCCACAGGTGAGAGCTCTAACCATTCAGCTACTGAATAGAAGAGAAATGGAACAATGATTTGTGTAAAGGTCTCTCTTGCACATGCTGAGAAGACAGCTGCTAGGTGAAGCTTGGAAGCAAGACAAGTTAGTTTGTGAATCCTGGTAAAGCTTAAGTTTGGATTAGTTGCTGAACTGTCCCAAATCATGAAGGCTGAAACACTTCTTATCAGAGCCAAAAGCACAGCTCTTGGCAGATAAAGAGCTTTGCAGTTAAAAAGTGTAGTTAAAAAGTCCTCATTAAGGACTTCCTGCTAATCTCCAGGACTAGGTGGCAGCTGAGATAAGCGTAGTCATTCCTGCAGGAGGATCTATGTCCACAGAGGTGAAGATGTGGGTTAAGGGCTGTGGGAGTGATTGGTTGAGTAGAGCAGGGGACTTCTTGGTCCTGGCAGAAGAGAACTCTCAGTAAATTGGATCGGGAAGGAAAAAAAAAAGACAGAAGTGAAAGCCTTTCTTAAACAAACTTCATCACATTTCTGATCAAAGTATTTCTAGGTCAGTTGTTGCCTGTGTGAGGCTGTAAAGAGAAATTAGGGTGTTATGAATAACTGGGAAGAAATGAGGGTTAGGTATAACATTTTGGGTTATCTTTTAACAGGAGTTTTATTTCCTCTTTTGTCTCATCTTTCTTATTTCCAAAAAGAATGTAGAGTCTTTGCAGTGAGTGATAGTGTAGGAAACATAATTTTCTGTTCTGATAACAGGAGCAAGTTTAGGATTCATGATTAAAATTTAGCCATTCAGAGGTGCAGAGCACGAAATATTCAAAGATGCTACAACAATGCTGGTTTTGTTTAGACATTTTGATTATGTAGTTCAGTCTGTTGTTTTCTAGTAAAGGTCTAATTTAGCTTCATTTGTGAACTCAAACAGAAGACTTATGCGCTACAAGGATAAGGCATTTAAAGAAGAACCTAAGGATTTAATCTTGATAAGGCATTTAAAGAAGGACCTGAGGATTTAATCTTTTCCCGCTTTTGGGGAGTTAACACTGTATTGGGTATCTCACTGCCCACTGCCCCAGCTAAGACATAGCAACTACTTCTTGCTCAGATGGAACTAGTCCTGACTCATCAGGGAAAGGTGGTGGTAGAGCCTGCCTTGCATTCTGTAGCTGTTTGGGGTAGCAACTTGCTCACGTTTGATGTGATTTTTGTGCAGTGTGGACTTCATACCTTCTTTTTCAAGTTTATATGAAGATAACTTCTACAGGTATATTTATGCAAAGTCATTGAGTTGGGTTGGTTTGGGGTTTTTTTTGGATTTCACACCGAAGTGAAGGAATATGTGATATCTGTGTGCCCTAACTAGCCAGGCCAGGATACTTAATCTCATCTGTAGTCCTGAATGGAAACTGGGGCTCTTTGGAAGTAGAGTGATAACACACTTATGGAATAAAACCAAAGGACATTACTTGCTGCTAGGAAAAGAAAACCAACGAGATGATCAGGTCAGGGTTCTTCTGCTCACATCCTCTGTCAATGGACCTGGACACTGCTAGGTGAGAACATGCTCCTGACAACCATCCTGTTCATGGGCACCCATGCTTGGTTCTTGGAGGTACTCCCTGGGACAGAAAAACACATTTTCAAACCAAGATCAATTAATCCCATCACGTAACAATAGTTATCGAAACATCAAAGCAAAATTATATTTAGAAATTGACCCCTACTTCCAAGACTTACACTTGCTATCTTTCGTCATTTGTGATTTATACAACTCTGTTGACTTCAATGAAACCCTGACAGACATTTACTTTGATTCAACAAAGCAAGTTGTGCCTTGAAGCAGAATTACTTTGTCAGTGTTTGTAGTATCTTTCTAAAGTTGAGAGGGTGGATTTAGCTCAGCAAGTTTTTAACAAGGTCTCTAGTTATAATATCCCACATGTAAAAAGAAGAATTACACAGTATTTTTCCAGGAAGAAGTGTTATTTGTTTAGCCTAATCCTCCATAATCTCACTAATAGGGACAAAATATTGTTGCTTTTTATGTTCTTTATGTGCAGAGCTGTCAGCAGTTGTTGACAAATTGCAATTTTCCATCAGGCCTCAGTGTCTATATACATGTTCTTGCATCCTGAACAGCAGAATATATACACCAGACACCCTCAGATCTAGTTTAACATTTTATCCATTTCTCTTTCACCCCATAGCATGTGATGTCTGCCCCATTTTGCTGCTGTAATCTGCCATTTGCAGCATTCCTTCTGCTCTTTGCAGCTCTTTATTCAAGTGAATAAAGATTGTCATGTCTCATTGTCATGCTTCATTTAACTTATTCAGAAGTTAAAATTTCTGTTATTGCGTTATCCATGTTGTTCTGTGTTAAGAAAGTAGTCCATCTTTGTCTGTCACAGCTTGGGCTGGCTGATGTAATATCAGCTGAATGTCCATATATTCTCTGGAGTAGCATTTTTCAAGTTATATTGCGGAATAACTTGTAGTGGGCAATTTCATTATCATAATTTTTTCTTAATATTTAATATCCCAATTAATGATTTTAATTTTGAATAGGCTATATCCTTTTTATATGTATGTAAGAGAATATTTTATTTCATAAGAAATACTGAATGTCATATTTATAGAATGTTTGTACTAAGAAAATACTGAGTAAACATGCAGCACAATTCTTCCAAATTCTTAAATACAGCTATGACTTTGACAATAAGGTTAGTCTCACTCACCTTTTGACATTGCTTTTGTTGAATATGTTTTTACTAAGTCTATGCTTTAGAAAGTAAGCCCTGATTATCTTTAAAAGAGAAAGAGAGAAAGGGAAAGAGGAAGAAAAGAAAGAAAGAAAGAAAAGAGGGAAAAAAAGAGAAAAAAAGAAAAACTGCATACAGACCACTTGCAGAACAAAAAATCCTCTTCTACTCTGAAGCAATTTTCTAATCACCGCTGCGGTGCATCAGATCCAGAGACTGCATTACTGCCAATGAGTTGGCAATGGTGGGGGACTTGGCTGGCCAAGATCAGCAATATGAAGAAAGTCTCTCTTCCTCCCTAAGGACCTGCGTGTCGGCTGTGGAGAAACTGTCCTGGGAGTTCCAGCAATTTAAAGAGTAGTGTATGTCCTATTCCCTTCTGTACAGACCAGTATCAACTCCTAGGTTTTTTGAGCCAGGAATATAGACAAACGAAGTCTGTTATACTCCAACTGAAAAAGAGATACTGGCAGCTGTCCTAGTTAGAACAGCTGGGGCTAGTTCATCACTGTATGGTTGTAACCCAAAACTGTGTATTCTATAGCCTTCCATGCCATTTCCCAGAAATTGGTATCAATAGACCATTTACACCCTCTGCCCAGAGCTCACCTGACTCCTATAAACTGGGTGTTAAGAGGCCTGCCAGATAAGAGAACACTCCTGTCCTCACACCCATTGTGGAACTCCCTGCCCTGAGGGAGGTACTGGGCATTGCTGCCTGAACTGGAGGATATATAATCTTGGGCTCTTGGGACTCTTTTAACCACTCATGGGATCCAGAAGAAGACTGCAGATCACCACTCTCGACCGGACTGCAACCACCACTCTTGACCAGACTGCAACAGCACTCTCACCAACGGGTTTTCCCCTCTCCTTTTACTTTGGACTCAGGGGGCCCAACGAACACCACTCTGTTCATGCCCCAGGGTGCTGGGTTATACATTTGGGGTTTGTGGGTTAAAACCAATTGTTTGTCCGTATAATAGTACTTATTGTCATCATGGCTGGGCTTCGCGAACGAAGATTTGGGAAGGCTCTATCCACATTTGCTACAGGCACGCTGGTGGCTTATGAGGCCAATACATGACAGACATATCCGATTGCAAAAGGCACAGCAGAAAGACTCCTTAGATGGTGTATTCTGCAATACACGGTTCTTTCTGCGTTGCCTTTTTTCCTCGAGGGTGATCCTGCGTGTGTTCTCAAAGGAGACAGCTGTGTTATAGATGGTGTGTCTCCAGGCCTCCCGATTTGAGGCCAGAGTAGACCAGTTATGGTGATCAATATGGCCAAGGCTGAGATGTTGTTTCAGGGACTCCTTGTATCTTTTCTTTGGGGCTCCTCTCTTGCGGCAGCCAGTGGCAAGTTCACCATAAAGCAAGATCTTAGGGAGGTGGTGGTCCTTCATCCTGGAGACATGCCCTGCCCATCGCAGCTGTGTTCTCAGCAACATGGCCTCAATACTTGTGACAGCTGCTTGCTCTAGAACAGATGTATTGGTCACATAATCTGACCAGTGGATGTTTAGGATTGTACAGAGGCAGCATTGATGGAAGCGTTCTAGGAGACGCAGGTGGTGGCAAGGGATCTGCCAATGGACCTGGCACTGCCCAATCAAAACATTCATGTACTGCAGAAGGGAACAAGGTTCCTGTAGTGCACATTAAAAATATTCTGGGGAAGTCTCTCTGGGTTATTCCTGCCTCAGGCAGAGGCAAATCCATCTGCAGAATTTCTTCTGTTTAAGCACCTGAATGCACTTGGTGGGTAATGCAGGAGAATGGGGAATTTTGATGTGTACATCAAGGGGATTTGATTTTGATTAAAACTGGACAATTATTTGAATTGTAAGATGTTAATTGATACATAAAAATGTATGGTTGCTGTATGCCATATCAACATTTCTACAACAAGAATTATCCAGATTTCATCAGAATGAATTCTGATGAGATCAATAAAAGTGCAGTGACAATAGAACCAGATAAGCTCAGCAGTGATGGAAGCAGAACTGGCTTTGGCATGCACCAATCCAGCAGCATGCACCATCTCTCCTGCTATGAAGGACTGCTGTGACAGATGGAGCCAAAAGTCATGGACTAAATGAACTTACCAGACATTTTATAGGGATGGCCCATAGACTAAGGAAGTAATACCTGTGTGTGAATATCAAAAGCCAGGAAAGGTGATGATGATTATTTAGGATGTGTTGGAAAGTGTGGGATCTGGGCATGGCATATGTTATAGAGGAAGGGGTGGGTATCTTCCTGGTTTCAGCTCAAATACATTTAATGTTCTTCCTAGTAGCTGGTACAATGATGTGTTTTGAATTTAGGATGAGAATAATGCTGGTAACACACTGATGGTTTGGGTTTTGCTGAGCAGCACTTACCCTAAGTTATCTCATGCTGTCCTGCCAGTGTGGAGGCTTAGCAGAACCAGAAGCTGGGAGAGGACACAGAGAGGACAGCTGACTCCAACTGGACAAAGGTATGTGCCATACTATACAACATCATGCTGAACGATGATACTGGTGGGAGCTGTCTGGGGCTGGGAGCCCACTGCTTGGGGTCTGGCTAGGCATAAGTTAGTGGGTGGTGACCAGTTGCATTGTGTATCACTTGTTTTGCATATTTTTTAGTAATTTTTACTATTTTCCCTTCCTTTTCTTTGCTATTAAACAGTCTTTATCTTAACCCACAAGTTTTACCTTCTTCCATCACACTGTGGGGGAAGTGAGCAAATGTCTATGTGGTGTTTTGCTGCCTTCTGTGTTAAACCACACCAATCATTTAGCTTGTGTGATATTTTCACCTATTCAAAAATACATTTAAAACTTTGGAGATTAATATGTGGAAGAAGAAAATGAATCACATCTCTGGTTAATATTTCCGTTTGCAATTTAGTTTACAAAGCACGGAAGTGGATTTAACAGCACCCACTGGAGGATCTGGAGTGTTTCTCAAGGAAACTTGTGAAACTTCTTTCTCAGGTCATTCTGGCATTCTTTCATTGTAAAACTATTCCTTTTTTTCTGAGGGGGACTTGCACCTCTCCTAACTATTACCTCTTTTGGTTATGGTTATCTGACAGTTTGCACTGTGGGCAGAACCCACTTGCAACTTCTGTGCTTTGCAGACAACCCCAAAGATAGACAGGTATTGCTAGTAGCAGAGGCCTGAGGATAGCTAGCTCTCTAACTTCAGAGGTAGCTGAACATTGCCTATGAATTGTTTTCTTTGCTGTTCCCTCTCATTTCCCCGCTTCTGAGGTCCTTCAAGTGTGCTGCACCTTCAGTTTGCCTACTAGAGTTCAGAGACAGATGAATCTGAGAGTGAAGTATTTAAACAGAACTGGCATCGACTTGTAAAAAGTGTCCAGTTGTGGGAAATGCTGATTTCTCTAGAACTGACTTTTTTTTCCTTCATCTCTGCTTTCACTGTTTCTGTCTTCTTTACCTCTCCTTTATTCATAATTTGTGATAAGGCAGCAGGGAGCTCTAGATTGACTCGCTTTGGTGTGATGGGAGGTTTTATATGAAACCAAGCTCCGTCGTAACTACCTGTCACAGGTTTGAAAAGAGATGTTGGAATTTCCTTTTTTCTTTCCTAGGGTGCGGTCCCGTCCCCTGCACTCCATCTGCTTCTTCCGGGATGGAGGGAGGTGGGGACGGGGTGGGGGCGGAGCGGGGCCGCGCGTGTGGGGCAGCGCATAGCGGGGAGATGGGGAGCTGTCGTGGGAAAGCACGGTGGCCGCAGGGGCAGCTGGGGAGTCTTTTGTTCCGGGGTTTTTCGGGGTTTTAGTCCGGGACCGGACAGAGCAGGAGCCCCGTTTTTGGCCGCCTCGTTCTCTTTTCCTAAGAGGAAGTTTTTCCCCACGGGACACCTCGCGGAGAATGACTGAGAGAGAGAGAGACCGACCCATCTCAGAGGGAGGTATTCTGCTTTCAAGACTGCCTGTGGGAAAAAGAACTTGGGGGGGGGGGAGGTTGCGATTTTTTTGTGTTGGTTTTTGGTTTTGTGGTGTGTGGTTTTTTTTTTTTTTTTTTGGTTTTTTTTTTTGGTTTTTTTCATTGCTGGCTGCAAGCACGTGTGGCCGTGAACGGCTTTTGAACTGCCGGGACAGTCCTGCATTCACCTCTCCCCCACCCCCCGCTCCCGGCTTCCTGCGGGTTTCTGCCCCTCCCCCACCTGGGGATTTGGGACTTTGTTTTGTTTATTCGGAAAGTTTTTGATTGCACCATTTGTTGTTTGTTCAGATTCTGTTAATAAAAAGCTGGGTTTTTTCCACACTTGCACGTGAAGTCTCTTAATTTTTAAGTTGTAATCTTGTTAAACTAAGACACTACCTATGGTAGGGAAGCAGACTGCTTACAGTTCGTGAAGCTTTACTTTTGGTCTCTAGTCAGTCTCATAATTATTAGGGGCTATTCAACTGCTAGAATGTATGTCACAAACAACACGTTTGTATTTGCACAACGGAGCTGAAAATCTATAAAATGTGGTTTAGGGAAAAGTGTTTCCATATGTAGAAAAAGGGAAATTAAATTTGATAAAAAGCACAAACGTGATAATGGGGTTTTGCTCTTATTTTGGTTTTGTGTCCATTTTTCCGATCTCCATCTCCTTTCTTTCTCATGGGGCTGAATGCCATTCCAGCTGTTTCTGCTATGCTTCCTACAGCATCTCCAACCTTTATCTAACTAGTAAACATTCTCCCCAGGCCTAAAATAGCTTTACATTATTATTTTACAGTTGTATTTTTTGTCTCAGTTATTCAGCCTCTGTGGGAGATATAACTTAGCCTTCAGAGAGGTCCTCAGTATTAGAGGCCAACAAGAACAGCTGATACACACTCATGCTTCAGTCTGCAGTGTAATGAGTTGAGCAGTTGCACATTTTTAAAATGCTGTGACACAGAGGTCAGGGGATGATATCCAGGGCAGAGCAGTTATGGAAGAGGATTTGGATCAGCTAGGTTTTAAAGCTGCTTATCACATTTAGGGGACTAAATGTAATTTTCCAGCTCCGATAAAATTAAATAAATGAAACAAGCCCTTATTTCACTTGAGATAAAACATAAAATTTTAAAATATTTAAAATCTGAAAGAGATTGTATTGTAACATTCAGTTCTCTTACCCAATATCTGATGCCGTGTAGATCCCATGTGTATGAAATATACTTTGTGTAGTCCCATAGATTTTCTTCATGTCATGTACTAGTCTTACAGTTAGGCATTTATTTCTGTATTCTGTTAAGTCAGGGTTTTCCCAGGTTGGGCAGGTCTATGTTTCCTCTGAATCAGATTCCAGTCTCTCTTAGAGCTGATACAGGAGATCCCCTGGTACTCCTGCCCGGACTTCACATGACAGCACAGTTACCCCTGCACCATGGGCATCTGCTCTGCCTCTAGGCACAAAGGTATGACAAGGTGGCTGCCACGAGAGAATTGAGCCTGGCTGATGCCAGTCCAGAGATGGATTTCTGGAATGCAAGACATGTCAATAAACTGTTGTTATTTTTTTTTAAAAGATAAATGAAATTGTATGATTTTACTAAGGACTGTCATAAGTGTGTTTTCATATTTTGTGCAAACCTGTAATTTTGTTAAGTTTGAAATGACCTGTTGAACAAAGGAAGAAGATGCAGGTGAGGCACTTCACATCATTTTCAGACCTCTAACCACATGCAGTTTGAGCAGCCTGCTGGGTGTTCCATGGGAAGGGGAGGCAGCCCAACTTTCCAAGCTAGGTGCCTAAGGAAAGTGGCTGCTGCTGCAGGACAATTACTTAGGTTTAGGTGAGAGCTGGATTTCAGCTGCACTTGATCACACCAGTGTCTTAGCATGGAGGGCCTCTTATACCACCTTGATTTCCTGCCTTGTAGCCCAGAGAATATCAGCCTGGGTGGGTGCTGACTCTTTTCTGGGCCAAAGCCATCTTCCCAGCTGAAAGGCAATTTAGAAATATAGAATCATAGAATTTGTAATTACTCAGATCAAAACAGGTACCCAAGATGCAGACAAACAGACGTCCTCAGCTCTGTGTGACTTGCTTAGTCCTGCTGTAGCACTTGCTTAAAGCTGGACTGATGAGGTGACTGAAAAGAAAACTCCATTTGATTTTTTAAGATATACACAGACTTTGGAGACTTCTGCCTCACTGATCTAAATTGTGTAGTGGGGAGTGGGCTATGAGTCATATTCCACATTGCTGCACCATAAAGGGGCTGCCTGCACATCTCTTAATTAATTCACACAGGTCTCTCTGCAACGTGGTGGGCTCAGCAGGTGACTGTTGAAAGGAATACCATGTCCCTCATGATTTCTGTTTTTGAAGTGGAGGGTAAAACCTATTTATTGGGTCATATATTCTTTAAATTCATAGTGTACCTATCAAAAAACTTAGGAAGGTTTGGGATGTCAACAAACTGCTGAAAAGTAGTGTGATCTACAACTAATGAAAGCTCAAGTTTTCCAGTGGAGAGGAAACGTTGCATTGAGTATTTTTTCCCCATTGTCCTGGAATTCCTTGTCATTCTGGTAAATATGCTCTGCCAATCTGTGAGTGCTTTAAACCTGTGATCTTGTTTCTTGGTATTCAAAGACAAGAAAGTATGAGAGGTGTGTATACAGATACATATATATATATATATATAACTTGAGGATAATTAAACACTTAAATTCATTGTTGATTTTAAAAAGATGGGCTGGATTCTGTTCTTTCAAGGGGATTCTCATACAGCTCTGTAGATATTTGCCACACTCTCTTGCATCTTCCTGGCCAACAGCTGTTCCTGTTACACAATGTACTCTCTGAAAACCTCATCTTTCCTCTCAGAGGGTTAAAACTATGTCATTCTGCAAGTGAAACACATCATTAAGATAAGAAAAAGACTACCTCTCTTGTTTTATTTTGTTTAAGTAGTCCACTTTGCCTTTTCTGTGCAACAATACCTTTTTTCCTATAATCTATTAAAATCTTAAGAATATTTTGTGTTTTCCAACTGGCAAAGGTGATTATGTTATCTTCTTCATTGCAAGCTTTCTTGGAGGCGTTGATTCTTTCATTACTTTTGTCTGTCTCAGTGAGGTGTACAAGTAAATAAACAGGGCTCCAAGATATGCTGCAGTGCAAATAGTACCATAATATTCGTTATGAAGTTTCATATTTATTCTGAAACCTCTCACAGGAGCTGACTTTCTCTACATTGCAACTGTTAAGAGAGACATGAATGGCTGTAGGCCTTGCATTACAGAAATTAATCTCAAATTCCAGTGATTGATCTTCTACTCAGCTTCAGCACGCTCCATCAGTCATAAAGAACTCTACAGGGATCATATATGTATTCTTTTCCTAGGAAGAAATAGCTTTCATCAAAATACATTCATACAGATTTTCCAAAGACTGCTATGTTTACTAGTGCTAATCCTCTGGGAAATTTGATTCCAGTTCCTCCTAATCTTTGAGATTCTGCCTTCAATTAATCAAAATTATAGAACATTTACATTTGCTGGTGATTTGCAAAGAAAATGTCTTTCCTAGGAAGTGGATGTCTCAGGTTAGCCTGGACCTGTAATGGAAACACTTGTGCAAATTAGTACTTTCAACTGAAGTAGCACCACCATTTAGCATTAGATACATGCATAACACTTTCTGAACAGTCCTGAAGCCAGGTGAAAAGCAGTCATAACATGCTTTGGAAATAGGCTTTTGTCTTTTCCATTCTTAAATACGTCTGTAGGACTAGTGGTGCCTTACCTAAAGTTAACACTGTGCAAACCTGTCTCTCTTAGAAGCAATGTTCAAATGATTGATTAAAATGTCCCATGTAAGGGCCCAGGTATATGGGACTGTGGCCCTAATGTTACCCATCTGGAGACACGGAGTGAGGGGTACCTTGCTGCTGCTGCTCTTTGAAACAGAGGAGAGTAATTGAATGTTGTAGCCCTCTGAGGAATGAGTAGATCCCATTCATTATGTGCCCTAAGGAGAAAGGTAATTTCAAGGTACTGCCTGATCTTCCTGACATAATGCATGCTGCACAGGCATTTAATGTTCTCTGCTCTGAAATGAGCCCTGCTTTCCAGAGTAAAGATGAATAGCCCCTCCCCCACCCAAAAAAAAATACAATGTGAAGAAACAAATCTTTCCAACAGATGCCATAAGCTATTCAATTATGAAACTCACACTGGTAATCATGTGCTTCCTAAACCGCTGTCAGAAAGAGCTGACACTGCCCCTGCTGTGATGGTCCCAGTGCCAGCCTGGGCAGCTGCAGGGCTGAGCAGACTCAGCACTGAGGCTGGGTAACAGAGTCAAGGAGCACGCAGTGAATTCACATGGAAGATATGGCCTTAATGGGGCTCTGTGTTTAACAGTTGTTTCTCAGAGGCAAGAGCAGGAGTTGAGGGAGGTATGATCTAGCTCGGTGCTGTTGTGCTAACTGTGATCTGGCAGGAGAAAGTTGTGCGTTATGGCTCTCCAGGCCAGCAATTCCTCAAGAAGAGCCTGAAGAGTGCTGGCAGATGCCTTGTATCTGCTGAAATTGCCTGTCATGGCATAGTCTGTATGAATGAAATCACTTGTTTCATCATGGAGAAATTATCACAGGTAATTACTATCTTGTGCTAATTATAAAAAAATATGAAACTTCTGGACGTCATCCCTTCACCCAAGGCACCTTTATGAAATGCATATTTCAGGTACATTGTCTTCCTTAAGTAGACACCCAATTGGTACATAGCTTTAAGAGGGAGACACCGTTGCCTCATAAAACTCAATGTCTAATAGCTATGGATAATTCATTGCAGGCACTGTGGGTCGGTGTGGCGGATGAATTTTGTATTTTATACTGTGACTGTACAATACAAACATGAAAAATAAGTGGGATAAAGGCAAATGGCTTGTGACCCAAATATTGTATAATATTTTCTATACAGATTAATGCCGCGGTCTGAAGAGGGGATGGGACACGAGGAAGGGTGCAAGTAGAATCCTTTATTCACACGTGCACGCTGTCTTTTATCAGCTCAGGAGGGGAAAGGGCCAGAACATAGGGCGGAGCATGAGACAGACAAGTGGGGGGACAAACCAGGATAGGGACACGGGCAAAAGGGGGAGGAGCGGGGGAAGCAGGGAGCAGGCAACCTCATGGCAAGCGTGGGCATGTCCAGGCTGTGCACTGTGTAATGTGAATACAATGAAACCACATAATAACAGTAAAGTCCATATAATAACTGTAAGGTCCATATAATAAAATCCTGTCAACTGCTGTATGTTTTTCTCCATGCCTGGAACTGTTCCCATCACAGATTAAGACCCACATTTTCAAAATCCTGTATAGCTACATAAATACCATTAGGAATAACTGCTGGAGATTGCTGCAGGTTTATAATATTCTCATTCCTGTTTATGCTTTCCTAGATCTGTTCTCATTATTTTTCTCCTCTACAGGGATACCTTGGTTTTCTCTTCTTCCTTTGATTTGTGACGTCTTTCAGTTCATTTGTTGAGTATTAGTATTTTTTCATCACTATCCCTTTTGCGGAGCACGTTTTTCCCCCATCTAACCTCATAGTCCTGATTTTCCTCCCACTATCCTACTTGACTTCTGTTGCTACCCTTTGTTTTCCTAGTATTTTTTTCTCCTAGACTGCAAACCACATCTCCTCACAATCTTCCCTCCTATACTCCCATTTGCTGACACTCATCCCCCATCCCCACATAGATGCCTGCTTTACTACTGCCTGGCACCTACTCACAGAAACTCCTGCTGCAGCATTTCATTCCTGTCCCCCAAGAGAACCTACAAGACATGCCGTTGTCCTCAGAGGCCCTTGCATACCGGGGTTCTCTCATAGACACCTTGCATTTTACCTCCAGAGACACATTGCCATTTTCTTGCTTTCCCTTGCTGTGAAAAACTCACCATTATCTTTTCATTTTCCCCATGTTCTCCCAGTCCTGTTAGTTTTACTCCAACTGACCCAAACAGTTCCATTCTCTGCCCTCATCTGCTCAGATGTGTCAAGCTGGATAAGAACTTTGAGCTGCAGCCGGCTCTCCACCACAAAACTACAACTGTTTCAGCAGGTCACGAGAGATTAATTTTCTTTTTCCTTTCATTTTCTTTTATTTTCTTTTAATGGGCAATATTTTACATCCTTGGAGGTGTGTTGTAGATGAACGCTTTTCAATGAGGATTATGAAAATCCTCAAATTGAAAGCACAAAGGAACAATTTTGTTCTTTCATTCTCCAGAACCTTGTGCTCACCTTCATCTGGGACAGGCTGATCGGAAATCCCCTGGTTACACAGTAGAGACTCCTGACTTCTCCACAGCAGCGATCTGCCCCAATATGACTTTTTTAAAAAATTAATTTAGTTCTTTCTTTTATGTGCCTGCTTCTCACAACATTTTGCCTCTTTCTTAAATCCACTTCACAAACTAAAAGGGAAATACATTCAGTGACTACAATGTTCCACTTGTGCATTTTGTTTCATATGCACGATGAGTCATGGTGTTTTGAGTAGCTGTAGAGATACTAGATACATTTTAATTCCCCCAGTTGGAAGTATAAAGTGTAGGGCTCTGATGAACTAGGGAAAAATTCAACATTAGAATTTAAATATTTGCATGTGCCTCTTTCAGTGCTTTGGGGTGAGAGGAATGGAAATCCTCAAGCATTTGCAATGTAAATCACATTTGGAAATTGTTTGAGTTTACCCAGCTTGTGAAACTGTCAACTCTTGACATTTGACAATGTTCTTGAACTCTGTGGGGGCTAGAACAATCAGGATTTACTTTGGTTGTGAGATGCACCTCTATACTTTTTCAGCAGTGCTGTAAGACTGTGACACAGTGCCCCAGCATAGGCTGTGGAAGACCCCAAAGCTCTGGGTTGGGTGCGTGTTGCACACAGAGCCTGTGCAGTTGCAAGGCCTGTGCACTGTGCAACCCCTCTTCATCCCTCTTTCTCTTTAATCCCACATTTCCACAGAAAACATGCACAGTCCTATGGGAGAGCAGGCATCTTCACAGCCAGGAGATGTTTCTACAAAAACAGAGGTATTTTATGGAGGGGGACTGATGCCTTCCTTATGACTACATTGTAGCTGCCTCAGTTGTGTTAACTGGAACAGAGTGTTTTAAAATACTAAGCTGCTGTTTGTCCACTGCCACTCAAGTGATGCCCCTATGGGAATATGCCATTACCTTCAGATAATTTGTATGATAGAATGACATGGAGTGTGAAAGAGAGTAAGGAACAGTGATGGGGAAGGTTCGTACTCTCCCAAATTCTTTGTCCCATTGGATTCTCTTAAGGAAGGGAGTTGAATTATCACCGGAAACCAATTTTCTTTCCAGACAGCCCTTAAGTGTCAACCAAACTTTGACTTTTAAGTGCCAACTTGAGGTCTTTCTTTCTGCATCTTCTACCCCATCTTTATTGCACATCTTTATTTGGAAGCTCTACATAGGACAGGTTCTCTCATGAATAAGTCTTTAATTTAAAAGTAGTTTTTAATTTTTAAAAAATTAAAATGTAGCTCACCAACTGAAACTTCTAATTTTTTCTGGACAGCCAATGCTATTTTAGGAGCCACCTTCATAATTTTAGGGTAGTGTGAAAACTGAAATATGTTTCAGATCATGTCAGGACTGTCAGATTTTTCTCAAACTGATATCATAACCATTGCACTAGCAAAAAAATGCCATATAACCTAATTGCATAATAATTCTTTTTAAGAGGATGTGGTAGTTTTTAGTCTAGGCCTTCCTTGGTGACCAGTTTGTTACCAAGGAAGTGCCCAGATTTATCTGGTATTCCCTACGATTTTTACATAAGTCGGGGTATAAGAAGAAAGGAGGAAAGGCCTTCTCTCTCTTTCCTTCTGGTGGCTTTGGAGGTGCAGGTTCCCTGCTGTTGAGTCTGTTGTGTTGGGGAGCGAGGCCTGGTGAGGCCTTGTCGACCTTGGGAGATGGAGGTTGCCGGCGGTCGTTCCAGCGCGACTTTCTGCTGTCCCAAGGAGAGTAGTAAGATATTCTTTTGCTAATTCTTTTAGTTACTACATCTTGGGCTATTGATCATATATATTTTATTTTGGTTTTGTTCTTTTTTTCCTTCTCCCTTCCCTTTCCCTTTTCCATTTGAAATTGTATATATGTTTCAATTGTATATAACTGTAATATAAGTGTAAATATATTTATATATTGCTTTAGCTGTCTCTCTCTTGTTTCGGTTCTCATGGTTATTTTTTTCTTTTCCCTTGGTTCAGGAGGTGGGGGGAGTTTTTGTGGTGAGGTTTGGAGACTTGGCAGGGAGCCAGCTTCAAACCATATCAGAGGATTATACTGAAAGGGATTTAATGATATGTGGAATCAAGAACTATATGAAATAACCATAGTGAAAAGCAAGAAACTGTAGCATTGCCCAATATATTTCTGTAAAGTCAAAGCATAGGTAAATATGCCATGGAAAGAGTTTCAAATGAACTTTGAAATTTTAAATTTGTTTAATCTGTAAACACAGTGAAATTAAGGGGAAAGGAGCATGCTCACACACTTCTCTGTTCACCTGACAGGATACAGAACAATGTCATGAGGACTTAATCTGAGGAAAAAAGCAATTAACCTACCTGTTACCACAAATCATAGAATTAACTCCAAATTAAGTGGATGCAAACCAGAAAACTCAAACTGGTTACTTTAGGATAACTTCATTATGGTGAATTATTTAGTCTTCCTTCTACATAAAATCTGCTGATTTTACAATCCTTCTAAGAACATAGATGCTATCTGATTGAACATATTATTTTATTAACGTGTGTAGCTTTTTTTTATTTTAATGTACAAGCTTGTTCATCAAAAATATTTTTATTATGCAGGGCACAGAATATTTGACTTATAGGCATTTCAATATGTGTAATATTTAATTTTAGTTTTATTATGAAATATAACAACCATTGTCAGTTTAAAAGCTTGACACTTCACACTGGTTATCCTACTGTTCCTAAATGAAGATTTATTGTTACATATAATTGAGCTGGCAAACATAAACATGCAGTCTTTCATTTTCTAATGTATGCTATAGCAGGGTGAAAGTCTAAAGTTTCACAAAGACAAATGTTGCTACAAAAGATCAAAACCACCACTGCTAAATACAGGATTTATGATGCCATTGATAAATGAAGTACACCAAAAGAATTAGGAAAAATGATTAAGAAAGAAATCCCCTTCTTTCAACTCATAAGTAGTAGGAAGAGAGAACGGATTCAAAGGAGAAGTGCCAATCCTTAAATCATTAAGGATTTTAATTGCTACATGAAATTACTAAGTACCTAATTAAAAATTCTTTTCAAAATTCATCTTCATTGTATAAAAATACATGGACATCAATTTAAAGACAGTTTTGATCCTGATATTCTTCTGGTGAGTCTCTTAGGTTTAACATGAATGCTAGTAAACATTAAATGTAATAAGAACAACTAACACAGATCCTTTTTCAAGCATAAACCTTCAAATTCTTGTAAACCAGATGTATTATTTATTGGATTCTTTTCCTCACTGAAACTCATGGTGTGTCAATTTTGAGTGCCCTAATGTTTTACAGACAATCCAGTACAATTTATTTTATTGAACTGAATAAGACTGATGGGTGTATGATTCTTCCACCTGCATGTAAATCAGTGAATTTAAAGACTTTGTATACCTTACAAGAATCCCAGGCATTTTCAAGTTAAGGTCCCATTTGGTGGGTGGATGGCTCTTGACAGTACAGCATGACAAAGTGACTCATGTTAGAAGAGGCCTCTGGAGGATATCAGGTGCAATCCCTGCTCAAAGCAGGGTCACGTAGCAGGTTACTCAGACCATGAGAGTTGGATTTTGATTGTCTCCAAGCACAGAAACACCACAGACCCTTTCATATACTGACATATATTTTCCCTCACATCTAGTTGGAATTTCCCTCCTTCCATCTTGTATTTGTTGCCTCTCATCCTATCCTGGAACATGATGGAGAAAAGTCTGACTCTACCTCCTCTGCAGCCTACCTTTCTTTTCTTATGCTGAATAAAACCAGTTTATTCAACATATGTCAAGTTTTCCAGTCACGTGAGTGTCTTAGGTGGATTTCTCCCCATAGGTCATTGTCTTTCGTATACTAAGTAGCCCAACACTTGTTAACCACCAAGAGTTCACAAGTGCAGATCTCTGCTGCAGAGAGAGATAAATAACAATCTGAATCCCAATAGCAGTTTAAAAATATGTTTTAATATCTGATAATAATTGTTATGTTTTATTTAATCATGTAAATATGCCATACAGGACCCTTTTCTATCTATGATGCATCATAGATCCCACAGCACACTCTGGTCATTGGTGTCCTCAGACAAATGTGCCTTTCCTTGTGGAGCTGGGCCATAAACATTGCAACAGATGGAAGAAGGAAGCAATTCCATAGCTCATGATGATCTCACTCCTTATTTGTGCAATTACGTTGACACTGATGGAATTATGAAAAAAAAAATAGTAATAGAATTGTCACCGTAGTTGGACAAAGTCCTTCATGACAAAAGCCTTATCTCTAAAAGTGACTGATAGCGTCTATGCAGGAAAAGAGCACAGAAAAAAAACATGGTATATCTCACATTAAAATTTCTTCCGAACACATGAAAAGTGAGAAATATTGCATTAGCTCCTTGTAAATCTGTTGAAGTAATTTCTCTAAGATAAAACAAAATTGGATAGAATTGGAACTCTACTGAAGACATTGGAACTCTATTGAAGACCTTTCAGTAGATTTGTCTGGCAATTTATCTCCATAATTCTTCATCATGAGTTGCCAACTAATCTAGAATGAAAAAATTCCAGAAACACAGAAAAACAATCTTTATCAATTTTTTTTTTTTTTAAAACTCAGGCTGAACAATTTTGTCTAAGGATGCAATTCATCTACTCCAACTTCCAACATTTAAAATTTAAATATTAGGTCTGGGCTAATTATTCTAGAAACTACCTCTAGAAGAAGGTTTATTTTATACTAAAAAATGATATGTCAATGAATTGCCATGTCTATGCCTTTCTCCATTGATTATACAAACAGCTCAAGGTCACTAGATCAGACACACAAGTTTAAATTTTAGATGCCTATAATTTAGGAAGGTGAATATCAACATAAGTTTCACAAATTCTACTTAATGATGCAGAGTACATGTTTCCACCAAGAAAAGCCTTTGGGAAGTCTGTCTTTCTGATGTAAAATAAAATATATTGGAAATGGTTTCATTTACCACTAATAAAATTTTTTTGGGGATCTTACCCTGTGTGGGATGAAAAAGCTATTTTTATATTAATCTGTCAACCACAGACTTTTGTGCAGTAAATTTATCAGAGCATCTTCTAAATTTTAAAGATACAAAAGCATTAAAACACTAAGATCACTTAGTTCTTTATATTAATAATACAATGTTATGAAAAGTTTCTTTCTTTTTCTGCATTAGCATATTTTCCTATGAGCTTACAGACTGCAAGTCAGTGTCAGTAAAACCTGATTTTATCGTTTAAAATAGTTTCTTTACTGAATGAATATGATACAGTGCCAGTAAAATGCAATGGAAGATTGTGTTTATGATACATTCCTCGTTCCTAACATGAAGCCAATAGTTCAATTTGTAACTAAAAGTAATTTTTTTTTATTCCATGGAAGTTTCCTCACATCATTATTCCCAAGTACAAGTGAACATAGGGCAAAGAATTGGTTGAGAGAAAAACTTGGGAGTGATGGTTGATGAAAATCTCAACATGAGTAGGTAACATGCTGTTGCAGCCCAGACACTCAACCAAGTCCTGGTTGCGTGAAAACAGCATGGCCAGCAGGTCAAGAGAGGGAATTCTCCTGTTTACTCTTCCCTTGTGAGATCCCATCTGCAATGCTGTGTCCAGCTCTGGGGCATCCAAGAAAAATAAGGTATGGACCTGTTGGAATGAGTCCAGAGGAGGACCAATAAGTTGATCACAGGGTTGGAGCACCTCTCCTGGGAAGACTGGATGAAAGAGCTGGGGCTGTACAGTCTGGAGAACAGAAAGCTCAGTGTAGACATTAGAGCACCTTCCAGTACCTAATAGGGGCCTGCAAGGAAGCTGGAGAGGTACTTTTCACAAGGCCATGCAGTGATAGAAGAAGGGAAAATTGCCTTAAGGTGAAGAAAGGAAGGTTTAGATTAGATATTAGGAAGAAATTCTTTACCGTGTGGGTGGTGAGGCACTGGAACAGGTTACCCAGAGAGGTTGGGGATGCCCCATACCTGGCAGTGTGCAAGGCCAGGTTGGATGAAGCTCTGAGCAACCTGGTCTAGTGGAAGATCTTCCTGCCTATGGCAGAGGGGTTGGAACTAGGTGATCTTTAAGTCCTTTTGAAACCAAACCATTCTATGATTCTATGACTTTATGATTATCATGCTATTTGAGGACTGGAGCTTGATGTTGGGAAAGAAATTGAAGGGCAGGAAAATAGACAGGTATTTTTTTTCTGTATAAATTCTCAGGAAACCACTATTTGCATGCAGTTAAGTGCAAAAACAAATACATGTTCCTCAGTTTTCCTATCAAGTCAAACCCTGAACTCAGGTTGTTAAATATTAATAATTCCTAGGAGAGCATTCTGGGTCCATGCTAGAGAAAAGCTGCTGCTACACTTTCATGTAGGATTGGACTCTCTGCTGCTGTGCATACACCCTGATCTGCATGCCTCCTGAGATGTGTGCTGATACTGTTGGTATGGGGGATTATAAGGAAATAATTTCCTTCTCTTTGTCTGAACTCCAACAGATTATATACACAGAGCTCACTAGTCTATTTGCACATGTTCCCTGTGTGCTTTGAAGTATTATTTCAGTGATAATAATGAAGGAAAACAGATACTGTGTTCCCTTTTCAGAATGGTGGGGTTTTTATTAACACTGGTGCACAAGATGCAAACAGACTTGTCTATCTCGTATTGGCCTCTTTAGCCACTAGTGCGCTTGTAACAAGTGTGGGTAGAGCCCTTCCCAAATCTTTGTTTGTGAAGCCTAGCCATGATGATGGTGCAGAAGAAGTGCAAAGTCCTATTAAGTCAATAAAAAATAAGCTTTCACTTTTTTTTCCTTTTTAAATGACACAATATTTTTCTTATAGGTAGTTTGGAAGAGTATCATTGGAGAGGGTGTGAAAACTTGACAGCATTAAATATGTCAGACGCTCACAGGAATACACTATATTTTCTTTTCTTTTGCTTTATTATCTGATATCTGGTATCTGTCTTTGCAGTTTAGTAAGTAGGGTAGTTCATACACATATTCCACCATTTGGATGTTTGCTTTAGATAAAAATATATTATCCAAGTTAGATTACATTTCGTTCAGCTACAAAAGAAAAGTAAAATTATGATATAAGTTCAATAAAAACTGCTGTGGCCAAGACAACTTTTCATATACACTTATTGTTAAGTTTTGCATATCTTGTTACTCAGAATGTGAGATGGACTGGCAATAGTCGAAGAAATTGTGTGTGCCTTTCACAGAAATAAAGATAATAGACATGAGGTATCATTTCAGTTTATCTTTCCCTTTTTAATTAAAAACATCCTGCTATTAGAGATAAGTGGCACCTCATCTGAATCAATTTATGAATAGAAGAAATGAGACTGTTCCCTGCAACTCTGAGCCAGAAGCGATAAAGGATTTACTGTAAAGTGTCATACATATATATACAATGATAATGCTCTTAAATTCACTGCTTTAAGTGCAAACTTTATATCCTTTTAAGATACCTCTGATTAAAAAATAAACCAAAAACCAAAAACTTTTTTATATATTTGGTACTCCGATTTATTTATTTTCTTTAGAAAAATGTACTACCTTTAGGTTCTAAAAGAAGGGGTAAGAAGCTTGCTTAATTTCACCATATCTTGCTAGTTCTTTAATTTTTTTGCCTTTTGTCATGTTTGCAGCATGTAATCTATTACTGGATCTGCTTGTTGAATTAAGGGAGAAAAGGGCTGCAAAAATTGAGTCTCACCTACTTTTATGCCCCCATACTCTATTCCTATAGACTATTACAGTATTGAGAGCTTTGAAACATATCAGTGTTCTTAGTAGAATAATTTAAGCTGTCTGTCCAAAGCCAAGATGTTTTCCCCATCCTTCCAGCTCCACAAGACAGTCTAGATATTCTAGAAGTTATTCTAATATTCAGAAGATATTCTAGATGCTTTTCTTCCCTGGTCTAAGGCACTCTCCATGGTGTATCTACAAGGTCTGTAGAGGCCCTCCCATGGCTAACATATTCACATCACTAGATGATTTCCATATAAAAGATATCCTTGAAACATGGCTATAGAACCAGTTCTCTGTGCCTTTGTCCACTTAATATCCTTCTGCCAGCAGTATTTGCTGCTTACAGGGCAGAAAAAATCAGGCAGATATTCAGATATTTGTGAACTGCTTCTAACAGTTTAGCCACTACCAAGGAGGGCCTAAGGCTCTGCCATTCACCACTGAATATAAAGGGGATGAAACAGGTGATTGATGATGTGGTTAAATGCAGTGTGGTCATGCTTAGAAATTCATTTGATATCAACAAGATTGAAAATATTAAAAGGTAACATTACCATGCTACCTGGATCTATACTACTCTGCTGAGTGCTCCAGGACAGGTGCCTTTCCTCTTCCTCTGAGGTGTGATAGGAAAAAGTAGGGCATCGCTTGCCAGACTCAGCAGTGATGGGTGAATGGGTAAAAGTGCACCACTCTGTTTGCAAGGGAGCTGCAACGTCTCCCTTGCACAAGGAGAGATGAGATGCTGTACTCAGGATCCTGTCCTTTGCAGGTAAAACAGTGGTCTGATTTGGACAGATGAATCACACTCATGTAATCTAAGATGTATGTTGCAGTTTTCCTCTGTATGTGGATTCAAGAGTTCATAGGCTCTGTACAGCCCTAAGGTACAGAACCAAGACTTTTCAGCTCAGATTGTAGAAGTCCCAGTGTTAGACAAGAAATTTTTATAAGATGTTCTATAATTGTTGAGTTTACATGCATAAATATGTGAGTACATTCAAATACAACTACTTTAAAAATACATTTCTGAACATATTGCTATTGAGGTCAGGAGTTAAAACCAAATATTAGTTTGATCCTACACTGCCTGAATGAGTAATTTCATTAATCTTATAAGTATCAAAATACTTTTATCAATTGAGCTAAAACACAGAAAAGGTCACAAGCAATTTTATGTCACAGTTGTATTTAGTGAGAAACAATTTTCATATGAGGCTCCTCTATCCCTCCCCTTTGACAGATGAGTACCAGTAACTATGACCAGCAACAGCTAACCCCTGCTTCTGAAGTGCTGGAGTGCAGTCTAGCCTTTCCTATGTAAAGCAGGGAGTTCAGGCTTGAAGCAAAACATGCTGTAAATGTTTTTATTGCCCAGCTAGCATAACCAGAGAATCTCAGAAGCCAGCAGAATATTAGCTTGGCACAACTAAAGTATTGGGGAAAATCAAAATTTTGCCCAGTGAATTTGCTTACTATATAAACCAGTACAAAATTTGCCTCAGTAGTAATAAAAGAAATGTAGTCATGCCATAGACCTGACACAGATGGTCACCCATACTAAGACCACGGTTCCCAGCATGCTTTTAATTTGGGTCAGATAGCACATTAGCAGGTGAATCGCAGACTGGTATTCAGGATGGACCAGGACCCACTCCCAGTAGGAAGCTTGTATGAACTACCCTACAAAGAGGGGATTTAGGAATTTTGTGTCAGAGTGATATTTTGCTGTTGCAGGTCTGGACTTTTCTCTGGACTACTTTTTTGTTTTAGAAGTAAGGAATTTGTTTTACTCAGTTTTACTCCTTTGCAGGGAGGAAGAGGAAAGGGTTTCCCCTTGTGCCTTAAATGGCAATGTTTCCAGAGGGAAATCCTCCAAACTCCACCGTGACTCTCCATAACAGTTCCAACCAGGCTTTTCCCAGGGATATGGAGGTTGTTCCACCTTTGAATGGTAAATTATCTTCCTTGACTCATGTGAATGACCCAGTGCTCTACGGGAAATGGACCAATGTGCCATCTGTTTGTAACCAGGCACGACAAGTCTCAGCCCAGGGCCAGAGATCCCTGCAACCCAGCTAACCCATCCGTCCATCCTGAGTGATGACAGAGTTCCTGTTACCATGGTCTGCATTCACCTAGTGCATGTGCTGTTTCTCTTCCCATTGCACTCCAGAGGGCCCTGACAGCTAAGGTGTTTTAGAAGTGCTCATCAGTGGTGGGATGGCCACCATTGGCCTCAGACCCAGCACTTGGCTGTGTGGTGCTTTCTTCTTCTCCCCCTTCTATTTCTCAAGACTGTTTTTTTAGCTTACATACTTTTTTGAAGACATAATGGTCTCATTTGCATTTCAGGACTATTGAATTTCCTCCATATGTTGGTCACAAATTGAAATTAACAAACTGGTGCATTCCAAATAGGAGACGAACACATACCTACTCCAGGATAAACATCTCAGGAACAGCAGCATTGCAACACTGGGTGCAGCAGCAATCCCACTTTTACCAGTCATGCTGTTACACTCAAAATCTTGTTTATGAGCTAAGAGGAAGCACACCCTGCATATATGTGTATACAGTCAAGAAGTTATTGTTAGTATATCTGAAATCTTAAGAACTTAATGATTACTGTTCCATGTCTAATTGTTATAGAAAATTGAAGAACACTAAGGTAGAATACTTCTGAATAGAAAAGGGCTCAATAATGTAGTTGATATTGTTATATGCACACTTCTTAGTTTCCACCCCCTTCTCCTCATGAGATGTTTACCTGTCCACGGTTCTTCTTATCCTAAGGTGCTGTTATGGTGAGTTATCAGCATCAGAAATCTTTTCTCAAATGGATTATGACGTTCATGTTGTTGGTTTGTTTTCCTTACTCCAGGATCCGCCTGGACTTACTTTTATGTGTTTTCTAACACCTAAAAGGTTCTTCCTTGGTGGGCAGCCCTGTATTACACTGGATTATATCGTATATTATGGCTTTTATGTATGTTAGATATTATTTCTTTGTTCTCTTTGTTACTCTTTTCATTAACTGACCATGAGGGGGTCATTTGTACCTGAGGGGTCTCTATTTTTAAGCTTGTACCTCATCTCTTATTATCCCATGACTGCAGTGCACTATGTTGCATCCAGTGTCACTGCTTCTCAAGGCCTCTGCTATCATACTGGACTTGTATTTCTTTACACTACATCACTTTGCTAGAGTTATATCATTCTCTACAGCATAATTGTTTGTTACTGCTAGCTATATAAAATTGTGGTTGTACCACACAAAGATAACAAGAGGAAAACAAATTAGAGAAATTACTGCCACAGCTAAAGCAAGTAAACTAAAACTGCAGGCAGGTCAGGAAAAGTTCAGACTGAGCAGGCCTGACAAGCCTTATTCCTGAGGATTTACAAGTCCATTACAAAGCTTATGGTCTGTTACTGGCTACTTGCAGTGGTAATACTGTACTACAGGGGTACATGTGTTTGCATTCTTTGCAAGAGTGCTTATAGCCTATATATCAAAGCACTTAAGGTATACTAGTCTTTTCTCTGATATATTCTGATGCCTATATACATCAGGACAAATTGGAAATGTTACCTGAAGCATAACACTGGCAACTGAAGCATGATGACCTGGAGGATGGGCAGGAGTAGAAGCATATCTTGCTGCCATTCTGGTGGAATGACACAGGTCATATCTCAGTATAATGTAACTACTCTTTGCAGGTGGGGGAAAGACTGGAAGTGGTTTTACTTCAGAAGGTTAAATGTTTCTTAGTGCTTTCTGCAATAGTTGCTGTTACTGATTTTATGGTCAAATAAATGCTAGGAAAATATAACAAAATATTAATCTGTGGGTAAAAGAAAAAGTCACCCTTGGAAGTCCTGGCAAAAAGTCATGTCTGGACAGTCTATTCACCTCTTTATAGTTATGGATATCAACTGGAAGCTAAATAAGTGTCTGACACCCATTGGTACCTGAGAGATTGTACATGATACATGACACAGATAGGAGCAGCCAGTATTTCTCAGCCTCTGAGCTTCTGGGGCCTTTAAGAAGGGAGGATATAGTAAAATTTTCTTGTAATGCAATAGGAATCATTGCTTGATCATGAAGTCTGAGAAGGGATTTCTATTCTATATAGTTCTATCCTTCCTCATCTGGAAAACGTATAGAAGAGCAAGGCTCTTCCTATGTGCCTCAGAGAAGGGGATCAGAAAAAAATATTTCTATTTGCTTGCGGTTTTTACAAGAGCAGAAACAATTTGATTCACCCACGTCAGTTTTGGCTCTCGTGGAAATTGAATTCTGTATGTTAATCTGTCCACACTCTAAATATAAAGCAGAATCCCTCCACACGTATATTCCCACTCTCTGGGACTTCCACTGGTTGTAGTCCAGAACTGTAGGTCAGGACAAGAAGATTGATGGTGTTACCCAAATAAATTAAATTAAGAGGTCCTGATCCAAGAGTTATTGTTTGTGAATCCCATTACAACTAAAGCATTCATCCTGACAGAAGGGTCTAAAAAGCCTAAAGAGATTTCTGTCCTTCCTCCTTCATTTTCTGACAAGTAAAACAGCTACAGTGAATGGCTAAAGAAGGTGAGGGTATCCCTGGAGACTGAAAATCAAATAAACCTGGGACAAATGTCTGGAGTCTGATGTCATCTTTGTTGGTTATGCAGTCTGATTGCAAAATACAGTGCAATTTGAATGCTCTGTTCAAGAGACAATTGGGTTTGGAATAACAAAAGCGTGGTAGAATAGGGATTACCTGTAATTTTCACAGTGCTTTCCTAGTCTGCAAAGTCCTTGGTGCAGTGTTTCTCCCACAGTCTGTAACTTCGTTGAATCAGAAAACGTAATGCATGTGAACATGCATTCTGTGGCAACAGAACAAAAGTAATTTATTCACATTGGTATTACATCAAAAATCTAAAGTCATCTGAAAAAGTTTCTGAAGTGTTTTGTGTTTTCTGGGATTTTTGGGGTGTTTTGGCAGCAGGGGCATTTGTTTCTTTTTTTAAATCTGCAGTTTACTAGTTGCAAAAATAGATGCCTGAGAACAATTAGGTGGAAAATATGAAACACATCTCTTAGATTAATTCATTGTTCTACTTGTAAACATCCGTTGGAGTATCACATCCTGGAAAAGCCACTCAGTTTTGCTATATACAGAGCTTAAGGTTTGCTAGTTCCCATGCACTGGCAGACCATAGTGGCTTTGTGTGCACATACAAGAAACACATCTTTCTCTCACAGTCAGATATGTAAAGAGTAAACATACAGCTAGAATCAGGAAATAAATTTTCTCATGTTATTAGCCATTAACCATGACTTTTTTGCAACATAATCAGAAATGAAAATAATCAGCAAGAAGATGACCATAAATTGCATGCAGGTACATGTTCCAAAACTAGTGAATTAAGTCTTGCATCTCTCACAGTTATTTCCTTTATAATATTTGCACAAAACCAGTTTTAAGGGAAATAAACCATTTGTATTACATAGGTTTTTCCTTTCTTCTCCTTTTGCCTTCATCTCTATTCCTCTGCATATCTTTCTCAAGTCACTAGAAGACATGCAAATGTTCACTTAGAAAAATATAGACCTGTAAGTCTCTTATTTCCTATTTTTATTGTATTATTCTAAAGAGACTGACTCTGCTGAAGAAGTAATAACATTCTTTATGCCCATGACAGGAATTGGGTTATTTAGATTCTTTGGAATAAATGCTCAGCCTTAATACAGTTTTGCCTTAATTCAACCTCTCTAGGTAATAAAGCAGTTTCAGATTTCAGAGTCAAGGGAACCACGCCAGCAGGGCCTGGTGTATGACAAAGGAAAGAGAAAGAGAGTAAGGCTGCTGAAAAAAAAAAAAAAAAAAAAAAAAAGAGTAGTTTCTTTAATTTTATTCTGTGTATATATCTATATTATTTATATATACATACAATCTTTTGTATTATATATACACAGTGAAAGCCTGCTTTTAGAAAAGTGAGGTAGTTGTAACATGCAAATTCACAAACTAACAGAAACTGGACATTCGGATGGAGATATTTACCTTGTCTCAAATGTCATCCTGTTGTTTGTTTACAGACTGATTCTTAGACTTTGATTTTCCTCACTTTGGTCAGCTTGTATTGTGTCAGAATAATCATTCCTTTGCTTAAACATCCTCACAAAGAATGATGTGAAATCTAATGGGCATATACACCTCAGTTAAATATTTCATATTATTTGTATGTGTATTTGACTAACAGATGCAGTGCCTTGTGCTCAGCATAGGGCCAAATTTTATCCAGATTTTCATACACACTGAAACATGCACTTACTGTGTGTTAATCAATATTATGTTTGCAGATCAGAATAATTCTAATTTCTTAGGTGAAGGTGTGGCTATATTATTATGATATAACGATACTCCACTCGGCTTGTTGAGGGCGTGCAGCCAAATCTCTTTATTTCAAACAAAAGTCCCCCTTTTAACCCCTCCGGAGGACGCGTGACCGCCCGGGCAATGGCAGCATAGCATACACTGCACATGTGCCCCTGTCTAGGGACTCCAACTCCCATGATGCATCTCTTGCATCAAGGTGCTTGAAATACAATTTTAAAAATCCTTTATTTTCTTAAGGAGTTGTGCAAATTCAGACGGAATCGGCACAGAATTAAAATAAAAATCTCTAAAAGTTGAGAAATTATCAGACTGTCTAAAATATCTCGTTTAAGTCTACATTTGATGCTTTAACCTAGAAAAAACTTGTTCTTTCTGCAAGATCTGTGCTTAAATAATTCCTTGTTAGCTGTAAATCTCCAAGTTCTTCTTTTTAGCTATGACAGCTAAGAAATACTTTCTTTTCTTTGTTTCTCCTTTACATTCCTCCCATTCATTACACACTTTCTACAATATCTTCAGACTACAACTTAGATGGCATTTTAATTGTAATTGTTAATTAAAATAAAGAATTCTTTAAAAGGAAGTTAAAGGGAAATTTAATGTAAATGAGGTTGGTAATTTCATGGACCATCATCTGAGCTGCTATAAAACGCTGATCAACAGGAAAAAACCCTGCAATTTTTATAAGTCCCCTCTCCATTGTACTGAGTGTTATAGTCACTGCTGCAGGTGTAGAACTGAAAGCTATTGAATGATGAAGACCAAATATTATCATTTGGCTTCAGAATTTGCAGCACAGAGAAGTCATTCACTGCATCCCCGTGCTCAGGCCATGGATGTGTGTTTTAAAGGCTCACAGATTTTCAGCTTCCATTTTGACACCCTTACAGGATTTGTTGATTCCTATAAGAAATAACATTTTTAATATTTGTCCTGTAGTCCAGCATTTTGTTTATAGCCCTACTCTCAGTGTAGTGTTTCTCGATAGACTGTGTGCTTTTAACACCTGTTCATAACTTTTTTATATTGTGTTATGGAATAAAAAGTTTATTGCAAAGTTACAATTATTTCAGCTGACATTAAAAAAAGTCTGTGCCAGTTTAAGATTAATCAACGACTCAGAAAAAGGACCCTCTCTTTAATTTAATAGTAGTATAAGTGGGAGATCTGGCACAGAAACAGACTGAGGGATTTACGTTAAAAAAAAATCACGGTTCCAGTACACATATCAGAAATTCCAAAATTACCTAAGGTTTTATTCACAGACTGTAGACAGAGCAAACATCTATACAGAAACCAAGCAAAACCTATCTCACCAAGGCATTTTGATTTTGGTCCCAGGCTTCTTCAAAATCATACACAGGCAATTAATAAGAGGTAAAAGAGGATTGTGAGACTTTTAATGCAAGTCTTACTATTAAAAAACCATTTTTGTATTTTACTATTATTATTATTATTATACAAAAGTATAAGTACTCTGGTATTTGATAGAGAGGTGTGGCTCCAGAAGCTAGCACTCAAGTTTCTTCATAGGTATGGCTAAAGGCAGAGACATCGTTAAGCAGATTTTGAAACAGCATCACCCCACTCCTTTGAAAATACCTTTGGGATTATTTCAGTAGCACCTTGCTGATGTTGTAACAAAGAAAATAGTTAGGTCAGAGACATTAACATTGCTTTGGCTATGCTATTTCTGTTGCATGACTAAGCAACCGACCCCATTAAACTAATCCAGGGCTTGTGTTTCCCCCAGTTTTGCAGATCATGTGGCACATCCTTGGAGATCCATAAATAAAGCACTACAGAACAAAGTTTCTTTTTCTTTTTCTTTTTTTTTTTTTTTAAGCAACAGCTTCTTTATCACATATGACTTAAGATGTCAGTTCTGAAAAGTGACATAAACTTGCTCAACTTTGAGCAACTGTGTGGTGCCACAGGATTCAGCAGGGATTTCTCGTGTGCTGAAGGTGAGGCTTTTGGAGTCTGCTGAATTGAAACCTCACCTGACATTTTTATGTACTGGATTGAACCTCAATATATGCTTGTTTCAGTCAAATTAGCACCTGATTTCCAGCAGCAAGTCTGGAGAACAGTGAGGTTGAAATCAAACTGCTTTTATGAGACTGATCCTAATCACTGGTGTTTTGGAAAAGTAAAGTCATCTGCAGTCTTAACTACCTATATTAAATCCAGTGTTACTGGATCTCAGTAAGTGCCACTTACTCGGGACACTAATTATACATAGCTGTAGCTATAGTTTAAGTGATTCAGTTTTATATTATGGCTAGGTCCCTTTCTAGTCTTCCCTCACTCACAGTAATAGAAAATTGTTCATAAGCTTCTGAAATGCTTGCTATTGCTGGATCTGGCTGCACACTGGCAGATAGAGACAGTACTCTTAACTCATTCATGTGTTAAATGGATGTTCCGATATCTCCTTCCTCCTAATATTAATGCATTAGATCTACTCAGTAAATGTACTTTCTTGATTCTACATCATAATTGATCAGGAATATGTTTCTTGATTTTTCATAGCTACTTGAGAACTAATAAGATTATGCTTTCAAATGTTCTCTTTCTGAGAGTGTTGTCTAGCATTTAGAGCAGAGGATAGGCAAACAGTAATCTTAAATTTAAATCCAAACATTTATTTTTTGAATGTTTTGTGACACAGTCTTTCTTTCCTTCGATTTTATTTCTCTCAATACACACTGTATAATTGCATCATCTAAACATGTTTTGAATCATCATTGACTTATAAAGGCAATTGAATATTCTGTATACTTATGCTCTGAGAATACTACCATTGATAATAACGAGAGATTATTGCACTGTGTCAGAGTCCTGGCTCATCTGAGGCCTACTGACCTACTTTGACCACAGTTGGAGTGAATGCGATGTGTTTCAGCAAACATTCAATGCTGTGGTAAAAATAGGTTGTATGCTCTTTCCTTTGTTGCCACTTCACCAGCAGCTCTGCAGGTACATGTCTGTCATTCATCACATACCTGAGCCTTTCACAATTATCTTTGTCACACCAGAAGCTGTTTTCTTCTATCCTGTTCTATCTGAAATGTGTGAATGAGTACAGCTATAAGTACCTGTTTGATGGGCACAGCAATCTGTGTTCAAAAAAAGAATCTTTGGCCCAGACAGCAAAAGACTCACCCAAGTACTTCTGTGTAGTTGTTCCTATGCTAATTCCACCTCCTGTATTTTCTCAGCTGCACTTGCACAATACAGTGACAGCAGAAATATCTTCTAACAAAGTATCTCATCCCTTAATGTGCTGCTGGTCCTGGCAGCTGGCAAATTACCAGTCCTTAAAGCTGGACTATTTTGATTATTAATCTCTTGCGCTTTTTTCTAGATTTCAGTTGTGATCTTGTTTAAACAGCTGACATCTTCTCAGCTGCTAAAGTCAGAGGTTAGTATACTATGGCATTAGAGGTGGGAATTGAAACAATTTTCAGGTGTGACAACACTAGTTTCTATTTCAGGCTTTTCTGGAGAAAACAGCTGCAAGAATCAAGTCTGAGCTGAAATAAAGAGACAAAAAGGCAAAGTGGGTAAATCACAATCTAGTAGCTGCTGAGAGCTGAGATGTAACATTTTTCTGTGTGCCTGAGAGGCAATAACTTTCCAGTGCATCATCCAGATGGTCTCTAGTTTCCAAATCCATTTTCAGGGATCAGAATTAAGATCCCAGTTCACCTTGGTGAATAACAAGGGGGAAGTGAGCATTAAAACTCAAACTTTCAGTTACAGAGATATGCACTTCAACCTTTGCTGCAAATCAAAAGTCTAATAATGGCCTTCAATAAAGTCTGACTGGATAACAAAACACTGTGTAGAAAAAATTATACACACTTCCTTTTCCCAGCTTGATTGTTCTAAAGAGAACTTCTAGCTTCTTTGTGGCTCATGTCAGTGAGTGGATATTGCGTTAAGTGGACCATTGCACTGATCCATCATGGCAATTCCTGTGTCCCTATTACATTTTAGTCTCAGATCTGTATTCAGTTTGGATAGGGATGAAAATCTTTGAGAAATTTTTTTCCTGTCCATACAGTGGGTATTTCTTCCTTTAGCTCCTAACTTAGTAGCTGTTATTCTGCCTGAATAACAGGCAGACACCTCACATAACACATACAAGAATCAGGATGTCATGTAAATTCTGTGTGCTTACTGCAGTGCAGTCTGAGCCATACCTCTCTCTGTCAGCCTGTGTCTTTGAGGTCCACCTGCACAATGGAGCATTGGGTAAGAGGGAAGAAACATGAGAAACATAGAATTAAAGAAGAAATATCTGCTGAATGTTTTTCCAATGTTTCAAGCTAGCAGCTATGCTGAATCTTGAACTCACTCAACTCTTGCTTTTAGCAAATATGAATAGCAGAAGCCTCCCACTGCTTAGAGCTCTGGTGGATTCAGTTTATTTACAATTCCAGCTCAGTTTTGAATTTACCTTATTACATTGGTAAACTCAGCTTTGTCTGGCTATGGTAGCCTGACAGTAACTGGCCTTAATATCCTCAGAAACAAAAAAGCCCCTCATGCATTGCACCCTGTAAACATAGGGGTTGAAAATAAGAAAATGCATCAAAAATATAGGGAAGTGTTTCTCCAAAGCAGCATTACCTGTTGCACGAATAGTCTCAATTGAACTATTTGAGAGCTGGGGCATAAGCCTGATTTTTAATCTTGAAAATATTTCCTTAACTGCATTAAAATATGGTAAATATTACTTCACCCATAACCATCTTGCCATAACCATCTTGCCATAACCACTAACAATTCATTTACCACTCAACAGGATTGAAATATGGAGATATCAGTTTCAGACCTAGAGGGATCATACTGCCTTTCATTTACTGGAAAAGGTTTCAAGAAATTTTAAATGTTCTCACAAAACTTTTCCTCTTTCACTCCCTTTTGCTAAATTCCTTGTTTTCTTCGACAAATGTTCATAAAAAAATCTTCATTACAAAAAAAATTTTTGTTCTATCATAGGTCATCAAGTACATCATGAAAAAACCCATCTTATTTGGCCGAAGATAACCTGGTCCTTAAAATTATAATACTCGGAGATTTGTGCCATCCCATTGTTTCTGATACCCCACATATATACCCTCCTTTTCTTTTACTCTAAAGATAGATTGCAGGTGCTTTGGAGGAACACGTTTTTTTTCTGGAATCAGTATTTACAGAATTTAGCATGGTGTGCTGTGACTATGGCTCTTGGCAGAGTAATAATTTTTAAAAATCATGATTTCTATTAAACTATTTAATTTAAAATTAGGTCTCAGAATTATATACAGAAGGGAGAGGACTTATAGGCTATGCCTAAAATATTAGTGCAAATACTTGGAGTGTGGTTGTAAAACAGACACTTATACATGTGTCATGACATCAGTGTCTAACCATCCATGAGTGTACGATGATGTCTGATTTGCATAGCTGGCTGGGAAGTCATGGGGGTGCAGTTTTTGTGGAACTCAAATCTGAAGTTTCAGCTTATTCTCTTTATGTCGGTAGGTTAATATGTCTGTCCCAGTAACAAGCTGCTCTTTTTTTATATATAGTAGTAACTGCAAAATCATAATTATAAAGCTAACCCTCCCCAACACTCTATAGATGTGCCATGCTAGTGTGGCTGAGACAGGTTTTTTAACCCGTGCTCTATGAGAAAAGAGATGGTACTATGATCAGTCTGCTGGTGTAGCACTGAGAATTACTACAGAATATTAACACTTTGACCTTCTACAGAGCAAGGTACTGAGGGCCTCTGTATTTCCTAAAAGTACTCTTATGTGCCAGTTACTATCAAATACTTAATTATAAATAAAGATATCATATACTTACTATGGGTGGGGATGATGTGGAAATTTACCAGCAGATACAAAGGGGAAAATCAGATATATTCCCTGTTGCTGAAAACCAGACTTTACGGCACAGTCTCTTTACTGTTGGGATACTAAGGATTTCTTTACAAAATTACAAGTCTCATATGTACTGAAATGTGTGGCCTTTCTGTATGCTTGCAGGCAGTATCTGACCATCTTCAATTACAGTAATAAGCAGCTGCAAAACACAAACCCTGGTTTTCACACCTGAATTGACTTGGAGTCCCCTCAGTGGAGTTAGCAGTGCTGGAGCTGCCAGGGATGGTGCTGCAGGCTGACCACACAAGGAGAAGCAAGAGCAGGGCTGACTGTGCAGCTCCATCTATCCTCCTTCAGCCGATGCTGCAGTTGGTGAAAACCTGTTCAACGCTCTGATGTATTTGCAGCCTGGTGCAGCTTATAGCTAGCAAAATTACATGGGAACAGTGAATAATGGCTTCTGAAATATCAGAGCAAAGATCTGGTTAATGAAATTCACTGAACTTTTTAAATTCTATTCTTACTATGTTCTTTGTCTTTTGTAGAGGTTGTCAGAGGAGCTGTTATTACTACAGACAAACCTGGTTTTACTCAAATCATACTCTTTATCTAAGGATATCAAAATACTTTTCAAATTGAACAAAGCCTTCCAAATAAATATCCCATGTCAAGATCATTATTCAGATTTTGTATGGGGAAAGAGAAATATGATGGCTATTTTGCCTAAGGTGACATATGATGAGTGTAGCAAGATAAAATTGGAAGTGATATTTTCTGACTTCTTACCATAATTAGTACTCTCAAATAATTAATTTCTACAATATCTGAATGTTGAACACTGTGCCTTTAAATGTTCTGTTAGCATACAGATTAGATAAGCTATGTGTGGTGGTTTGAGCCACCACAAAAATCCAAAATCCAATTTCCAGGCTTCCCCTACCCCTTCCCACAATTTCATCTCAACACCAAAGACAAACTTTCAGGCAAGAGGCTTCTATAGGGGAAAAGGAAAGGAAAAACATTTTATTTTACACAAATAAATATACTGTACAAGCTAAAAGCAACTATATATATATAATATTACACACTTCTATCAGTCCCTTTAATCTTCTCCCTCAACTCAGTCCAGGAAAAGCCCTTCAGGCTGATAGGTAACCAGTCTTTCTCTCGTGGGAGTGTTCAGGGAAATTTGACTCACTCCCCCCACCAACCTCCAGGTGTTTGCTGAAGTCTCTTCTTCCTTATGAAGTCCAAGAAAATAACTTGAGTCCATGCTCCCGTGGTTCCGTGCTAGTCTCTGCTGTGTGTTTCTCTCTCTCTCTCATACCTCGGTTCCGTAGGCTGCTGTAGTTCAGTTCAGATTATCATATGTACGCGTCCTGGAATCTTCATTCCTCCTCCGAGTTTTCGGCTGTCCTCCGTTTAAATCACTGCAAGGACATCCTCCGGGCCTTTCTCTGGTCCGTCTCCAATTTCACCTGAGGTTATCTCCCTGGCTTTTGAGGAACTTGAGGGGACAACCTAAGCATTCCAAAATCTGCCACAGACCTTTCCTGCTCACAGTATCAAAAGCCTTGGTGAGGTCAACAAAGGTTGCATAGAGACCTTTGTTCTGTTCCCTACACTTCTCTTGCAGTTGTCTGAGAACAAATACCATGTCTGTGGTGCTTCTGTTGGCTCTGAAATCACATTGGCTTTCAGGTAGAATTCGTTCTGCTATAGCGGGTACTAGTCTGTTTAAGAGTATTCTTGCCAGGATTTTGCCAGCAATGGAGAGCAGAGTAATACCATGGTAATTCGAACAGTCTGATTTAGTACCTTTCTTCTTATATAGGGTGATGATGACTGCATCTTGAAGGTCTGATGGTAGTTTGCCTAGTCATCTCACGCCATGAGGATCAACATGGCCAAGTCAGTTATGGCAACGCACTTTCTGAGCCCTTTCTGATAACTAATGGTGTGATACAAGGCTACATTCTCGCACCAACCCTAATCACAATCTTTTTCAGCATGATGCCCCAAAGGGCCACAGCAGACCTCGATGATCAGGACAGTATCTACATCCGATACTGTACTGATGGAAGCCTTTCAACCTAAGGTGACTGAAGGCCCACACCAAGACCTTAAACCATCTTGTCCGGGAGCTGCTTTATGCTGATGACGCCGCCCTTGTGGCCCACACAGAAACAGCTCTGCAGTGTTTAACATCCTGCTTTGCAGATGCTGCTGAGCTCTTTGGTCTGAAAGTCAGTTTAAAGAAGACAGAAGTTCTCTATCAACCTGCACCTCGGGAAGTCCCCCATCATCCTCATATCACCATTGGCAAATCAGAGCTCAAATCAGTCCAGCAGTTTAATTACCTAGGTAGCCTCATCCCCTCAGATGGTAAGACTGATGGAGAGATAGACAACAGGTTAGCAAAGGCATACAGTGCCTTCAGAAAACTCCACAAAAGAGTTTGGCAAAATAAACACCTGAAGAAAAGTACAAAGATCAGTGTTTACAAAGCCATAGTGCTGACTACTCTCTTATATGGATCTGAATCATGGGTCATCTACCGCCACCACCTGCGTCTCCTAGAACGCTTCCATCAACGCTGTCTCCATACAATCCTAAACATCCACTGGTCAGATTATGTTACCAATGCATCTGTTCTAGAGCAAGCAGCAGTCACAAGTATTGAGGCCATGTTACTGAGGACACAGCTGCGCAGGGCAGGGCGCGTCTCAAGGATGAATGACCACTGCCTCCCTAAGAGCATATGTGTTCTGACCAGGATGCTCTGGGCTGCCAGGTGTGGCAGTACCCATGGAGGAGGGCACAAGCAGAGGTTCCTGTCCCTTCATCCTCTGAGCAGGTGTGAAGTAGCATTCCACTGCATTACCCATCTGGGAGGTATTCCAGCACTGGACTTCACTGTGCATAACTGTGTTCCATGTGTGAAATATTTATGAGGGCAGAGAGACAAAATTTGAGAAGGGCCATACAACCTCATTAGAGCACTAAGGCAGGCAGTGGGAGACAGAACTTCTGGTTCATTCTCCAATTCATACAAATAATAAACAAATAGGAGATAGATACTCCTAGAGCTTGCACCAAAGCCTAGACTGCCTTTCTCTCAGCTAAGAAAGAGCCCCAGCTGAAAGGCTGTGGTGGCAGAGCAGTGCTGGCTTCTCTGCCTATGGTTTCCGAGAAGCCCAGTCCAGTGTGTTTGGTCCCAGCACACTTACATGCCTGCCTGCCTGCAGCAGACCTGGCCTTGTGTTGGCAACAGAGGTAAAAATTCACTCTAGAAGAGAGTGGGGAGGCATGCTGCTCAGAGATGATCCCAACTTTGCTGGGTATCCACATCCATGGAGCCACTTCATCAGCTTGGTGAAACCTAGGACCGGGAATATCAGTGGTAAGGCCTCTGAACTTCTGGGGTTCAGTATCAGGCAAGGCAAAGGCCTCGATGATCTTCATCTTTGAAGACTTTTCATCAGTGATCTGAACTGAAAAACAGGTGTTTAAATTTCTTTCTGCATCTAGCCTTAGCTGACTTACACAGGAGACATACATGGGCAAGTGCACTGGGAGTAAGGTGGATTGATGACCGCTCTGCACAGGGACTCACTCAGGGTTCCTGAAAGGAAGAGCATTTGCCAAGCACCTCCTTTAGCCAAAGATAGGTTTATTTATGATACAGAACGATAAGTAGATCATGTAGGAGTACTGTATATGTATACGGTCATAGTGAAGGGTTCTCATTAATGATGTTCTCATTAATCATTTAATGATTAACAGAGAAGTCTGTTACATAATTCTTAAGATTAAAAACACTTTTTTCCCTTAACCGGTTAGAAAGCAGATATTATGTTTTTGGGTCTATGTTCAGGACATTTTACATTCTTTACATGTTCTAATATAATTGGAATATTGCATGCACAAACGAAAAGGCCAATGTCCCACTAAAAGATTTATCTTTAAAGCAATTAAAACATAGATCTTTTAAAGTTTTGTCTCTTATGAAATTGATAATGTAAATCATTATGTTAGAGTGTGCTATGAGAAAAAGAAATCTATATTATTTGAAGATATATGCAATTTGTTTGTGTATAAATGCATATAAGGTTTTTTTCATTTGTAGAAGGTAAAAGCTCAAAGTCTCAGTAGAGGATACAAGCAATATAATAGACTGGATAGACCAGAAGGTTCATTGGTATTCTTTCCTAATACAATTTAACACAAATGTGCAGTATTAAGCTGTATGTGCATGTATTTATATAATCCAATTGATATTTTTCTTCTATGTCAGCATCTTGAAATAAGCTGCAGACCATTTAAAAAATGGACAGATAGAGCAAGAAGTGATTTTTAAGTAGCATATTGTTGATCAGTGCAATGACCTTACCTAGGCATATGAATATTATGCTGCTAACGACTTTCAGCTGCTACTACACCCATTTAATCTTTTATAACTTTAGACCTGTGCTAGAGGAATTAGTCTTGAACTGTGCATTAGACTCTGAAGATTTTGTTGTCCTGAGATGAATGTAAATAGAAATACCAACTCATATTGGTAGAATAGATGAGGATTGAACTGGATGACCTTTAAAGGTCCCTTCCAACCCAGACTATTCTATGATTCTCTAAAAGGTATCTCACAATGGAGATTATTCTGATTCAGTTTGGTGGAATATGTCCAAAAAATTGATAGCCAGTCAGTCATGTTTTTAAGTTCATGATTACAAACTTAGAACTAAATAGATTTCCCTAAACTTTTACAGGGAGACAAGAGGTATTGTGAAATATAATATGTTCCTAAATTCCTGTATGTAGTTGGAGGCAATTAAAATAATTATTAAAAATATTAAAAAACCAACTGAAGACTTTTCTAACTTCAGTGAAAGAAGTTTCAATGATCCATAGAGAAATGAAACTGGGTATATCTAAAAGTATCTAGAAAAGTAATTCAATATGGGTTAAAATTGCTAGTGACCAGTCAGAACAGGTTTTTCTCAAAAAGTAAATGAATTAAACCACATTAAAAGTTGAAGTGCAAATTTCTTGAGCAATATTTCACTAAGAAAAACCCAGAAATTCTGTTCACTTGAAAACATGTCTACTAAACAAACATCAATTGTTTGCAACTCACTGGAGTTAACAGCCACTTACAATTACCAGGAATGGAAGCTTGTCTTCATCTCTTCAGCTCTTCAGTTGTCACGCTCTTCACCTTGTAAAAGGAAGGATTTGGCCTCTGAAGTAGATTATTAAAAAAAAAAAAAAAAAAAAGAGCCAGTTGTCAGTTTGCCTCAGACACTGTGAAAAACATTTATTTCCTGGATAACAGTAATGTTTTTCTCAGTATGTTTTCTGAGAAACCCAGATCCCCTCAGGTAAGACGAAGTTGAACAATAGTTTGGTTATAGCCATTAATGGCAACAGAGCAAAACCCTGAGATGACTAATGGGTTCCCAACAATTGCCAGACTGAATCAGAATAGCCTCCTGACGACAAGAGCATAGCATTAGTTAGTCTGACTTAGGTTCAAACTTAGCTCATCAGCATGCAGGCATGCTGCTGCACTGATACCTTGTGGCTGTATATTGCACTGGATGATAGTGCAGGCATGCAGCAGCTTTAGTGTCACTGGGCTGGGGTCTCCAAAGGATTTTATTGAGCCTTGGTTAGTAAGGCTCACTGAAAAGAAGGGTTCTTGCTGCTCTTGGTGCTGCTCCCAGCCTATGCTGGATGTAAGATACAGAAATTATTGTGGGACAAGCAATTGCGACCAGAAACTGCCCCTGCAGTCAGGTGTCCTAGTCACAGCAACAGCTGGTCTTTGCTTCACATTCACTGCAGTTTGAAAAGCAAAAACTTGCAAACCCCATGTGAAAAACCAGACACCCCGTGGGAGTCCTGGAAAGGCCAAGAGGTAGCTTTTATCTCCTTATCTTTTTCTCAACTGCTTGAAGCACCATGTTTAAGTACAGGTGGCCCAGATATTCTCGATAAGAATTTCACATCCCACTTCTCAACCATCTTGGTCTTACTCTGCTTTTAGTGTGCTTCATGTATTTTTTATATTTTATATGGGATCGTAGCCCCATGGTGCTTATGCTTCAAAGTGCAGCTGTTTGGTGGTACAAACACCTCGAATTCTTGGGGTGGCTTTGAAACAAAGTAGGGGGAAAAGCAATTCAGAACTTGAGCTCTGGAAGGACAATATATGCACTGGATCTGAGAGCTCTAAGCAGCTGTGGAAAGAATGCAGTTATCAAGAATGCACAGTATACTGTGCAATACTGCAAGTATGAATCAAGGGTAAAGTCTAGGACAGAATTTCCCTTTCTCTCCAGCTGCTGGGTTTTGATGCATCTTTAAAAGACTCTGAACTCCCTTAAAGTCAGAACTCCTCAAGTGTGAGCCTAACTTTAGAATTGGTTGCTAGCTACAGGTAGTCTTCTCCTGCAGTCAAGTAGCTAAGGGAAGAAGAGAACATCAGGGCATAAGTCTTCAACTGAATTTTTACTAATGGTATTACAAAATATATGTATAATTTCCTTCCAGCATTTATAAGTATTCCACTAATCTCCTTCTAACTCCTTACTCTCCTTTTAAAATACTCTAAATGTCAGAAAAATATAAAGGAATATACATCAGCTGCAGCAGCATTGAGCAACAGAAACAAATTCCAAGGTATCTTCCAGTGCTGCCCCTGTAGCCACCCTGTGTTTTCCATCTCAAAAATCACACAGGGCATGTGATAGAAACTGGGAGTTTCTCTCTCACTGCTTGGAGCTGCTGATCTTTCCTCTTGCTGTGGAATATGGAGCACTGCAGCATCATTTAAAACTGCAGCAGTCTGACTCATTACACCATTCTTGCTTTGACAATAAATAACAGGTGTCCCATTCATCTCTACTCCTACAAATTTTTTTACATATTTGGCTGACTATTTCTTCTTACGGAGTAATTCTGCAGGAAAAACAGTAAACAGGCAAAAGTTTTAGTGCCAGAATGAGAAAGCAAAGGGAATAATGCTTACTAAGAAAAGAGTACTTTCTATTCCCATAAAGCTACATCAGTCATGAAGAAAGTCCATGAAAACAGATACTTATCAATTTCCCCTGTCCCAGTCCTATCTACATGGAAAAGGTGAGCCATCACCTGGAGCGGGGACCAGAGAAGATTTGGCTGATGATGTGGACATAAATGCAGATAATAAAAAAGACCCATTATAGCATCCGCTTCATTCAAATTCTGAGTAAATATATCATTAAAAGATATGCTAGGGATAGTTATGGTCACTAGGGCTGAGAAGAAGCTATCTAAACCTTGGATTTCTCACTTTGACTCAGCAGCTGACATGCTTTTTAGCATCAGCGAACTTTAAAAATCTGAGGGAAAAGTACTATTTGATACATGTGCAAATATTTCATATAAACGTGAGTATAAATATAAGGCACCTGTCTTAGTGCACCAGGATCACTTTGTCATAGTCATCACAATCATGATTCTGGCAGCATCCTGAATTAGTAGTCCATGAATTCCCTAAAGCAATTCAAAAGCCTTGTATAGTATTTTGCAATGAGGGGGCTGAATAGAAGTGCATCTTAATAGTCCCACTTACCAGCTTGGAAAGATTTTCTGTGCAAATTCCATTCTTTTCCATGGAAGAGAGCATAAAATTCATTGCCTCTAAATGCAACCACTAGCATGAAGCTTGCCAAGCCCAAAATAAGTGCCACATGCTGTGGAGTTCTTTACTTTTGCCAACAGTGAAACAACATTTTGGTCAGTTGTCCCATTTGTGTATTCTCATCTGCTCTCATCAAGACAGTGAGATCTTCAAGTCATATTGTTAATATTTCACCAAATATAATAGTTACAAAATATTTATAGTATTATTTCATGTTCATATTTTGTGTATTTTGCCCATTATTGAAACATTCAAGCTGACTTGTCACTCACTGTGTTTTTAAGTACAGTGGAATTCTGGAAATGTGTGCTAGCATGTCTCACTTAGCAGTCATGGACAGTGAAAGGTCTCTTCCATCTCCATATATTTGTTAAGACAACATTGCTACCGATTGGGAACTGTTGCCTCTATGTTCTTTGGCCTCAGAGCACCATTTAAAGCCAAGCACTGACAACTTGTCCCCTAGGAGCTTATGCAGAGTCATGAAAAAGAAATTCTGCTTTCATAAAGGGCAGTCACTTTTGGCCTCAGTCAGGACAAATAAATGTACACGAGCTAACCTACTGCCAGGAAATTAGTTTTTCAAGGCTAGTGCCCACAACTTTCCCCACAAGGCAGTCAGAGGGAAAGCATGGGATGACACAGTGAGTTGTAGCACTGTGGAGATCAGTTATACGGTGAGACATAGTGTGCCAGTGAAGAACCAGAGCAACTGAGGACAGTCACAGGCAATGTACAGTGGCAGAACAGAGCACCACACAACTACTTCCCCAGTAATTAATATGACCTCTGGGCAAAGCCTAAGACTAAAGAATGAAATGACATGTTAAAGAGAAGCCAAGCTTGTAGCTTTAGCTAATCCTAAACTCAACTCTGTCTGTAACAGTAGTTTTGGAAATTACATTCTGAACTCATCTTTGCAACATTTCTACTTTGCAGCTACACAAGGTCCCTGACACATTCCTATGGGTAACACCATTACTAATATCTACACGACCTGACTAATCTTGGATGTTGCTGAGAGTGGAAATCCACGTGGAGAAAAAAAGTGTAATCTCCATAAACAGCACTGGCAGCTATCAGTGATGTCTATGCATCATTGTTTATGATGAAGAAAGCCTGTGCAAAACTAGCAATTTCAGCTCTGTTTGACTAGTGCTACAGATATCAAAATTTGTGATTTCTTTTAAGTTGAAAAATAAAAGGCTGTTTGCTGCAGCATAATCATTTAACCCAGCCTTTAGTACAGAATAAACAGGAAGGGATACATCCCACCCTGATCTATGGTTTTGTGAGATTGACTTCCAACAGGAAGTGAAATAACATGGCCAGCAATACATGGCTTTGGTAGTTTTTGAATCTGTCGACCCATGGGTAGGGTGTATGTAAGTCTCAGGCAGAAGAAAACAAGGTATACAGGGGTAAAAAAATGATGTCGTGACCTGCATTTGGACACACTTTGTTGCTAAAGGTTTGCACCCAATTTATTCAGCATAAGACTGTAGTGAAAAGCTCTCTAAAATACATGAATAGTAACAGAGAAATGGTGTTTATAAAATGGTGAGCTGTTTTGCTTTGCTCAACTGACTTTTAGTGATTCTGACTGCAGAAAATGTGCCTCCAGTTTGACTCTTTTTTTTTTTTTTCCCTCAGATACACTCTCAGTTTGTCATTAAGGAATGTTACTAAAGCAGTTCTTGAGAAAGCATGCTGCTTTTTCCCCCAGTTATAGTGGGAGACATAATTACAGGATAAACTGTGATGAATTTATGCCAGCATATTCAGCTCAAGTCACATGTCAGAGAACAAACTAAACTGAAATGAAAAGCTTGAAAAGCTAAACTTTCACCTATCCTTCCAAAATGTACAGCTGTTTCTTACTCTACGCTTGCAGTTAGTTGAGAATAATTGTACTGCTAATCTCTCTTGCTGTGAAGATTTTATGAAGGACGGATATGCTTAATGTAAACAGATTTGCTGTCCAAAAGGTGGGGAGGCTGTACTGTTTTGGTAAAAATTTCCTCATTCTTATCCACTCAAATTTGGCATGGATGAGGGTTTATTACCAAAATATTTATTGAAAAGATAACACTCAGAGTTTCTACATCTAAAAGGGAAAAAAGTTATCAGAACAGGTCCAGTTTCACACTATGAGCAATTTTATTTTCATTGGAAAAAATACTTCTGCTTCTTTCTCTTTATTAAAATTTAAAGGTTCAATCCATGTGGGCTGATGAAAATATATGTTGTGACTGAATAGCTGCTTCATTTGGCATAAGTGCTGGTCATACATGTGACCAACAAGACCTCAGGCAGAGTTTTCTTGCTTTCTGTGTTCACAAACACTGAATTATATTTTTAGTGGAGAATAAACCTGAAGCAATACATCCTGCTCTGTGCTGGGATTTTATGAGCCAGGCTCATCTTTTCTGGGCCAGAAGTTATGCCTACTTTCCTTGAGATGATTTATATCTTCTGTAGCCACTTAGGTGCTCAAATGGAATGATTGATCCGAGGATTATTAAACTGTGAAATGACAAAGGTGTGGTGAGTGCCATGAATGGGAAAATACAATGACACAGGGTCCATGAATTTGCATTGTTACCATGCACTTGATTCAGCACTAAAACGTCTAGTGCCTTAATACTTACAGATCACCCTGCCCACAAACTTGCCCTGTTTTCTTAGATACTTGGGCCAAATAAAGCTTTATCTAAGATGGGATATGGGCAGAGTGAGAGTCTTTATATTCAAAATTTCTGTTCTGAAGCCTGTTCTCTGATTACTACTCTCTGGAGGCACATAAACTTCGTAATGGGACTGTAGTCTTTAAAGCTCTTCCTTTTTAGTATGCATGGAAACATCATGTTCCTGGTAACACTAAGCAGCTCTGTTCCTCTCAGCCCCTAAGTTTAGTCACTTTTCTGCTACCTCTGCCTGTGGTAGCAGAATATCCCTGGACATCTAGGACCACTGAAAGTATGGTGATTGCAACTGATTTCCTCAATACTAATGGACAAAGAATGACCCAATAGATCCACAATCAATGATTTTGTCCAGAATGTAGTCAGTCCATATTTCCATTTCCACTCTTGATGAAAGACATCAGCTCAAGATGTATTCATAGCGCACTTAATGTTAGTGACCTCTCAAATTTTTTCAGTTAGTCTCCCTATCACATGACTTTTCTGAGACGTGAGGATATGGCAGTTTCTAGTAAGGAGTATGATTTCTGTGAGAGCATTCCTGTTACATCTCTTACTTCTCAAATAAACAGCTGAAGAATAGGGTGGAGAAGCAGAAATGTTCTGTGAAACAATCACCCAAAATGGATGATTCTAACTACAATTTCCTAAGATGATTCCAATATATTATATTTAATGTAAATCCTCCTTCCAAGCTCATTCTATTACTGCAGTTCTCTAGTTTAATTTGATGTGTTTATTGTAATTTATTACATTCACTCTCTTTCATATTCATAAGAGAAACTTGGTTTTAATAATCACATAAGCAGATCTGATTCCATTTATCATATATATAGAAACTGTTGGCAAGTAAGTTTCAGACTAGCCTTTTTCTTAAATGGAAGTATCTGTCTGCATTGTGGAGAGATGTTATAAAGACTATGGAGGAAAAAAATAAACCTATATCTAATATGATATGAAAAATCAGAGATGTCTACAGCAGCTTTTTTTGTTGCCTGGCATCTGCCTTTTGTTTACCTAATCAAGTGAATATATTTACTTTTGACATATTTGATCATAAATTTAATAAGGTAAACATAAAGAGAGAGGTGAAATTAATTTCCTATAAGGGAGTAATAGAGCAATGATGAGAAAAATAAATTTTATGTTAAAAAAATTAAAAAATAATTACTACAAAGAGGTTGAGTATTTCAGCTGTTTAATTCACTGTTTTTTTCAGAGAATGCATCTATACTGTACTTCTTGTTTCAGAGTAAATTAATTTGGAGCTTGCCTAACTAAATTCTGTTCATAATCTCCTGAGATGGGAAGGAAAACTCTCACTTGAGTACCATGGAAGTTTATCAGGTCTCAGGAGTTACAGCTGGAGGTCACAGCTGGATTACAGCAGGAGAGCAGCAGGAACAATGCTCGTTCTGTTAGATGCTTAATGGTCTCTGAACATTTCCCCTCACAAACCTATTGTAGAGCAATTTCTCATGATGATGGAAAATAGAAGCAAAAAACCTGTTCTGTAATATTGCTACAAAATATGAGAGGAGTGAAAGGTTCCAGTATCAGCTCCTCTGAGTCTACCTGCCTAAACACCTCATTGGCACTGGCACAGAACAGGAAATTATTGATGAATCACAAGTTACAGCACTTTTAAATGCTGCCAGAATAAAATTAATCAAATGAAAAGGCTCAAATGAGTAGTTTATATCTTCCCATTTAAATATCTGCTTCCTGATTTTATGTCACTGTGATGAACTTTAGTGATGCAGTCCATATTTACAATCCTTTATATTATAAAGAGACCCAAATTACTACCTCCAATGCCTGTTGTACCCAGAGAACTATAGAATAAATTGGTGTGCGTTCAGGTAACATTCCAAAATGAGAACAGAGAAGAGAGCTGCACAGCCACATGGCTGAAGAACATCACATGGTACAACAGAGAAAAGGATAGACTAACTAAAAAAGATTCTGATCCCCTTCTCTTTCTTCACTACAGAAAACCGACAACTACATGTGCAAGAGAAAGGCTGACTAAAAGAGGACTCTAATAAAAGTTGCCCAGATATTTCTGACAGGGACAACATGTTGAAAACTAGCTTTTCACTTTTTGTTTATTGACATATTTCATACCAGTGATGCTACGTTTGGTAAGAAAGAAGTTACATCATAGCATGAGCACATTTGTGAAACAGGGACCAAATTCTCAAACCTGGACACAAGTATAAACATCTTTGTCTCCAGAGACCTAGGCAGAGTGTCATGGAAAACATCATGTTCCCTAGTCCCAGGTCAGGCTCCTTACACCATTCTTGACTTTCTGACTTTTTCCCTACTTTCCCCTAGAAAAAGATTTTCTTATTTTAATTTCATACCTTATTTTAATTCCATACCTTATATTAATTCCATTCCTTATTTTAATTTCATGAGCAGAAAATAGAGAAGTTATTTTATGAGTTTTGGTGTTAAAAAGAATGTAGAACTAGTCTATTTCACCAGAAAGGTTTTGGGGTTTTTTTTCTTAAATGGAATGACTTTAAATAGAAAAAAAAAAAAGACAAAAAAAGTTTTATCTGTGAAGTCCTCATATCTCAAATATATACTTTTAGGACTCTTTAGTCTCACCCTCATAAAAGACAAAAAGAGCATCTCTATTAAAGAAGGGTCAAGCTTAATGCCCTTGTTAAGGATGAATTGGTTCACAAATGTATTTAAAGAGAAACTGCTGGTGCATAAAAGCTGTATATTAATCTTCAAAAGGCAATATGTTCAGATTATTGAAGCAAAGGCAGCCAGGTGATTTGACCATTTTGTATGACAATTGCTTGTACATGGAAGAGGTTTGTCAGTCCGGATGTTCTAGGTCTTGCTGAAAAAGTCATAAAAAATTCAGGGGCAAAAAGTCAAGTTTGATAAATTTAACATTTAAATAAAAGAAAAATTCCTGACAGGTCTTTGAGGAGCAATTAGGCATGTGGAACAGTTTGTAGAGGGACAAAATGAACTCCTTGTACGTTGAAGTCTTTAAAACAAAGATGTCAAATGTCATCTCTGAAAACTGTACTTAAATATAGGGTGTATTTTTGCAGCTTCTGGAAGGTATTATCTGTCTGTGTATGATATGCATGGGAGCTAAGGGAAGAAAGTGGATTGGGAAGAGCTAGGTCATGGTGTTTTATTTTGGCCACAGAATTTGTGAGACTCTGAATGACCCAGGTGCCCCTGCAAGGCCTTTGGCCTTGGGAGAGCATAATTGTCTACATGGCTTTGAGCATCCTCAGAGTACTTGCAGCAGGAAAATAAGACAATGTCTGTAATCCAGTACAAACACCAACCCTGTCCTCATTCTTAAGTCATGCTCCTTTCTCACTGTCTCACTGTTCATTTAAATTTTGTTTTCTTTGCTGAACAGCCCATTTTCAATAAAACAACATGAGCCAATATCCACTAACTGAGAGAACAAAAAAGTTTCACTTTAGCTCTACTTAACTGAAACTGCTAATTTCTGAGACTAAACTAATGCCATTTATGTCTGAATTCTTCAAGGTACTGAATGGTCTGATTTAAAACAAATAACAGTAAGTATCTCTGTATTTTAGTCAGTGTCTATGAGACTAATTATTGGTTTATTATTGCAAGTAGTACTCAGCACAGTGAAGAAAGTAAACTAAGTGGAATTGAATTTTTGCTGTAGTCTAGATCTCCTTAACACACTTATCAAATCTCATGTCTTCAAAACCTTAAGTAATGCTCATGGAATAAATACTTGAGAATTCACAATAAGTGAACCTTTCATTCTCTAGAGGCTGAAAACAGCTTCAAAACTGAAGAAAATATGTTTCAGTTAGGAAATTTGCCTTGGTCCAACTTTGAGGATAACAAGTCTATGTATCAGCAGGAGTGCACAACAGTGCTACTTGGTATATTCAGACATTTACTTTCCAACTCAGTAATTCATTTTCCAAGACTACTATTAGGACCAGAAGTTCTCTCTTCTGGAGAGTGTGAGAAGTATGCCACAAATCTCAACAAAGATTAACATTTGCTTTTATAGTTCTCTTAATTGAAATAAAATGTTCTTTCATCGGTGTTTGTATTGGAATGAGGATATATCTTGCAAACAGGAAGGTTTTGAAAATAAAGACTGGTCAGGAAAGTGAAGATTAGTACTCCTTGAATTAGTTGTTACCTGACATAAACATTTTGTGGCCTTGAATTGATCTCCTAGATTCACATTTGATTTGCCAGTTAGCATAATCGTGCTTGCTTTGTGGCAATATTAACAACAAAGTTCATTTAACACTAAATGATGGTGATAGCATCATTTGCATAATCAATATATAAACATTCACTGAATGATCTTCCAACATTATTTTTATTACTATAAAATGCATTTATTTGGTTGGATCCTGTATAAATTGCCAATTTACATAAGAATATGTTTCTTCTGAAAGCTCAAATATACAACACTAGAAACAATATCAAAACAAAATAGTATATCCCATGCCTTAAATTTACTAACGGTAACATAAAATGCTAATATTTCCCTATGGGTGTTCTGACCTATCTCTCTCTTCTCTATTCCATAATTTTGTGTGAGGATGGATATATGAACTGCCACAACAAGGTTTATCAAAGTTGCAGTAAGCGATCAGAAAAATATTTTTCAATGTTTTATGTCAAATCTTCCACCTATACACTATATCAAGTCTGGATAGACAAAGGGGAAGTATTTAGAGATTGCTTCAGAATATATTTCCTGTCATAAAGTGCAGATCAGCCCTGGTAACTTCCCTGTTGAAAAAACCCTCTGTGTTTAGAAAAAATAAAACAATCACCTGGATCAGTCATTACGCTATTTCTACTGTTCTAACAGCAAATGTTCCAACTTTGGCCCTAGCTATCTCTTGTTCCATAATTCCAATAGGATTATTCTATTGACTGATATCTTTATTTTAGTGCCTCAGTAAGGAAGTCTTTTTCTTAATTTTGGTTTTGCACACTGGAATCCAGTTCTCTATCTTGGAGGTGCTAAGTTATGAGTTTACATAATGAGACCAGTCAGGCACTTTATTTTTCAGTGTGAACTGGATAATTGAAAAACATGCAGCAAAAATATGCCTCTCATTACCGTTGTAAACTATTATCTTAGAACCGGTTTCTTGGAATCAGATGGGATTTGCCTTTTTAGTAGCTGACATTCCAGTCCTTTGTGCAAAGACATTCTTAAAAAACCCATGCCTTCCTCTCCATCTTAAATCACCCCAGCAAGAGCTGGAAGTTATATCTGGTGCTGGGCACCAGCTCTTCTTCAGGTAAGCCCATGCTGCAAGACAGATCATATAATGGGTTATGAAGAGTTACACTAGAAGTTTTCCTGTCAGTCTAAACAGGGTCTTCCTGGAGCAGGTCTCACAGGTCAAATAGTCAAATAGTGTACATGAGTGGCTCTTTTGACCTCGTTGTTATCCCCAAATGCTGTTTTATCCAGTATGGCAAATGCAGCCTGCTGATGCATTTTTAGGAGACCGGTGAGAAGTCACATTTTGCACTTACAATTATTTATTCTCTGGTTGCAGCTTTTGTTCTAAAGATGTCACAGCTGTTTCCAGCATCCGTCTGTCTGCCACCAACTACTCCCAAGATGCCTCCCTCTTTCATAAGTTCAGTGCAGAATGCAAGTATTGATACTACAGTTTCCAATTTTTCTGCCAGCACAGCTTCATTGTGCTCTTATCCAGGATGCAGTGTCAGCTCGAGACACTTGTTCATAGAAGGAGGAGCTTCTTGTCCTAAGATATTTATTGTGAGAAACTAAAGAGGACCTGGTACATCTCTGAAATCATCAAAAAATCACAATCTTAACTTCTGGGAGTTCCTGACAATGTAACTCCATATTGAACCAAAAGTAGCCATGGCAAAAGTTTCAGGTCTGGCTCATGTTTACCCCATCTGTTTCTCCAAGACAAGTGAGAGGGACTGAATTATCTCCTTAGATGCTGTTGTATCTGGTATGTTGATGTATTAAATTAGAATAATTTTTTTTAAAAAAACTATGTGTTAGGGATATGTTTTTATGTATGCATCTGCTCCTTCTGACACACAGTAAGGAGCCAGGAAAAAAACAACACAGAGGTTTCACTAACCTAAAAAAACATTTTGCCTTGTGGTTTCTCAACAGGTTTAAGGAGAACTATTCCCCAAACTAATAGCTCTCTATAATATGATCTCTATGTCATAACATGTAATAGGGTGCTAATGATTCCACGAACTTCAGTAGAACCATGTACATAAACTGAAAAAACAACGTGTGTTTACACTAAAGGTTTTCTTGTTTGTGCTCCTTTTTGTCTGTTGTTAAAAATATCCCTTATGTATCGTCTTGTCCCTTCCTGACCTTTTTTTAATGGCCTTTTGAGAAGGCACCTTTCTTACTAATGCAATCACTGTTCACGATGCATTTGTAGGCCATGGAGTAAATTAGCCCAACCTGTGTATTTCTTACATCTCAGGTCGAAATCTGCACCCAGTACTCCAATCAATGGTGCTTTCTTATAGATTTATCTGAGATTTAAAAACATTAACTGAATATTTGTATCGTTGTCATGCTGAAACAACTGCATTTGCCAGGCATCTGGCATGTCAACAAGATTACCCAAGGAAGAACGTCACTGAAAGTATCTTGAAAACCACAGCTATGAAAAGATATTGGTAGACTCAGGTTGGAGTAGTCTGGTGTATCCACTTCCTTCTCACCTTCCTCTGTAGCTGTTTCCCAAGAGGGCTTCTCTGAAGAATAGAGGAATATCTATTTGATAACAAGACAATATCACCTTCAGCACTGTTTACAGAAAACAACCTGGCTGCTATAAGCAGGCTGCACCAGCACAGCACAAAGCCTGCTCAAAACACTCAGCTGCAACGTTCAGCATGGTAATGATTCAGGCCACCAGGGAAGACGGAGTGCAAGGATCAAACATCAAAACAACATTAGTTAAAAAGCATGTATATTAGGGTCATGGCTGGAAGAACATGACATTTTTTCATACATCTCAGGACAGTATAGGAATACTCTCTATATATGCCCTCTGTAGAACACTCACTTTTTAGATGCAAAGTAATTTGTGACCATGAATAATTATGAATTATACTTAGTTAATGCTGATTCTGTTCTCTTCAAGGTCTTTTTCTTTTCCTGCCATGTGGGGATGCCCTAGAAATTGAACCAAATAAAAGATGTGGGCAGAAACAAAAGACCTCAGTCAGCTGCCAGATTTGCTCAGAACAGTACAATTAGTGTGGTCCTAGAAAGGAGGAAATTGCCACTGCACAGCTGGAGTCAGTACTTTCATTCAGTAATAGAAAAAGACTTTCTAGCAGCGTTTCTACATCCAGGGCAACTTAGCAAGCATGAGAATGTCTGTATTTGGCCACACCACAGTCCGTACTGCTAAATATTCTGTAGATAGTAAATCCTCTGGAAAGGTTACAGGAATGGGACCAGAAGCTATTGATGTTCACCAACATTCAGTCAAATGGCAATCTTTTATAGCACTAGGATTGCCATTTTTTGTTGGGCTGAGGAGCAAGCTTGACCCTGAGCGATAAGTGTCCATGACACTTAACTGTGAGCATGCCCTGAGTGGTTTTGGCTCAGGTTAACTCCATCTTTGTGACAATGCTCAATCATTGTTAAGGGACTATATTGTGCCAAAGACTGTTTCCACTGACAAAATGAAAAAGACTGCCTGACATCTGACTCCATTTTTCTGCAGCTTTCCCCTATCATTAGTCCAGCACACATAGTAGCTGCCCTCATACTGCGCTGCAGGGAATGCACTAAACCCCATAAATTTCATGAAGTAAAATCGTCCCTAGAAGGCCTAAAACTCTATTTACACATTATTCTATTACAGCCACCCACCCACACAAAACTTTTAAGATATTTTGGAACTACAGAAAGTACCAAAGAAATCTGGGACCAAATACAGCACAGCTTGGACAAAGGCCACTCGAAGTGACTGACCTCAGTATTCTGGCCCTGTTTTATCGAGCATTATGGGAATACCTTTTCATCTTCAGTGAATTTGTCCACTTAATTTTTCAATCCATGTAAGCTTTTACCATCTCTGACCATGTTAGAGCAAGGAGTTCAGAATTTTGTCTGTGGAAAACCACTTCACTTCCCTTTGTTTAATACATACACTTTCTATGTCTGTTCAGGTGCCTTCTGCAATAAAAAATAAGAAATAAAAGAAAATCACAGAGATGTGACACCTCCGATGACTTCTTACTACTAGGCAGAATGATGAGAAGGACCAGAATATCCAGCATATCGAGCTGCAGAGCTCTCCAGAATCTAATTGGCTACTGCTTTTTGAGCACTTGCAGACTTGTACTGCTGAGGACACAGCTGATCAAGACACTGAGGGTGGAGTCCTAGTGATTAGCCACTTCTGCCATGGTTCTGACACAACTAAGGAATTCTCTTACAGACCATTTAAAAAGGCTTTACAAGTTGGCTTTAGGGAGTTAAAGAGCTATTGAGTATTCAGTTAGTGGGAATAAGCATTTGTTTTGGCTAAAAAGTTGCTGTGTAAATAAGCTCTATCTTTGGAAGTGTATGCTGTTACATATACATACATATATACACATGTATACACACGTCCACAAACTTACGTTTTTGCTGGCAAACCTGAAAGATTATTTCTCAGAGGATGGAAAAACACTTTTTTTGCTATGAGGGTGACTGAGCACTGAAACAGGTTGCCCAGACAGATTTTTGAATCTCAGTCCTTGAACATGTTTGAAAGCTGTCTGCACATGATCTTGAGCAACATGCTCTAGGAAATCCTGCTTGAGAAAGGAAGCTTCCAGGCTGCATCATTCTGTGATTCTGTTAAAAGGCTAAAGTAACCTCCTCCATGAAATTTAAAAAAAAAAATGAAAAAATGAATACTTGTAAACCTAGTTGACCTACTGAATCCCTAAGATTTAAAACAAAACAAGTGTCAATTATAGTGAATGAATATCACCTTTGTCTCTTAAATCGGTCTAGGTTAAGGCTCATTGAAGGGAAGCTGATCAAGTCATGCAGAAGTGGCTTAGGTTGTGAAGTAATTTGCCAAGTTAAAAGTGGAACCTCAGCCTGCCTCTATCAGTTGTACAGAACACAACAAAAAGCAAGAGTCCTGCTGCACCAGTGACATTAGAAGGGCTTCCTGGAGGGTTGTCATTGCTATGAAATAGTCTTATGTATACAAAAACATGGTTAACAACAAAGATCATATGTGCCAAAAACATATAAAACAAACAAATAACTGCTCCCAACCAAACTCCCCCAAAAAGTACAGTTTGGGGGATCAACACTGAAGGATCAACAATTTGATCCTTCTGTCTCTCCCCTAGAAAACCTAGAAAACTTGTTTTCAATTAAATGCATGCTGTATGACAACTCTTTCTTCTCGTAACAAAGGGTCTTATTTATAGTGTTGTTAATTCAGATCACTATACTTTCTAAAGATCTACACTCTGAGATAAAATCATAACTGAACATAAAATCCCTCAGGCTTTCCTGTATATGATAATCTATATATACACAATGGTGTAAATTCACTGAGATGTGTAACACCAGCTCTTCCACTTGACGATGCTGCAGAGAGAGCACAAATGATTGTGACTGTCCTGCCAACAGCACCCACGTTATTCCAGAGTGGTCCTCCTGCAGCCTGGGGTATTATTCACTATTAATGTCTGTTAGATCGTGGACGGGATCTTGTTCAGAGGTTTGCCTTCTTGATACTTATAAGATCTCAATTAGCAGATATATAAAAACATCAGATTAATGAAATTAGAAGAACTATGATGCCTTGGATATAATTTGCAATTGATTTTGATAACATGAATACAGTAGTATAAAAATAGTTGCTATAGCAAACAGTTGGACATGTTAGTTAGCATGCAGTGTGAGCAGAGGTTTCTACTGCCATGGAAACATAACTGTTATTTTACGCTGATGACAAAGGACAGAGTTATGGGTGAGTTAGTTTTTTTCCCTTCCTCCCAGCATCTAGTGTTTATTTCATTACATTTAATAAATGAATGCAAATCTTAATCTCAGGGAGTTGAAGAGTTTCTTACCAAATTTAGTATTTAAGCAGTGCTTCACACATGCTTCAGATCCAGGCCTCCTCTCCTTCTTTGTGATCCTTGCGTAGTCTCAGTCTCTCCCTAGCTCTTCCATGGATCTCTCTTACTGCTTCAAGACAACAGGCCCTTAGTTCTCCCTGTACAGTCTGCATCCTTCTCCTACATGTGCCTCTTGTATTTTCTTCCTACGAGGCTCAGGCTTTCCATTTCCTTCTTGTTGCCTGCACCCAATAATGAGGTCAAAGGAAACAGTAGAATAGTGTCCCTTTTTCTGATGTGGTTCCTGCATCAGTAGTGTCTACTGCCCATAGGATCCTACAGTTACAATTTGGAGAATTGTCTCAAATATTTCTGGATGGCCATATGCAGGTATAGCACCTAGGACATTCTCACCACAACAACAGAAGACACATGCTTAGTATAAATGCTACAAAGTTGCCAGATTTGAAGTAGGAAACATCAGACATTTCCAAAATTTGCAGATATTTCTTATATGGGGAAGACAATATCTTTTCTCTGCCTTTGTTCTCAGGGACTAAACTGTTCTGGGTGAAACTCTTGTCATATTCTGGACTGGTTCATATCCTTAGAATTGAAAATTTCAAATCCAGTGGACTAAATTTAATAAAGTTAGAACTTTCAACATAAAATATTCTGACAGCAAGTCCCAGGTAATCCTAAGCACTGCTGAAATATCAGCTACAGATCATACTTATAAAAATGGAAATGTCTTACTTGGAAGGAGTTATGTAATGCTTTGCATTGCCCTAGAAATCTGTCATTAAGGTTTAGTCTCTGATGTTGATTATGCAGAGATAAGCTATGCTAACAACATGATTCACATTCCAGTACTGTTCCTCCATCTTTTACATGGACTAGGATTTCAAAAGGCCAGTACACTGAGAAAGAATCTACTTCTGGCTGGAATTTTTTGGAGAGAGACATCGGGAGGGTGACCACAGTGCCTGCCTGACCAGGAGCAGCTGCCTCCTTGCCTGAATTCTCACTTGATCCCACTGTTATTAATAGTCACATCATGTGTTTTGTTCAGTGTAATTTTTTATTTAAAACAGAAATATATATTTAAAAGGCATAAAGAGAGAATTTTCCTGTCGGCGGAGTCACAGACACCACATAGCACTATTTCTGACATCAGTGGGTTTCTTTGTTGTTGTTGTTGCTTTGGGTCTGTTTTTTCTTTTTTTTTTCTATTTCAAAGCATTATAGCATGTGAACTGTCAGTAAAGTAAGAGCTGTTAGAGGACCAGAAAGCAATTGGAACTTGACCAAAGAAGCAAATGTTCAAAACAGAAATCATTTCTATAAATCTATTTTGTGCTTTGGTACATTTCAAAAAGGAGTAGATTTCCTTTCTAGAATCTATGTTTTTTCAGAGGATTTTAAATAGTGAAGAAACACATGATTCCAACTGCTTTTCATTTGCTTCAGTAATATCAAATATTAATGAGAAGAAATTTTATATTCTTTGGATCATTTGCAACAGTGGTATCATACAGTTAATTATATCTTGGTATCATTAATTGTATACTGCAAAGAGATCTTCAATATCTCTGTTAACAACTTCATAGATTAGCATTACAGCCACAGAGATTTCTAAAACAAACTCTATCCAGAGCATGTGAAGAATACAACTCTACTCACAATGGATATGTGAAGAATAGTCAGCACATGGACTGAACTAGTTAGAGGAATGACACACAAAGTTAAACCAAAAGTATTAATTTACTAAACTTTTCCCCATTTTTTCAATGAAATCAAGACACAATTATGAAATTATTAAAAGTAATGTCTTCTAATTTAAGGGATGGTGTTATTCCCACAACTTTTTAAAGTATTTTAATATCTTCCATTATTAATTGTACCTGTATATACTCTCACCTCTAGTATTAATGCTTGCAAATTATCTTAGCACATTGCATACTTGTATTTCCCTAGCACAACAATAGACATTAAAGAAAACAAAGGCAGTATTTCAAATGTAGTTCAACCCTAGAGTTTCCCCAAGAAAACAATTCACCTTAAAGCTAGATCAAAACGGACACATTTCCAGTGAGAACAACATATTTTCTGTGTTCTGCATTGAGACGTTATTTGCAAGCATATTCGGAGACTGCTTTAATCATTCCATTCTTCAAACTGTTGCATATGAACAACACACACATCTGAGAGATCACTCCATGGACATTTCCTCCAGAAATCAAGCTTGGTTAAGCCTTTCTCATCCCTTTCTTTCCAAATTTACTTGTTTCCACTATCAAGATGCTATTGACTCCATGTATCAGAATGACAAGGCTAATCAAGGAATTCATTCAATCAATGAAATTATTATTTTCAAAATATGAAATTCAAAAGACAAAATGTTCTTTGGAGGGCTTAGTTTTATCCATATTCTTTCACAGAGTGAATACTGGACAAAAGTGAAAGAGGAAGGACAGAAACCTCATAAAATAGTTTTGCCACAGGAGAAACTGTCAGGTTGAATCACAGCCACAGTGAAACTAGTCTGCCAATCCACAGGGGATGATCCTCTCTTGTCTCCATCCTGCACATTGCAGTGGTGTGCAGTTGTGCCCAAGCTTGCTCCACATAATATTCTCAGCAGGGTAAATTTATTTCAAGCTGCTTTGAGTAGGCTGCTACCACCTTCCCATCTAGTTCAGTGGGAGCTTGGTAAGTGCACTGGAGCACTATATGGCAACTCATAGTTCAGTTAAAGTGCAATCATGCTAGTTAAGATATGACTCTTATAATTACGTAATTGTAAGTAATGCTTGCCATTGACCTAGGGTGCCAAAAATCTCGCAGTGAAATTCTGATCTCAGTGATGTCACTGTCAAAGATCTCTCTATCTTTCATGTGGTAATAATTTTATCCTTTGCAGCTCCTAATTGCATGTTTTGTTACTATTATTTGTATCACGTCCTTTTTAATGTATTAAGTTTACAGGGGAAATGACCTATCAGCACTGTACAGATTATCCAGTTACAATACAAACACTTTTAGTGTATTTAATGCACCTTCACAAGCACTTTTTACTTGAGTGGTTCTTTTGAAAGCAGCATTAATCAGCCTAAGGATGCCTCAGCTTTTTTTCTGGGTGTCAAATTCAAAGCTGAAAATCATTTCATTAGAGAAAGGAACCACTGTTTTCATTCATTTGAAAACAAACCTTGATGAAATGTGCATTCAGGTCATTCAGAACTTCAGGTCTCCAAAGACAGTTTTATCACTTAGGTTCATATCTGACTCATTGGAAGAGGTGCCTAATGACCATTTTAAGAACTTCAGAGTCACCTTCTCTTTTGAATGTTCCAGGAAGATAAAAGAAAGTGAAATTAAAAGGATAGTAAATCCATTGCAAGTTAAAAAATGGATTTGAGAGCTGTTCAGGATGCTGAGTTAGAAAATGAGATTTTATTACAGAATGATACTTGTAGATCAAAGTTCCAACATCAGAGACATCATCTGACATAATGGCAGGTGTGTTTGGTGATATCCACAGACTGCTTCTCTGTATACCAGAGAAGCCTAGGTACAATTACAACATTATTATAATGGAGACTGAAAAAATTTAAGCAAATGCTATGTTTCTTGGTCATTTTGAGGAGACTAGGCTTGCACTCTAAACAGCTGCTTTCAACTAAGGTCAAAAACGTCATACATGAAATGCACTTGGAACGATATCTAATCCTATATCACTGACATGACAGTGAGAAACCTTTCTGAAAAAAGTATGTTAATACAGTTGCAGCTAAGGAGCTCCCTGTAAGCAATTATGTGGAATAAGACTAACCAAAATCTAAACCACCTTTTTGTTGCTGGGAGTTATTGAGTAGTACGATACTCATTCTGTCTACAATGCTTTTTAAAATGTCATGTTTTAAGAATCCAAGGACTTAATGTCATTTGACTAAACATTTTCATGCACAGATTAGGAAATCGGCTTCTTAGGTCAACATCAGAATGATTTAGTCAATGTAACAGTATGTTACATAACCCAAAAAAATTAATGGTTGCCCTGGTGAGCACTAAAGCTAAAAATCTAGCAACAAATTAGCCTACATTATAGGCCCAAATTGTCAGGTGGAAATATCAGGCTTAGCTGAGAGAAATCTGAGAGTCAGATTTACTATCTTGCTACAAGGAAAACCTAGCCCAGGTAGCAAATTGCAGAGAAATACATTCTAGCTAGTATAAGCCAAGACTGAACTTGCATCCAAGAAGGATGAGCATAATGCAAGTTTGCGATAAGAGAGCTTATGCAGTAAGACATTATTCTACTACCACTGTGGAGAAGAATACAGATATGGATACTGTGACTCTAATTAGGTGCTATCAATTACTTAATTCACTTGCTAACATTTTAATGATGAAAGTTCACTGTTCGAATTCAAGAAGGTGACTGTAGTATTTTGTCATCTCTCCTGTACTTTGTGCATGATTTTTCTCAGGCTGTAAATTTTGCAGGCCAAGAACTTTTTTTCTGTAAGTGAAAATATTTTGATACCTATCAAAACTCAAGGTATTAAACATCAGCAGTAATCGTATCACATCATCACGTGCAAGCACAACATAACAACTGTTTACAGAGTCCGGGAAAGTCCTCCAGCGCCTTTAATTAGAAGTTACAATACAATATTTTTGCAAATATTCAGCTTAATCCAGACACTTCCCAAATCCCATACCCCTATTACTGAAATGCCCTGCATTTTCTAGTTGTTACGTTGTGCTTGCACGTGATGATGTGATAGGATTACTGCCAATACTGGGCTTTTCCTTTGGAGATCATGGAAGTTTCACAGCAATTCCAAAATGGGTAAACATGCTCGGTATCACTTCTCAGCTTCATTTGTAAAAGAAGAGCTGTTATTCTTCCCCAGTAAATGTCTTTTGTACTCCTGCTTATCTCAGTTTACTACATTCTGGGTGGAACAGCTCAAAAATAATATGAGAAATATTTGAGGTCTTAGTATATGAAAACAAAGTAGCAGTAGAGTGAATACATTTTTATAGGGCTAACATGGAACAGGAAGATTACAGTGGGCTATTAGCAATACTGGAAACTGCCTTAATAGTTCAAGAATTTTACCCACTGATAATTGATAAGAGTATTCCACTTGCTTGAATTTCTACAGACATCTGTTCTTAATTACTATGTAATCTGAGAGCTACTAATTCTCTTTGTTTTTTCACCTCTTGTCAAACATATATTTAGGATTTTGAGTTTAAACAAAACATAACTCAAATTCAGTTTGGATGAAATCTGTACTGTGGAGACAGTTAAACCACTCTAGTGCAAGCTTTTTATTTATTTGATGTAATATCAAAGTTATCCTCTAACTTACCAAACTTCCTGAGTTATTGTTTATAGGAAAGCCTTGTAACACAGCTTCAGTGAAAGAGCAGCTGTCTTTCATTGTGATCTCATCCTCTATTTTGCATACAACAAAAAACCCAGATCTTTTCAGATTCATCTATTCTTCTTTATGTTACAGTTGGATAAAAACTTTAGCCTGGAAAATCAAGGGGTTTCTTTTGCTTTGAACAAAGGCTATATCGTAGAAACATTTTCAGGTGCTCAGTACACATTTCCATTCGCATTTCTGACTGTAGATTTTTCAGAAAGGTGAGTTTTCATTTTGGTACATAAAAAACCAAAATTATGTGAAACATAACTTTGACAGTGCAATGTTGTTGTGGAAATGTATTAATTTCCTTTAGTCTATTGTGTGCTACAATGCCTAGGCCATCTGAAATTTCAGCTTTATTTGAGACATTTTGTACTGCTGTACTCTTTAATATCACTGTCCAAGGCAAAATGGTCATTTTAACTTTTGTTTAATCTTTTTCTACTCAGATAAGGTTTCTATGACTCTCATTTACAGTGTAATAAGTCTTGATGGGTTTTGTTTGCCCAGTAAGAGATTTGTCAAGTGTTCCTTTTATTACAGCTTTCCTTTTACTTTTTAAAGTTTTGGGGGGGGTTTTTGGTTGGTTTATTTTGGTTTGATCTTTTTATTAATTTATTTTCCAAATCAGTTACTGGGGTTTATGTATTAGTCATATATATATTTTATACAGAGATAGCAGCTGGCTGGAATTCCTCTCTGTAAGTGAAATAGTTAAATAAACTTCTTTATGCTAGTGTCAGATGTATACCTGTGTTTGCCATTTTGTTTCCTAAGTTATTTTTTTATTTCTATATTAGCAAAAGCTTAAGAATGATGAACTTTGCAAGAATTAAGTTTTCTGCTCCTCCTGTAGAATAGAGGGAAACAATCTGAATTTACATATTTCCCAATTATATTCTTTTTAATGTTTTACTATATCACTAGGTGTTTGTAATGGCTCTGTTTTGAGAAGATTATTATGGACAAGAAATAATTTGGTTTTGAGAAGTAAAGATTGTAGGGAACAACAAAGTGGTCTTAGTGTAAGGTATTGGACACTTTGGTTAGGTAAGGAATTCAGGTGAAGCAAGATCAAAAGGACATTTTTGAACCATTTGATTTTGAGTCTGTAATTCAGAGACTAATTCTGTCAGATGTAACTGGAGTAGCAGAAGGTCTGATACTACAGAATTGGGGGGTTTAACAAATAGAACTCCCTTCAATGAGATGTATATCATGCATGTAAAGGCTGAAACCAGTGGTTGTAAGGTAAGGAGGCAGTGGGGAGATAAGCTATGCCCATGTATCTATGCAGGTACATTTGCCCTAATAGAAAAAAATAGTAAGCCAGTGTGGCCATATCTCTCATATGCTATTTCTGTATGAATACATGTTCACAGCAGTTTTCCCAGTTTCCCAGTTATATGTACCAAAAAATGTGAGGGGTATTTGAGACCAAGAAGTATTAGCTTTTGAGTTATTTGTAAAATTAGAGATTTTGACAAAATCTAGGTGTGACTTAGGCTTTGAATGTCTGTGTTTTCTTTGTTCAGCAAATTTACTCCAGGTATTCTACAGAACCTTGTCAAAGCTACTGTCATTTGTGATTACACAAAAGAGTATGACAATATGCTAGTCCTATTAGTTCTTCAACATCTGCTTAATTTTAATGTGAATAGTACTAGTGACTCTTATGAGGTTTTCTTCAGTGGGATAGCTGTGCACATGAAAAAGTAATGGCAGAAATCAGGTCTAAGATTATAAATAATCTGTTAATAAAATGAGCATAACTCTCATTGGAGTTAGGTCTAGGCTAAAGCTTCTAAGCATTATCACAATAAAAGACAAAGTAGCAGATCTCTTTTCATACACCACAATTTCTCTCACTCACCTGAAATGGTAGCTATTGTTTGGCATCATATAAAGGAGAATGACCTTCTTCATTTCTACTGAACTGTTGGCAGAAGAGGCATGTCATGTCCTGTCAGACGTAAATGCTATGAACAAAAGTATTTCTCTTGGTGTCAGTTGTCAAAAAAAATGCTGCTACTGGATCTCTATGAAGTTTCACAGCACCTTTATAGCAGTGTGTTTTAGAGGACCGTGTCATCTCTGGGTCACTGTATATCCTGTATTCTTGAGGTATGCTCTTATTTCTCCACATGCATCTATCTCATTTTGGTGGCTTTCCCTCCTGTAGAAGCTAGGCTTACAAATTTTAAAAGGTGTATTGGGTGTAACTGTTGATTGTCTTATCTTCATATGTCCATAGATTTCTTCTTCATGAAATATATTGAGAGAAACTGTACCTCATATTACTTGTTAGATCTCTTTGGTTTTGGCCTTCATTAATTCATAGAAACATTTCAGTTTCACATAGTATGCTTTATCATTACTGCAAATAGCTTGTGGAAAATATTACTCCCTTTATAGTTTCACTGGTATACTTACTGTATTAACCACTTCTCCTCTTTGTTCTCTGTTTTTCTTCCCACTCATGGAAGAATAGCTCTCAAATATGATTTCTTCATGTCTTCTTATCATCATGAAAGGCTACGAAAAAATTATTTTATATTATATGGCATCTTAAGGAAGGGCACTTGAACCAAAATTAATCTATTTCCTTAGAGAGAATGAAGTCTAAGCTAAGAAGGGCAATTCATGTCACACTGTGTTAATTTGAACACCTGCATTCCAAGATTGACTCTGCCAGCCTTTTCTTTGAGCACCTGGGTGAGCCATAAATCAGGTCTGAGAGACACATAGGTTTGGGCCCCAAGACGGGGAGCTGACAATGTCATTGAAAGAAAAGAAAAAAAAATTGTAACTGCCTATGATCTTTACAAATTAATCAGCTGGGTTTTATTGTGCTATGAATCTTCTGTTTTAATTGCAATGGAACTTACTGAAGAAGATTGGAGGTAAAAAGGTAAGCAGCAGTGCATTCAGACTCTGCCTTCCAGATGATATTTAGCAGTTTCATCAGGTTAAATTTTGGCTTTTTCTCTGTTTTTTTGTTGTGGCCAATACTGAAATTCATACTATATACTTATATGTTTACTATTTGACAAACAGAGATACCTCATTCTTCCACCTTGTCTTTCCTTGAAACCCCTGCCAGGGCTATGTGAAGCAATATAGTTCAGTGGGGGTTGAAATCAGGACCATAAGCTAGACCACAGGGCTGCTGTTCAACCTTCCTGCTCTTTGCCTACGCCACATCTTTCTGCCATACAGTCTGTGGTCACAGCAACCTAGGGTTTGCCCCTCAGCTGATATGTAATCCAACCACTAATAAGTATAAGTATTATATTAGTATAAGTAGAGCAGAATGATAGAACCCAGTTCTGTTTCATTACTTTTTTCTGAAATTTCAGTTATGCAAAAAAAAATGAAAACCTTCAAATATATATTTACTAAGAGAATTAATTCAAAATACTTGTCCCTAGCTAGCACATGTAGTGCCAGGATTTAGTCTGGTTCCTTCTCACTTCTAGTTGGGGATGCCATGGGGAACCAGGACCTCTTAAACCTTCCTATGAAAACATTTGCAACTGATATGTCTCTCCAAAGTAAATTGAACAATATTGAAGCAGCATGTTTAAATGAAGATACATTTAATTGGAAATGTTCTGACTCTAGGTCCAGTTGCTGCTTCTCTACAACAGAACACAAGCGTTTTTCTACACTAGAAGAATTATAAAATATTTGACCTTTGAGAATTGCCTTTGTTCTCAGAATTGATGTTTAAATAGGTAATAACAACAGGCATCTTTAAACTTAAACTGTATTCCAGACCTTGGCAATGCAGGTTTACTGGTAATGAAGAACTGGGTAAATAAACTTTTTCCAGCTCCACCTGATCTCACCATCTGTCTATAGTTTTTCCAGATCTTTTTTTCCAGAAATTTTCTGTGGAAGCCTGTCACCCAGATCTAAGAAAAATGAATAAACAGGTAATGGCAAACCTTTTTAAACACTGCTTGAATCCTTCAATATGAAGCATTATTACAGCCACTGATCTTTTTGTAGTTATATAAGATCACTAATGTTATGTAATTAAGTTATGTAAGTTATGTTAAATTATGCGGTTTGCACTCTTAGGTGTTTCAGAGTTTTCTTCTGCCATTTTCTTCATTTTCTCAGAATAGGATCCATAATTTAAGAAGTTTAGTTAACAGACTAGTTTTTACCCAGGACTTTCTATGTTTATCAAGATGTGAGAATAATTCAGATAACCTAGTAATAATGATGACTGTAAATATAAAAAAAAAAGCCCTCTTTTAAATAATTATAAAGAAGGAATGGACCTGTGAAGTCTACTGACGATCCCAGAACTGACAGAAATAAATAGAGGAATGTATATTTATTTTTTTCTTCTTAAGGGAATCTTTCATTAATTTTTTTGGGTTTTACCAGATTGATACTGAATGCACTAATGCTAATGATGTGGAGAATGCAATCACCCTGAACTAGTTTAATACATCAACCTTTATCTTATCCTTGTGATCAGAACTCACTCGGAGAAATGTATTTAATTAGAAGTGTAAATGGAATGATGCTGTGTAGCGGGAAGGGAGCCATGGCAGCAACAGCACTTACTGCCGAGTTGTAATCAGTACAGCTATTTTATCTGTGGTGGGTGGTGAACTGATAAAACTCTGCAGCTAAATCACAGAGGCATGCACTAATATTGTGGTAGTAGGGTAAGCCCACTTTGCACACATCTTTGTTTTCAGGATTACTGCCTTGAACCAAAACTTCTTGTTGCCTCCAGGGAATATTTGGAATACTTTAGGGACTGATGGTATGATAGCTAGCAAATAGTTGAATCAGGGTCACTTCCTTTACTCAGACAGGCTTCCCACCCATTTCAGTTTCAAGTCAACATATACTGAAAAGGAGCTTCTCTGTGTCTGACTATTTCTATTACTATTATATATTTAAAATTACAGTGATTAATACTGACATTTTGCAAGATGTGCTTTTCCATGTTTTGCCATATATGTGCCTTCCAGACCCATCCTACATCTACTTCTTTTTATCACCTTGAATAAGCACTATGTCTACTGCCTGCCACAGTCTTCATGAAACACCATCACCATAGGACAAAACCTTTAGAGCAACGCTCCTTTCACTGGAGGGTGTTCAGAGACTTTAAAGGAGACACCTCTTCAGATGTAGGAATGTCCCTCAAACCTTTTATTCAGCTGCCTATTTTGTAGCATCTGAATTTCTTCTGCCTGAATCTATCAAGTGTAAAGTCCTATACGGAGTCAGCATCTAGTTGTCAAATATTTCAGCTTCTGTATAACATAAAGACAGGCAGTAGAATTGTTATATATTGTTGCTCCATCTTTTTGTTTGCCTTTTGATGAAATTTTTGGCATTTGTGAGAGGATAGCAAATTATATGAATGGCATTCTGTTTATGGTGGGAAGTCTTTATCAAGTAGGAAGATTTTGTATCATTTCCTAGCTATGATCAGAATTTAATTTCAATCTCTTCAGATTTGTTTGCTCAACACTTAGATCCCTTCAAAACAGAACAATGAGTGCCTGGAAAATGTCTCACATCAGTGGAGAGAAATTGGTGGCAGTGAAGGTCGGTTAAAAATACTTAAATGTAAAGGTCAAAATTAGACAGTAGGATTATCTCCATAAATATTCCTTACATAAATTTTTGACTAATCTGGCTGATCAGAGGTGCTTTGAGAATGTTGCATACTAAATGTTGTAATTTTCCAAGTAAAATAATGTTTCCACTGTTTTAATGGTTAACTTATTTTTCTCACAGAAGTCCAGTACTTACTGTAGAAAGATATGTCATAAGTGGTAAATATGGTTTAAATTATGGATCTCAAGTCTTTGTTTGTGCAGAAAGGCAAGGTGGAATGCTGGTGTGTAAAAGGATCAGAGAGGAATCACACTGTGCCCACGCTGAGCCTTCTGCATTCGCACTCTGAAATGGGCTGTGCACCGGAAGGTCCAGTTTGCAGGTGCTTTTTGTGATTTGAAGAGAATACCAACAATTTTAAAATTCTGTCTGGAAAATTCACTGGATATATTTAAAATCAGGGGAGAAGTGGAAGTAGTTGCTGGCTGACACAAGTCTCTGTGGGCTGCAGACCATTGCTCTGGAGTCAGGACCAGAGTCATGCAGGACATATGAAGCTCCCCTTGATAGATGATGTTCTTCTGGAGAGCAGAAGGTGCACCTTCCTGGAAATTTCTTAAATGAGCAAGTGAAAGTACACTGGAAATTGCTTTAAGATGAAAGAATTTGAATTTTGAACAACAAATCCCTTAGTAAAAAAAAAAAAAAAAAAAAAAAAATCCTATTAAGAACTCTAAGCTTTTCAATAAATTCTCATTCACAGAATGTTGTTGCATCTTATGAGACTATGGTAGAACATAAACGCAAAAATAAAACAAAACAAACAGCAAAAAAGCCCCCAAAAAACCCAACATGGCAGGAAAGAAGGGAGCTGAAGCCTAGCTGTGCTTTTTAAGTCATGCATGATTGTAGAGATAATTATTTGAATCCTTTCAGTGTTTGGTTGACCAAAACTGGCTTAGAAAACAAGATTTTAGGACTTACTACGAGATGCATTCCTATTCAAAGCCAAACAGACAAAACGTTACTGTTAAAACTTCCCAATATGCCAATAATAAAGAAACCACTACAAAAGGAATGAACAGTAATTGACTACATTGAGAAAGCCACGTACACATTATGTACTCTTTCAGGAGAGCCTGTTTGTTTAGACACAAGTCCTTACAATTTACATTCATCACAAGCATCCCTCATGGACAATGGGAAAATAATCAAATCTGTTTTAGATAACAGAACTTAATACAAAGGCATTAACATGATTGTTAAATTTGCAGTTCTATATACTTAAGACACAAATTATATATGGCTTAAGAAATAAATTAATTTGTGTAACAGTTAAAAGTTCACATTACGCACATAAGGAAAACAAAGAAAAATTGTGCAAAAAAACTTCCCAGGCAGATTGAATTACATTTGCTGGGTTTTCTGGAAGTCAGTTTTCTAATGTCAAATATCTTTTTACTGAAGTAGCTAACATTAAAAAAAAAACACAGCTTCCTTCCCTTGCTCCCCTAAAACCAGCCCAAATTGCTTTTCCAGTAGCCATATGTTTACTGTATCATTTTTCATAAAATGAATATAAAAGCAATTAATATGATTGAGCAGAGCAGACATTATTAGAATCCTCCACTTCTGATTAACTTGCTGTACTTCATGGCACAACAGTTGTGTTATCTACTTTTACTTAAATATTAATCTGTTGGTGGTTGTTTTTTAAGACTGAATGTATTTCTTAAAATTGTTTGAAATCATTCTCTTCAGAAGATAATTCTTACTCTTTGGATCATATGCCCTCTGATTCTATCTCTTACTTCAACAAACTTCCATTTTCCTTTTAGAAATGAATAGGTAGTAGCCATAACACAAAAAGCTATCTGTAACAACATTCACCAAAAAAATGAGAGCAATAGCTCTACTTTTGAAAGGACATGAATTTCAAATGGATGGTTACAAAATATTCTGCCTAGCTGTAATATTTACAAAAAGCATCACAGATATGTGTATCCATGAGTAGTCTGTAGGCACTGTAGGGTTAAAAATTTTTTTGTTGATCATTGTGCTGGTTTAAAGGTAAACCAGCAGGAGAAATGAACTCAACTCAAAAGAGCGATTATAAGTCAGAATAACAATTTAATAAAATAATACAATAAGTACGATTATACAGACAAACAATTGGTTCTAACCCACAAACCCCAAATGTATAACCCAGCACCCTGGGGCATGAACAGAGTGGTGTTCATTGGGCCCCCTGAGTCCAAAGTAAAAGGAGAGGGGAAAACCTGTTGGTGAGAGTGCTGTTGCAGTCTGGTCAAGGGTGGTGATTGCAGTCTGGTTGAAAAGTGGTGGTTGCAGTCTGGTTGAGAGTGGTGGTTGCAGTCTGGTTGAGAGCAGTGATCTGCAGTCTTCCTCTGGATCCCACAAGTGGTTCCAAAAGTTCCAAGACTCCAAGATTATATATTCTCCGTTTCAGGCAGGAATGCTCAGTACCTCCCTCAGGGCGGGGAGTTCCACAAAAGAGTGTGAGGACAGGAGCACCCTCCTGTCTCGCAGACCTCTTAACACCTAGTTTATAGCCTGAGGAGTCAGGCTGCTCTGGGTAGAAGGTGTAAATAGTCTATTGATATCAGTTTCTGGGAAATGGCATGGAAGGCTATAGAATACACAGTTTTGGGTTACACCCATCCAGTGATGAACTGGTCCCAGCTGTTCTAACTAGGACAATCATCAACACAGGAACAAGGTACTTTGAACCTTTTTGTCCCATCTGTATTAAAGATGTAGAAATATTTGGGCATTTGTAGACAGAGCAGAGAATCACATTGTTCCTTTTAAAGATAATGGGAGCTGAAAGCATTTAGCTTCTCACATGGCATGTCCAGTGCCACCCCACACCAAAAGAAAACCTCATTCACTTTGAAAACATTGCTAATTCATAAATACTAAGAACCTGATATAAAGATGAATCTTTATTTCAGAGCTCCAATGGTGAATTTTAAAAATCTCCTAAAAGGTCATTCTGGACTTGTTTTGTCTGCAGCCATTAGTAGAGTACATCAGACTGATAGCTACCCTTGCTCAGAAAAATGGACCAGAAAATCATAAATTAATGTAATTTTTCAATTTTCTTTCTATTTTCTCCTTCCATTTCTTTGTTATGACAGTATTCTCTACTGTCATAAGCAGACTATCTTACTATATTCTATCATCCCATCTTCTGGCTCTGAAATGAAAAAGCAGAGTTCAGAAAAATAGAAGGTAATGATTCCATACAAATGGACTGCACTATTTCAGAACCCCTATAAGATACTGTTTTGTTTCATCGTTGACTAAGGTTCATACTGATTTTTTTTTTCCTGATTCTAAGATCTCTCTAAGATGTTTAATTCTCCTGCTGGATTGCACTGACTACAGACAAGCAATTGAAGCAGAAAAGACATATCTTGATTTATCCTTTTTATGTATTCCTTTGAATTTATGCTAATGTGTCAGAGTATTGCCCCCAAGGGAGAATCATTGTGATATTCTCAGAGATAGCTGGATACTTTATTCAAATTTGGATCTTTTCATGAGTAATCTTCACTTTAATGAGTGTAATTATTTACAAACAGTTTATCATCTCAGAAATCAATGAAGGAACTTACAAAAGACGATAAAGCAATTTCTGGCTGCCCATTGCCATAATATATTTTTACTTTACTAAGGAAAATAAAAATTTTCAGTTAAGGACAGCATGACCTTGTAATATATAAAGGAATAAACATTTTATGAAACTGAATTGAAGAGCTCTGTATTCTATGAAACTGAGTTGAGCAGATTAGTAAATGGTGTATAATTCAGATTTAGGAAAAAAAAAATGTGTAGTTTTCAAAATTATTAAAGGCTGTTTATGTTCCTAGAACTCTCCCTGGAACAACACGAGGTCACTTAAGGCGATGGCTCATTTTATTCTCATCTTTTAGCAGTTGCATTAGGTGGGCAACATTATCATCCCTGCTCCTCGGTTCTTTCATTTCCAAAATCTCAGAGGAAAGACCTGTGCTTTTCAGATTTTACCGAACTGACTTTCCTGCTGGAGTTTGGAAGGATTTGTGAGGTTAAGAAAGAAAATGGGATTATGGCTTAGTGACTGGACATATGGATGGCGGAGACTGCTCTAATGCAGCAGTACTGAAAGCTCAGTGTACTTCCTGATCATCAAGCTAGGCCAGCTGTCTGCCAGATGGGGCTCAGAGTGAGGGGGACATTATTGTGTTCAAACATGCCTCTGAGAGATGAAATAGCTTCTTTAAAACGTAAGTTTTCATAAATTTCTACATGGATGTCTTTGTATCATTTTTTTTTTGTGGCTGTTCAAAATTCTTAAAACCATTTTAATTTTCTTGGCAAGGTTGATAATCCTAATTTCTTGTGCATATGCTGAATGGATACTGCCTTTCCTGCACTGTAATGGAGGAATTAGGAGAGAATAGTGACCCTATGATTAATCTCATCTAATACATTCAATTTTTAATTGACTGATCAGCTGAGTCAATTCATATAAGAAACGTTTGAATCAAATGCAGTAAGAAAAGACAGACAGTGTTCAGAAAAGTGTAATACTAAGCTGTAATATGCATTCATAATACCAGTTCTTTGTGAGCTCTTAGTTCTGAATGTACAGTTATCAGCTTCAAGCCTGCAGTTCACTCTTCTTTGTGCCTTTAATAAGTACTTTAAAACACTTTAGTACAAAGACAAGTTTTTCTTCACTTGCAGAAAACACAGGGTTTTGAACAACCTCTACTTTAAACTATGTTCTCAGTAGTGCTTTCAATTATGCTTCACATGAGACTGCCATGGAGCTGTTGTGCACAGCAAACAGGTTATGCAAGAGCACCCCCTGGATAAAGCAAAAAGTTAAATAATTTCCTCCTCCTCATTCTTACAAGTTATTTTGGCAGATTCATTGTATTGCTTTGAATTGGCTTGTTTCACAGAATTGTTCTGGTTTTCCTGAGAACTGAGTTAGAGTGTGTGTACGTGTGTTGAGGGGCAGGCGGGAAAGGAGAAAAGGTGCTTTGCTATTCATGTTCATCACACACAGAGACATGATAGACATTGTACAGAGTTTAACAGAAAATAGTCTGGGTGTGGTGCTAAACACAGAGACCAAAGCGGATGAACCTACTCCCACACGGGGAAGTTTCCCAGTCTTAGTTCCTTTCTCAAATACTGGTGTCTTTGAAGGTCTATAGCTGCTGTAATAGGCTACATCTACAATAACACGTTAAATACACCAGGGAATAAACATTGTTTAGTTGTTTGCATGCACTATAGCCCAGTTTTGACCCACACCAGCTACAGTCCTCACAGACACCCAGGCACAGTTCGAGGGTTAGCAAGGACCACAGACAATTTCCACTAAGTTGCATGGACACAGCTGCAACTCCTTAAGGAAAGAAAATTTAATTGTATTATCACAAGTTGAGCCATGTCTTTTGCTCTCCAGCTGGAGAAAGACTTCTGAGGTATTTTACTTCATTATTGGCATTTTATGGAATAAAACAACATAGCCCCTTGGTAAAGGATTAACTTGCCACCTAAGAGATCTGGGTTCCTAATTGTTCTGTATGAAGAACTGATAAGTTCTCCAAAGTATTTATGATTACTCATTTCCAACAAAACTGAGGTATTTAGTTACATTTGCAGATCTCTATGTATCCATCCTTGGAAAGCAAAGTGGGGACTATTGTGATTTTGTATGCCAATGAGTAGAAACATTAAAAAGTGCAATGTACTAAATCCTGTGGTCATGGAGACCATAATACTTCAAAAGGTAGAAGTGGTGTGCAGTGAGAAGATTATTTGTTCTTTAAAATTCTTTCCCATCTCCTCATGTCTTAACCTGATTATCTGCCTATTCCTTTGAGAATTCATTACGACACAGACTTCTGAGGATGCAAAACGTGTGCAGTGCAGCATGAAATGCATAGAACACTAATCTTGTTGAAGTGTCTTGTCAGGTATTTAGAAGTTTTATTGATTGCATTTACTGAAATTTCAGAAAGAGCTGTGTGAAAAATATACAATTTCAGAGGAGAAGAGAATGACAGTTTATATTTTTTAACAGTTTTAGTTATAACATGCCTTAATTCAAATGAAAAGGTGAGGACTTGCTCCCTAGCGTGTGTGTTAAACTCTGGAAAGTAAACAACTTAAACTAAGCTCCCCTGGAGTACAGTTTACTTCATCATCTTTGTGCATCTGTGCCTTTGGCAGCTCAGCACTAGATAGACACTAACTATTAAATACCTGTTCATCTTGCATCCAGGCTACTTAGCATAACCTTAGAGATCTTTTCTCATTTCTCAGATATGAGGGATATGACCACACTCACAATGCTTAAATCCTTGTACAGTGTGTGTCCTTGATATCTCAGCAAAAGCACAACAGAAAATGTATTTGTCTTGTAAGGCTTACGTGGAGTCACCATATACCAACACACACTCCTTATTTTGGAACGCTGTATGATTAAACGGAATAATGCAAAAATAGACTGAATATAAAATACAATTTGAAATAACAATTGTCTGTTGAAAACTGAGATTTGTATTTGACAGTAATTATCCAGTAAGCATGTCTCTGTAGGGTCATAAGGATGCACGTAGTAGGAGTTTAAGACTTTACAGCCATTGCTCCTAAGTGAAGTCAAGATTGACACTGAACTAGGCATTACTGGAAATGTAGCAATTGTGATTACCAGGTGCTTTTCTAGAGTCTCTAGTAGAGTTTGCTGTATGTTCCTATGTTTTTGTTTTCTAGGTTCTGAAAGATCCCTTCTCTTTCTTAACTTAGCTATGGTGCTTCATGGAGGACTCCATGCGCAATAGAAGTTAACAACAGAATATGATAACTTCATGATTGTTAATAACTTTGCAATGATACAAAAATGAGTTCTGTATTTAAACATCACTTCTATTCAAAAAAGTAAGGAAAGCATCAGGAAAGTTTATTTCTTATTTGTTGAAGTAAACAATTGACATCATTCAAAAGCTTGCAATGTATTCTAAAGTACTTCCAATACTATTTTTAAAGTACTGTTGGTATAAACCAAATGTAGTTTCAAGGGCTTTTGCACTCTCTTAGGTGTCTTTGACATAACAAATTCCAACGGACTTGGTTTATATAATCCACAAAATACCACATGAAATTGTGACTTCAGAATTCAGTATTTGCCTTGTTTCAATTATATACAGCTCTTACACACAGCATCTACATTACTGTCTCAATATATTCTTTTTGAAGACCCCTTGTTAATGTAGAGAGTAAGGACACATCCAAATTTGTTCTTCTCTGGACTGACATTCCCAAGCATCTATTATTTTGCTTCCTAATCTCTCTGACATTTGCTCCTGGGTAAACCATTCCCATAATATTTTCTGGCCTTCAGTGTGTATATCTCTTTGCAGTGCAAAATTTTCTGGTGATTCTTGTTTCCTGGTAATCTGAATAAAATAATGAGTTTGATTTAAAACTCACAGACATGAAATAGTATTCACGTGAATGGTACATGAGAGGTAGCTTTTTATAGAGTACAACAGGGATGATAACACATTTGACTGCAGATGCTATAAGTCATAGAAGTATAGCTACAATTGCAAATCATGCTGTTTCCTGCTTACTTTTTTTATTTGACAGCAGTTGGGTGGCAAATGTGTGCAACACAGACAGATCTTTTGGTCCAGCCCACGAATTCTCCTTTAAATGTAGTCATTCCATAGAAAACATTGTTATCTAGACATGGATATATACACAAAATCATAGATACATTAGCACCTATTATGTGGGGAATGGACACATCGCAGCTCACTTGCTATGGATAATTTGGATGAAATCTCTTGCTAGAAAGGAAGCCACATACATAAGCAGGTTACTTACCAACAAGAAATAGTATGTTCTTATTTTAATTTGGATAAACAGAGCTGCCAATTCATAAATCAAAGTAATCTGGTTTAATTACAGTACCGCTAAGAGAAATCACCTTAATAGTTTAGATTTCCACTCATGCAGGTGTATAAGGACGTCACAGTAACGTGAATTTTCTCAAGGACATATACACTGTATGTCATGTTTGCTCTCACTAAATTCTGAAGAGATATGATGCTCTCTCAGAATAACTCAAAAATAAGTGTGCTTGTCTTTGGCTTGACTATCAGAGTATGTGTACTTTTCATTATCTGCTAAATCTTCCTCATACAAAAATAATTCCCAACTGAAATGCCTCATTCTGGTCAAGGTTTCCTCATCCTGAATGCATACTTAGTCTCTCCGCTCCACATTCATAAACAGCTTGAGATCTTTCAAGCATCTGAGGTCATTGTGCTTCACACAATTGTTCTTTGTTGTGCTCTGTAAAGGAGATTACATGAGGGAAAGCTGGAATTCCTGGATACCATATTTCTCACTATTGAAGGGCTATCTCTTGAATAAAAAAAGCAATAAGGCTATCTGAAGTGACCTTGGCAATTGTTCATGTAATTTATGACATTATACAATCAGAGGTGAGTTCAAATCAAGCAGTCCTAGAAAATTGTAAGGGTCACTTTCAAGCCTGATAACATCTCTGAACTGGTCAAATTTGCTAGACAGAGGATACATTTTCTGAAATATACCTCCATGCATAAAGCAAAGTATTTGATTAGTATTTTCCTGCATGATTTAACCCTGTCTGTTATAGTACTTCATTTTCATCAATTGCTGAGCTGTTAATCCCCATGAGCATATTAAAATTAAACACATGTAATGGAAACAAGTTGTTGCTTACTCAGGGCAATTCCTAGTAAGCAGAGAAAAAAACTAAATACAAAGAATCTCATTATTGCTAAATAAATATTGCTACTTGCTGGTAGATAATAGATAAAGTGTTCAACACCATATAATGCTAATGCATAATAGTAATAATAATAGTAATAATAACAATTCTTATCAATAATAATAACAACAATAACAAAAAGTTGTCAAATTGCTTTTCTTGCCTTTTAGCTTGATGAAAATGAGACATGCAGTGGAGTGCAAGGAAAAGAGTCTGTCTACCCCTTTTAAAAACCTTCTGATACCATTCCTTAGTAAGAGGTGTAGGAGATCTTCAAGCTTCCAGACTGCTAATATTCACAAAATAAGATAGTGGGTGATGGAGGGAAGCTGTAAAAGCAGCAGAGAGGGAAAGCTGTCATAGAGGCTGTACTTCATCCTGCACTTCAAAGAATTTGATGGGAACAGTCAGATGTTCTGACTGCAACTGGAAAAGTTTCAGTTGAGTCTTTGCTTTATCAAACACGCAAAACCCTAAAGACTCAAACCCAGCGCCCACCACACTTGTAATCTGTGTGCAGAGCAGCCTGTGCTTTTGGCCCTAAGCTAATTTTAAACAGGATCTTGCTCTGTATTTTAGATTATATTGAAGGATGTGTCTACTTCAGGACCAAACTGTGAATCTGGGCCAATGAATGCATGGAAAGTGAAATGCTTCCTTCCCCCAAATTTAACTCTGCTTAAAGAATTGAGGGACTTCCCAGTGCCAAGGAACCACAGATGTAGATCTGGCAGACACCACTGAGTCATTCTCAGCAGACAAGGTCCTCATTCAGGCTCAAAACAATAAATCTTCACTAAATGTGAAAGCTGTAGTTTGCATTATTTTATTTATGTTTCTTCCCACAAGATGTGGTAGCATCTGTCAAGAAACTGTTGGGTTCCAGTGCTTCATGTTTCATTGATAGCAGATGATGTCATTTGGAATGGAGCCTCAGAGAATTCCACATGTCTACCCACACTTTAAAAAAAGAATGAGAAAGAAAACTTAGCAACAGTATTTTTTTTCTATGTGTGGAGGTATTTGTGCAGAACTAAAATTTATAATAAAGACTTTTGTAAAACATGTTTACAGAGAATTGGCCATAGTACAGTCATAAAGGAAACTGGATTTTTTCTGCATATTATAGCCTTGTATTTCTGTTATAAATTTTCATTATTTTACATGTACATTATATGCTTAGCACGGATCTTAGCCTGCATGCTGTCCCAAGAAACAGGAGGCACTTTCTCCTTTTCCTTATCCCACTAATTCTGCCATGACAGCGGAGTCAGAAAAATCCTGTAACTTGTTGTCTCAGGTACCACACCCTTTCTAGGACCCTAAATGACAACTGCAAAATATCTTTTTGACAGTTTTCTGATTAAAAAAAAAAACAAACAAAAAAACTATTGATTTGGCGCAAACATTTTTCAAAGTGGGACTTTTTTATGAGAAAGAGTAGAACACCATTTCAAATTAGAAAATTGTCCATTTTGATTATGTGTTAAAGCTACTACATTGCTTTTACCAGATAAAATGTAAAACCTTTTTAAAGGTGAATTTGTCAAAATGCATTATTTCAACTGACTAGAGACTGTCAGGTTTCTTCATTTATTTGATGAGTTCAGGATGATGTTCAAACATTGGGAACTTTTCTAAAATAAAATATTTTAGTTAGAGAATTTGCCACAACAAGCACTGCATTTGGCAGCTGCTTGAAATTTTACTAATTTCAGGCTGCAGTTAAGAGGAAACAAGTACGAAAATAGCAGTAATGCATCTGCAGAGACCACATCATACAAGCAGATGCTGGGTTAATGAGATTCCATGTGAAGGCATGGCCTGCAGTCCAGAATCCACAATCAGTGTCGGGTGCACAGAAAGTGTAATGAAATCTGAATACATTGTATTTTACTGTATTTTCATCTTTTTCTACTCTTTAAACAAAATATTTTCATATTCACAATAATTTTGCATCCTTCTAAGCCAAAAAAAAGGCAGAAAGAAGCACCACCTCAAATCATCCTCTGTGGCAGTCAGCTGTCAGTGAGAAAGAGCACAAAGTACGTTAGCCAAAAAAGTCTCAAGCATTAAGCTTGCAGAGCTTTCAGTAAGGAGTGTAAACATGGAAATTTAAAATACCTTACAGCATTCACTGGAGTCAGCATGAACAGGGATTTGGTGCAAATTCCCTGCAAACTGATCAAGGGCTAAGTATGCTATGGTGATGCTTGTAACTCCAAACTCCAATTTACAAGTTAAAGAGGTGCTTATAAAGTTCAGAAGGGTCACAGATTTCAGTCTGCTTTGATATTCACTTACAACGAATGCACCTTCCTGTCAGTTTTGGATTCCTGCCCAAGGAATTGGGGGAGGAATTTAGCATGGCCAGAAATCTCTAAAACCTTCCCATTTACTAAGAAGGTCCATTGTGTAGAGCCTTCTCTTTGCTCAGGAGTTCTATTGTCAATAATTTTCCTAGTTTTTCCAGTTTTCAACAACTATTCTCTTTTCCCTCTTCTTTCAAGAAAGATAACATCCTGTCCAGCCTGAAGGAGGGAACCCTCCCCACCATGCCTGTGTGCGTGCATTTAAGCACGAATGCCGTCCTATTCTCAGCTCTTGGCAAATACTAATGTGGACTTTTAGGCAACTGTAATGGAATTTGAATTGAACTCTTTACTCAAGTGTCAGTATACTCAGGAGTTTAATGTGCACATTTTTAGCAACAGAATAAACAATAAAATCCAGTACACACTAGTTAAGGAGAAGATAGAAATACAGTGAAGCTGTATGTACATACATAAATCATAGCTACGATCACAGAAACAGTCTGATCTTCTGTTAAAGTAGGCTTGAGAATTAAGAGAAAAACTCCTTCTTTCAATATATAAGATGCTGACTTCTCTCTGTTTCTTTCTCTACTTGTTTTTCTGAGTTTTTTTCTTTTCTGTCATAGGTGTTGCACCTTCTGAGAAAAAGACTAAAAGCTGGTCTTGCCACAAAATCAGTGTCTTGATGTTAGGTATCTTGCTGATATTTTATCAGCTCTCAGTGTCTCAAATGCCCAAAGGCTGAGAGAATTCTGTCAAAGTGTTTCAATTACCTTGAGTTTTATGAAAGGCAATTGAGAATTTTTGGGGGATGACTAAAGGATTCAAAATTAGTCTATTGCCATCATGCTTTACAGCACTTTGCTGCATGAAAGTAGTTGCAGTGGTGATTAGACAAGCCATATAAAATCATCTAGAATATTTCTGAGTAGTGAGGATTCATGTAGAATTTCAGCACCTTCTTCCTGAACGTTCCTATAAAAATTAGGATTTACATCCTCTTAGCTACTCAGTAATAAACACTATCATAAACTGTTAATCATGGGAGCAAGGGCAATTTCACCATTATGTTTACTTGATAATCAGAAAAATGTTTAAGATTTAGGCAGTAATATGTCTTAGTATTGTATCAGCCCTGTGCTATGTACAGGCAGAAAAATAAGTTAAACATAACTTCCAAGCCCAGAAAGGGTTTCAGTTAGATAGGATCTTCACCCATATAATCTCTAATTTTAGATTGGATGGGTCTTGGCCAATGTCCTAGCTCCTTGAAGATTAAAGTTCTACTGTGTGATGAGGTTATTTCTGCCACGTCAGAATAAATTACAGCAATCTTCATCTGTCTGCAGTGCAGACAGTCTGAATACACATGGAAATACTGTGCAAAAGAAAATGAAAGCATCCCTGAGGAGATTAGCTGGCTTTCTTCACCAATAGTGAGGTTCATGTCTCTCCGTGTCATGTAACTAGGCTTTCCCGATGTAATAGTGTTTATTGGTCACATATACCATGCTATTATGGTCTGACTGGGATTTTTTTGTTGGCTTTTAATGTGTATTAGGGAATTAATCTTGCAAGATGCTGAAATGATGATTTTTAGAGAAGACATTAGATGTGAGGATACTTGACTATCTGGATTATTCAATCGGGAGAACTCAAGGGAGAGACATAAAAGAATCAGAAATATAAAAAAGCTCAATGCACAAGCTATGAAATACCCATAGTATAATTAGCAGTTGTTGTCAGAAAATGCAAAACAGCTTTTCCTGACAGACTTGCTCAGTTCTTTAACCTCACAACACATATAAAGCAATGCATATTTTACCTTCCTAATATTATTTTGAGAATACAAGAAGGCAAATTAAATACAAGGAAAAATGTAACATTGCAATCATACACAATTTACAGACCTTCCAACTATTAAAAAATTCATCTAGACCTTGTGAGAAATATTTTATTCCCTTTAATTTTTTTTGAACAGCAGCTCCTAGTGATCGAAGACTCCATAACCGAATGAGTAAAGCAAGACAGAATACAGCCATAAAATATGTAATAGAAGAAACAAAGGTGATATTTGTAAACACTCTGGAGAATAGGATCAAGATTCAAAATAGTATTGAAAAAAATGAAAAGTAATTCCTAAACCTTACATACAGTACGAAATTTTCCAAGACAATAACAAAATACTAACAACAGAAAGAAGCAGCCAATAAATAACTGCAAAAGACAAGACTCAGGTAAGCAGAGATACCATACAAAAGGATCTGGAAGTGCAATGATCACAAACAAGGGAGAAGTCAATTTTATGCTACAGGTAGGAGTAGTCAAAAGGCTTGAGTTCATTATGCACATAAGGGTGCATATAAGGCAAGAAAGGCAACTATTCCGTTGTTGATGGAGTCTTGGCTTCAGGGGAGATTTTTCTGAGCAGTCCAGGGTTCATATGTACAAACAACCATACAGGCAAATACAAACGTAACACTATTGATGTAAGCTCACTCCACACTACCCATATTGGAGGGGGGGGGGAAATTGCATGTCTGCCTTAGTACAGCGCTGAGTTTAAGTTATTAAAATTTACTGGGAGTCTAAGTTTAGAAATTATGGTTTTCTCACATGGTCATATGAACTCGTAAAGTGGTTTGCATGTTTGCCTATTTTTGACTTTTCTGGGCAGAAGACAAACAAACGAAAAATATCTGCCTATAATGTGCATATGCCACATAAGGCAGCAAGAAATTAAATATGACAGGCCTTATGTGGATCACCGGATAGATAACGTAAGATCAAATTGTCAATGACAGGACGCAGTTTACAGAAGAAGAGGCAAATAACTTGCCAGTAAAAGGAGAGTAAGATGGGGTAAAAAAATCACAAGTAAAGGAGAGAACACTAATCAGAGGAAGGTGTCAGAGAAAGTGAGTACTTTAAAGTCTTTAGTCATGACTGTCTTACTTGTCACTAGCAGCAGCAAGAAGTGAGGTGCAACAAATTAACCACATGGCCATTACCTCCATCAGAAAGGGAAGGGAGGGCAAAATACCAGCCTCTTCCAGATGAAGCTGTATATGTTTCTGTACATATGATGAATATTCCCAAAATAGACTTTGACTAGGATACTGGATGAATGTGTTTCTCTCAGAAAGTCTCTCAGGCTTTTTTAAATACCACCTAGTCATCAGCATATTTTCTTCGTGCCTTATCCCAAGGGCCACTTCATTGCCAACAGCATAAGCACTCGTAACACCTTCATTTAACACTCATTTAGGAATACCTCTGAGGGAGAACCTTGTTTTTCTTATTTAACTTTTCCCTCCCTACACCTGTAGACAGTTCAGGACAGCCCATTTATATCGTGGGCTGGGTCACACACACATCTCCAGGACCCTCCCCCTGGTGCTAGCTAGCTAATATTAATGAATGCAGGATGAACGACTCCAGAGATTGCCACAGTTAAGCAGAGAGATAGTAAACTAATCTGACGGGTGACTGACTGGTCCTTTCTGTAGTTTGCCAGCTCAGGCACAGAGGGAACTACTAATCTCAGCCAAAGGAAATGTGTTGTCGGTGGACTGGCGTGGGGGAAACTTGTGTGTCCCAGCTGAGACCTGTCCCCAGTCCCACTCTGAGCAGTGCATCTTAGTGACTTTAGTGAGGGATACCTGCAGGTGAGAGGTTTGTTACTAATCTTTAAGCGTAACAGAAGCCAAGAAGTGTGGATAAGGTTTTTGTTACTTATTTTATATTATTTCCTTTCTTGTTTTTCTCAACAATTACGCTGTATATTCTCTTCCTCTTTTGGGGAAGTAGATACTGCTTATGTTAATTTGGGGGTTTTATAAGGAAAAAAGGCTTTGGTTCCATCTTTTTTCAAAGGGGAAAATGCTGTGATTAATTAAATAGTACTTCTTACAAGTTACTTCATGCTCCAAAATACTATAAATGTTACATAATACCATAATTTCATTTTGCTTATATGTTTGGTGCTTTTTTCTTTTTATTTAATGTGGAAGCTTTATATTCAAAGGAGCGTAGAAAAAATTGCACCAGAAATCTGGTTTTACATAGGCAGTGGGAAAGCCGGTAGTGCAAACTCCAGGTTCTAGCCAGCTTCCTTTATGTTTTGCTAAAGAAAAGAGAGCAAAGTAAGGGATTTTACAGGAGCACTTTGTGTACAAAACCTGCTCAAAGTCAAATACCTTAAAATGGAGCCTGCTGTAAGGTTGTGTTTTTAGGATGTCACTTTCCTGTGTCACTTTATCTTGTATCAAATAAGCTAATTCTGACAGCAGTTCTGCCTCCAGTGGTAAGGCTTTTATACTGAAAGAACTAGCCTTACAGCACAGGTACTAACTGTAATTGTATTTTTGATGTGACAGCAAGCATGACAATTTAAACTAGAGAGAATACTTTGACAGAGTATCTTCATGAAAATATGCTGTTTTGTTGAATCTAAAATATATTGAGACCTACTAGTTAGGTGGGAGGTTTCAGCTTTTCTTTTCCTTCAGTAGGGCAGTCTTCATCCCGTGAGAGCACTATCAGCCTTGAACGCAAGGATTCCTTTTCTTGCTGTGTTAGATCAAGTGATCTGCTCTGAGCCCAAGAAGCCTCACACCAAATAGATACTATAACTCCAGACTCTTTGTGTGGATTTAACTTCTGTATGGTGCTGAAATTGTGACTTTGGTTAAAGATCACGGTGGCTCTTTTCCCCATCTTGCAACACCTGGCTCCAGCAAGAAACGCCACCTTTCCCACTGAATCTTGTCTCTCGTACGTGTACTGAAAACTGATCAAAAACTGTACATCTCTATTTTCACATGACCAAAGGACACAGCATTTGTTTTTACTATGGAACAAAAAAGAACCTGGAAAGTGAGAGGACAGCTGTGGAAGGGTGTACTCCACCTCTGACTTGCTTTCAGGGTGTCCTGGTTTCAGCTGGAATACAGTTAATAATAGAGGATGAGAATAATGTTGGTAACACACTGATGTTTTAATTGTTGCTGAGCAATGCTTCGCCTAAGTCAAGGACTTTTCAGCTTCTCATGATGTCCCATCAGTGAGGAGGCTGGAGGGCACAAGAAGCTGGGAGGGGACACAGCTGGGAAAGCTGTCATCAGCTGGCCAAAGACATATTCCATGCCATATGATGTCATGCTCAGCATAAGACCTAGGGGGAAAGCTGGCTGTGGAGCCACTGCTCACGAGCTGGCTGGGTATCTGTTGGTTGATGGTGAGTAGCTGTTTACATCTGCATCACTTGCAAATAATTTTTGTTATTTTCCTTTTGTTGCAGTTTATTATTGGTTTTGTTGTTGTTATTAGGTTATATTTCAATTACCAAACTCTCATTGTCTCAACCCACAAGTTTTCTTACTTTTACCCTTCCAATTCTCTCCCACATCCCACCAAAGGGAGAGTGAGTGAGACGATGTGTGGGACTGAGTTGCCGGCTGGGGTTAAACCATGCAAAGTCAACAAGATATACCCCTCTAACCTCATTGAAGTGGCCAGGGAAAGCAGTCAGGTTTTTTATATATCCTGTATTTTTTCCTATGCAAAAGCAGAGGACTCCAGTGACTAGAGAAGTGAGTTTGAAAACTCTTACAGGTCAGCAAAAAGAAAAACATATGAAGGAACTGACTATGGTGGGTTGACCCTTGATGTCAGGTGCCCATCAAGCTGCTCTATCACTCCTCTTCCTTAACCGGAAATGAAGAAAATATATATAATCTATAAGACTTTAGTTATAAGTGCAGGGAGAGAACACTCACCACTTACCATGATGGGCAAAACAGACTCAATTTGGGGAACGTAATTTCATTTATTACCAATCAAATCAGAGTAGAGTAGACTAAAGAGAAATAAAACCAAGTCTTAAAATGCCTCTCTTCTTCCAGGGCTCAACTTCATTCCAGATTTCTCTCTCAGTGATGCGAGGGGACAGGGAATGGAGTCTGCAGACAGTTTATTACACTGTCACTGCCACTGTTTCCCCCTCAGTGGGAGGACTTCTCATGCTATTCCACTGCTCCAGTGTGGCGTTCCTCCCACAGGACACAGTCCTCAACAAGCAAGGTGAGTCTCTCATGGGCTCAAGTTCTTTGTGAACTACTCTAGTGTAGGTCCCTTCTACAGGGTGCAGTCCTTCAGCAACAGGCTGAAGGTCCCCCTGGACCTTCAAGTTCAAGATCTGCCAGCAAACCTACTCCTCTCTCTGTGGGTTCACAGGTCCTGCCAGAAATATTCTCCAGAACGGGCTTCCCAGAGGATCATGGCCTCTTTCAGGCATTTTCCTGCTCTGGTGGGGGGCCCTCCATGGGCTGTAGGTGTGTTTCAACTCCACCATGGTCTTCCATGGGCTGCAGAGGCACAGCTGTCTCGCCATGATCTGCATCACAGGCTGCAAGGGAATCTCTGGTGCATGGAGCACCTGCTGCCCCTCCTTCTTCATTGGCCTAGATTTCTGCAGAGTTACCTTTTTCACTCTTCTTTCCCAGCTGTGGTTGTGCACACCTTTTTAAATACATTGCCCCAGGGGCACTACCACCATCACTGATGGGCTTGGCCTTGGCCACCAGTAGGTCCATCTTGAAGCCAACTGAAATTAGCTCTGTTGGACATGAAGGAAGTTTCTTGCAGCTTCTCACACAACACAACCTTATAGCTCCTCCTGCTACCAAAACCAGGCCATGTGCAAACCCAGTACTCTGATTTACTGGTCTTTAAAGTAATTTTGAGACAGATCTTTTCTGGAATATGGACTGTGGTTCAACAAAATAAAAATATATGATGTGAGATTTGATGTCACTGTGTTGTAGTAATTAAAAAAAAATTGATCCTATTCACACTTGCTGAGACTATGAAATTGGAAATGTCGACAGAGATGGTGTTTTTCTGGAGACTGCTGGAATTCTTTCTGGGTTTCTGCTGTGGCATCTATCTGTAAGAGCATCAAGGAGTTATGTGAGACCTGGACTGCCCGGAGGCAATGGATCTGGAGCATCTCCAGCCTATTACTGACCCTGCAGTCAGCAGTTTCAGCACTTATGTTTGTAGGTCTGTTGAATGGATCTGCTGAATCTCCTGGATGACAACCACTGGAGTTTCAATATGCCAGGCAGTGAAGCAGACAGTTTTGTGTTCCCTCACTGGGCTGGCTGCCTGTCGGGGTTTCTGAGGAATTTGGGCTGCCATCCAGATTGGTGAGACTGGGCTCTTCAGTATTTGCACAGCAGGCAGGCTGAGTCTGCTAATGCTGTGGAACAGGAGTCCCAGTCCAAAGTTTGACTTTAAAAAAAAAAAAATCAAGCAGGAAAAAAAAAAATTCGATTAAGCTGGTTTGGAAAACAACTTTTCAAGCAGTCCATGTAATGGAATTTGCTTCCTCAGACTAGCTCTTACAGTTATTCACTGCAGTATTTCTAGGTGTAGAGGAGCTCACACTTCAGTCACTTGTTGACATAAATGCCTTGCTGTTCCCAGGAAAGGCTCATTTGTATGAGGAGGAATTGACAGACACAAATCCAGTGTGACTTAGAAAAACAGGACTTTCTGTACATGAGCAGGTAAACCTAAACACAACCTAATGGGCACAAGGAGTTAACAGTCTGTGAAATATCAACTTTTAAATAAGTAAGGGCTAGTGCTACTTTATCACTTAATTGAGAAACTTTGGAAGACATTATGTATGGGATGAAGCACTCAAAAGTTAGAAGTCAGGAATTTGATTAGAGAATTTGTCTTTTAACCATCTTGCTGTTTGGTTATTAAAAGCAAACGCAGCTATGCATACTAACAGAAGGAGGCTTTCTTATCTGTGATGTAATTGCTTTTCTCAGTTTGTTTCAAAGTAAAAAAGTGCTGCTGTTTCACAGTAAATTTGTTCAGGAAGGTTCCTGGAATAGAAACTGCGAACCACTGATGTCCTGACAAAGAAACAGAAAACATTGCCTCTTTACTTTGAAATAAACTTGCAGGATTGTGTGCCTGTGAAGGAAGAGAAGAGGGGAAGTAGGGCTGAAAATCTGCAACAAATCATTTGCTACCAAACTTATTTTGCTGTAAGGTAAAATAGGTTATGGGTTTTTTCTGGATTTTTTGTAACTTAAGAAAGCTTCCTCTCACTTAAATTTGCCTCAATTAATTAATCCTCTTTTTCTTTGTTAACTCTATTTAGGTTTGTTTAATCCAATAATCATGTTTTTGAAGAGAACCATTTGAATGTTCTGTACTTATTTTTCAAGCTCCAGTCACGAGCTAGACCTTGAAACCAGTAATGAAATTAAGTGGTAATTTTTTTTCTCGGAATTGATTTTTAGTAATTTAAAAACTTGCTTAAATACTTGTTAAACCCTGTAGATGAACAAATTAAGTCAGTAGGTTTGACTTCTCTGAACTCTGGAATGATATATTGCAGACTTAAGCCCTTCATTCTTGCAAATATCTACCCTGAAGTCACAAAGAGCAATATTCTCCTTATATAGTTTTGAATACAGGATTAGAACGTTAGTTAGGCTGTTGGTGATGCCAGTACTTTCATTCCTGCTGCCTTTTCAAGACTGTCCTCTCCAACAGCAGCTGTTCAATGAGAAATGAAGGAAAAAGTACTAAGATTAGAGTGTGAGGAGGTACATGTTCTGTGGGGAAAGAGAAGCTCTCAATACAATTATTAAAACTCTAGCTAGACTATGTTTACCTGAATACAAGAAAATTAATTTAAGGGGAGCTATAATTCTGGGTAGTTTTTGCAGTGACATGTTGGTGCTTTGTGCTCAGCTCTTACTTTCTCTTCCCATAACTGTGATAATTTCTTACAAGTGATGGGGCTTTGATATTACTAGAGAGACGAGACCTCTTGCAGAAATAAACTTGAGAGATCTAACTAGCTGAAAATGTTTGCTTACGCAGTGATACTGATAACATGGTGTTCTGGCTGTGGAATTTGAAGGAGGTGGGACATTAAAAACATTGGGTGAAATTTTGAGGCCATTGTGATGCTTCCATGTTCAGTCTGATTCTCTGCTGGAGGGAGTTCAAACTTGCATCTGTCCTGCTGCCCTAGGTACCAGGTTATAGGCTACTCTACATATTCCTGCAGCTTGATCAAAGGTCACTAGATAAAATGCCTAAAACATTTTAGAGATAAGAACTCTTCCCCTCTGGTGTGATGATTACCTGGCCATTGAACAAAGCCGCCACTTGTTTTCTCTTTCTTGTCAAAAAAATCATTAATCTTTTTTCTGTGCAGCAGAGCAGCTTAAGCAGAATGAAGCATAGTGAATTCCAAAGCAGAATATCCAATAATAATGAAAAGAATGGACCTCTCTCAGTGCTTCAAGGGGAAAGAGGAAGGTTCTTAGCTGCAGATCATGACCTGGCAGAGGTACTAACTTACATACTGCCAAAAGTGAGTTGATGTGAGAATTGTTTGTGTAATCAGATTTTCCTACTGGCTATCCCTGAGCAACCCAGTAATGAGCACCTTGTTTATGAAAACTTTTTGTAAGGGCTCTAACATCTATTGTTCAAGCAGTGTGACACCATTTGCAGACTTTCAAGACTCAGATTGGAGCTGAGTCCTTAGTATCACATACAACATGCTAGATCATAGCCCCTCCTTCCCTGTCCGCTTCACCCTGCAAAATCAAAAGGCTGTCAGCACTGAGTATAAAACTTTTCATCAAGCACTGCAGTAGGATTTCATAAACATATTTTTGTTTGTTTGAAAAAATGCTGCAGCCTCAAGGTATTTTGAGTTTTAAAGTAGGGTAAAAATTGGCAGAATTTCCACTGAATTCAGGAGTTTTGCATTGAGATATTTAGTTTGAGAACCCTGAGGGATAGGGTTACATTTGGTTGTTCTGATATATTCTGACAAATATGACTCAACATTATTCTTGCGATTTTTTTTTTTCTTCCTGTGGTGATTCATAGCTTAGTCTATTGTTAGTATTTGATACATGCAACTTTTGCAGCTGAACATATTGCAGAAATCTAAAAACATTTCTGAAATATTTAGATGACAAAACTATTAAATGAGCTTGATGGTATGCAGTGTGTTTGTAGCTCATGAGTGGGAGAATCCATTGCATACTAACCCCTTTTCAGAACTCATAGTTTATAAGCTCATTTGCTTACTGAGAAAATGGCTTTTTCTGTGTGTTTTTTTGAAGTTAACAAGGTAAGTCACTTGACTCATGTGGGAAAAAATGTGCTGAAAATGACTGTTCTCTTAATAAGGAAAGGGTGTCAATAAGGCAAAGTTGTCACAGTAAGTTTATATGATGCTTCAGAAATGCCTATTGTCTCCAGGCAGTAGAATATTTCACCCTCTGGATTTCTCTGTCTGCCCCAGATTTAGTTCTTATCTTCATAGCTGAGGTCAGTCAAGTTTCTCAGAGAATGCCTATGATGGAGTGTCTGCTTCCTCCCTTTGGTTTTTAACCCTCTCCACAGTAAGGAGGTTCCACATTTTGCAGCAAAACAATTGCAATCTCTCTTTCTCTGTGAATAAATCCTCCTACCAACATATTTCCATCTGAATACTCCTAAATGTTAACTCACGTCAATCAGATGTTTGTTCTCCCACACACGAGAATACGTAACTAACTACTGTATTTTTCTGACTTCAGGCATTTTGTACTCTTGGCACTGACTGTAGTATGAGTGCTTTCTACATGCTTCAGTGTTAAAAAGCCAAAGTCACTCTGTATTTCATGGTTCATACATGGCCTCTTTTAGCTGGTACTGCAAGATTTCATAATAATGTTGGCAAGGATTAGAGGTAAAAATAAGCATCAGACTAGCAGTAGCTGAAATGCCTGAGGGGGTCTTATGACTTCAGTAAAGGTGTTCAATGCTTCTGTTTCATGCTCTGGTGAAAAGTTATTGGTCTTGAAAGTTAAGATGTGAGCCTCATGTTCTTAGAGGCCTCTGAGCAGAAGTTTGTGTTCAGTGTTGCAATTATTGCTAGGATGCTGAGTACTTTTGGCCTGAAGCTTTATACTACCAATTTCTACAAGGAAGAAAATGTATGCTTGAGATATCTGAAATTGAATTTCTGCTGCCTTTCATTGAGGGAAAACAAAGAAAGTAGGAGCAGGGAGATAATGATAGATGGAAATGAAATTTAAACCAGACAAGTTGGTTGTATTACCTGGGAAAAGAGAATGTCATCTCTAATTTTAAAAAAATAATCGGAAAAGCCAGAACAGAGTTTCCTTAGAAATAATACTCTCATCTTGCTTTTATTCCTTTTCAGTTTTCAGTCTCTCTTCACAGGCTAAACATACTGTACTGTTTTATGAGTCAAAGGGAATCACCTACAAAAATAAAGAAAAGCTATTAAGTTATTGAAAAATGTATGGGATATTTTCAGGATGGCAGGTGCTCTGAACTAACTGGTAGAATCTTAAGCAGATATGTCAATGATCACTTTAAAAAGTAGCCAGCTAATGAATATCTATGTGAGCTGAAAAAAGGCATTAATGGCTGAAAATGAAATAGCTTTCTTGGAATTTTAAACAAGCTAAAACATAAGGGGAAATGCTAGAATGTCTTTCCATAGGTCACAGAAAATTTGCTTATAAATAGAACATGCATTTATTTCATAGATGGCAGACTGTAGAAAAGAGCTCTTGGTGCAGAACTGCTGTAGAGAAAAGGCACTGGTTCAAGTTGTATATATCTACACCAAACTGCTGCTTCTGGGGCTAAAAAATAAAACTAGAAAAGGCTTTAACTCTTCAGATTTTTCCTCTCAGCTGCAAATACTGAGAATTTTACAAACAAAGTCTCAATTCTGCAGGCAGCCTGAAACAATTACTCAGTCGTCTGGAGTTCCAGTTTATGTCAATAAGTTGCTAGCTTGGGAGTAATACCTAGATCTTGTATGATCAAAATGTCTTCACACTACTTCCAGGATGTTGAAAATGGCAGTACAACCCAGATGCTGAAATTCCTATTTTAATCCAATTCTATGTAAGAAAATAATTGGAATACAAATAGCTCTTCTATTGAACATTAAAAAGAAATAATAAGTATCATAAGAAAGATGGACTATTTCTGTGTTCAGTTCATTTAAGAAAAGGCAACTGTAGCTACAGAAGTTCAAAATCCATGGGACTGTCACTTTCTGGTAAGTTAAACTCAATTTTGTATATGGGAATTTGCTTATAAATGTGCTGGAATTTTTTGTCATCTACTATACACTTTTATGCAGAAGAATAAAGAGCTGCTGCTAAAGACACCAATATTAATGTAACTGGCCCTTACACCAATTATGTATGATTCTTCCAGTCAAACAACTTACAACATGGTAGGAGAAGAATATGCACCTGATGATTTGCTTGCTTTAATGAAATATTAATATTTTGACTCTAACTTTTTGCAAGTTACTTGATTTGTCAAACACTGCTTTGGACTAACTATAAATAAGTCTGCCCATGCATATTCACGTCTCTCAAACTGGTTCCACTGTAAAAGCTGAGGAAATAATTTAGTTAAAATTTACATGTTTCTGAACCTTAGTCTTGATGGGACCTGCCACATTGTGATCCTCCCAGTCCTCTGTAAAGGGATGTGATTGCTGTTGTGTAGGACTATGTGGCACACAGAGAGTGCACTGTGAAGGAGAGTAGTTTGAGCTGTTTTTCTTTTCCTTATGAAACTTTCCGTACCTACCCTACCTTGAAATCATCACTTGCTTCCTAAGTTTTTTAGTTTACAAAGCACCACTTAGCACATGAAATTAGGTCTCTTACCTTGATTGACCTTTGGGAGGACGAATTTGCTTCAGAAAGACACATCCCATCTTAAATTCATCTGAGAATAAAATTATCTTCCAAGGTCCCTTATAGCCTGTGAGCAAAGGACTTAATGACTTGCAATGCTCTACTAGCACTGCTACATTCACAGGCAGCTCAAGAAAATATTTTTCTTGCATGGCAAGTTATTGCAAATAGTAATCACATGTTGTAGATGCTTTATAATTAGTAGTGACTAACAACCATAGCCCTTTGGCTCTGATTTCTGTTCATTCTATGTCTTTTATTCACCAAAAACATGGACATTCTTATCTTCATTCTTGACTCTTAATAAAATCCGTGGAGGGAAGTGAAAGTTAGGAGCTGACGTTGGGAATGGGAATGTTTTCTCTGCCCAACATGGAGCTCTGCTCTCCAGAGGGTCCCTCTGGGAAGATAGGTCAGATATATATTAGCAGGAATGCTGGCTGCAGTACTGGGGATCTGGTAGTCACCAAATTATTTATTGTAACTGTTCAGGACCCATACTGGGGAGATGCACACAGAAGTATAAAGGCCTAGGAGTCTGTAGCATGCAGCTGGATCATGACTGCATGCATTCCTGGTAATTTGTCTTAGGCGGAAACTGCTTTAACCTGTCAAGTAAGTGATCTCTCAGCATGCTTCAAATTAGTAATATTTTTGTCTGTCTATCTTGGTACAAACAGAAATAACAATATTGACTTAAAGCAGTAATGTCCAGATGTATCCTAGAACTCCTAATTTCTTTTCAAATAAGTAATTAAATAAATTGTACCAGGGTTTCATCTGCTTGGAGACTTTTGTTTCCTTGATATTCCTTGCTGTCTTAACTTTCTTCTGTCTGAACTGAAGTGATTAAAATCTCTCTCTGTTCCTAACAGAACTAAAGATCAGTCAAGTGAGGAAATGTACAATTCATGTCTGGTAGACATGTTAAATATTATTAGCATAAAAGTCAATCCACATTACTCTGTTGAAGTGATAGAAACAGCATCTTCACATGTATATCTAAAGGCAAATAGGGAAATAAAGGGTGTATCCAGAATGCTTCTATTGTCTGGATTTTATGTGAAGGAAAAATGAAATAACAAGGTGGTGCTGTTGTGCCCTCTCTTTGTGCTTCTGGTGCTATTCATAGCTTTTGTGGTGGAAAGTCTTTTATCACTTCAGATAGGTTCTCAAACCATCTGGCATGTGCTTCATTCATCTTGGGCAGAAGTGCATACGGTGTACCTTGGCTTTCGTCTTTGTTGCGTTGCACCTCTCTTGTGGAAAGTACTGTGTTTCCCTCCCAGGTCCAGAGACTATCTTGCTTTATTTTAGTCTTTTGTGTCAAAATGTTCATAAAGTCATCTATCATTATCTTAGCTTATTTCATTAATGTGTGTAAGACCTGCAGACAGGAGATGATTAATGCTGTTACCTCTTATTAATTTATATTAGATGCATAAATATTATATTAGAAAACCAACTCCTTAATTCTGATCTCTCTAGAAAATTCCAATGCAATCCTAATTACATCTCAGCTATCAGTTATTGAGCAAATCTTTTCTACACTGGAACCAATGCAATTGCTTAGATTGCTTGTCTCTTGCATAAACTGAAGAGTGTGCCAAATAGAGGAGCATTTTATGAATGTAAGTGCTGTGTAAATAGAATACAGTTAAAATGGGTAAGGGGCATCATTTTTTAATAACAGATGGATCGATTCTAAAGTGTCTACATTTCTTGGTATGAAACACCATTTTACCGAGGGCTTTGTTGTCTTAACAGTGTCTGATGGACAAGGGGGGACATTCTTTGTATTATCATAGTAAATTGCAGCTCCTGATTTTTTTTTATTTTAGACTTCCCTCCAAAATTGCATTGTTATTGTGTGTTTGCCAGCACTATTTCTCTATTATACTTGCAGTTTCAAGTTTATTATTTTCCTCTAAATTCTTATTTCTTAGTGTTTAATCGGTGTCCTACAAATTTTCCCAAAACAGAGTTAGTTAGGTATTAGGAAATGTACTGAAACCCAATCCATCCAGAATGACACCTGGCTTAGATGTTTGCAAGCTCCCTTATTCATTGTCACCTTAAATCTATTAAGGTACTGGCCAAGAATTTTATTCAAGTTCTCAAAACATCTCATAAGGGGCTCATGACTTGCTCATTTTTATTAAGTCCTTTAAGCAATATAGTAGATGTCAACACGGCCAAGTCAGATGTGGCAATGCACTTTCTGAGCCCCTTCTAATAACTAATGGTGTGATACAAGGCTGTGTTCTAGCACCAACCCTATTCACAATCTTTTTCAGCATGATGCTCCAAAGGGCCACAGCAGACCTCGATGATCAGGATGGTATCTACATTCGATACCGTACCGATGGAAGCCTTTTCAGCCTCAGGCGACTGAAGGCCCACACCAAGACCTTAAACCATCTTGTCTGGGAGCTGCTTTATGCCAATGACGCCGCCCTTGTTGCCCACACCGAAGCAGCTCTGCAGCGTTTAACATCCTGCTTTGCAGACGCTGCTGATCTTTTTGGGCTGGAAGTCAGCTTAAAGAAGACAGAAGTTCTCTACCAACCTGCACCTCAGGAAGTCTTCCATCATCCCCATATCACCATTGGCCAATCAGAGCTTAAATCAGTCCATCAGTTTAATTACCTCGGTAGCCTCATCTCCTTGGATGGTAAGATTGACGGAGAGATAGACAACAGGTTAGCAAAGGCATAGAGTGCCTTCGGAAAACTCCACAAAAGAGTTTGGCAAAACAAACACCTGAAGAGAAGTACAAAGATCAGTGTTTACAGAGCCATTGTGCTGTCTACTCTCTGTAGACATGAATCATGGGTCATCTACCATCACCACCTGCGACTCCTAGAACGCTTCCATCAATGCTGTCTCCATACAATCCTAAACATTCACTGGTCAGATTACGTGACCAATACATCTGTTCTAGAACAAGCAGCAGTCACAAGTATTGAGGCCACGCTGCTGAGAACACAGCTGCGCTGGGCAGGGCACATCTCAAGGCTGAAGGACCACCGCCTCCCTAAGATCATGTGATCATTATGGTGAACTTGCCACTGGCTGCCACAAGAGAGGAGCTCCAAAGAGAAGATACAAGGACTCCCTGAAACAACATCTCAGCCTTGGCCTATTGATCAACATAACTGGTCTACTCTGGCCTCAAATCGGGAGGTCTGGAGACACGCCATCTATAACGCTGCTGATACCTTTGAGAAAGCATGCAGGATCACCCTTGAGGAGAATAGACAATGCAGAAAGAATCGTGTCTTGCAGAATTTACCACCTAAAGAGTCTTTTTGCTGTGCCTTTTGCAACCGGACATGCCTGTCTCGTACTGGCCTTTTTAGCCACCAGTGTGCTTGTAACAAACATGGGTAGAGTCCTCCCCAAATCTTCATTCGTGAAGCTTAGCCATGATGACCTACAAGCTTGATAGATGTAAAGGGTTCTTGGCTAGCTCCTGTATGGTGTGTATAAAGCTGTGCCGCACTGCATATCTGAATTAGGTGTGCAGAGCTGGGACTTGTTCAGTCCCTTGTGAAGCTCTAAGTCTCAGTGAAGCAGTCTTCAATCTTGTCTCTGCTGTTGGGAGCCCACATCTGTGGGCTGACGGAGGACACCATTTGGCTGACCTGTGTCAATTTAGTTTAATTTTCGGAGAAGCCTCATTTAAATGCCACAAATACTGTAATTTGTCTCACGTGTTTATGTCCAGTTATGGTAAATCACTTTTTCAGTTGAATCTTACTTTATTCTCTTTATATCAAAATATACGGATGCCCTACACATATATTAGGGGCAACTTTCCAGACTGACTTCTCCTCAGCCACCATCTAGGCATTTCATACAAAAACAAGGACAGCAAATGGGGAAAAAATATCTTCGAGAAATGCCAACATTATGTGTTACTCTATTTAAAGCACGTAAAAAGAGTGGAAAGCCAAAGCCATTCACAACCACCCCACGCACACTTTAAGAGAGGATTAAAAAAAAATTAAAATGCATTAAATTTTTAAAAAGAAAAAACCACTTGAGTCTACTGCTTGGATGTTGTAGGGCAGAATGGAAGGTACCAGCAACCAGGTGAGCACAACTGATCCCCAACACAGGTCTGCCTCTAGCACATACTCATCCTGCTGCCAAGAGACTTCCACCTACTTCTTGTTTTCAGTTGAGTTGTCTTTATATGTTTCAAACAGAAATAGAAAGAGCAAGCCCACATGATTTTTATAGGGAACATAGGCAGAGAGATGAGGGTTGAACTGCAGCCTCCTAAGCTTGGTAGCTGGAGTTCATGGTGCAGTCTGTTCTGTGAAACATCCTGTATCATGTTATTTCGGGCTGTTTCTGCAATGCATCATCAAATGCTATTCATACTATGAAGCACAATGGTTGCTTTGCTTTTTAATTCTCTTTAAGCTTGCTGAGACTGTTGATTAAATAGTATGTGGGCTATGATTAACTTCAATGTAGAATGCAAAAATGACTCCTATCTGTACAGGGGAATCACTACAGCATACAGTGCTTTGTTTCTTTCTCTCTTAAACCATGCTATGACTTCTGGGATCAATAATGGAACAGTCATGCAAATATAAACATGAACCACTGACAATACAGAGTTTGTCTTCTCCTTGGCCAGAAAAATAAAAATTATTTAAGCTTTATGACTGCTGCTTTATGATCCTTTTCTCCTCCATTCAGCACTTTCCTATTCTTCTCATTCCCCCCTAAAGAAGTATCAGACAGGTACAGCTAAATAAGCTCTGTTGTGACTTTCTGGCTTCCGATAACCTTGGCATATGAATATCTTTCATATTTATTGACAGTTCAGCTGGTACTTTTCTCTTGGTGTCTCATACTTGATATGAGACTCATGATATCAAATATCTCATGATATCTGCAGGATCTTTCAACAAGACTTCTATAAAGTCTTATCAAAATTCACATTTTGTAAAAATTGAGTAGTCTGTTCCATGGATAAGGAATCGATTGAACAGTTGCAACCAGAGGGTAGTGGGCAATGGTCCAGTGTCCTGATGGACATCACTGACAAGCAGTGTCCTTCAGGGGTCTGTATTGGGCCCATTGTTATTTAATGTCTTCACCAATAGCATAGAAAAAGGGATTGAGTGCAACCTCAGCAAGTTTACCAATGACACCAAGCTGAGTGGTGAGGTTGACACTCCAAAAAATAAAGGATTCCATCCAGAGGAACTTGGCCAAGTTCAAGAAGTGGGCCCACAGAAGTCTCATGAGCTTTAGCAAGTGCAGCTCAGGGCAGCTCCTGATACCAGTACAGGCAGGGGTATGAAGGGATTGTGAACAGTTCTGCCAAGAAGGACTTGGGGGTTCTTGTGGATGAAAAGCTGCACATGACCCAGAAATGTTCACTTACAGCCCAGAAAGGCAATTGTGTTCTGGTCTGCACCAAAAGCAGCATGACCAGCAAGCTGAGGGAGGTGATTCTGCCCCTCTACTCTGCTCTGGTGAGACTGCACGTGGAATACCGCATCCTGCTTGGGAGTCGTCAGCACAGGAAGGAGATGGACCTGTTGGACTAAGTCCAGAGGAGGGCTACCAAGATGATTAGAGGAATGGAGTACATCTCCTATGACGGCAGGAGAGCTGTGGTTGTTCAGCCAGGAGAAGAGAGGGTTTCAGGGACACCTTATAGCACCTTTCCTGTGCTTAAAGGGAACCTAAAAGAAGGCTGAAGAAGGACTTTTTTTTAAGGCTATGTAGTGATAGGACAAGGAGAAATGGCTTTAAACTGAGAGTACGTTTAGATTAGATATTAGGAAGAAATTGTTTACTGTGAGGCTGCTGAGGCACTAGAACAGGTTGCCCAGAGAAGTGAATGCCCATTCCCTGGAAGTGTTCAAGGCCAGGTTGGGTGGGACTTTGAGCAACCTGGTCTAGTGGAAGGTACCCCTGTCCACAGCAGGGCCATTGGAACTAGATGATCTGTAAGATTGCTTCCAACCAAAACCACTCTATGATTTTATGATTCTATGACTCTATAACTTGTCAGTCAGGACTATATCCATGTCATAAGTTCTGTCTTTTATTTCTTCATCTTTTTTTTATTATGTATATAGCAATGCCAGAAGTGCTAAACACACATTACCTACAGTGCCTAATAGCACCTGTGACCAACAAGATGGGTTCTACCTACAAGAGTTTATAAACTTAACATGAGAGGGCACATAGCTCAGATAAAGAAAAATGGTTTTTGAAAAAGAGAGTGCTGAGAAAGTGGACAAAGGAAGAAGTGGCATGACCAATATGGCAGGCCAATATATTTTTGCAGTAGCATCTCCTGATGAATATTTGCACTGGGATAAAGTACTGTTTAAAGCAGGAAAACGTGATTTGTTTTGGTTTTGGTTTGTTGGGGGCTTTTCTGTGAGAAAGACTGATACAGACGGTGCTAAGTAAAGGTGCTCTGCAAAAAGAATCTAGCAGTTTCAGGAAATGTGACAATGCACACCTTATGTTTAGAGTGGGGGAAGAGAAAAGTCTGTGTTTTGAATTTAAGTGAATTTAATTTAAATTTTTGAATTTTTATCCAGAGTGTCTCAGAAAGAATTACTATGTCTCAGTCTAAGTTTCTGGCAAAATCTTTATGAGGAGGTATCAGAGTAAGGCTGAGAATTTTAGTCAGAGGAGCAAGAGAGTGAAATTTATTTGCTGTGTATTTGATCTTTCATTGTAATGACCTAGCGGATACTGATACCTTTTCATCACAGGCATGCTGGTTGGAAGGGACCTCAGGAGATCACCTAGTCCTACCTCCAATTAAATAAATCAACTGTGGCCCTATCTGTGTGATGTCAATCCCAGGCAAACCCAATCCAGTGCTGCATCAACCACCATCAAAGCCAGGAGAACAGCATAAGACAAAACAGTGACTGGGAGTTGAACCCACATAAGCTGAAGACAGACACATTTTTGAACATTAAACTCATATTTTAAATAGTGAGAATGTTTAATCACTGCAGCCAAGTTTCAAATGAAGTGATAAATGCTTCATTTCTTGTCACCTTCAAACACAGACTGTTTTTCTGGCATTTATTTTAATATGTACAAGCTATATATCACTGAAGTGCAAGTTATCCTTTGCTCTGAGCAGGGGTAAGGGAGAGAAATTTAGTGTTTTGTGATATAGGGGATATCAGGGAAAATTATGCTCATTCTTCTTTCACCCCATCTATGAATTAATACAAAATATGTATGATTGTGTGCACAAAAATGAGAACACAAGTTCTGACACTTGGTCATTTTTATGCTGATGGTCTCATTTGTGGATACATATTCTGAACATCTGTATTCTTTCATTGCTTCACTGGGGTCACAAAGAAGCTTTACAATGTCCCCCTCCCTTAGACTCAAGGGGAGAACTTCAGAACAAAGCACATTGTCTACAAGAGATCAGTAAGATTTTCTGTCTCTTTTAAAAAATCTCCTGAATCATAATCTCATCCTAGTTCTGGAAATTCCTTATGGATTGTTTATTTAGCATAATGGCTCAATGCCTTTCTCATCACTAATAAAGTTCCTTCCAAAGTAATATAGTCCTGTTGGCTGGACACTATGGAATAGCTTGTGTTTCTGTCCATTTTACTGTGCCAGTTTTTAAACACAACTTCTGAGATCCTAAAATGTGCCAGAATGTCAGTATATGCTGAGTGACGGTTACTGACAACTTGCACTGGCAATGAGGTATTGTAAAATACAGGATTGATTCTAGTTATTGTCTGTAGCATTTCCTACTGTAGAATCCTAAATTTTCAAGACAGGATAATAGCATCTGGGAGAATGGAAATAACTCTTTAGGTTTCTAGCTTCCATTAATGGTCAGTCTTGCTATTTTCTTTCTTTTCATCTTTTCTGTTAGGTTGGAACAAAACAAAACCTAGAAAATAGCAATTTTAATTTTTGGGACAGAGCCCTGTTTTCTGAAAAATGAAGTCAAATATCTAAACATCATTTAAAAAAACCACTCACTGAGACTATCTAAAGTCCCAGCTGTTGTTGCATTGTAATAGTAATGAAACCAGAAAACAAAGCTCTGAAAAATCTTAAACGCAAACTCCATGAGAAATGGATTTTTCGAAATGGTTTTATGAAGTCATTAACCAGGTTTGTATTGTTCCCTTATGGTAATTTTGGTAAAAATCAACTAGTTTCCTTCAGCTAAAATTATTTGTGTTCAGGCAAAAGAGAAAATAACAATAAACTAGATTTTAATCCAGTGTAAATGAATTTAGCTCTTTTGAAGTCAAAGGACTTATCCCAACTTCTATTCCCTGAGTATGAAGTGCAACTGTTCGCTACTAAAAAATGCCCACTTTACCTCTCTTAAGTGGCACAAGCTTCTTGGAAACCATCATATTATATTACTATTCAGGACAGCTTTTATTTCTGTGTTTTGTCTCAGCAGGATATTCTACCCATGGTATAGGCTGTGTGTGCAGCATCCAAGTGTGGTGCCTGCTTTTGGTTATTTCCAAGTCACTCTTTACTATTTCTCCTCTTAGCCCTTAAGGGAGATGTTTAAGCAAGCAAAGCACTTGTGGGCTTCAAAAACTCCCTGTAAGAGATGAAAGCGGTCCTTAAATCTTGATAACTGAGGGAAGCTACAAAGGAGGTATAGTATTTCTCTGAATCTTGAAGTAGGTTTTATCTCATGATGTGTGTATGCAATGAGATAATGTGAGGGTTGAGCAAACCCACTTCTCTGTCTGGCATCTCATGATTTAAAGTTTTAATGTTTTCTTAGCTTTCCCTTTTGTCTTTATATATTTCATGAAGCTCTCATATCTGAAGGCTTTTATCTCCTGCAGCCACCTTAACTATTCAACAGTAACTGCTTGGAGAGCAGTAAAGAGAATAATGTTTCAGACACCACATTGACAGGTGCTAGTAGTGGGGAGCAGCTGAGTTGAAGGGTTTAATTCTCTACTTGTTCTAATTATGAAAAAGGTGCAGTTGTGTCTTTGATGGAGTCTTTTCAAGTAGGTGTCAGTTCCCAATTCAGAAGATGGATGAAGCAAAAAGAAAGGGAAGTTGGGGATTTCTCTATAATGAGTTTAATACAATTTCTCAGTGATGAGTTCTTTGGCTACACCTCAAATCCTGTATTCAGTTTTGGGCACCTCACTGATAGAAAGACATTGAGGTGCTGGAGCAAGTGCAAAGAAGAGCAATGGAGCTGGTGGAGGTTCTGGAGCATAATTCTTATGAAGAGCAACTGAGAGAACTGGGATTGTTTAGTCTGGAGAAAACGGGGCTCAGGGGTGAACTTATAGCTCTCAACCGTCTGGAAGAAGGTTATAGCAAGGCGGGTGTCAGTCTCTTCCCCCAGGTAACAAGTGACAGGACAAAAGGAAGTGGCCTCAAACTGAGCCAGGCAAGGTTTGAATTTGATATTAGTGAATTTTTTTTCACAGAAAGGGTTGTAGAGCATTGGAATGGACTGCCCAGGGAAGTGGTGGAGTCATCAACCCTGAAAGTGTTCAAACAACGTGGGGATATGGCACTTGAGGACATGGTTTAATGCTGAACATCATGGTGGTGCTATGTTGATGGTTGGATTTGGTGATCTTAATGGTCTTTTCCAACTTTTACGATTCTATGACTCTGCTACTTATGAGGGAAACAATAGCTTCACCATCTCAGGAGACCAGATCACCATACCCTTTTCCCATGGTACAAGTAGGTAAGAGTTACTTAGATAGCAAAAGCCTGCTTTCATATGGATGACAAATCTCAGCCTGCCAGTTATCTCACTGTCAGCATGTGTCTGTGTGTAAGATACACAGCAAACAAGGGTTCTTGTAAATAAATGAGACTAGGACGTTCATGTTCCAATCGTGCTCATACATGTACTGATTTATATTCATACATGACCTTTAATCAACCTGCATAAAAAATGAAACTCACTGCTTCTTCTGTAAAGAAAACACTAAATATATGAAGGAAAAAAAGCAGAAGGAAGTTGCAAAACGCTCTCCAGACCACATTTGGTACTTAGTTAATTTCAATCTTTGTACTTTGGTCTTTTGTGAGAGGACAGATTTAATAGTAGACTCAGGGCACAGTAAGTGCGTGTGAGTGTCTTGGCACACATTCGTTTGAGGAAATTTGTCCCTACGATTCCACTGATGCAGTATGGGCTTCCAGCCTCACCACCTGCCAAATAAATCTGGCAGGATGTCATATGCAGAACGTCTGTTTCCTGCTAAGCAATGATCTGTGACCCTTGGCAGCAGGAGCCTCTTTCCCTTCAGTCTTACTGTGCTGCTTTGTGTCCTCTCTGGGTGAGAGTTGAGAGTGTTGCTCCCTTGGAAGGTCTTGGACCACAGCCCCAGGTAGGAAGGAAGTGATGTGCAGCATCTTTTGTCAGAGATAAAATACAATTAGCCTGCAGGATATGTGAGTAAAGGAAGCTTACAGAAAAGTAGAATCACATTGCTCTGATGAAGCGTTTAAAGGCACTTGTCTCAAAAATAGGGTAAAGTAAGTTAGAATGCAGGAAAGCTGGAGTCATTATGCACAGCCTTTTCAGTGTAGCCCAGGTCTCACAACCTATCAAAATGTGCCTTTCACCCTTGTGAAGTTTCACAGATAAAGTAGTTGTGACGTCTTTTCTTTCTTTGCACATGAAGTCCTAGCAACTGCAGTCTAAACTACACAGCTATGTTATTTTGAAGATGTAGAACAAAAAAACTTATGTTTACAATAATACATCTTTATATAGTGTGCCATACCTGCCTATAGTTTTCAGTAAGAGTACATAAAGGAAGGTTTGAAACTGTTTGGAATTTGTATTTTTTGTTGGTGTCAGTGATTTTCAGTATCAAATCTACATTTTTGAGTTTTAAATCTAGTATAATGACTTTACTGATTTAATGCAGGTAAACTCTTCTTCCTTGCATGATGAAGTTTACTTGCACTTCTGGAATTGAAGACTGTATTAATTTTCCCTGTTGATAAAAGTTTAATTAGGAAAGTTTTGTCTTACCAGATTTGCATGTAGTTCTGGTCATTTTATGTATTTGATTTAACCAACTTTGTGACTGAAATTGACACTAAAGGTAGACAAGACAGAGAACATTTGAATAATAACATAATAAAAACTCAGGGGAGGAGCTGCATGGACTAAATTCAAAATTATTTGCAGCAGAATGACTTTCTGAGAAGATCATTTCACAAGGGTTATTTTTAGCAATTTTGAAATTTCATTTGAAACAGACAGCTTAGATGTAATGTTATAATTGGAAGTAATAGCCACAGCTTTGTAAACAAGAAAAATCTAGTCTAGTATCACATTGTAACACAATTTGGGTTAATTATGCCACAAACAGAACAGAATTTTGGCCACACAAATTGATAAATACATAGCAATTAAAAATATAAAAGTGATTTCAAAACATGTTATTTTTATCCAGTAAGATCTATTTTTTTTTCAGCAGTGCAGAATCAATTTAGTTCTACTGTCTCCCTTCTTTCTCTTGTTGTGAAATTAAAAAGCATTTGATAGAAGTATCTCCCAGCAGTGGGTTCAATCGACTTTTCAGGGATTTTCTGATGCCAATATTTTCAGATAGATATGTGCCACATTTTCTTGAACAGATGAAAAAAGCCATATGAAATTTCTGCTGGATTATTTACAAGATCTAAGTAGACCAGAGTTGTTACCAGTGGACCCCTGTTTCCTCTGCAGGTTCAAGCTAACATCAGTGCAAGGTTGGACAGCAGCCATTATCACTTCAGGAAACTGAGGTGACCAGCCACTGACTGCAGTGTGCTCTCTCCCTCATAGCAGATCAAAAGCCTTTCTGATTTGCTCTAGCTTCCTCATCAGGATGTAATGATACATCCAAGCCATGAGCCATTTCCTTCGATTGCACCTCCTCTGCTAGTGGTTGCCTAGATAAGGGATATTGTATAGCTTCCCAATTTCTTTGATGGAATAGCTTTAGATTTTGATGGATTGTATAGCTTTCTCAATTTATCAAAGGGACATCCTACCCTTCCTTGTGCAAGTAGGGCTACATGGTGCTGTGTATGTGCTCCCAGTCATGGGACATTGAACTGTCCAGGCAGTTCTGCTTCTGCTAAAGAAATGCCCAGTGGTAGTAAAACACTGACACAGGTCCCAACCTTGACACCAGCAAGAATCTACAGTGATTTTTTTTAGAATTCATATGGTACTTGATCCCTAAATTTTTGTCATATCTGGCCTAGATATTGCAAGATTTTGCTTACTTATTCACAGCAGCTATAAGATTATCCCCATTAGTGATCACACTTGCTCATTTTAAAAATGGCACTGAGGTTAAATGAAGGTGGCATATAGGCACAGATACTATGCTGTGTGATAATGAATAGATAAGATAACCTGTCTGCAAAATTAAATTTAAAAGCAGTGGTTCCCAAATTTGTTTTTGCAGCCTGCTCCCATTTCCATCGGTAGCAGAGGGCTTACAGCCTCTGTTCAGTTCATGAAATAGGGATTCATGATACCCACTTGAGAAATACTTGAGACAGCATTTAGGTCCAGCAAGGGAGGAGACATTGAGAAGATACTGGCTAGCAGAATCAGAGAATCATAGAATCAGTTGGGTTGGAAGGGACCTCCAAGATCATCAAGTCCAACCCTTGATCCAACACCACCATGGTTACTAGACCATGGCACTAAATGCCACATCCAGTCTCATCTTAAAGATCTCCAGGGATGGTGAATCCACCTCCCTGGGCAGCCCCTTCCAATGCCTGATTACCCTCTCTGTAAAGAATTTCTTCCTAATATCTAACCGAAACCTCCCCTGGCACAGCTTAAGACCATGCCCTCTTGTTTGACTGATAGCTGCCTGGGAGAAGAGATCAGCCCCCACCTGGCTACAACCTCCTTTCAGGGAGTTGTAGAGAGTGATGAGGTCTCCCTTGAGCCTCCTCTTCTCCAGGCTAAACAACCCCAGCTTCCTCAGCCTCTCCTCACAGGACTTGTGTTCAAGTCCCTTCACCAACCTTGTTGCTCTTCTCTGGAGACTTTAGAGACTTCTAGATGCTAAATTAGAGCTCTCCAGGGATGTGGAGGAGCTGAAACAAGGGTATATGAGAAACTCTTTCAGTGCTCTGGTCCCCATTTCTGTGTGGACTTTGAGATGTCCTGTAGGCTGGATAGAGATAAATGCTAATCAGATGTAATGATCAGGTGGCCAAGATCTAATTATTTTATTCTCCACTGAAAAGTTTGTGCAGGCTGAAGTTGAACTGCTAGAAATAAAAGATCGTTGTGATTGTTACTCAGTACATGCATTTCCTCATATTCCATTCTTTTACAGTAACAATGGAAAGGCACACGAGGGAATCCTTCCTGTACCCTAAATTTAACTTCCATATGCTTCCTTTTTTCTGTTTCATAATCCCTCTTTTTTGCCTATACCATTCCTGAGGTGAAGTTTGTTTTTATGCACTGTTGACACCATCCAAGTTTGAAAGAAATCCAGTTTGAATTTTTCTGACAATTCTAAACCTGATTTTTATTTTGAGCAAAGTGCTGGATGAATCTCAGCTTATATAGAAGTTTCGTTCAGTTCCAGAACCAATATTACATGTATTTTTGGTCATGTCAACTCGTCTTCTTACTGCCTTCTCTTCTGTATAGTTCCAGATAATGTGAGTCTCTTCTCTGGTTATGCAACAGTAGGAAAAAATTTTGAGGATACTAGAAGGTTTTTGAGGTTACGCATTCCCTGTTTTTCCAGAGGTGTCCCTTGGAGACATGCTAAAGAAAAGGTTAATAAAGGGTATGGCCATGAACCACCTCTTAGTTGTTTGTTCAGTTTGACACATACAGCTGGAGGTTTAGGTTAGATATCAGGTAAAGGCTTTTTACCCAGAGGGTGGTTGGGCACCCTCTGGAAACAAAGCACTGAGCGTTAGAATCATAGTATCATAGAATTGGAAAGGGCCCATAAGAATCATCAAGTCCAACTACTGACCCTGTGCAGGACACCCCAAGAATCACACCATGTGCCTGAGACTGTTGCCCAAATGCTTCTTGAACTCAGACAGGCTTAGTGTCGTGACCACTTTCCAGCTGTGTCCTGTTGCCTTAAGAGACTGCAGAGAAAAGAGACTCCAGGCCAATTCAGTGTATGAGATAAAAGAGTAGGTACTTTAATTTCAGGCCTGAGTCCCAGGGAATACACATGACGCACATGCCTCTAGACAGTGGTGCTACGATTTTATAAGGTCCATCTAATCCCAGATATGTCCACCCCCCAGTTCTGTCACCCGACATGCTTCTTCAGGAATTGAGTTTGGCGTCTTTGGGACACCTTTTTCTTCATCTTCATCGCACACAGTTCTTGGAGTTCCTCCAAAGTTCTGGGCTTGAAGGTCACTGTGTCTGTGTGATATCTTTTGGTCCAGGCCTTAGGTTGCTTTTCTACAATTCTACCTTGAAAAGGAGACTAAACATGCTAACAGAATTTAGAGGGATTGATATGGAATGGGGTAACAAAGTTAGGTATGTGTAACTACTGTGTTAAGGGTAAGGGATATAATACAGCTACATTAAAATCTACATTCACTACCCAACTACTTCTAAAATGTACAAAAGTTAAAAAAACCCAAAAAGCTCTGAGGCATCAGTCCCCTTCCAAGATCTTTCTCATCCCCAGACTATTGGTGAGAGGGAAATGTTGGACAGACAGGACTTATGCTGTGTGACCACCGTTCAGCAGCCCAAACATGGGCGTGATGCCAACAACTTTCTACCCACCAGTACAAAGCACAGCACTGTGAGGGCAGCTATGGGGAAAATTAAGCACTTGCCTAACAGAATTGGTGAGGTTCAACTCCTCGCTTGCAGTCTCTCAGAGAGAATCTCAGTCACGCAGTCCCCCTTCAGCACGAGGAGAGAGTGACCAAGTCTCTTCTCTGGATTCCAAGGCAAAAAGTCCTGTATTTGAAATTCCCGTGGCGCTCTTCTCGGGGGGAGGGCTAGAAGGAGGAACGTGATTGGGCCAAGGTCTGGAGGAAAGGGAGTGGCTTGAGGCCTCTGCTAACCAGTGGTGGATACAGGAGGACCAAGGTCCCATAACAGGCTAGAGATTGGGGAGTCAACCAATCCTACTTGTGGAGAGGCGGGACCATGTTCGGGGAGGGGAGACAATATGGTGCCGACTTGTGGGGGGACCGTGTGGTTACACAGACCAAGGGAAAACCATACAATAAAAAACACAAATCATTGCTGCTTTTTCACTCTGCTCGATTCTAGGGAGCTGCTGCTGTGAAGGACCCGTTCCTAAAGTCGTTCTTTCAAGGATTCATAATCTTGGAATTTCCCACAATTCCTCCATTTTTACGTAGCATTGTGCATCACAAGACCCTGGAAACATTTCGCTATGCACAAGAGAGGGCAAAAAAGGATTGCTAGCACAAACAGGCCTAAAACTGAAAATAATAGGAATTTTTTCAGGGGCAGTGAGAGTTCCTTCAGGGAAAGCCAATCAAACATATCATCTCAACTAACTTCATCTGACTTTAGGATTTATTGAATGAAGGAACAGAGTTTGCTTTTGTGAGAGTGGTTGGATTGGGAATGGTCGGAAAAATTTAGACAGCACAGCCCCTCAAATTCATCGCAGCCATGTCCATTAACCAGCAGTAGAAAATCAATTGCTGCTCTATTTTGTAAGGTGGCTTTCTTAATTTGTTGGAAATCTCATAACGGGTCTTCTAGTGCTGCACTAGTTGCATTCGCCTCCTTGGCTAACCAACATCCCATTTTCGTGAGCAGATCTAAGGCATGTGTTGTGCCAATGTCCAGAATTATTGTGCCGCCACAGAGATTCTTGCTGTGGGACCAAAAGTGAAGGTCAGAGTTGCAATTTTCAGTGAATTGTTGCAAGTTTTGAGATTTCAAAAGGGGGTGTTGCTGAGCCAAGGGTTGAGGGGCTTGTTGAGGGGCTATGTTTGTGAATAGTTTTCCGCTCCTTTTAAATTGCTGGACTGCAGGCGAGTCCAGTTTCTCAGGGTAGGTGGTGATGTCACATTTTGTGATTGTTTTAGAAGGGTTAATAGCTAAGTAATGGATTACCTTTGTGGGCTTATAGAGCGATAATTGACCTAAAGTGCAAGGTCCCCCGACCATTCCTTTAGGGATTGATTTCCATACCTGAAGTCCACAGATAAGGAACACCCCCTTCGGGAGGACAATGGATAGTGGGAGGGTTTCAATTTTTTCCTTGCACTAGAACTCAAAGTTAGCATAGGCTGCATCAGAGGTTATATTAAACTGATTTTCACCCTTTCCCTCTGTTTTTACACTGAAATAGAAACAGTGAGCTGAGGGGAATGTGCCTAAAATTTGTAATTCTTCAGGATAATCATTTAAATATTGTGGATCTGTCTCGGCCTTTGGGGGTTGTGGGAAGCAGGACACAATTCGGTTTATATTTTTTTCAGAATCATTGCATAAAGGGGAATATTGATTTCGGAATCCTGTCCATTTTTGAGGGCATCAGGGAACCGCAAACAAACATGTTTTTGATGGGTTAGAGGGGTCTGAGACTGAAAGGCACAAGGAATCAACATTTAAAGACTTAGCTAGAGAAGACCACATGTTTCCAGGGTTTGTGGCTACCCAATCTGGAAGAGGAGGATTTGTGGGAGAAGGCTGATCTGCTTTTTCACTCCGCTCTATTCCAGGGAGCTGTTGCTGTGAAGGACCCATTTCTAAAGTTGTTCTTTCCAAGATTCATAATTTAGGAATTTTCTCACACTTGCCCATTTTTTGAAAGTATTTTTTCTGCTCTCACTATCTATATTCTGGATTTATAAATGTTGACATGTAATCCTTAAAGAAGCATCTTCTATTGAGAAGTCCAGATACTCAATTACTTGAGAGACAGATAGAAAGAATTTGAAAGAAAAATATGTAGAAGGAGTGATTTACTAGGACAGACTAAGTACTAAATGACAGTTAATAGAGAAGAGGATGAGCTCTCTTTCCATTTGGAGGGAAACCTATAACCAGGAATCTATTGCAATAGGTGCATTTTTAAACAAAAATGAAAGGACCTCTCAGGTCACTACATCCATTTCCTTGTTTTAATAAACTGAGACAAGTAAATTCAAGGGTTTGGGAAGGATCATGCTGAAGATCAGAGAAACATTGCCTATGCCAAATGCTAGCATGTGTCTCTGTGGATATAGCACATCTATTCATGTTAAGCTCTGTTGTTCCACATTTTGGTTATTTTCCTGTTTAAAACCACAGTTAAATGGTGTTGCCTTAAGGTTTTTTTGGTTTTGGTTTTTTGGTTTTTTTTTGGTTTTTTTTTTTCAATCTTTAATTTACAAGTTTTAGAAATAGTTATGTAGATTTTAGAAGCAGCTGCATTTATTCCCTCATCCTTTAGCACAGTAGTTACACATACACCCAACCCTCTTACCCCATTCCATATTCCCCCTATCAAGTCCCCCTAAATTCCAGTAGCATATTTAGTCTTCTTTTCAAGGCAGGCCTTCATTTTGTTTAAGAACATCTGCTCCCTGTCCTGGACCACCAGATATCACCCAGAACTTTGGACAAGCTCCAAGGATAGTGTGCCCTGAAGAAGAGGATGATGAGGAAGGAATGGTCCCAGAACGCCCCCAGACTCAATTCCCGAGGGGCAGATCAGGTGGTGGAACGGGACAAAGGCCAGGGGTGGACAAATCAGGGGTTGGATGGACATTATTGTAAAATTGTAACACTGGGTCGGAGGCAGCGCACGTGACTTGTAACCCCAATGCCTGAGAGGCATCATTAAAACCTTCCCTTCCCTCCAAATTAAGTTGCCCTGGAGTTTTTTTCTCCCTGAGTTTTCTTTAGGCAACAACTGGTGGCCCATAGAGGGAAAGCGGGGACCTGGCTCCTCCAGATCGGAAAATTTCATGCTGCAGGAATTTCTTATACACCCGGCATATTTCAGAGAATTCCTGCACCGATCTCTCAATCTCAAGAAGCCCAGTTCCTCAGAATCACACATGGAGGTAAGGTAAGGAGGAAGTATTTTTGCTAGCAGCTGCAAAGGGGGATTGTTTTCCCCAGAAACAGGGGAATACAGTAGGCTGGATAGAGTTTGGGATCAAAAATTGCGTGTGGCCCTAGACCAAAATGTGCCTAAAATCCTTCAAAAAAATGACTGCTGGATTTGTACCCAAGTACCAGCAATTGACGGTGACGGTAGCAGCTGGCCTCTAATTGGCATTTTGCTAAATGGGACAGACTTTGGTAGGTCTATGGTAGAACTCCCAGGAATCTGGAAACCACTTACAGAAGCCTATTATCCTGTGGCCCTAAGTAACATAATTTCTAATCAGGAAAATTATGTTGTTCCCTGCATGGTTGTTAATGCTACAGGAAAAATCATTCTCCCTCCCTATTGTGATAAAGACAAGTCTAAAGAGGGCATAAACTGAGAAATTGTGACAAAGGTGGCACAGTTCCCCTTGAGATTAATTCCTCCCCAGGGTTCAGGGTGGAACTGGATCTGTGAATAGTAAGCCTGGAAAGTTTTGCCCCTTGATAAAGATTGGGCCTGTGCCCTAGGGGCTGTACTCCCAAACATAACCCCAATGCCTGAGAGGCATCATTAAAACCTTCCCTTCCCTTACCTCCAAATTAAGTTGCTCTGGAGTTTTTTCTCCCTGAGTTTTCTTTAGGCAACAATGGATTGCATTGAAGCAGTCCACAGCAATGTTAATGACAGTCTCCGGTATTGCAACATTTGTTTCTAAAAACAACCAAGATATTTGCAGGCTAATTTTATATTATTTCAACTACAAGTCTAATCAGAATTAGCCTGTTTTCTTTCAACTTCTCTCCTTTCTCCTCCTCCTTCTCCTCCCTACTCACAGTGATTCACTTCTGATCATCATACAACAGAAAGAAAACTGCAGAATTGCTTTGAAAATAACTTTTGTTTGCTTGATGCAACTTGTATTTTATTAAAAATAAGAATCAGTGTACCAGAATCCAGCACTTATAGTTTTAATAGCAGCACTAATAATATTAAGCAACAGCTAAACTCATTCATAGAACATTTATAAGATCCTACAATCCAAACAGTGTCTTTTCGAAAACCTCTTGAAAATATTAACTTAGGAGTATCATGGCTATGCATAGTATACTATCATGCAAGACGCATATAGCAAAAATTGACTCTTCAAAAACTAATTTCAGGGCAAACAATCTGGAAAATCAAAGTGAACAAGATACAAAGATGGACAAAACAGTACATATTCATTTTGGAAAATTATTATTCAAATCTGGGAACAAAGGAAAAAACAAGAATGGGATGGGTATAAGGAAGACAGAACCAGGCTCTTTCCAGTGGTGTCCAGTGATGGGACCTGAGGCAGTGGGCACAAACTGAAACACAGGAGGTTCCCTCTGAATATCGGGAAACACTTTTTCACTTTGAAGGTGACCAAGCACTGGCACAGATTGCCCAGGGAGGTTGTGGAGCTTCCATTCCTGGAAATCTTCAGAAGCCATCTGGGCATGGTCTTGGGCAACCTGCTCCTGGCAGCCTTGCTCAAGTGGCTTTACAAGGTGACCTCCAAAGGTCCCTTTCATGCTCCAATATTCTATTATTCTCAGATTCTGAGCTAAAGATGTTACAGCTGAATGGACAATGTACAAGTAATGAAAGATTTCTGCTGTTTATTTTTTTGTTTATGTTCCCTCTCCCATGTTTGTGAGTAAAGTTTTCCCTTAGAAAATGTTATTTAATTTGGAATAAATGTTATACTATTGAAGAATAGTGCTTAGGTGTTTAGAATAGCACTTAGCTGTTTAGAACAAACAGTAGTACTTTTAGTTTACTATACAGAATAGGCTGTATATTAAGAAAATGCTAATATTTGCTACTGCAGTGTTTGTTTTGTTCCACTAAAGCATTATAATTTTCTTCATTTAGTTTATTTGCCAACAATTTTTATTTCTAATTGGTTCCTATATACTCAGCTCTTCACAGGTCATTTTGGGAAGATGAACCATATTTATCTAAGTGTTGCATCTGTTTATATCTGTATGTGCAGTACGGTCCTGCAAACATCTAAATTTTCAATGTCCCTTTTTTATTAATTTTAGTCCAATTCTTTCTTCTTACATGTTTTTCTTCCAAAAGCTTTCTGTTCAATACACAGAATAGTTATTCTAGTAATGCAAAATACATTCTGTGTACAGAAAAGGTTCCCTTCAGCTCCTACACTCCTATAATGTCAACAAGAGGTTGGGCATACAGGCAAATTATTTTGCCACCAGAGAAGTATTCTTTGCACGTTGTCATCTTTCTTTCACTTCTTAACCCTTTTTATTCCGAGAGTTCTCTGACTACACCTATCAATCTCCATGCATTATCCCATCTATTTTTTGAAAAAATCACAGGTTAATTTTCATCCTGTCATTTCAGCAGTAAGAGAAGGAAACACATGAAACAGAATACCATTTCTTCCTGATCTCATCTTCTAACCAGTCTTTCTTAGTGACTGACTGCTTTTTCTTAAAATTCATCATGACTTTCCTTTATCTTGAATGTTTTCTCTCTTCTCATTTCTCTGGGTTTTTTTAAAGGTCTTCTCTGCTCATTTTCTTTGTATTTTCTCCTCATTTGAAGGATTCCTCCAATCTGAACCCCACTGAATACTGATCTGCTAAAGCATAAAGAAAATAAGACTATTCGACTTCCTTTTTCTCTGACCATTTTGGGCCCTGCTGTCCCTTGAGCCCACGGGGACCCATCAGTACAAAAATCAGATGTTCAGCAATTTCTGCATTGAAAGTTTTGGGGAGCCATAGCCATGATAATGCAAATATTAGGGTAATGTTTTTAGCTGATTGGTTTACTTTTTACAGCAGTGATTATATTTTCTTTCAAGAGGAACATTTCAGCAAAACAAGCTTTTTTAAGACAACTTTTTTAGAAATGGAGTCTGTGTTTAGCTTCAAAGAAATTAAGGGAAGGAGCAAATAGTATCTAAGCTCAGGTGCAAAAAGGCAGCAGCTATTTGCCCCTAGCTTCTACATTTGTTCTTTTTCAAATTTATGAATTTAGGATTTGTCACTGCCAAAGCAGAATTTTTATTTTCTGAAAATTTTCTATTTTCTAACTATAATTGCAGTCTTTCCAGTACTTTTACCAAGTATGAATTAAGACAGCTCAAACATTACCGTGAATTAATTAATCAGGTTTACCATCCAGACAGCAAAAATGTAGTCTTCATTTGATTTGTGTCTGGCTTAATCTGGTAATGTGCACGTCTGCACTATGTTATTTTTTATTTCCTTCTCTACTGCTTGTGCTGCTGGTGTCCCTGCCCAGTAAAGCATTTATAACTGCATAGTTATATTATGTCTGACTTCTTTTAATGTGCTGGTAACTCAAGCAGAACTCCACACCTTTGGTTTCATCAGCAAGCAGCACACACTGCTACATGACTGTAATCTGAGATCCAGAGTCAGATTTTCTTTTAAACGAATCCTAAAGCCACTTTAATTCTCCATATGTGACCCCTCTTCATCCTGCAGACCTTCTCTGCAATTTTTGAATAAAATAGTATTGCTGAATTTCTAAGTAAGATTTCAAATATATAGAAGAATCGTATTTTTTTCATTTAGGAAAAAAAGTATGCTATCCTCTCTATCTTTATTAAGTTCACTCTTTTTTTGGAGATTTCTGATTTATTTTAGGCAGTGTGACATTTCACGTCTTGTTTCTCCTTTCTTTTTCTGTCAAATACCAAAATGGTGTTTTCTCCTTGAACTAAGGAGTTCTGCAAGATTCTGAATATCTCAAGATATTAAGTACCCTGAACACCTCGAAATGCTCAAAACATATTGCTAATTACAATTTAATTTAACTAGGACCAAAACAGTTAGTTGTGTTTTGGGGAGTTTGTCTTTGTTTTTGTGGCTTTTTTTCCCCCAAAATGAAAAGGAGAATGTACTCCATGATGCCTTGGTGGAGGTAGGCAAGTACATGCCTTCATATTAAGGAAGTGATTGCAGAGTGAAAGCTGATTGTGCTAAGTAAAACCAGCATAAAAAAGCCCCCTGTCAATGTAACCTGTGCCTACCTCATGTATGACTTCTGCAATTTACTACATTTCAAAGCATAAGCTCTGCACTCTGAATTATACCATCTGGTAAATGGGCCAGAATCAAAACTCCATTCTCATCGTATCATTCCAAGAGTGTATAGAAATCCTGCAAAAGCTCTGTAAAAGAGTATTTATTCAGAAGTTTTTTGGAGACCCTCTTTGACACAGACTTCCAAGAGTAAGCCAAAGCTCCTCAGAAACGCATACTTTGAAAACTGGAGGGGTCAGTGTGAGGAGATTGGCTTCAGAGTATTTTTGGTGCATTTCAGTTTTGTGCTTCTCTTCACAATTTGCAGAGAAATAAATTTCCTTTTTGGTGAAAAAATGTGTAGCTTTCATTTTTTTATGTAACTTTAGGTTTTGGGACTTAAGGAATATCAGCTCTCAAAATATACATTGCTGTCTGTAGCTCAGACAGCTGTACAAGCTGTAGCTCTTAAAGAACAAGCAAGTTACAGGCAGACACAGTGTGGATCGCATTGGCCAAAGATGTAAGTAAGCCTGTCTAATATCATTAACAGTAATATAAATGATCCCTAAAACAGTCAGAAGGGAACTTCTTCATTATCCAATGCCTCAGAAAATATTTCCCAGTGGTGTAATGTTTCACTTTGCTTGCAGGTTTCATATACTAAGTTTATTGATTTAGTTAAATTGATTTCTAGTAGCAGTGCTCTATTTTTACAGACATACTATAAGAGCTATTCAGAGAATTTTCAGGAAAATGCTTCTGTTGAAATATGTTATTTCATTCAAGACAATTTTTTTTCTTATACGTACTGATTTACAAGTTTTTTGTCAAATAATTTCTGCAAATGATTTTCTGGATGCTTCAGGAAAGGAAGTCTGTTTTCAGATTTTAAAATCTATGAAAAAGGGTTATGTTTTTAGCAGTCTTTGATCTGTAATATAAGGTTCAAGGACAGTCCTGCTTAAAGAACAGAAAAAGTATTGGGTATAATTGTATACTGCATGTAAGATTTTGAATGTGCTCTTTTCTCTAACTTCTACACCCATTATGAGAGCTTAACTTGGTTGTAGAAAAGTGTATGCTCTCTGGTCTAAGAGGAGAATTAGAGAGTTTGTTACATACCCTAAATTTGACCTCTTGAGGTTACTTAAAGTGGAAAAGTAGAAGAAACAGTTTGATTTCTATTGCCTATCTTGATTTTTACATAAAATATTAAAAATGGAGATTTCATTAATAAAAAATAAAATTAATTTCTTTACACTGCTTCCCTTCCTCATGAATTTCATTTTGTCGGACATAAATGACCTGCTTAAGAAAGCATCAGCGATTGATCTGATTGTATACATTTGTCATTTATTGCAGCAGATTTTTCTGAAACCTGCTTTAGTGAGGAAGGAGCAATAATTTCCTCAAGAAAATCCTGGGCAGGAAGTCAGACCATAAAATGGTGTCTCTCAGATTGTAGTGGGTTGGTTTTTTGGGGTTTTTTTTAATTTTTTTTGTAAAAATACACATATATTTTGGTATAATTTGGTTGGTTTCGGTTTCTCTCAGTTTCTATAATTTTTTTTTCCTTTCCTTTCTTTGCTGAAAAGGGGAGGGAGGGGAAGGGCTTTTTGCTGAGCGTTGGAGATTTTGGGGGGAAGCCAAATATTAATAAATATTTACCAGATCAGACTTTTACCAAAGTAAAAATCTGATTATTCTGAAAAAGTTACAATTTGTTGAAAGACGATTAATAAGGCAAATGGTATGAACTATGCATCCTTCCTTTGCTCCAACAGGTAAGACTAAACATGAAGCATATCTTCACAAGGATTTTTGTATTTCACAAGAAAGATTTCCTGAAGTGAAGGAACAACAAGAGGAAGGAAACAGTATTGGAAGCATTTTCAGAAAGAAGTCTTCTGAAGGAAGACTTGCAAGGAAAGGCTGAACTTCAACAGAGTCATGATATATAATTAGAACAGAAATTATTATTCCTTAGTCTCACAGATACCAACTTTGTGTCTTGATGCATTTTCAGTCTTTTCTGTTCAACTGGCTAATCAAAAGCCAGGTTAACAGCTGGCAGAAATGGTATTCCTATGCAAGAGCCAGATGTGTTTCATAGCGCTTGATGTATCATGAATTGTCAGCAGTTCAGTGAGAACTCCTCACCTGTAAAGGATCAAAGGAGTTCTCTCTTCTGTGAGCTCGGCTTCAAATTGCAAGTCCATGTATAATTCCTTATTCTTCCCGGTGCAGAGAGACATGAAGGACTGAGAATGAACGTCTAACCTACATACAGTTTAGGCATTGAAGGGAATTTTTTCATATTATCTTAGTTAGGTCAAGATGCCATGAAGAATTAGTTCTATCTTCTCATTAATGTACATTGAAAGACTTTTGGTCTGCACCTCAGATAAACAAACAGGCTGTCTATTTTGGAAAATCTGATTTGGAAAGAAGGTGTAATATTTTGTTTGGTTTGGATTCAGGAGGGCTAGTTTAAGACTGGGACTTCACTGCACAGAAGACAAGTACTTCTGTGAGCTTCTCTAGGCTGTGGTCATTAATGTTATTCTGCATAAATAGATTTATATCCTCTCCTGAACTGAATTAGCTAACTAACTATCTAGGTTTAGTTTCTGCTATTTTGTCAGCAGATAAGCACTGAAATCCTAGGGACAGCATAGTTTGCTTTGTTCTACTATCTTAAGCTAGGCATGAAAAGTTTCCCTCCTTGAATTTTAAAGCTAGTGATTTATAGGGAATAGAAGAGAAATAGAAGGTATACAACCAAATTAATGTTGAAAGATGGGAAAACAGAAGTAACTGCAATGCAAATCTGTACAGATTAGCCTAGCAATACTTTACTGTCATTCAGACCAACACTCTGCATTGCCCATTGCCTGCTATCATTTCTGTTTTCATTTCTTGGCAAGACTGCCAAAGAAGTATCAAGTCTTCACAAAGGATGGGAATAGGAAAGCAAAGTTTTTCACACAGGTTGAATAGAGCTGCTCAATATTTAAGCTTGTATCCATTTGTGTCAGTAAAAAACCTGAGGCTTTTGCATCCACAATTCATGCAAGAAAGTTGTGTTTTATTCTCTCTCTGATGGGAATGCACACTGTGACACAGTCTGAAGTTGCATTCGTCACTCTGCCTTCACGGCACGCTGTCATGCCAACCCTCCCTTCCAGCAGAAAGAATAAAAATGATAATGTTTAGGAGTGAGTCACTCTAATTACTTACTCAGAAGTACTGTCAACTGAAACCACCTCTTTTCCATCAGGTTTACCTATGTTGTGAGTGACCTAGTAGGGAGTCTCACAAGAGCTTGGGTCCAACACAGTATGAAATTCCAACAAGAAAAATGACACCTTGTGTTTTGAAAGGAAATTGCTACAGAGAGAAACCAAAACAAATAGCCTAAGGAGTGTTGTTATAACCTTTAGAACAGTTCCAATTCACTCTTCTCTGTCAATATTTATTCACTTTTTTTTCTAATAAATACGCCTTCCCACACTTGCCATTATGCCATGCAAAATCTCACAGCTCATGGTTGTTTTGTTTTTGGTTTTTTTGAACATATGGTCCTTTTGCTACCTACTCTTTCTCTAGAACCCATTTGGAAATGGTGCATAAATACATCCTGGTTTTCTCAGCTAGAAAAGTCCCCCTGCTCAATACTCTTCCTTACTAACACCTTTTCACTTGTTGGTGCACTTGTATGCATGAAAGGAGATACAACATTTTCATTTCATATCATTAAGTGAGAGGTTGGGTTGTTTTTAATTTCCTCACCAAGTGCCAAGATGCCATGATACTCTTAATATGTTAAAATTTCAGCTGTAGATCTCAATACTTCATCTGGGTCCCACCTCTATTTAAATACTTACTTAACAGTTTAGAAATTAACACAATTAAAATTTAAAATGAGATAGAGAGAACCAGAACTTCATTGCCACAACGTATGGTTATGCAATAAATTCAGAGTGATTATAAAAGAAAGCTACAATAAAACACCAAAGAAATGGGGAAGGAGTCTTTGCGGCATCTGGGTTTATATATTTGAACTATACCAGCTCTTATTAATGACTGTGATAGATAATGATTCACTATTTTTCTTTAAATAAATAATTTGCTTGATGAAATGCAAATGAGCAAAATTTTGACAAAAGCTTTTGTCAAAATCTTGTATAGGACAAAATCTTATGTAGGACCTGTTTTAAAAGTGTATCCATCAAAAAAAAAAATAGAGTAGTTCAACGTTAAAAATTATCAACATTCGAAAGAGGGTGATCACTTCTTTCATGAACAAACATTGCTACCTTCCCCAATAACTGGTTCCTTCATGGTGAAATTTTTTGTCACCAAATATCAGGCTGTGAGTCTATCTGGTGTTTTGGGCTCTGTGCAGCAAGAGCTCTTTTGCAGCAGTATTACCTTTGCCTAATCTTACGGGCCAACTGGAGAAGTCTGTTCCTGGTCAGCAGCTGAGACCTGTTTATTTCAGATTCACTATCTCTCTGGATTTTCACATAACGATGTATTTTAAATTGGTGTTGCAAATACGAGACCTTCTTCTGATTCTGATCATGCCTCTGTATGAAAACAAGCCAGAGGCTCATTCAGTGTTCATTGTTGCGGTTTTGTGAGAGGTATGAGGATAATAAAGCACAACTCTTCTTTCCTCTCCACCCAAAACCACACCAGAATGTACTCACTTCAGCAAAGCATTTCATCTTGCACTGATTAGTGCTTTCAACAACACTGCATTTCTCTGTAAATATTCTGACCAAGTCTCTGTTACAAATAGTTGATTTTTTATTTTTAAATTACAGAAACTTTTTTAAAAAATGTGTCATAATCACCCCACTATAAACTTGGAGACAGGCATTTGAGCATTTTTGTGTATTATCAGACATATCCACATCTCCATTTAAATACAAAGGTCACTGTGCATGATACTTCTCCTTTATCCACACAGCTTTGTGTTACTGTGCCAAAACTACTTATCTGAACATTCTGTAAAATAGTTAATCATCTGTGTGTGGGTTTTTTCCCTCAAAGCCAATGCAATACTTTGGGCCAGTGTCAGCGTCTGAGCTCTCAGTATTTTTTTTCAGAGTAAAAATTTCAGCCAAGAAATCACCATCATTTTAGGGAACTGATGTTTCAGACGACTGCAAATTTGGTAATTAATTGATAGGAGACACTAACAAAGGCTCTCACCAGTGGACTGGCATATTTCTGAAATAGTAGAAGCTGCCAATGCAATAAGAGTAAAACTATTCAGCAAGCTAGCAGATCATACATTTTCATAGGGATTTTATATTTTTCTTGCACTTTCACATCCAAATTTTCAGATTTGTTTTTCTGCTAACAAGTAGGATGTGCATTTCCAATAGTCAATATTTCTGAAAAGAATATTGTCTGATTATGTAATCGGTCCAAGCTGAAATTGCTAAGCTTTTGGTGACAACTATGTATTGTTTAAGGCATTAACGTGTCCTTGTCTTGTGCTTGCGGTTGCTACTGTGTGTCTCTCAAAAGCCAGTGTTACTCTAGGGGCTAGAAAACTGAGGGACAGGCACCTTTTTCAAGTAAGTCAGTACTGAAGATCTGAAAAAACAACCAATGAATATTTAAAAGAAAACCAATTGTACTTCACATTTATATGCATGAGTTCTATATTCTTGAACATATCTTTGTAATCACAAGTTTAAGACTCCTAAGAATTATATCAAGGACATTTTGACAACTTATTTTCCAGAACTGCTAACCATTATTTGCAGTTTCAGTTGCTGTACCTTTTAGGAAAATAAAGGATACCTTTTAAAATGTACTAGGGAAATTATACAATTTAAAATATACAACGCTTCTGGCATCATTGATAAAACATAACACTGGACACTGAATAGACATCTAATTACCTGTGCTAATGAGCTGGAGTTAGCATTTTTCCACAGTGTACTGCATTTGCAGAGTGCTGAAGGGTCAAGTAGAGTTTACATGGTCTACATAAAGTGTTGGAAATTAATACCCTTTTGGGAAAATACAAGCAATTTTATAAGTTATATTAAGCTGTCAGCATTGGGGTGTCCTTTTCTACTTCTTCTCCCATTACATTTCTGAAGAGAGAAGAAAATTATGTGTTTGCTAGACTTCCCCTCACAGTCTCACAGAAAGCCATTGTGTTATACACATGTATAAATGAATAAAGACGACATTGCACAATACTAATATAGAACAGAGTGGAAACTGCCACGGAGAAGTTCAGCTCCAGTGTACTGAGAAAAATAAGAGCCCATTTCTTACTATTTGCAAGAAAACTAGCTGAAGTGGTGGCTGAAGCAAATACAGATATAACAGCAACACTGGTAAATTATACTAAATCAGAAGTAAATAATTTTCTTCCCACTCAGACATGTGAATGTGAAAATGGACTTTTAAGATTTTTGCAGAAAAATGCAAGAATATTTTTTGAGCCATTTTGAACTGCTGAATTGCTGCAGTTATCTAAAATGACACAGAAAAGTTCTGCTCCTCCTCTAAAGGGTTTAATAGGGTGCTGTACTCACGGCATGTAAATAAGTGTTTGTTTAGTCTCAGTGCAATGCTCTCACCACGGGCTGCCAGCAACCATGCTTTGTGCAGAGTAACAGAAAACACAGAGGACATTGAACACCAAGAAGGAAAGTCTTCACCATGAACACAAGGTTGGGAGAAATCAGCACTGCCAAGAGGTGCCACACTGCTGTTGGGCAGAAGGCAGCTGGGCAGCAGGACCCCCAAAGCAGCACAGGGTGGGCATGGGCATGCTGCCATGTGCCAGGCATGGAAAGTACACTAAAAAAGGGACTGTCTCTTCACACAGGCATGACATCTTAGGCCAGTTTTCAGGACCAACACTCAGTATTCCTGCTGAAAGGTGAATTGTGCCAAAATGCCACAGAAACGGTTCTATTCCCAGTGTTATTCAGAATGACATTGTTCCCAAATTAGACTTATTTAACTCACTACTTCATCTCTGCATTCAAGCTGCAGAGCTGCCAGGAGGAGCCAGAGAGCCCAGGGCTATTAACTGTAATTGAAGACACTTGAATATTTGGCTGTAAAGTAGCCAAAAAAATAGCTCTTACATTAGTGTAGTAAAAAGCAAGTTTATTAATTATGAAAGGACTTCTAAACTCTTAACCAATTCTTTCTTAAAACTATGAATCCATATGAGCATTTTACCGTTTGGCTTTGTACCACAAAAAAGGCTTTTAAAACCCCAAAAATGTGACAAAATAGAAACTGTGCAAAACTAGGTTTTCAAAATATGGGAACATCACACCATTTTTAAACCAATTATGTACTTAGTCATTCATGATTATCACTTTACTGAACTGTTCAAGTTAATTCCACATCATTGTACATCACTTGCTTGTACTGCTAGCTCCAGTTTTCCTCTAGCTTTCTTCATTCACTACACAGTTTAGACAGGTTTAAACTGTGGAAGAGAGAATGGGACAGACCATTAAACTCTGTATGATGATAAAAAACAATGCAAACCAGTTTTTTAAATGAATAGCAGAAATTACTTCTCAAGTTTAACGAAAATTGAATAGTTTCCTTGAGTAGTATTTCCCTGGAGAAATCTTCAATTTTAGAAGAAAGATATTTTGTCTCTATTAAACACTACAATAAAAATTGCTTCTCAGTTCTATTTTCAGCATAAGCTATATCTGTTCCTGCCCAAATGGAAAATGTCCATGTGCCAGCACCTCGCCCTGCAGTGACAATGGCACTGGGAGGAGTGTGAATGCCCAGCAGCCAGATTCCACTGGCTGGGAGGGTTGGGGATCTCACACATGTGCCTCAGAACCTGGCAGCCCATCCAGCCCGACTCTGTCAATCCTATGGCATCTGTTACTTCTTCATTGAGAATAATACAAAGATTTATCTTAAGTTCATCATCACATCCTATTCTTGCCTCGGCAAAATTTCTGACAGCTCCAGAACCACTGAACTTGCTCACTCTAAAGAGCCATTGTCTGACCTAGTATCACACAAGTGCTTAATGATTTTTAAATTAATTTTGTCAGTCCTTTTGTAGGTTAGCTTGTGGATGTGAGTCCTTAGCATAGATTTCCAATAAATTACTTTACTGACTTAGAAATTCAGTAAAGTATTATAGATGACAAAAGTGATACAAGAATAAAAGTAGATTTTGGACAACCAGGAATCTACTTCTCGTTGACAATTGGCTTCCCGCTAGGCACCAGCTTTTAAATCTATGGTCCTATTTCTCAATTGCATAATTGAGGGGGGAACAGTTCCTGCTTCGGGCTGAAGATGACAAAAGATGCTGTTATGATTTCTGAAATTATAATTATTTTAAAGCCAAAACATATAGTTTACTGTAGTTGTAGTACTGTAATAGTGCATGCAGTAATCAGGACCCTGGCCCTTTGAACATATCTTAACAGAAAATCATTCACAAATTACCTCTCAAAATAAATCTTTTAGATAGGTGTAAGCAAATGGTTCTTTTACCCTCAGAAACTCCACATTTTTAGTATTTCTCCTTTTCTGTTTTGATGTTAATGAGGGCTTTCAAATTCTATTACACTCATATAGACACAAAGAGACACAAACACATGACCAGTGATTTTGTACGGAATGGTATTAAACCTTTGTGGACGTTTATACTCTTTTTGTTTCTTTTTCTGCAGCATTTAGAGTTCCTATAAGTAATCGGATATTGAAGCCCAAAGAAGTACCTTATCTGCAAGAATTAGTTCTTTGATTAAAAATTCTGTTTTGGAAGATAAATGCTTTTATTCTGAAAAAAAATTTGGGGCAAAAGTGGCTTCTTTTTCTGGTAAAAGATGGGGCAAACAAAAATATTGGTTCACAGCTCTAAATTCTTTTCGTATGGAAGATTAGTATTTCCAGACAAGATATATTTTTAGTAAAATATTACTGACTGATTTTAACTACTAAATCTACTTAAAAGTTAGTCATAATCAACCCAGGCCATTCTATGATTCTATGACAATGAAGAACAGAATAAACCAACCAACTTCCTTACCCTTGAGTCAATGGAAAAGTCAGAAATAGAATGAGGTAACCTTGAGCAGGACCCAGCCTATGAGTGGCATCTCAAATACCAGACTGAAAAGTGGTTGGAATGAGTAGCATCACAAACCAGCCCTCATGGGCAGTTCCCACACAATGGCACCTCCTGGCGAACAGGAAATATCTCTGTTATCTAAGATCCTGTTGCATGACAACAGCTGGGCAGTGTTGACTTGTTACCAGCACCCACTGTACACTGGAATGACATTGCCACCGTAATAAAAAGTTCATTTGCAGCAGTGAAAGTCCAGGATTACTTTTAATCCACAAATTAGGCTGCAGATTTTGACTATTTCACACATAGTTCTCAAATAATAGGGGGCAAGGCTCAGATATTAACCACAGAAGCTCTTTAATCCATGAGAAAACATGTAATAAAGGTGGCAAATGTTTCAGGGTGGCTAAATTATGAGATATTTTGTCATTATCAAGCTATAGGTTGTGATTCATGCTATAGAGACATTTTTTGAGCCTGTATAAATACACCTTCTTTTTTTAAAAAATGCCAAGGGCTAGATTTTGATTTGGTGTAGCAACATCATATCTAGCTATCCCAGATGGTGCAACAGAGGTTAGTCCCACATGCATCTATTCACTGTGTGGACAATAGGAACTTTTAAGTTGACTCAGAGCTATAAAGTTCTACACAGATTTGAGAGCATGAGCTGAAAACATGATTCAAGCTGTATTCCTGGGTTTTCTACATCCTTAATATTTTAAGCAGAGAAAAATTTGTTAGACTTAAATGCCTGTTTTAAATGTACTTATTTCTCTTTCAGACCTGTACATACATCCACACACTCTTGGGAATCTAAAAATCTTATTCAGTGAAAGTGGTTATGTAAAAATAGCAACACTGTAGTTCTGCCAACACACTTCTTACCTGTATTTCATCACTCTGCCTTACAAATATAAGAAACATTTTCTCAAAAAAAGCTAAAAACTTCCAGGAGCATGGACTATCATCTTCTGTTTGAAGTATTATGCTATACCAGGGAGAGATAATTGTCTATGCAAGTACTGACTGCAAAGTGCTGTCCTTTATTAATGAGATAGAAAAGACATTCATTTGGATTTCAGATCCTTGATTTTCAGTGCTAGCAGATAGGGAATAAAATTCCTTCTACCCACAAGTTGGGCAAATTTGCTGAGAAATTAATAAAATAATCTGCAATGCAGCCTTTCAGATTCATGTAACATTATAAACATGCATTTAAAAACAGCTATTATAGATTTCAATGCTCAGAGCTTATATCTGAGGGGGTTGTTGGTATCCAGGTACCCAGACAAATGAAGGGACATTAAAGAGGTTTTTATACATCAATTCAAAGATTCTCTTTGTGGTTCAGTACAGATGAGTGAAAGCAAAAGGAGAGAAAATGAAGAATTTTATTTAATTAATATTCAAACTACCCCTTTGCTTCCCTATGTACTTCTGCAAGTCTCTGAGTGAGAGAAAGAAGAAAGAAGAACAAGCAATCCTGCTTTCTCTGTTCAGCTGTGAGTGGTGTTTGGCTAAAGAATATCTGCAGAGACCAGGGAAGCAAGACCAGTCCTAAAACTGAGGGGAGGACGCTTTTGTCTGGGACACAGTTCACCAAAGCTGCTCCAGACTTCGCTGTTGTTAGTCCCAGCATCAAAGCACCCTAAGGAGAGGTCCAGGAGCTTTTCCTGGGATGCTTCTCAACATTGCTGAGCGACGAGCAAAACCAGGGGGTGTAAGGGGCAGAGAGTGTCTACACATGTCCCTGTAGAAGGAGGCTCAAAGCACCACCACAGCCAACACAATTGTGCAGCCCCCATGTTATGAAACCACTTTGGACTTGGCCTGGTAAGACAGCTCAAAAGGACATATCTCCTGCAGTCTACTTACCTAAAGTGTTTAATTTGAAGTGACTTTACTCATCCAAGGAGAGGAGATTGCAGGTCCAAAGGACTTAGATACCTGCAGGGAATTAACAGCTCTGCAAAACTAATCAGTAGTCTAAAATAGGGCTTTCTCCCGTGGGAATTGTTCATTTTGTCATAAAATATATAAATATTAATTGGACTAGGGATTTCAACTCTGTTTTTTAATTTTCTTTGTGGATCTCCTAGTCCATGGGCTCCATAATGCTTCCCTTTCCCCAATGAATCTTTAATCATTCTGCAGGAAATAGAAGAGCTTCATTACTTTTCTTATTCTTTATATTAAAATAAATTCATTAACAGAAAGAAATGGAAAGGGATTCATTTTTCCTCAAAGGGAAAAAGTGAAATGAGTGGAATACGAAACATATCAGGTATTGAATAGGAGCATTTATACTAATTTTCAACTGAAGAGTGTCTATTGATTTCAGCAGAGTACATCCAAGTACATTTTTTTTAGGAATGTTTTTTTTAGGAGAGAGTACCAGACTTGAGGCCAAGTGAGAAGCTCTCACCTTAAGTATGGTGGGACTCTGTCTCCAGCAGAATTTTACCATTTCTTTGCGTTTCCATCCTAAGTGACATGAATTGTCAGCAAAACAGAAGCTTAAGAGACCAAACCAAGGATAGCATAGGTAATTCATTATCAAAATAATATAATAAAACAAGGCTATTGGTTACATCTTGGGAAAAAAGTAGCCATACCCTAGTAAAGGACTTTGTAACTTTTTCCTGTCTTGCTATTCTCACTCTCAGATATGTCGCTATACACCCACCACTGCAAGCTTGTGGAGGATCAGTGAAAACTCCAAAATGAGACATGTTCCCACTGATTGTTAAAAGTGTTCCAGTTCACTTCTGTATTTGTGTGCTCAAGCAGAAACCCACAGCAGGGACATCTGTGACTATCGCTAAGCTCACAGAGATAGGTATGTAAAGGTATTTTACAGATGATAGTCATTTTCTGCATCTTTCACAAAATATTACAACTGGGTATTCTCATGTTGTTAACATTTTCTTGGTGATAACCAATTAATACGAGCGACAAATAATTATAATTATAATCAATAATGACCCTGTTTTGTATTACAGTTCTCACCTTCAACCTCTTTTGTACACATATGCTCACACAAATGCCTTTTTTGAAATTTTGGATTAATGATCCCAACAGCTAAAAAGGTTTTAGTCACCTGGGTCATGTTCCATGATTCTACAGACAGTCTTAGCTCTAATAACCTCAAATTTCAAATTACTTGGACTTTACTTGGCTTTTTAAGATTACAGCCACCCTTCTTTCTTCACCTGGTGAGACACTGTTTTTTACAGTGAGAATTCTTGAAAACAACACAGTTGAATAAAGTTGAAAACAAGTAACTTTAAAGAAAAGGGAAAATACAGAAACATATAAGAAGCTGATGATTCAATTAGGTCATACTGTTATTCAAGCCTTCTACCTCTACCGACTTATTACATGCATTCTCTCTCACTGTTAAAACTCAATGTAACCAAGAGTGTTACAGGGGAACATGAGAATCTTAGGAGGTTGGGAGTCTGATTTTCTTAAAGCATGAATTGGAAAACAGGTATACATGTCCACTGTTAAAGCAGACACTACGTTTTCTACTTTAGGCTAATCTGTTGCGTTTGTATGTATGTTGACATTGATCTTCTTTATAAAAATGAGATGTCATAATCTTAATAAAGATCTTAACATTTCCTCGTTATGTTTGCATTGGAAATGGCTGGATTCATCTGTTTGAAACTTCCCTGAATTCAGACTGCAGAATTTAGTACAGAATCTGCCACCCCTTCACAGAAGTGAAAAGAAATGCTCAGTGACAGTGTTTGTGGTCCATTGTACATCATAGGAAGACAGTGGGAAAACTCTTGTCGCTGGAACACTTGTTTCACATACAAAGTTACGTAAAGGGAAGAAAAGATGCATTGCTGGAACTCAAGATGATAGTTCTGAAACAATTCTAACAAAGCATCAACTGTAAACAAAATATATGGAAGAAAAATCAGACTTTAACAAAATAAGGAAAAAACAAAGTCATGCAAATAGCTTCTGCAGACATAAAATTCAAGAGAGTGAGTAAAATATTGCTGAATGTGCAGTATTTGATTATGCTCTCTTCCAAAGACATAACAATTTTTAGATTGACGGATAAAACCACAGAAATATTTAAAAAAAACCCAAAACTTTGTGATGCAGAAATTATTCCGTAAGAAATGTTTCAGAGCCTTTTCCTTTGGAACCTTACCACTGCATCTGTCCAATACTGCAGGAACTGTTGTTATTCCCATCTACGACCTGCTTATTAGTGGATGGAAAGGACTGAGCCTAGAGCCAATAATGAGTTTCAAATAAGACACTTGGCAGCAGGAGTGTCAAGCACCTGAGCATGGGTGCAACACAAAGGGCCTACAGTGACTAGAGAAATCAAGCAATATCTCTAAGAATGAGTGGGGAAGATGCCCCTCCGAGATGTAATAGATCCAGTGAGAGGCAGAGGATGGACTCTTGGGCTCCTTCTGCTCCGATTTTATAGCATGCTATAAAATACAGAACGAAAAATGATGGAGCATTTCAGTAGGAGTGAGCTGAAGTAAATCCAGTTTGCTTTTAGCACAGCAATCACAAAGAAGTCATAGCATGATGCTAAAAAAGCTAATTATATTGACTTTTCTTTCATATGACCTTGGCAAAAGATGCCAGTGCAACTTGAGTATTCATAGCCTATAGTTTTCCATATCTGTTTCTTGTGCTTGAATTTGCCATATTTTCTCATATTCTGGGAATCATTAAAACAGTAAATGATGTTTTAAAAAGTCAGTGTCTTCCTCATGTCTTTACTTCCTCATCTGCAGTAATGAACTCTCTAGAAAGTAAGGGTAATTTAATTACAAAGTGTGCATAATAACATATATATACATTATATGTTTATAATTACGCTGTTCATGAATATTTGAATTCCTTAAGCACAAATGTAACTGTGTAAGAGGAAATGGCATTGACAGAAGAGCTGGGCCCTACTAATCACTCAAAAGAAAGGATTTCATGCATCTGTGCAAGAAAACGAGGTTTTGAGACTAAAAACAGACCAACTATGAGAAAAAGTCTTCTTAAAATATTACACTGATTGATGATTCCCAAGAGGTAATAATTTCACTATTTATAATGCCAAAGCTACACTGCATCATTACATCTGATAAACAGACTTTGTCATCTTTACATACCAAAATAATCAGTTTCTCAGCTAAGTTTGCATTTTGTAAGAAAATGAGTGTTGTTGCTACTTTTTCCATTTTATCTTCTGTTAAAAGGTTCAGCCAGTGTCCACAGTCAAAAAAAAAAAATAAAAAAGGAAAGTTAGAAAGTATAGAAAGGCAGGAAAGAAAAGAAAGAATAGGAAGGTAGGAAGACAGAAAGAGTGAAAGAAAGAAAGAAAGAGAGAGAGAAAGAAAGAAAGAGAGAGAGAAAGAAAGAAAGAAAGAGTGAAAGAAAGAAAGAAAGAGAGAGAGAAAGAAAGAAAGAGAGAGAGAAAGAAAGAAAGAAAGAAAGAAAGAAAGAAAGAAAGAAAGAAAGAAAGAAAGAAAGAAAGAAAGAAAGAAAGAAAGAAAGAAAGAAGAGAGAGAGAGAGAGAGAGAAAGAAAGAAAGAAAGAAAGAAAGAAAGAAAGAAAGAAAGAAAGAAAGAAAGAAAGAAGAAAGAAAGAAAGAAAGAAAGAAAGAAAGAAAGAAAGAAAAGAAAGAAAGAAAGAAAGAAAGAAAGAAAGAAAGAAAGAAAGAAAGAAAGAAAGAAAGAAAGAAAGAAAGAAAGAAAGAAAGAAAGAAAGAAAGAAAGAAAGAAAGAAAGAAAGAAAGAAAGAAAGAAAGAAAGAAAGAAAGAAAGAAAGAAAGAAAGAAAGAAAGAAAGAAAGAAAGAAAGAAAGAAAGAAAGAAAGAAAGAAAGAAAGAAAGAAAGAAAGAAAGAAAGAAAGAAAGAAAGAAAGAAAGAAAGAAAGAAAGAAAGAAAGAAAGAAAGAAAGAAAGAAAGAAAGAAAGAAAGAAAGAAAGAAAGAAAGAAAGAAAGAAAGAAAGAAAGAAAGAAAGAAAGAAAGAAAGAAAGAAAGAAAGAAAGAAAGAAAGAAAGAAAGAAAGAAAGAAAGAAAGAAAGAAAGAAAGAAAGAAAGAAAGAAAGAAAGAAAGAAAGAAAGAAAGAAAGAAAGAAAGAAAGAAAGAAAGAAAGAAAGAAAGAAAGAAAGAAAGAAAAAAAACCAAGAACAATTTAAAATAAAAATATGCATGTGGCAAGGAAATCAGGAATTCCACTGAGACCAATTTGCTAAAAGATAAAGCAAGATATTTCACTTGAAAAGCTGAAAGAAACCTTGGCAGTATTTTTTTTACTTTGCTGGTCCTTAAATTTACCTCAGCCCAACCAAGAAAACACAAGGTCCACAGACTTCGCTGGTTGGTGAGCCAAGAGCTGCAGGCAAGGGCAAGGCAAAAAGCAACTGGGTAGGTCTGCTAGCAGTCAAGGAGATTCCAACAATAATTTGGGAATAGCAGGGATCAAGGCTGGGAGCACACACACCTACATTATAGCTCAGGGCTGAACCGTGGATTCTGGGCTCTCTGTGCCCTCAGCATGGCACAGAGCTGCCTGTCCAGAGCCCTGAGTCTCTGCTATACTAATACTAGCAAAATGCAAAGAATAACAGAAAATATAAGCAAAGCAAACCCTGTTTAGCACCCGTAAAAGTTATCATTTCTGCTCTTGGATATCTTTGTCTTGAAGAGAGAAGGTCTTACAGAAATAAGGCAGCTGTACAGCATATTTATTAGGGTCAGATACACAGGTTCAAATGGCCACTTGAAAACCAATAACTTTTTCTGAGGTTTAAGAGTCAGATTCAGTACTTTGAAGTTTATTTTTTTGCTGAGTATTTAAGCACTTTCTGTTCCCTGAGCAGCTGAGAAGACAGCATGTATGAAATCTCAGGAGGAAAAGAAAGCAGATTCTTGGACATTTCCTATTCAATTCCAGGCCTGCCCAGAGAAGATCTAAGACAACCTTTGGATTTTCAACACTTGCCTGAAATGAACTCCTCAAACTTTGAAGTTTGCTTATTACTTTATCAAACCAAAGTTTAATTTATGTTTCATACCCTTATTCCATGTAAAAACCTCAGAGGACTTGAAAAGTAAAAATAAGGGTTGAATGTGATTATGAAAGTCTTTTTCCTTCAAACATATTCCTAATGGAGTTTGCTGTGTTCATCAAGGAGCTCCACAAGGAACTGCTGATGTAAGTATGACAAGCTTTCTCTGTACACAAAGTGGCAAAGGTAGAAATACACACCTACTTAAAAATTTCTTTCTAAATAATCAGTGCTATGCAACCAGCAAAGACTCAACATACAGAGCAACTTGTAGAGAGTGTATTCGGATAACAGCAACTCAGAAAGTTTCTCCACCGAGAGTGCAACTGCACTCAGCAAGTTGAAAATGAGAGGGTTTCAGAATTTCATACTTTCCTAGATGGATTTTTAAAAGTGATGGACTGTTAGTGCATAATAAAAAAATCCCACTAGGCATTCATGGCTAGATCACAACACTAAAAAATTACACTGTTTTGAGGACCTTTTCCAGGTGTTAAAAAATAATGATATTGACTGGTTTTCATTTTATTTTTATAACCTGTTACAAGCTGTAGCACAAGAAACATATCACATGTGAACTCTCTTTGCTGTAAGACCTGCTATAGGTAACCTATCAGACAGATGAAGTTACGCATCTGAAAGCTTCTTTTCTTCCCAAAATATCCCATAGACTCTTTTGCCACCAAGTCACATCTAATCATGTGACAGGTCAAGAGCTAGTGGAGAAGCTGTGAGAGGGCTTCAGCCACTCCTCAGGCAGTAGCCCACTCCCAGGCACCCTCTTCTGGGGCAAGGCTACCCAGTGCTTCATGCATGCGACACAAGTGCATAAACCAGACACTACTGGGAAGCACCAAAACAGAGCAGGGTGCTTGGTGCTGCTGGTATGGGCAGGATCTCCTACAGACACATCTGTTGGCACCATTCATGTCTGCTGCCACACAAGACCAGATCGTAAGAATAGTGTCAGGTTTTTCTGTCCTCTCCTACTCTATTACTGTAAAACCAAGGAACAAAGAGATTACCTTCACTGCAGCATTGTTGGGCATTTCATGTACCATTTCTCTTAAAAGCTTGTTTTTCAGCTGTGCTTTAAAGAAGCTTATGACATCCTCTCGGATTTTCCTTCAGACCTATTCGTTCTGCTGCCTGCAATGGATTTTTTGTTCTTATTCTATTTTCTTTCTTCATACCAGCTTAAGCCCACTTTATACTACTTGTATCTCCCCACATCAACATATTTATAGTTATTTCTAATCTCCTTTGTGACTGTAAAGAATCATCTAAATGTAGTCTCACTGAAATCAGCCTCTCAAAGCTATTGTTGGTTAAATACTGACCCGAGGATTTTTATATTCAAATACTCATCCACACTTACTGAAATCAATGGCATATTTGTATTTCCAGCACCACACCAGAATTCTGGGTGTTGCAGGGTTTCTATGGATAGCAAAAAACATCTTTGGGCACCCATGGTTTTATGAAATCAAGAATTTCATTTTTTATATGCATTTCCATCACAATGTCTCTATAAACTTTAAAAAGACAGGCATCTATGAACCCCCACGTCTATTTGCATTCAACAGGGTCCTTCTGATAATGGATGGACATGGGGGTTGCAAGGCTGAAGGAGACTGAGGGGAATAGTTCATCTGCACATTCTCCTCCCAGTGCCAAAATATCTTGCTGTGGTTTTCTGTCAGAGCAGTGTTTTCCACACTCAATCAGAAACAGAGAGGGAGGAGGCTTTAAGCACTCTTTTAACAAAAGAAGACATGAGGTATGCCTATCTAGGCACTGGAGCAGAAAGCATGCTGAAAGAGGCCAGTGTGATGAGATGAGGTGTATAAAATTTTTTGCACAAATAATTAAAGTGATGGGGGCAGAAATTATTTGGAGCAATAAAAAACTTGCATGTTCTATTTCAAGATTCATATTTCCCTTTGAGGGAAGAAAAGTTGTCTCTTGCTTCAAATACATCACTAGCAAAACCAAGACCATGATTTTTGTAAAAATTATAGGAAAAAATATAGAATCTGATTTTTATTGTAAAGGATGTGACATGGTGGAAATTCATCAGGTAGATACAAATTGCTAAAAGCCTTTGTTGGAGCAAAAACAAAGAAATATATGAAAATTTTCTTATCCTCAAATGTTTTAACTCAGTTTCTAATTAGTCCCTTTGAAAATGATTCATGAATTAGACAAATGACAGCCTTCTGATAATCCATGGCATGATCTGATCTCATCAGTAACTGTCATTTAGATTAAAAATGCACTTCTTTCTGGTCCTGTAAAGGTGTACTCAAGGCAGTACACCTTCCTGCCTTGCCACAGTTCTATACTTATTCCACATTTTCCTCATGCTCTGCTCCAGGCCTCCATTACACTCACAGCACTGTACAGTGTTCAGGGTAAAATTGTATGTGCTTTTGTCTCACAATTCTCTGTTCAAATATTTATTCAAAGGTCCAGGACGTCCACCTTCCTTCTTTTCCATTTGCACTGAAACCAAGAACCATCTGCAGACAGAGGAAGACATGGAAGTTATGGGCTGTGAGCAGCGCTGGAGCTGGAAGAATCTGGGAAATTCTTCCCCTCCCAAATGCTGCTGCCTGCACTAGCAGAGGCAGAAAAAAAGAGAGGGAGAACACAAGCTGCAGGTCTCTGTCACCCTTACTACTTGGTATCTTTTCCTGTCTATCAATTGCAACTAAAATCCAAATACCCTTTTACAAATACAGCTAATTTTCTTGTGCATACTGATATTTGCTCCCACACTGTTCTGAATTTTTAAAGAGACCAAAACGCCCACTTATTGTTAGCACTTGGTAGCTCTGATCACGAGTATGTGAAGTTTCTCATTGTAGATATTTGTAATTTTATAATGTTCTGTGCTGGATAAAAACCTTATGATTGCTAATCCAGCTGGAACAAAGGGGAAATGCCAACACATAGAAAGGAAATATTTATAACAGAAATCATCAACAGTATCTACCATCTGAAGCTAGGGAGTAGACAAAGCTATGTATAAATCAATGCTTAATTCAGAATAAACATCAAAACTTAATGCAGCACAATCTATACAACTCATGAGGGACAAAATATGCCAGGCAGAGTTAGTAACAGGCAATTCCAACACCTGTAGCAAGCTAAGGCACCACGTTGTAAGGTTTCTCCCAATCCGCAGCTCATCATAGAAGCTGGCAGACAAACATCATGGAAATTGCCACAGGTGTAATAAATGGGACCACGTACAGATCAGTAATTTCCCTGCTCTCCCTTAAGTATCATCCAGATTGCTTTGAAGATGATAGCCATTTGTGAGAGTCGAATACAGTCCACACTCCTCTGCACAGGACTGCAGCTGCATCTCTCCAGACTTTAATCTACGGGACACACTCTCTCATTAACCACATTGCTAATGCTGTGAGTGAATCTGCCTGGGTGGCTTTACCTTCAGAAGCAGCAGAAAGGAAGCACAGAGATCCTAGATGACAAAAGGCATGTATAACTTTTGGCAGCCAAATTATCAGGTGAGAATAAAATTCTGTCTTGTCAGGCAGACCAGTGTCTTATTCAATCAGGACCCTGTAGGGTGCTGCCCCATATCCATCAATCTACCTTTGTGACTGATTACCCACTAAAACACTTTGGAAGGCTCTTTCAAGAGGCCTGCAAGTACATGTGCACCATCAATGTCTTTGGTTTTCTAGATGGAACAGCAAAGCCTGAAAGCCAGCTCTTATGCATAGCACAGTGTGATACTCAAGTTACTAATGATGGCAGTTTTTATTATATGCCTCCTGCATCATTACCTTGGCAGCTGATCTTCCAGGGTCAAAACCACATTATAGACCAATGCTGAGCAGTTTGGTAACAAAACTAGCAATGCATTCCTGTGAGTTCTGTGAGTTCCCTTGTTTATATTCTGGGGCCCTCAGACACCAGTCAGGCATCCCACCCAACTCTGGATGGGCTGTCTGCTCACGTGAATGCTACAGAACAATTATTGGTCACACCATACCTACAGAATAATGGAATCTGTAGACTGGACTGTTTCTCCTCTATTACCTATTCTGCTGTGCTTATATCTACAGGAACATATGTTACACTATGCAAATATACCGAAATTCCTTCATTTTCATCTTTTGCACATATTGTTAAAGCACAAAGATATTTCCAAATCTCAGGATACAGTCACTTGGGTCATGCAGTCATGAGCCGCCACTGTTTTCTTGCTGTGATGAACACTCAGAAGTGAGTGGTGTGCTAAGACACCAGTGGCCTGAGACATGTGAATGCCATTAGGTCTGTTTTTGGGGCAGAAAGCTCTGCTTTGCACAGTGGTAGGGAGGAGTCCCCAGTCCCAAAGTCAGCATTTATGTAGACTGTGGGAGTTGAAGAAGAGGCACTTTCATGCCTGAACTCAGATAGTGCTCTTAAACCAGCAAGTGCTTTCTGTCTGAATTCCTCTTTGGACATTTGTAAGCCACTGGAAATGCCAAATTGAAGCAAATTAGCAAACTCACATTCAATTCAATGAGTCTTGGAATTTTATTCTTAAACATTTCTCAGAAACAATACCAAGAAAGTTCTTGAGCTCAATTCTTAGCTGGGAAGAGAGATAGATAAGGCAAAACTGATCAATAGCTCTTATGGTGGCTTCACAGTTTCTAAAAATGTTCTTTTGTGCTCCATGGTAGTTTTTACAAAAGAAGAGGATGAAAACCAAAAATCATTGATTTTATAATGTATTTTATTTCCAAAATTCTTCCCACACTAAGTTCCTGCAGGCAGTTAGATATGAAACAAGGAAAGATGCTCTTTTGCTTGAGATAACAGCTCAAGCTTTCGCAGGGAAGTAATCCTGTGTTTCCCTCTGAAAGACTCCACACTGAAGCAGCACTGGAGTAACGCAAATGCACCAAATCCATACCAGGTTACCCTCAGATAGATTGTCAGTAGTTCCCACTCAGATACAAACTTCAATTCAGACCTAGCTGGTAATGATATGACTGACCCTAAATGCACTGTTGTGGACAAAATGGATACTTTTAGTGATTCTATTGGGACAACTTCAGCAAATTTCCTCATGAGAATAGAGAAAATTTTTAATTAATCAAAAATGAATATTTGAATTTATCAGAAAATCTTCGATTTTGACATGGGGGAAAAATGGAAAAAAAAATCCCAAAATACAGAGTTAAAACTTAGTTGGGGAAAAAGATTAATAAAATACTTGTTTCATTAGGAGAATGGGAAATAACTCAATATAGCTGGGTAAGTCAACACTAATTCTTTTAATGTGTACAATTTGAAATAATAAATGAGTCAGGTAGAAACATTCCTAATTTCATTCTACCTATTCATTTATTCTGGTGAAAATAAGCATTCAAATGGATGACAGTTAAGCCAAAGTGTGTTTAAGACCTTTCAGACTTCCACTTCTCAAAAGAAGAGTGACAATTTTGGATATCTCCTGGCAACAAGCGAGGACCTGCTGTACACCAAATAAACAGACAGTTTCTTTCAGAAGTTCCTGCATATGAAACTGACATTTTTTGGTAATAAAATTTCTACAAAATTATTTCTCAGAGTTTTAGCCTGGGAGGAAAAATACCACAGTACAGTAAAAAGGTAGTATCAGAAACCAGATTTTGTCACAATGATAGATTGTGACAGACAGTACTTGAAATGTGACATTTTACAGCATTTTAGAGATCTGCTGAAAGCAGAGATGGACTTTATTTCTTGAAGAAAAAATACTTAAACATGACTACTCCATCATTTAAAGCTTTTCCTGCTTGTGCTGCTGAAACACTTGATGGACTGAGGTGAGAGTACATAATTATGCAATTTCTTCTGTAAATGATATATTTTTCTTCTGGATAGAAATATACTCTTTTTGATTCACATTTTAAAAAATTACTCAAAATCTGAAGTCAAGCACACGAGCAAAAATAAATTTGACAGTTTCAATGAGCGAGCACATCATTTTTTGAAAGTAATGTATGTCTACTCTATTATATAATAGAGTAGACATATTTTATATGAGTATAATATAAAATATCTTTCTTCAATGCTCAACAAAATTTCCACATTATTAAAACCAATTCTTTAGTAGCATGTTGAAAATATAGAATTGATGTAATTTAATATTTTTTGTAACATACCCTTAATCTGTGAAAAAATAATCCGTATTTCTCCTTCTGATCATTTAAATTTTCATTTAAAATGTTGTACTGCCTTCTATTAAGATCTGCGCAAAGAGGTGAGTTAATTTGATTGGAATAAATGTAAGATTTATTAGAAGGAATGGGATATTGTGATAGCTTTTGGCAACCTAAGAACGTGATTATCAGAAAATATTTCTGTAGTTACAGGAGTAGTATGCAACGTCTTTTATGTTCCATCAAGTTATAACACTACCATAAACATGCAGTGACTGAAAACAAAGTTGTATTCAAGTGAATCTAAAAAAATATCTATATGGAACAACTAAAGCTTGAGAACCACCCAGAGGAAGGGCTAGAGAATCCTGATTTTAAAAATTCAAGGTCTTTGAATTTTTTTTTCACAGAACAGAATACTAAAAGGAAAGTGGAAAGGAAACTAAAGAAAATGGGTGCATTTTTTTACTCTTAGTGTCACTCATCAGAAAAGAGGTAGGAATGTATAATTGCAGTACAGCAAAAAGAGTTCATCCCACATGAGATGGATGAGATGAGATTTGGACAGATCAAATCCACCATTTTTCTGTTTCCTTGTTTTTCTCGGAAAAGACTGGGAAGCAGGGCGTGGTCAAACCACCTGCTAGTATGCTAATAGCATAGTTTAGAAAAGTAATTTCCTGAGAAGTACAATTAATAGTCCCCGAAAAGCATCTCCTTCAGATGAGGTGCTTAATTCATTTTCCCCAAGTTGCCCCTCCAGCAGAGTCTTGCTCTTGCTGCTCATTGCCTGCAGCTTTTAGGCACCAGCACCCTAACTGAACACCCAAGGGGTGCTCTCCTCACCTCCTTAGTAACTCATCTGAGAAACCCTAAACCTTAACTTACACTGGCAGCCAGGAGAAAGGAGGGTGCTTAGTAATGTTTTGCAATCTCCAATTCTTTATGAAATTATTTTATCCCTAACACTATGTTCACACTTAGGAGCCAGACCAGGCATCATGCTAGAGATGGTCTTGTACCCAGAGCCCTCTCAGAGCTCATCATTCACAGATACATTCACTCTGTCAGGAGCTGCAAAAGCAGCCCTGAGCCCTATATCTGGTAAGCACAAGCCCCAAGGTAAAAGTTTGACAAGCACACTCAGGGGCTGACAACGCCTGACTGTCCAGCTCAGATGTTAAAATGACTGTGCTGCTGTGCCAGACATCGGGGGTGCTACAAAAACCACAGTGCTGCCCAAAGTTATGTTTTACTTGCATGTCCGTCAAGACAGGGTCTGCCAGAAAATGCGGCTGCATTTGTCAGGACTAGATCTCATAGAGTAAACTCTCTGCTAGCACTTACGCAGCTCCATGGAACTTCACATATGCTTTTGAAATTCCTTGCTTATTTCAGTGCATGTGCCAGTTCTAAGGAAAAGACCATCTATTTTGCGTGCAGTCTGCTTAAGCAATTTTTCCAGCTCAACCTGTCTTCCCAAGACAAAGGCCACCTCCCTGGCTGTCTGCCCACCTGCCTGGGTGGGCAGGGCTTCCCGCCCTGCTGTGTGAACTGGTGGCAGTGCTGGCACCCTGTGCAATTTCTGGGCCAAGATGAATGGGGTTGATAGTCTACAGTAAACATCCCTTTTCCTATTATTATCATGGGCTGTATCACTAAGCACAAGCTCAGCTGCAGATTTCAAAATAACTTCAAGTAAATGCTTTCTGCTACTGCTGTGAACACGTAAGAGCAAATTTGCAAGCAATATGAAATGTACAGCTTAACCAACCAAACCCAACAAGGCTGTGATACTGGCACCTGCCTTATACAATATGCCATGATAGTTATGAAATTTCTTATACTTCCATAATAAATAGCATAAAAATAAGAGGGAGAAAGAATTTCGAGTGTGTGTCCTCTCTGCCTTCTTGCTGGTGGTGTTCCTTTCATAAGAGATATAGCTCAGACAAGTTTACACGCATCATATGCATGCATACTTATTTTGATGGGTCCCCAAAGTATTAGCATTTTAGCAATATTGGCATTTTAGCAAGAGCTTCAAGGGCTTTTGTCAGCCATGCTCTTGGCATCAGTGCTGTTTCATTGATAGTAGGACTTCTACCGTGATTCATGGGGTTTAGTATTCATCTCTCTCAGGGACTAGATGTAGACTGTCAGATTAATTTCATTTGCAATTTAAAGTTGACACCAACTGCTTGCCTTTGTTGTTGTTCTCCTGATGTCTAAGTCTCTCCCAAAGCTGGTAATTGTTCCCAAGGCAGAGGAATGTTGCACTATTTGCAATCAACAGCCTCTGATAAAGCTCTCCCTGGTACGCACTGATTACCTCCAGCTCCCACAAAAATCAAGGAAAAGTAAGGAAAACTAATGCATGTTAAACCCCTTGTTTAAAACAGCCTCAAGAGAAGTCTTAATTACTGTTAAGAGAAGCCAAAAAATCCTTGACAGGGAGCGCACTAAATTATCTCCACGTCCTCCAGCTCCTGTATGTTTTTCAGGCAAGACTCAGTATAAAGCAGGTTGTTACCACTGTACAGTTGAAAATAAGGAAGCCTTTTTGTTTTTTAAGATTAGTGCTGCATATTATCAGAAAAAGCTGTATGAAACTGAAATCCGTATAAAATACCCCAAATATCCATTTCGCAGTAAGATCTACCTGCAGCAAGCAGAGTGTATATTTTCCAGAAATATACTGAACAAAATCAACTGATGTCATTATAGTTTGCTGATTTAATTGCATTTTAGCCTCCTAAGATAATAAATAAATAATGGTAAGTAGCAACCACATTTGGAAGGATAGGAGCTGAGACTCAAACTATCATAGCAGTGAAGCATTAACACTTTATAGGATTATTTCTGTACATTTTAGGTACTTTTGGCTTCCTAGCTATTTTCACTCAAGAAAATTAAGGATTGTAAAAGATTACTGCTGTTTTGTTTCATTATCACACATATAAAGGTAGTGCTAGTGTTGTTGAGAATGTCCCAAATGTAATTTCAATCACAGGAAGTGTTGGTGTTGATAATAGAGCGGATGACATTCATGCCAAAATAAATGCACAAAGCTATTCTAACTATTCAAGTGTGTACCCAAGAAACCAAGAGTTTAAACTCAAAGGATAAACCACTTGCAAAAACCTTATCCAGAATTCTTGCTGAGTCCTGACAGCTCTTGAAGGTTTGGCTGATTTTTTCATCAGAAGAAGCCATGACTTTGGCCCTGAAGTCAAACAAGAAGTCCAGCAAAACAGTTCAAGTCCAGGCTTCTCCTGCTCTGACCTCAGCTGCCTCCCCATTTTTACTGCAATTCTTGTAAACTGGGAATCTTATTTCCAGATTCTTCAGTTTACAGGAATTGAACATTTGTACTTAGGCTCATCAGTGTAAGACGGCTGGATGTACACAGGCTGGTCTTTTCAGAAGAAGGAAGCCTTCTTTCAAGTTCTCCACGGGCACGTTATGAGAACGTTAGACATCCTTCAGATTATTTCATTCTTGTCATCTCTGTGCAATTGCTTCAAGGCATAAAAATTCCTTCCTCTTCAGTTTCTCACAACACGCCTGCTTGGATAAACCTCAATTTCTCAGAGGAAAAAAAAATGTTCACAGAAACATTTTCCTTTGACCTGGGACTCCGCCTTTTCCCTGAGGCCAACTGGCAAGGCCATATCCTCCTCAACTGTTCAAGTAACGCCCAGTAATCATAATTACCAAACCACTGGGTATTTGGGCTGATGGAGGTCTCTTGTGGAAAGTCAGCAGAAACACAAGTTCATCTGTGATATTCAAGATAAGATCAGTTTAAAAGGAAAAAAAAAAAAAAAGCACTTCCCCCTCACCCTTTGAAAGAGGGCAGACAGTAGAAACTTCTTGCTAAACAATTTGCTCTGCAAATAAAAAAGAACTGTTGGAGAACCATCTTCCTGGACAGGGTGAAGCCTTTGTGGAGCTGAGGTGCTGTTGGGAAGAAGAAACACTCATTTTCATCTTACTCTTGGCAAGAAACAGTCAAAGAAATATTTCTTTGAAAAAAAGCCCAGAATTTCTGGATTTGTCCTAAATCAGCAACTTGTGATCAGTGGCTCTACATTGCTGATCTCAGCTGATATAAAATAATTTCCTTCATTGGAAAAGGTAAAATTATTTTTAGGAAAGAAAAGTGAATTACCTTATCCACATGAGAAATATTATGCAACTGTATAATTATCATGAGCTTTTTAGTAATTTTCTTAATGGCTAAACTGCTTAGAAGCACCATACAAACATAACCATAACTGACTGTGGCTAAGCATAGCAGTCCCATTTGGGAACCTCTCTGCCAGCAGCTGCAGGTGGATGTCTTACCTTCAGGTCCAAGTAGATACCACAGCAACACAGAAAGTCAGTCCTGTGCTGCCACATGCTGAACAGGTCTTCAGGAGGAAAAGAAGTAAACCATAAACCACACACATCTCTCACCTTGATTTTCTTTTTGGAAAGTCATGTTGTTTATCAAAACTTGCTCATTACATTGCAATTTACAACTATCAGCCATACACGTTTACCTGGGAAATAACTGCTTGCTGAAGATAATTCAATTAGCATAGCATGCTTCATCTCAACATGGACAAAAATTTATATTGCACAAAGAGCGGGGTTCAGAGTATTTAGTAGATCTAGAGAACTCCTCAACTAGAATTACCACAACCCACCACCTCTGGGGATGCATAGAAGAGAATAACACTTACCACAGGGACCACAGCAGGTTTCATCTCCTGCCTGGTCCAGCATCAGATTTCGCACATCTTGACACTGAAAACTAAATATCCACTCTGGGACAGTATTATTGGTTTAGAACAGAAGAAGGTAATGCTGATTTAATTATGGCTGAAATAAAAGGTCTCAGCATGACTGAAATTCACATAAATCTCTTTTATAATAAAAAAGAATACACATGCACATAGATACACAATGGAAGCGTTCAATTAAAATAGTCTGAGGAAGGTAAGAGGTATTCCCGTATTACACCTACAGTCAATTATGTACTGAAGAATGAAGGCTGAGAAGTGGGATACTCTTTTTCTTGACCTCTTCATTCTCTTATGCAAGTCAAAATAATACAGTAAGGGGTATTTTACTCAGGATATGACACAGGAATTAATGGAATTGCATAGTGAAAAAAGGGTGGACAAGAGAGAGATCATCACTATGCTGTCAATAATTTTTCTTCAAGTGCTTTCCTTATTCCAAGTTCCTTTCAATTAGGCTTTTTCCAGTAACAGAAACTGATCTTGGATGACAGTATACTTTCCTTGCTCCCTGTGATTCCAAATTTCAGATGAGTATAAATTCTTAAACAGAATCAAGCAAATAATTCACAATGAACAATTTCTCTCTCACTAGATATCTTCTAAGATGTACTTTCCTCATTTTTATTCAAACACAGGGTTAAAATATTTCTAATTGCATTATGTCAGCTTTCAAGCAGTAACTGGAACTCAAGAGTTGTATACTGTTTGCTACATTGTCAGTGGTCTCTTAAATCATGGGTTTGGGTTTTGTTTTCCAGTCAGAGGGGTAAGCAAAAAAAACTCACAGGGAAGAGTTGTGTTTATTTGTTTAATAAATACAATCAACACACTAATACTACAAACCCTTCCTCTGTCTGCCCAGGCACCCTCCACAGCCCAGCTCCCCAGTGTCTCACAGTCCTTCCCAGCTGGCTGCCACATCCAAATATGCTGAGGGTGCATTGCCTCCCATCGCCCCTCCCATCTGCATCCTGCCAGGGAGAAGGATGCTCAGCAGCATCAGCCTCAGCAGGAAATGGCTACAACCAGTCATGGCTTAGATTCTGGCCCTCCTGGACTTGGAAGGAGATGACTTCCTAGTGCTTCAGTGAAGGCTTATGCAATACAGTCAGCAGTTTTCACATTCCTTGTAAATGAATGCAAAGGAGGTGCAAGCACACTTCAGACAAAATCATTATAATTCTGTCTAGACTTTGTAGCATTGATTTTCCAATATTCCCACTACTTGAAATAAAAAGTCGTTTCAAAAACCTCGACTCCATAAAATAATTTAACATGTTCAGCTATCTATGTATTTAACATACAACTCTCAGATTAATATTTTACTCCAGGATTCCCTTCAGGAAAGAGGTTTGGCTTTAATTTCCTTGAGTCTTAAGGAACTTCAGTTGTATAGTAGTTCTGTGGGCCCTGGATACCCTCTTTGCAAAGATAAAGTGTATCTGTCCTTGTATTACCCTACAGACTTTGTTCAATATATGATGAAGTGTTACTGAACCAGCAAAAGCACGGCTTTGCAAAATGCAGTACTTAAAGCTATTACAAGACTTGCTAAAATCTATTTTGCACTGTTCATTTTTATTATGAGTACAGGTTGGTACAATTCCTGACTTTCAATCTCCTGAATGGAAATACTTCTTATTTAGTAACAGAAAAGTGTCAATACCCTTCAAAAGGCTGAAAAATAAATAACAAAAATATTGTTTGTTATTTCCAAGTAGCTAGGTTAAGAAGCAATTACTTTTCCAGATATTGAGGGGACCACAGTTAGGACTTGTCCTTAGATACCCACTTAAAAAAGGCATTGAGAAAGAGTTAACATTGTTTTTACTAAAGGAATTTTTTTTCCTCCCGGACTGAAATAGCTAGTGACCACTTATAGAGCAGGAGAAACCATATCTTTAATAGTCTTTAGGTCTCAAAGACAAAACATCAGAAAACCTGAAAATTAAGTGTTCATATGAGGTTTAAAAAAATAAAAGCCCTGAAATGTGGTTGCCCTCTGTCAGAGGACACGTGCGAAGGAACCCCTAACTCAACCACAGGCCCCCACTGATTTTCCTTTCTCAGTGCTGCACTTTTTGCAGAGCACTGCTCTTGAAGAAAAACCAAATAAGAAGATTTCTAGGGCCATCACTCACGCTGCCAACTCCTGGCATACCAGTGGGAGACGTGACTGCCTCCTGAGGCTCACAAGCACCTTGCCCAGTGTTGCTACCTCCAGTCTTCTGCTGGTGGAGAGGTTTGTGTGTGGGTACAAGGACTAGGTAAAAATACCTGCTCAGAATCCCCCACTTGTTTTCCTGGTCACTATGGGAGGCAAGGGAGCATCATATGAAATGTGCAGCAGGCTACTGTGCTATGAGGGAACATGAGGCAGAAGAGCAGTGGTGAGCCACCAGCAGCAGTGATGCCTTCTGTGAGCAGGGCACCCCAAAAACCATCTGCTGTCCCAAGGACCATGCATGCGCACCACCCTAGATGTTCATTGCCTGCTGTCCAGGTATCTTCAGTGCACAAATTCCACTTCACATTGTCATTAACCAGATTTTGTCACAGCTGCTAAATCCCTCACCCTGAAGACATAAGCATTTCTTTGCATACTTGTGGAGAAGGAGAAGCAAGTGTTACAGGGAGATCTATCCTGTTGCAAGAGTGCTAGGAGCACTCAACCAGGCAGACCCAGGTGCACGGCAGAATACCTGCAGAAGAGCTGAATATCAGCCCTAGACTGATTTTAGCTACACTGGTAAAGCTCAGGTGAAGATGTGAGTGCAGGAGCTAAGAAACAAAGAAATGTGTTTTGCAGCATATGTTGCAGTTTTGAGCTTCACACAGTAGGAGGAGGGAGAAACATTCCGGTAATAGCAAATGCCCTGAGGATGAAGACATTATACATTAATATTATGGGAACTATTCAAGACAGCATTCAGTGTGTGCTAAAAAGTGCCAACTGACATACAGTTTCTTTTCATTAATCTGAGGTAATGTTGAAAAGAAGAGTTAAACAGAATGCAAAAAAACAACTCTAGGACATGTATGTCACAGCCAGAGGCTGGATAGTGGCGAGAGAGCATGGCATCTGGGACGGGAGGGCAGGGATCCAAGGGTCATCATAGTGAGGACCCGTCTGCTCCCAAGGGATGGTTCACACAGGAAGAACTGGTTTGTGCACTCTGCAGAGGAACACAGCTCCAGGCCAAACTGGCTTGGAAAACAGGTAAGTGCATTTCCACTTAAGTCAGATGACTTTCACTCCCAACAGCAGTGCCAGCATTTTTGTGACCTGTGTCACTGAGATTACTACAGGACTTCCCTTCACATCACCACTGTTCACAAACTCTGCATCCCTACACTAGTTGGGTCTCCAACTTCCATGCTGTTAACAGGTGATAGTGTACATGCATGCCTGATTAAACAGCTCCTAAGATTTTCAAAATCTCGATATTTGCTATGATTAAAGTCCTATGGAAATCATTATTATAATAGGCAATGCATTAAAGGTCTTCTCCTCTCTTCCTCTGTCTCTGTTCTCTAGAATCTTACCTGGAAATAAGTGAAGAAGTCTTCTTTTTATGACATTTCTGTATGTTTTAATGAGTGAAGAGTTTCTTTGTGCACAGCCATGCTTTTGCCAGGTTCCCAGGGAGGCAAGCACAGTGGTGTTATCATCACTGTGAAACTGCAGGCAAAGTTGTCAGGCGGAGCTTGTCAGGACATCTTCTGAGGTTTTACTGGGAAGCCTTCAGGGTGAAGAAAATTGGAAGTGACCTTTGTACAGAATTACTACACATGCAAGTAGGCTTAGACAGAGAAAAAGGGAAAGGTTTCTGTTTGGTTTTACTCGTATTTCAAGCCAAGTAAAACAACTTCATTTTCCTAAGAAAGTGCTGCCATATGGAGCAGGATAAAAATTTAATTTAGTCAGCAAGAATTATTGGCTATTATAGCAGAAAACACTAGGAGCTATTGCAATATTGCATAGGGTTTTGACTTGTTGTAAACATGACTGGTTCCTGTTATACTCTACTATCACAAATTAATAGCTCACTATAAGAAAATAAATGAAGGATTGGCCTGAAGAGCAGGAAAGACTCAATGAGCACTAATGAGCTTCAGGACTGTCTCATCAAGAAAGCTGTAGAACCTTCTTCCCTCCAATTTTTGAATAATTTCTGCCAGTATCGAAGAGGAAATCTCTTTATCCACCCCTTGCAATGATTTAAAGAACATTTGTCTGATTTACTTAATTATTAAGACCACTTAATTTTTCTAAGGAAAAAAAATCCATGGACATAAAGGAAAAGCTGTCTATGCTGCTAGAAGAAACTAGGGTTAAATTTAAATTTCATTAACTTTATTTGACCTTGTTTTATTTATTTCATAACTTCTGTGAAAAAGAGAAAAAACATATAGATATATCCTAATATAACACTCACAGTTTTTGTTTTCTCACCCTTCTTTACATAAAAGCAAACAAATAAAAAGAAAATAAATAAAACAATAAATTAAAAACTGAAGCCCGAGTGTGGTTTTTATTTATATTTTTGGAAAGCAGTCTGTAGACCACATTTTGATGTTTTTTACACAGTAGATATAGAAAGAGAGAAAGAGAGGATGGCATTTATTTAGGATTTGTTCTATCATTTTCATGATAAGGTAAGTGCCACTGCAGAATTCCTTAGATTTATTACTTTCATGAGAAAATGTGAGACAGTGCCTACAGTGCAGCCCAGGGCCAATGCAAATCACAACATCTTGCCCACAATTTTATTTGCAAAAGTGCCGCTCTACCTCTTTGCATAATTTTCCATGTAGCTTTTCTCACCAGTCAGTGCTTCTCTGAGAAAAGGAGTGCTGCCATCTGCTCAGCACAGTTGTCTCTGGGATCACCTGCATGTGTCCTGCTCCTCCTGGTGCAACCATGGGGACTGCTCCTTTGCCTGCTGTCCCTTGTGCTGGCCTTGCTCCTAAACACAGACAGTGGGAGCAACCAAGTTTAACATGCTCTCTGCCACACTGACATGAGCCAGTTCTCCTTTTAAATGCCCGTGGCAGAATAGACCCCACTTCTACTGTGAGGGGACAAGGGGTGGGCTGTTTGTGGAGCAGAGAAGGAGAGCTTATGCTCCCTCAGGACAGAGGGCAAGGGCAAGGAAACAGCAAAGGGATGCAGACTCTGAGACCACAAGGGAGTAGATGTCGGTTCCATGAGGAGAGGAGAAAGTTTCCCCTCACCATATGGGCACCAGGAATGGCACAGAGTTGCTCACCATGAAGTGAGGGGGTGAACCTTGATTCTGGCTAGTAAATTATTCCAGTGTCAGGACAAAGTACAAAAGTCCAAAATTCATGAGTGTGCGATTCCTTACATATGCTGTCTTGTGCCTAGGTTCAAAGAGCCCCTTGCTTTCTCTTGTGCCTCAGATACCCATGGCTTTGTTCTTTCAGGTTCAACAGGAGTTTTGCTTTACTGATCAGACTTTTTACACAGTCACATTCCCTCCTGGGATTCAGACCCAACAGCATGAAGAAAACACCTTGTCTACCAGTCTGAAGAAAGTATTGCACAGCAACTGGAGATGAACAAATCCCAACACTCAGACTTTAGCAGAAGGCTGAATGGCATGTTCACCAATTTTTTGCTCTTCCCTTCTTCTCTTTGTAAACTGTTTTGGTTTTAAATACAAGGATGTTAAGTATTTGAATCATGAACCACCTGTTGGCAGATGCAGTTGCCACAATAAAGTTTTTCTGTCACATTTGGTCTCACTGTGGCATAAAACAAGCTCTACAATGCTGCAAAAAGGTGGCTGAGAGCTGAACAGGAGTCTCTGCATCATAAGTACAGCTCCACAGTACCCATGATCATGAGGGGGCTCAGTTAAATTTGATGAGAGAACTCAATAATTATATTTGTTGTTGAATGAGAAAAATATTTAGAATCACTCTACATTATTTTCAAAGCCCTTTTTATCTTTCCTTTTTTTCACTAGCTCATATAACAAAACTCCATATGTGTTCAATTAATATTATTGACTTCCATTCAGTTTAGGTAAATAGGATCATTTTAACCAGAATGTGCTCATGTCCAAGGACATGAATGCAAACCCAGACACATTTAGCCTAAAGTGTTTAGTGCTACTGTATACTCACACACTATTGCATTTCTGTGTGGTCATTTCCCTCCTTTCTTCCATTCATTATATGCCAAAAGTTCTAATCACAAAATAATGTTCAACTAACCAATACAAGTATGATTTATTATTAATGTGGAAAAAGTCAGGTTAAGCAAATTCTTAAGCAATTTGACTTACTGCCAATTCCTCAAGGAACTGAGGATTTCTTTCTTAGCTCAAACACTGAAGTAAACTCTCCCATTTTCTTTAGTTTATAGTTTCCCAACCTGACAATTTCATCCACACAAACTAAAAGGAAAATCCCTTGTAAAATTTCTTATGCAATATTACTAGGTCAATAAATGGCCAAAAAATCTTATTATCATTGGGAACACTGCAGAATCTCCTTTTCTAGACCTTGCCTTAAGTTTGGTCTGGATGGATAAAATGGTCAGATGACTGGAAGTTACCTTCCAGGTATTTGGAAATGAAAGGTGATACATCTGGGAACTTTCTTACAATCAAAGGCAAACACCCACTCAGTGGATTAAAGGCAGATGAGAGGGAGGCAGAAAGATATCTGCAAAAGGTATTGCTAAACAGCTGTCTGATGACAGGTTTAAAATTTAAATTACAGACAGGTGACTCACTCTAGAACCCAAGTAACACGGCAGGGTTCTGGAAATAAGTAGAAGAATGTGCTTTACATCAAAAAAAAAAAATTAATGTTGTGATATAATGAAGTAATCAATACTGAGATGTACATGAATAGGTAAAGTACATGTCTGCATAGTGACTCTGCTATTTAGGCTTACAACCAATGTCATGGAAGTTCTACCGTGAAAGAAATAGCTACTATATTTTATTATTGTGTTGTAGGAAGGTGAAAGGTGAGGGATCAAGAAGACCAATACCAACCTGATGTGAATGCAAGACCTTGCATTTTGTTTCCCTGCCTTCAAGGAGCCCAAAGTAGAGGTGGTCTCAGAGGAGACTGGTTCCATTTAAACCCAGCAAGGTAAAAGGCAGTTGAAAGGAAAGAGGAAAAGACCTGACCGATACACAGAGTATATTGCCTGTGTTGCATTATTAGATTAAGGGGGCATTTCTGATTAGAAGAAAAGAATTCTTCTAACAACAAAGAATTTTCATATATCCAGACCAGCTCCTACCAAATGAGGAACAAACAAGTCACCTCGACCAATGTTGTTAAAAGTTATCTGCAGACCAAATTTGACTTTGTGCACTCACTGTCTGGCAGGTACCTAAAAGTAACTAATTTTCTTGGCTTAGTCCTTACAATTTCTTCCAGGGATGTGCAGATATGGAAATGTATCCCTACAATTTTACCGTTTTTGCAATCAGCACTGCTGAGAAAAAAAAAGACTTGGTATGATCAGAGCACTGGTCAAAGGCAAGAGACACAAAACAAATCATGGTTATCTCTGCTCAAATTACCTGTTCCATTATGTCTGTGCTGTACAGCCTCCATGCTTACTCATGCCATTACCTCATGGGAAATCTTCTAAAAATTAATGAGCAGTACTTTTGTGATGTACCTACATGATGTCATTACTTGCATCTAACTTCACCACTGCCATTGTCCTAATGAAATAGCTAGAACTAAATTTTTTGAGATATACTGAAATACCAACCAGTAGAGAGAGGGCAACAAAGAAATTTGGGGAGGAATGAAAAGGTAAATATTAGGGAAAGAAACTTTTTTAAAGTGGAAGGGAAAGAAATAATAAAACCTCCTTGGTATCATTTTTCATGCTGTGCAAATGTGAAGAGGAAGAAAAAGAACTGGGAAATTATGCTCCCTTGTCTCTCTTTGACAACTACCCTGAATGTTTCTACAATAGTAGCCACTGGCCAAAAAAATTGTCCAAGGGGCAGTGACCTACTAGCTTATTCTCTTCTCTTCTGTGACATACTGACTGTGTATCTGAGGTGTTTGTGAACACAAGTGCTTGTGGCTTCGAGACATTGGATGTTTTTGACAAAATATTTTAGTTGTCAGAAAAAAGCAAGGGTTCATCAAAACAGAAACTACTTTTAGTAAGGAACAGCTATTGAAGGTTCTCTCTATTTTTGAAAGAAAACCTTCTTTAAGAGACTTACATTTATTAAACCAACTGATCTGACATTTCCAAGATTAAATCTTTATCTTCTATTCCAAAGCAGTTCCCCATTTGAAATTTGAGTTTTTAAACCATTTGAGTTTAAATGGTTTAAAAACACAAAGATCAAAACACTTGTCACTTCAACAAGAACTATTGCAAAAACATGTTCAGTAAGTTCAGTAAGTACTTTCCTATTTTTTCAGCATAAGAAGCATGTCCAACACCTCCGAGTTCACATTTGGAAAATTCTGAGTTAGGCTCTCTTCTGTGGTCAGTCTCAGCCAAATTCATACAGACGAGCAAGCCCTGTGCTCATGACAGAGGCCTGTGTTATAAGCATTGTGGGAAATGATTGTATCACACTACTGAAATAGAGCAAAATATTCACAGTAAGGTGCCTGAAAGTAACATATTTGCAGAAAATGTCATCTCACCTCTCAGTAACTCATCTGTTGACATACCAGGTATTTATTCTCAGTTTCTAAAACCCACCATTTTTCAGGTTTCTATTATTTAATGACAGCTAAACAAACTTTATGCAGAAATCCCTTGTGAACTTCCTGGGGTTAGAGTTTTTCTTTGCTTGGCTCTTGTCTTTATTCCTGTTCTTTCTCTTTCCCATGCCGAGCAATCCTTCCTCTTCTGGAACAAACCTCGTGAGATCCTTCTACCTTCACTTCCAGCACAGATCAGCAGGAACCACCTTTCCCCCGACTGAGGTAAATTGCATTTTCAGTCTTCCCTGTGATACTGACACAGCCAGAGGAAATTTTGAGACTGCAGCTTTGCAGCACTACGAACACGGGGTTTCAGTACTCAATTTTCCTTTCCACAGATGTATGCTTCTTGTAGTATGAGATCAGTTAGCTGTTCCTGACAGAGCATGTTACAGTAAAGAGTCTCTGATTTCATCATGCAGGCTCCCCAGCATTTTTTCAGCTGGGAAACAACTGTGAGAACAATGGAGGATACATCACTGACAATAGGTGCAATATCATTTACATTTCTGACAAGCTTTCAGCATTGCTTTATTTCAGCTGAGTTCCTGCCTCCATTATGTGACTGCAATGTGCCTGCTGAGAGATGAAATGCTGGCTCCCTGACAAAAGCTGAAGCAGGATACACCCGCTATTGGTTGGACACAAGGTGACTTTCCCAGCTTATAGAGGCCTGGGAAAAGACGTGAATAATGCTGGTGTAAACCACAATATTCAAAAGGTATTGAGCATTTCCTTGCACATATGCAACAAAAATAGATAATGGCAGGGTGGTTACTGCTGGTGCATACAATAAGGGCACATAAGCTCGGAGACTGCGTCCTTGCATGTTGCTGGAGAAGCTTCCTTGGGATGCTTGGAATTTTTTGGCACATGAGCAATCCCTTTGCACTTCTCCAACAATGGTTTACAGAGTACACTGCTGCCCAGCTTCCAGTTGCCTTGTGCTGGTAAGCCATGCATTCGCTAGACGAGACAATGCCATTTCTGTTGTCTAGGGGGTTAGAACAGGTGCAGAGACATACAGAATAAGAGTTGTGTTGGGCAATAACTGTGGGAGTCCTCAGCTGAAGACCCATTCACCAAACAGCCCAACAGGGGCTGACACCTCCATCAGGAAGATGGGATTTGCTCATCTCCCCTTTCACAGCCCCACTGTGCACACTCCAGGCAAATTTCAATGGAAGATCAAGAGTAATCAAGCAGAGAAAAAACTCTGAGTAGATGGCATAACTCCAATACCTCAGTTCAACTGCTCTCTCACTTATATTTGTAAATTCACGTTGTCTTTTCATGGACTGCGTGGTTATTTTTGAGGGTTGAACATATTCCTTTTTGCTTACACAAGAGCATATTACGTTGTCAAACTGCATTTAGCAGTCCTTCCTCCCCACCTCAGGTTACATGTCAACACTGATGTCTCTATATAGCAAACCCACATCAGGGCTAGTTTTAAAATTGAACAGCCATTTCTTCTCCTCGGCTCCCAGTGGGGTCTTTTGTTATGGCCCGGTGGGGAAATAAGGGACACTCAGGGTTCGTTGTAGGTATGTAGGTCCTGGAGTAAGTGAGTAAGCAAGCTCTTTATTAAAATGGTTTCCCCTTTATATAGCAGCGGAAAGGAACATTCTGGAACTGGGGATGTGAACATGACATATAGGGAAAGAGAAGAAGGGAACTTGCTTTAATAGGGAGAACAAGGAGAGGTTACATCTCTATAAGGGATTAAGGGGAGAGGCATGACCTTATATGGAACATCTACACTGTGGCAGCTGACAACCAATTAGAACATGACGGTAAAAGAAGTAAACAACCTGAGGGGATTTTTCATAAAAATGTAGGAGTACAAAGTAGGAGAATACAACAAACATCAAAACCTGTGCATTCATGCATCAGTCCATTTCATTTGCTGAAAGTCCTTTATGTTGAAACTTCATCTTCCTCTTCTATGGATTCCTGTAATGCTTTCTTCCATCTCTGATACTGTTCTTCTTCGTGGTCCTCAACCCCCACAGTCTTTCATCCCAAAATTAGTCCTGCACCACCACAGACAATCTGCAAACCATGCCCAAGCAGCTATGCCACCGCTCATGTCAGTCTGCCTGACCAACACAAGAGCTATAGCTGAATAACCCTGGCAGCCTGCCTTTCCAGTTTGTTGAATTATTGATTTTCGAAAAACTTTTTCTTGAAAAAAGAATTGCAGAATTTTTCAGGTTGAGACCTCAAAGCTCTTCAAAACAGAAAAATACTCTTCTTGAGAACCAGGGCACCAAATATTTCATGTGTTCAGAAGCTCTTTCTAAGACTCCAGGAGATGCTGAACTACTCACTAAGAAAAAATTGCAGTAATACTGTTGACTCCAAAACAGGGATAACAGATACAAGAAGGCAATCTTGTAAAATAATACTTTCTCCTGTCCAAACTACAAGGGTATTTTTTTCTTTATGTAGACTATGTTGGTTTTAGCCTGTCACATCCCTAACAACTACCTTTACTTGACAGGCATAATGAGCCTTATTTACCTCTTTGCTCCTCCATCAGAGTTTAGATGCACCATTGGATGCTCCTTCCATTAATCATGCACAAAGCTCAATATCATTTCTCAAAGCAGTGCTGCAGCCAGGACAGGACTCATTTTAAACTGCTATAAGACATTTGGATCAATATAAGTTCAGGGTACCAGTTTTCTTTATGTACTTCTGCCATTTGCAATGCTCACTAGCAAAAATCATGGTGTTTATTGCAAGTGGAGATTCAGAAGTTGCAGACAGAAGTTCAGCTTTCCAGACTCCTCTTTCCAGATGAAAGAGAGTCATGTTTGTACAGTGTTTTGTTGAGATAATTTTATGATTGTTGGGAAGTGTAGAAACCTGGTCTAGACATTCCAATCAAGAGTTCAGAAAAAAACCCAAACTGACTACTCTACTGCTTTGGAAGTCTTTCAAAATCTGTGAAATCTCCTCTGTGAAACATAAAGCGTGACATGAGAGTTTGTTTCTGGGAACTAAAGCATGTTTTGGTTGTGTGTGCTTGAGAAACAGAGATCAGTGAGTATGGTGATGCCTCTGGAGCTCAGGTATTTCCAGAAGGCTGCTGCAAAAGAGACCTCAATTTGTTGTTACAGCAGGGATTTTAGGAGAAGAACGGTGTTGATGAAACCTCTGCCTCTTCAAACTTAGGCTGTTCTATTCAGCATTAAAATACTTTCCTGCATTGTTGGCTAAAATTTCCCACCTCCAAGGAGCGGAGGCCAGCAAAGTCTGCCTGAAACTCATAGAATCCTTAAGGTTGGAAAGAGACCTTTAAGATCATCAAGTCCAATCATCAACATAGCACATGTTCATGTTGAAACCATGTCCTCAAGCATCATATGCCCAAGCTTTTTGAATGCTTTCAGGCATGGTGAGTCCATCACTTCACTGGGCAGCGCATTCCAGTGCTCTACAACCCTTTCCATGAAGAAATTCTTTTCTCCCTTGCTGCAGCTGGAGGCCATTTCCTTCGTCCTGTCACTTGTCACCTGGAAAAAGAGACAATCTACTTTCACCACCCTGTAGAGAGCAATAAGGTCACCCTCAGCTTCCTTTTCTCCAATCTGAACAAGCCCAGCTCCCTCAGCTGCTCCTCATAGGACTTGTGCTCCAGACCATTCATCAGCTCTGTTGCTTTTTCTGGCCACGCTCCAGCACCTCAACATCTTCCTTGCAGTGAGGGACCCAAAACTGAATGCAGGATTCAATGTGTAGACTCACAAGTGCTGAGTACAGTGGGATGATCACTTCCCTAGTCCTGTTGGTGACCAGGGAGCTGCTGGGAGGAGAGGGGCTGGAGGAGCTCCACACCTGCGGACCCTGTGGAAAAGGGTGGCTAGAGGAGGGCGAGCAAGACGCTGGTTCAGCCACTGCCTCTGCAAAGCTAAGGACTGTGAAATGGATAGATTTGAGGAATTTGTTTTTCATGTCATCCTGAATTATGTTGCCCGGTTTGTCTACTTAATATTATCGTTAAAGATGACCAATTTATGTTTATGAGTGAGGAAAATTAGGCCCCAAGGCATAAAAAAGTTCAATTTCTCTGAATTGTTGAACAATGGCCTAAGATAATGATTTATTACTAATCACTAAAAATTTTAACCCATCCCTTGTGACTGCCTAATATGCATATGTAGAACAAGTAGAAACACTTTAGACCCAAAAGATAGGTAATTCATTATCTTTCAATGTGTCGTGGATTGAGGTGGCTGGGTTTTTGGTAGCGGGGGCAGCTACACAGGGTGGCTTTGGTTAGAAGCTGCTAGAAGTTTCCCCCTCCCCCATGAAGCCAATGATAGCTGGCTACAGGAGGGACTTCCTGCTGCTGGCCAAGGGAGAGCCAATAATCCTGCCTCTGTGATAACATATTTAAGAACAAGGTTGTTGCGCAGAATTTTCCAGCCAGGGGAGAGTTGATCAAAGCTCCTGCGTGGCCCCACCACCTCCCCCACCATGGGAGGAGGCTGGGGCAGCGGCAGCCGAGCCCGGGCCTCTCAGGACCTAGCCCAGAGCAGACAGCGTCGGCCCAGCCGAGCTGCCCATACTGCTCTTGGCAGTGCCAGCCGAGCTGAGCGGCGGCCCCTGCGAAGGAGCGACTGGGGCCAGGGCCAGGGGTGGGGCTGGGCCCACCCCACAAGCAGCCTGTGCTGGAGCCCATCCTGCCCGAGGAGCCGAACAGCACCAACAGCGCCAAAGCTCCCAAGATGAACTGTGAGGGTGGGGGGTGGGCTGCCCTACGGGCTAGACCAGTGCAGCAGAGTGGTCCCTGCCGGCGGGCACTGCCCTCCCTTCCCCCTCGGCTGATTCGAGCCAGGGCCCAGGCTGGGGTGGCCCACTGCGGTGCAGCCAAGCCCATGCTGGAGCAGATGGATTCATGGAAGAAGGCTATTACCCCCGTGGAAGGCCCAGGATGGAGCGGAGTCCTTCAAGAGACTTGTGGCCTGTGGAGAGGAAAATCCATACTGGAGCAGATTATTCTTGGGTAGGACCCATGGCCCTGTGGGGGATCCACATCAGTACAGCTCACCCTATGAAGGACTTCATCCTATGAAGGACCATCAGGGTGCAGAGACCCCCCCCGCACCCTGTGGAGAAGTGACCCTCGGGACAGTAGATATGAAAGAACTACTGCCTGAGGGGTGGACCTATATTGGAGAGGTCCATCAAGGACTGTTACCCATGGGAGGGACCCCACAGAGCAGAGGAAGGACTCAGAGCTGTGGACCCCCCTGTAACCCATGATGAGGACCATGATGAAGCAGGCTGTCCCCTGCAGCCCATGGAAGAGTGACCTACGGGACAGCAGATTTGGAAGACCTGTTGACCGAGGGGTGGACTTGTCTCTCTGCACTGCTGCAGGGTGAGGAGGGAGAACATGGAAGGAAGGAGGGGTGGGTGGATAGTGTGATTAAGACTGATTTCTCACTCTTTATATCTTTTCCTGTTAGTAATAAATTTTAGTATTAACCCCACATTGAGTCTGTTTTGGCTGTGTGACCTCTCCCAGCTCAGAGTGACTTTAGTGAGTGCCTAGAATCTGGCCAAGGTCAACCCACAACAAACTGTTTTACTCATAATTTCCAGAACTTTGTAAACTTAGAGCAATATATTTGTGAATTTTATTTTTTTTTTTTTTCACAATTTCACCATCCTATCCCTGATATTGCTGAAAATGCTGTTAAAGGACAAAAAGCCCCTACATTTCATATGAAGGAAGTCAGTGCATTATCATATCTTCATGACTTCTGTAATTTGGATATTCACTGAAAGAGCAAGGTCTTTTAAAATGTTTTGGAGGACCCTTGAAAAATCCTCCAAAATCTTCTAGAGTCAGCTGCAGATTGGTTTTGCTCTGATCTTTTGCTTTCTTTGCTGGTCCACCTAGCATTGCCAAAGAAACAAAATTACAAATCACAGGATCAAGTTGCAGCTAACACTTTATCTGTAAAAGCAGTGCTTACGTTGCCACAATGCATGGGAGACATCTTCAGCCATCTGGCTTTTTTTCTGCTTATTTCTCAGACGTAACTTCTCTTAGCCTCTTGCTATCAGAGAAAAGGTGGAGCAAAGCCTCCAAGTGGAAATTTATTGCTCTGCCTCTAATTTAGGAGATCTATCCAGACAAAAACTTGCTCTTCCAGGAAAGGTTTATTTAGAGTTTTTGACGTGGCCCAAAGCAAGAAATGACAATGTGCAGGAGAACATCAAGAAAAGGTTGATTTCAAATGTTTTTCATATTGTTGGGTGACTGCATGCTATTCTTGTCTCCAATAATAAAATTTGTTAATTGTACATCTGAGTCACTGTGCTTTGCAACTCCTACATGATAAAAATAAAATACACTCATTTGTAGTTACTTATTTTTATGAACACCGGGAATATGCTGCCAGAAGCACTTGCATATTTTCAGGCATTTTGCTTGCAAAGCTGCATTCTTTTGATTACCTGCATTCCCCCACCTGTTATTGCTCATCAGAGCTAGGCTGCTTATAGTTTCTGATTAGCAGAAATTGACTCATAACAATTGCATTCTTAGGATATGAAGATAAATTCTTTCATCATAGCAGAGGGATTCATCTGCACAAATGCCATTGCTGTGGTGCTGCTTTTTCATTAATAAGCAAAGTCACAACCCACACAAGTTCCAAGTGCTGAACACAATCAACTCTGATATCAGAGTAGGACTCAGTGAAAATATAGGATGCAGAAAATCCTTTCTCTTGTCTGAAAAGAAGCTAGCTAAAACTAACAGCCTTTGTCCTTGACATATATCTTTTATCTTCAATACAGACTGTATTAGGTAATAAGAAACAATTGCCGATCACAGAATTGTGATGCAGAATGGAAAAAAAATGAAAGCTGAGAGTTTTGATCTCAGTGCATCAAGCAGAAACAGTTCAGTACATAACCTCTTCTGAACAACATGAGCTTGCAATGCAACAGTGAGAGAAGGTGCAAAGTTCACAGAGGCCCCAGGCAAAGACTGAGTCGACCTCTTCGCCCTTGCATTTTGTTGATTTGCAGTGATGCCTACTCTCCTGGAGAGGTCTTTGAGTTGCTCAGACTTACAGCCCATAAGTTGGTTTTCTGCCCAGTAGCTGAACCTGGTGCTAAAGATGCTGGTGTGGTTGGTAAAAAGGTAACAGCTCTGGAGATGGAAGAAGCAATATCACCAACAGGTCTGGTAAGGGTACAGAGGGCACATGCATCTGCAGCTCCCAGAGGAACTGGGCTCAGCAGAGTCATCTCCCTCTCTGGAGCTGTGGAAGGGCACTAGTGAAATCACAAATGAAAGCGCAAGCCTGGATACAGGCAGACATGTATTTTGGGACAGGTTGTCTGGGACATGTGAAACCTTGCTAGAGATATCTTATGTTGCTGATGAAAATACAATTTCATCTACCTTCACTTATTTTTCTTTACATTTTAAAAAGTCTCTGTGCACAACTATAGTAATAAACTTTATAAAGTCTCCCATTTCCTGTCCTATTGACATTCATGGCCCACATTTGGAGTGTTCTAATTGCCCATCTATTGTCCTGGATAGACCATCTATGGACTCTCTGAACATGGCAGACCTTGTAAGTACCTGTGTAGTCCATCCCCAGTTGCTACACTAGTTTCTCCGACAGACTAGAACTGGCAAAACAGGGTTTCTCATAGACACTCCACTATAACTATATCATCTGGGAGAGGAAAAAGTGGATCATGAGAGATTAAATCCATGGGCAGATAGAATATATAACAAAGTAAGCAAAGAATAAGTATGGGGGGGTAAGAAGTGTCCTGGAACAAGGGCTGTGCTGTAACAGCTCTGGGGAAATGAACATGTGAGAAACTCAGTAGAGATAAACAAACAGCTAGGGGGATTAATAGATGTGCCTTGGCAGAAAAAAATTGTCAGATCTTCTAAGAGAAAAGCTTGGGAAGGTAGTAATGCCAACTCTGTTGAGGGAGGTTGAGAAACATAGAGACAAGATAAGCAGTAGGAAGATGAATACCAGGAATAACCAAAAGACAATGCTAGGCTTGAGTAAGAAGTGAAGGAAGCCAACAGAAGTGCCAAGAGTCTGAGAAATAATCTTTGGGAGACAATTAACACGAAAGCCATCTCATGGGAGCTAGGAGCTGTGGTTTGGAGATCAAGACATAAGATCCTTTCTTCAGGTCACACTAAAACTTAGGCATTTTCTGGTATTGAAGGTCTTTGCCTAGGTTTCTCAAAGCAAGCAGATGACAATTTTATCTGGTTCTACAACATGCATGTTGCACATGCTAGCATTACAAACAGTAGTAGCTTTCAGTGCACTTGATGGACACTACACAAAATTGCTTAGAAGTATTATGAAATCACAGCCCTTACTCAAGGAGCTCTAAAAATATAAAATCATAAAAACCCTTATATAAGAAAATATAAAAAAAAAAGTACACCTGCAGAATTCATAATCATCTGAGAGCACTTGAGCTTCTCTTCTTACCCTCTCATTCCTCCAGGGGAGCTGGAAGCTGGTGCAACCCTAGTACAGGTTTTCTCTTGGGTGATTTCTCTCCACTTCTTTAGCCTAACATACTATGACATGGACCTGGAAAGAAGACAAGATTCTCACAAGTCCCTCATGCATTACAGTCCTTAGCTGCAACCCTGCACTCAGTGACTCATCACATGCAGAAAACTGTAAACATGGAAAGGCAGGGAATCTGGAAGGAGCAAACTCACCTCCACTCAAGTAGGTGTACACAAGTGAGTTATCTTCCTCTACCATAGGGTCTTAATCTTAGTAGGAATCACCATCTCATGTATCCCAGAAGGACTGTATTTTTCAGGAGATTTTCTTGAGATTTTTGTATTTCCTAAGAATAGGCTATTCCCTAATCTATTGCAACAGCAAATCCCTGCCATTTTTTAGACTGAGAGTCATCAGAGTGCCCTGTCATTCTGCAGGCAATTTGATGGCATCAATAGTTCCCTCTAGCGAGAGAGAGCATTTAAGTATGTATGTAGGTATGTAGCATTTCTCATTTATACACTTGGGGTGTAATTCTGCCCAGCCTCTGAAGACTGCAAAGTTATTCAGTCCAGTGCAAAGTCCAAAAGTACGCTCTTTGGAAGGATAAGCTCTTGGCACAGCTCTCTTTAATCCAATGTAAATGATGTTGCAGAGTACACAGCAATAGCAAATCCAATGAAGTTTCCTCCTTACTGAGACATCTTTCCCTTACTGCAAAGTGTGGCCAGTTCTGGACATGTTTGGTCCCTTATGCAATAGCTAGACCATTAGGTGCTTTGGTCTAAAGATGCCATCCTAGACACCACTGTGCATGCAAGGAAGTGCAAGGGAGGTTCTTTCCATTTAGAGGTATGCTATGAAACAACAGGCTTTTCTAGGTTCATGACTTTCCCAGGAGATAGCACTTATACTGCCTCTCCAAAGGTCAGTGACTAAGAAAGTGATTTTCTAGCATGGCATTGTGACATTGCATTACCAGAGCTTTTGATTTCATGACATCTGCAATCTAAAAGACTGGATTTACCAGGCAAATGCAAACAAATACTGCTTCAAGGAAAGCTGCCCTTCCTTTGCAGCTCCTAAACTACCTTCTCAGTATTTTCAAAGGCAAATATTTAAAATTTACCAATAAAAATATTTGCTACTTCTCTCTTAAAATATCTGCTATGAAAGCAACACCGTCTTGTCCCTATGCCTGTATGGTTTTAGAAAGAGTAACAGAAAAGTCTCACAATCTCTTCTCTGTTATTTGTCATTTTCTGTATCTATTCACTCACAGCAGTAGGATGTAAAATAATGAAGTGGCAATGTGAGTAATTTTACACCCTTGTATTTCGAACATATTAAGTACAAAGTGGATATTAGCATCAGCTGGTGAGTCAGCTCCTCTGAGCACAGGAAGAATCGTGAATATATTCAACATACAAATTTCTATCTTTCCTATTAAAATGCAAATATTTGTTCAGAAACCCTTATGATTAATTGGCATGAAGATTGCATTAGGTAAAAAATGAGTCATAGTGCTAAAATACTGGCAGAATAAGGGCTCTTTGACTGTGTTTTTCACTACCAGGGATGGATATTAAAATTATTCCCTTTCTTGGGCTTAATACACCAGTTCATCTGCCCCACCACAGTGACTGTGACAGTAGCCAGCAGTTGGGGCTCAGGAACATGACAAATATGGCAAGGACCTTTCTGCTGATATATCTTCTCAGCTTCTCTTAGTTAGTGATTTAGAGACTTGTCAAACTGGAAGTTGTGCCAGTGATGGATTATGATCTGTGAAGCTGCCCAAGCTCTTTTTTAATCCATTTATACCTTTAACAAATCAATTACAACAGACACCTTAATTTGATTATATATATATTTTTGAGAGGTAGTTTCCATTTCATTTAATTATAACTCTTTACATGATGCTATCAATCTCTTGAACTGTGGGAAATTATGCTTTACTCACCTTCTCTGTGCCATTTTTACACTTCAGCACTTCTATCAGGTCCTTCACAGTTATGTGTTACCTCTTATAATCTGTGATGAAGTGCCCCACTTTATTTCTCCTCTGACAGAACTGATTCCATACATCTGTTCAGCTTGACAACCTTCTCGACCTATCTTCTACTTTTACTGCTACTTTTCTGAAAAAGGGGTTCCATGCAATATTCGAGGCATAGATAAACCAGTAGCACAGAATAGATTTTTGGTTTTTTTTCTTGTTCTTCTCTATTTATTTTTTAATATTTGAGAACACTCACGGTTGTGTTACTGACAAAGCTAATACCTCTGCCTGGAAACCATCCCCTGCTTACACTTACACCATATAACAAGAAGACAGTAATAATTTCTAACATTATTACTGGGGGGTTAACCCCTAACAAAAAAATGGTTTCAAGAAACTCCTTATAGAGTGCTAATTTAGAGGCTGTTGTGAACTCATAATAATAGCTATTCTTTTCCCATGTGCATTACTTCATACTTGCTAGCAATAAATTTAATCTACCCTTTTATCATCATGTTTTTCAGTGCTCTCAGACCTTTCTGAAACCCTGTGGCATCATCTTATGACTGGTCTGCCTAATAACTATGTCTGATCTGCAAACTTTGCCAACTCATACCAGATCATTTAACATCAAGCTGGTCGGCACATGTCAGTATTAGAGAAGCTTGAGGTGGACCTTCATTCCTGCTAACAATCTTTGCTGGGAAAGATGATTCTGTTATTACTTCTTATTTCTTATCTGGTGCTTAGTTGCTTTTCCACACAAAAAAAATAAGTTCTCTTGTCCTGTGAGAACTTGAATGCACTATTCTTCCAGAAAGAACCATGTCAGAGCCTTTTATTTATACTCAGATTCATAATTTGGATCTACATATGTAAAACATTTCTACTCCATCAAGGAATTCTAGTAGGTTTGCAAGGCATTTCCTGCAAAAAACGCTATTTCTGTTCCAAAAGGTAGCAAAGGTATATATGATAAAGGTTTAGTTCTGTTATTTTATTATAGTTAATGTTCAGTTCTACTATTTTGTTACAGTTATAAATTTCCAGGGTATAGGTGGCAGCCATTTTGGAATATGTCTCCAATGATATTTCTCTACACTTTTTTTAAAGATGAGCACCATGTTAGTTATCTTCTGTGCCTACTGAACTGTGTTTAAGTGACATAAACATTTATACCAGAATTCATCTTTGATTATTACCCAATTCCATTTGATCACATGAATATTATTTTATTTTTTTTACTAATGATTTTAACAGTGCCTTCTAAAACTTTTCTTTTTAAAATTTACCTCTAAATTGATAGTCAGAACTCTAGATTCTCTCCCTCTGTAGTGAGAGACTGCTGGGCAAGACCCCTTCTCCATGGCCAGTACCAGCTGAAACAATTAATCTGGTTTTTCTGTAATGACTCTTTTTCTCTTGAGCACTCCCTCCAGTGCAAAAGAAAATAGAAAACCTTAATGCTGCCTTACTTGCATCTTGAAATGGGTTGCATGTACTGCTCAGAAGTAACACAGTAATTCTTTTTCTCCTGTACCTTTTCGCCCGTAGCTCCTTAAGCTTTTCCACTGTCACTGTGTTTTCAGCACTCCTGTTATCTTGTTTACCATCCTTCTATTTTATGGTTCCTGTCATCACCTTAGCTCTTACATGAAGCTGTAATGCAGATTTTAAAATCATGTTATTTGGAGATGGAATTTCAACCCACAGTAAATACACCATACATTTCCTGCAGCTGGCCTTGTACAATATGTTGTACCTTCATGATATATTGTCTTATTTTTTATATTTCTTCCAGCAAGTTTGCAAAATGCTTATTCTAATTAATATTTCTTGGGTTTATGTATCATTATTTGTCCCGATTCTTGAAAAAGCCTCAGTGTATCTGTGGGCAGGTATATAAATCTGCATGCTCTACATATTTGCATTACAGAGTGCAAGCTCTTTTTGCTGTGGCAAAAATCAGTATGTCTTAAAGGATGAGATAACTCTCTATCAAGGCTAAGTTATTTGAATCAGGTATGTTAAGCATGTTAACCACACCACACATCAAAGAAGTAATGATTAAATGTTATAAGGTGATTTCTTCTCAGACAAATTATTACAAGATATCTCAGAGTGGCATCACTGAGCTACGAGCAAAAGTGTCCATAAGTAAAGCATCAAACTCTCATTATCACTGACTTTGCTATCAAAGTTTGTTGTACAAAAATATGCAGATATTTTAAATTGAGATCAAATGATATTCAAATTATAGTAACCCAAAGCAATCATCTTAATATTGCTAGGTTTATACATCTTCTCAAGATTAAAAAGGAAATTTTAATGTACTTTTCATCTTTACTTTTTTTTTAATTCTTTGCCAAATCATTTTCTTTCATCATTCATAAACACCGCATCATCATTACAACCAGGTTGTGCAAGAGTGCAGAGCTAATTTCCTTCTTCAAAAAACTATGGAGCAGTCATAAAATGCATAGCTACTGTTGTGATTTTTGTGTAACACTGTGAAAAACGATTTCTTGTTCTGAGCTTTGGTACACAGGATCCTAAAATACGTATTTGGAAACAGAGAGACAAATTATAAAGACTGTACCAAAGCGTAGGGAGAAGGTAGCAAATGTGAATGAGCCCTTGGTGCTAATATGTGTGTGTGGTTGTGGGGTAGTGAACAGCTCCTTCTTTGCACAGCATGACTGGCTCATCATTTCAAGTCACTGGCTTGAATCAAATCAGGTCTTCTTCTCTCAGGAGATAGTTAATGGAGGCCCAACCACTTCTTGGTGTCTTTATTTTCACCACATTTCACCACATATCTCCCCTGCCATTGCACAGACGGACTAAATTTCAGCTGCTAAATGCTTAAGTTAGCAGCCTGTTTTCACACTGCCAGGCATGGGTTTGGGGTCTTTCTGTAACTGTCACAATAATTCACTAAAAACAAGATATGCCACAGGGACAATTATTTAAAAAAGTTCCTTGGCTCAGTGGTTACCACCACTACATGAAGTGGGTCTGCAAGTGGACAGCTCTGCACACCTTTTACCACAAGGACATAGATGCTTATTTATTTGATGCCACACAATGCATTTAAGCCTCTGCTTAATCCCCTTGATATTCTTGATGCCAAGGAAACTTGAAGGCAGTGTGAAGTGCAGTCAGAAAGCAACAAAACTATGCAGAGATAGACCTGCCTAGAAAAACAGACAGTGTTATCTCTCCTTTCACACCTCTACCTCTAGGAACGCATCAGAAGTGCTGTTTGACTAATCACTCCTTTCCAGGAAGGTGGTGTCTAAAAGTATTATCTGTTGGGTAGCTGTAAGTGTTTCACACATAAATGAATGCAGCATCAGATATGAGAAACGTGAGAGAGTTGCAGGGGGAGGGTTAATAAAATATTTAAATGCCTCAACTTCCATGGTCTCCCTCAAAGATAGCACCATCAGGAATGGGAACAATCACACTACTGAGTTCAGAATAATGTCTGTCTGGAGATTATGTACTGTTATTCATGCTGAACAGGTTTACCCAGCTCTATAAAGAGGGGTTGTAATCAGCACTTCCCAGTATATTCTTGGTGCAGAAGTCTCCTTACCTCTTGAACTTGAAAGTGCCTAAGCACAGCTTATCCAGTAAAACAAAACATGCAGCATACCAATAAACTCAGTTCTTAATTAGCTTTCCTTCTATCTTCACTTCTAATACTGACAGATCTTAAATGGGTTTTTTGTTATGACTATAGCCTTTTGAAATATTGCTGAGTAGTGACCAGAGGGGTGGAATTAGATTCAGCAGCACTTATGCCATCATCTGTTTGGTATGTTACTTCCTTTCACTCTGATGTTGGGAAGATCACACCCAGCCTTCACATTCCTCTTCAACAAGTTGTGTCAAGGAAAGGGGACAAAGGGTGTCCCACACACCACTGGTTATCAGAAAGGAAGGTCTTAATGAGGATGTCGGGATGTAGTTTCTACAGAAATCAGCCCTTTCTTGTGTCAGTTCTAGATCTGGCTGCTATAATCATTTCAACATCATCATCTTAAGGAGTGAGGGCTCGAGAGATAATACTGTATTCACTGGGGTTATTTAATGCTCTTGGCTTATATATAAAAGGAATGCCAAATTCTTAAACTTGACAGCGGTAATAAACCCCTAAAACTGAAATGAAATAATGGAGTTTGTTTTGGCTGGAATTTCAGAGAGAGGTTAAGGCGATTGAAACAGACAAGGTACCAGAGCATGTGAAATAACTTGTTCAATGTCATACAACAGCAGCCCAGTCCTAACTAGCTGAAATTAGGAACTCCATTATTTTCTTATTCATAAATTTGAGACATATCTATTATAATATTTTATCTACACTTAGCAATAGGTATAATAACAGTAGTAAATAACCAGAAGACAATGTCACAGAATGCACTATGACAGTCATATATTTGCAACATTCCTGCTTAAGAAAATTAAAATAATATTTGATCATATTTTGTAGTGACTCATATGTAAAACATTGCATGTATTTGTGACTCATTAAAAATTTCTTCAAAATGACTCATTTACCTTAGAGAGGAATGTACTGGAAATCCTTTGTAGCTTGCCTATAAACCTTCATGTGAATGTAATAATTCAACATAAATAAAGCATTTACAATATTTCACTAATAAGGAAGAAAATTCTGCTTAATCAGAGTCAAACAAAAATTTGTCTCAAAATATCTTTTTTTTTTTTTTGGTTTGTTATTTGCTGAATTAAGGATCATGAAGTCCTATGATCCATTGGAATCATTTTGGTACTGGAAAGTAAATTGGGTTAAGCAATAGTATGATCAAGTGCCAGCTCCTGCCCTTTGGCAGCACCAACCCAAGGCAGCACTGCAGGCTTGGGCCAGAGTGACTGGAAAGCTGCCTGGTGCAAAAGGACCTGCGGGTACTGGTCACAAGAGCTGAACATAAGCCAGCAGTGTGCCCAGGTGGACAAGAAAGCCAATGGCACCCTGGCCTTTGTCAAGAATAGTGTGGCCACTAGCACTAGAGAAGTAATTGTCTCTCAGTACTTGGCACAGGTGAGGCAATACCTTGAGTAGTGTGTTTAGTTCTGGGTCCCTCACTACGAGAAAGACATTGAGGTGCTGGAGTGTGTCCAGAGAGGGGCAACAGAGCCGGGGAAGAATCTAGAAAGTAAGTCATAAGAGGAGCAGCAGGGGGAGCTGGTGTTGTTCAGCCTGGAGAAAAGGGGAATCGGGGGAGACCTCATCACTCTCTACAACTACCTGAAAGGAGGTCGTAGCCATGTGGAGGTCAGTCTCTCCTCCCAGGCAGCTAATGCCAGGACAAGAGAAAATGGCCTCAAGTTGTGCCAGGGGAGGTTCAGGTTGGACATCAGGAAGAATTTCTTCACTGAAAGAGTTGTCAAGAATTGGAATGGACTGCCCAGTGATATAGTGGACTAACCATACCTGGAAGCGTTCAAGAAATTGCTCAGCATGGCACTCAGTGCTATGGTTTAGTTGATATGGTGGTGTTCAGTCAAAGGTTGGACCTGATGATCTTGGAGGTCTTTCCCAACCTTAAGAGTCTATGATTCTCTCATTCTTAGACAAATTAGCTGCTTCTTAAAATTTTATGACATATTTGAAGATTTCCAGTCCTATAGGCTTTTTTTTTCATCGCTTGATGTTCCTGACACAAGAAGAAAATAAATGGTGACCAGCCTTCTTGGGGAGTTAGAATGAGTTCCAGAGCTATAGCCACAAAACCTGTGCAGTAATCAAAGCAGAACATGTTTCCTTGCTTACCTGCTGCCATTTATCAGCGACAGCTTCTAATGACAGGATCGTGTCCATGAATTTGGAAACCTGAATACACTCTTAAAAAGTGAGACAAAATGTCACACTAAGAAAGTGCCAAAATCGGTCACCATGTCACAATCATTCCTGGAGAACTCAGGAATGTGCTCATGTGATGGACTTCCAGCAACTAATTTGTGGGAAAACATAAGTTTTATAAAGAATTTAATCACTGAATTACCTACCTATTATTCTCCATCAGATCATCTTCAGTCAGCCTGAAGATCATTTAATTTTCGCACACATTTTCTCTTGAGCACAGGCCAAACCACCAGGACTACTGTTATTGGTTTTGTATTGGTTTTGTATTGTTTTTTTTGTTTTTATATGCTTCAATTCCCAGGATCTGTTGCCTGTTTACTGCAGCCAGGTTTCAGTAGCGGGGGGCTACAGAGGTGGCTTCTCTAAGAAGCTGCGAGTCCCAGCTGTCTGACAGAGCCAACGACAGCCAGCTCCAGGATGGACTCACCACTGGCCAAGGCCAAGCCCATCAGGGATGGTAGTAGCATCTCTATGATAACATATTAAAGAAGGAAAAGAAGTTATTGCACAGATATAATTGCACTCAGAAAAGAGCGGAGTGATATTACGTGAGAGAACAACCTACAGACACCAAGGTCAGTGGAGAAGGAGGGGGAGGAAGTGCTCCAGGCACAAGATTCCCCTGCAGCCTGTGATGCAGACCATGGTGAAGCAGCTGTGCCACTGCAGCCCATGGTGGTCAACAGGGATGCAGAGATCCACCTGCAGCCTGGGGAAGAGACCCACACTGGAGCAGGTGGATGCCTGAAAGAAGACTGTGACCCCACGGGAAGCCTGCACTGGACCAGGCGTCTAGGAGAGACCTGCTAACCCACGTAGAGAGAAGCCCACACTGGAGCAGGTTTCCTGGCAGGACCTGTGACCCTGTGAGGTACCCACGCTGGAGCAGGGGCTTCTTGAATGACTGTACCCATGGAAAGGAACCCATGCTGGAGCAGTTCATGAAGAACCATTGCCCATTGGGAAGGACTGAGGCTGGAGAAGTTCATCGAGAACTGTCTCTTGCAGGAAGGACCCCACACTGGAGCAGGGGAAGAACTCCTCTACCTGAGCAGCAGCAGAAACAATTTTTGATGAATTGATTGTAACCTCCATTCCTCATCTCCCTGCACCACCGGGCAGGGAGGAGGTAGAGGCCAGGAAGGAAGGAGGGGTGGGAGAAAGGTGTTCTTAAGATTCATTTTACTTCTCATTATCCTGCTCTGATTTCAACTGGTAACAAACTCAACTCATTTCCCCAAGTTAAATTTGTTTTGCCTGTGTTGTTAATCTGTGATTAATCTCTCTCTGTCCTTAACTCATGAGCCTTTCATTATATTTTTTTCTCCCTGAGCAGCTGTGGAGTGATAGAGCAGCTTTGGTGGGCACCTGGCATTCAACCAGGGTCAACCCACCACAACCATAGAGCTACCGAATACAAGAAGGCCAGTACTCACCCAGTTTCTTCAGGATTTAGTAAAGAAACTCATTTTCTCACCAACTCACAGAAAACTCAGCAAGTTATTTTACTTTTTTGATTACCTATCTTTCCCTACACGCTTTAAATCATACATGTAGTTATCACAAAGAGTTCTGATCTACTTATTATTTAAATTTGACCCTCCAAGATCTAAACCATTACAAGATGTCTTTCCAGTGACAACCTTTGTTCTATGGATATTTCTGGATCCCTTTCCCCACCCTCGACGTGGGAGAGCCCAGTTGTAGTTCCATTTCCATCTGAAGAACCATTCCGGCGTCTTGAGGGACAGGGAAAGGGAACTCCAGCGACAGGGTTTTTCAGGCCCCGAGCCTGGAGGGGAGAGGTGCTCCCCCCTCCCCCCAGCACCCACGTGGCTCCATGGCAGGCACAGAGACAGCACACCGGGCATGGAGAGGAGGCAAGAGAATGTTTATTGTTGGGGATGTCACATTTATAGGGTTAGGGAGAATCACAGGTTAACCAATTAGAAGTCTCAAGGTGCTTACAGGAACACCCAATCACAGGAAGGGGTTAACAAGGACCAATGGGACACCTCAGGACACCTTTCCCAGGACATTCCTGCATGGGAGATAACAGTTGCTATGGGGGGTGTTGGGAAGAAGAAACACGTGTTTACAAAGAGACCACAAAGAGCCATCCTAAGACATGTTCAAACAAGTTTCTCATCAGACTTAGTGCTACAGATATTTCTGTTAACATTTCTGCATTTCTTCAAAGACAGAGTGCAGCAACTGGGGGCAAATATGAAGACTGGACACAGAAGAAAAATTATGTGGTTGTATGTTGGAAGTGGAAATTCAGGAAGATTGAAAGAAGACATCATTTAAGCAAACTTGGGCTTTGTGAACTGTTTCACAAAATTCGCACCCTTGTTCTTTAGTTTATTCTATTATCCTTTCATATTGTACCCTGATTGTGCCCTATTCCTTGTGTCTTTATACCCTATTTTCCTATTGGTCTATGTATGCTGCATTGCAGCATTGTCCCTATAAGGCTATCCCTTACCTACATGGTTGTGTTCCCCTTTTATGGTTGTAATTTGCATACTCGGCCTTAACTCCTCCTTTTGTTTCAGTGCCTTCCCTACCCTACCTTATATAAGGCAGAAACGATTTTGTTATTGGCCTCTTTTTGCATTTCACCACCACCATAACAAAGGTTACAACACTATTCTCACCCTGGTGTCCTGGAGTGCTCTACCCTTTTCCCTTGCTGACCGGGGCAGTTGTAGCTCCCCCTGTCCTTTCAGCTAACAACATAACAATTTTGCAAGGCAAATTGTAAAGAAGGGTGGACATGATAATAAAAAGGATGCTTTTGTGTGAGAAGGAAAACTGGCACACTACTTAGTCACTGCAAACATATACGTATTATGGATATTACTGCAGCTTGCTCTCTAAAAATAAGTATGTTTCTGGCTACTGAATAGGGTTTTCCTAATACTGGGATTACGTAATATAAATGAAGACATATGGCAAATAACTTCAGCAAATATAAATACATAATTTAATAATTCTGGCTTTCATTTATGCCTGCTGAATGTGTGTAGACACCATTACAATCTTTCATATAAACTGGATAATCAAATTGTTTTCCAGGTTTTCAGTATGGAGAGTAGTGTAAGAGCTTATGTTTACTTATGTTAGAAACTCAAGCTCGAATCTTTCAGATTACACTCATTAAAATCTGTTTATGGCTTCAAACAGTTCTTGATCTTAATATTACTATGGGCCAAAACAATCTTTATCACAGCGGTTGTAGCTGAATATTCATTATTATATCCCTTATCTTTTCTACCTACTCTACCTAGGAGATAATCTATTCCAAAACATAGGATCTGTATCCAGGGCACATATCATTTACCAAATCTTTCTAACAAAGTGAGGACTGAATTTGAGACTCTACCAAAATTCAAGACATTTAAAATATTTCAGGTTACTGATTATAGTCCACAAATTTCAGCTCACAAATGAAGCATTTCAACACCATAATAACTGTTCTTTCCAGGAAGTAACAAAACAACATTTAAGTATTCTCTCTTCATTGCCACCAGTCTTTCCTCTTCCCCAAACCCAAGAATGTTTATGCGGCTTCCCTGATGCCGAAGCTTTGCCTGAAATATCCTTTCTAGCCATTCTAACGAGTTCACCACAAAGTTTCCCATCTGTGAGAGTCCTCTACTCTCTCCTCTTCTAAAAGTGGAAATAAATTACTTTTGCACCAATGAAAGGACTCAGACTCATGCACTGACCTCAGAAATATGCTGGTTCCATCTGCAGTGGAGCACTCCCAGCCTGTTTTGAACTATTGTTGCTACTTAACACAACCTAGTTAACTAACATCCCTTATGTAACATAACAGAGAACTGAAACACAACACAAAAAGAGACCAAATCCCACTCAAATTGATATCAGTTCTGCTCTCTCCCGAGGGAGATTTCTTTGCTAAATAGAAAACTGGGTTTTTTACACTGAATTAGCAGAGTTGTTAAATCCCACATGCACAAAAGATTGCAGGATGCTTCAGTGTACTCACAGAAATCACTAAGCTCTGAGTCTTGAGTGTACATACCCTAGCTTTATAACTGCTAAAACTACCCATGCCTTTTCTCTTCTGGGATCTGTCAATTTAGTAATTTCATTGTCAAAACAGAACCTAAGTGGCTAATCTGCAGTAACACAGATCTGAAATACTTAACTCTCACAACAGAGTAATGCCATACTCAGGAAACAATGGTAGTGGCTGTGAACAGAAGAATGTGGTGTGAACTACTTGACTGATAGTCATGAGGGCACAGACTCGAAATGCAAATCTAAATGGTCAGTAGGATGAAGAAATTAAGATAAACAATCAGTCAAACATTTGCTATAATCTTCACTGTAAAGCTTGATACTGGCAAGAGTTGTCTTCAGCAGTAAGTCAGGAACCAGTATGGCTCCAGGAGTTCAGTGCTCTCTCCCTGTCCTCATTCCCTTTCTTTCCAACCTACACACACAACATACTCATATTTCCAGAGGGAAAAGAATCTGTCTGCACCTTTCACTGATATGAGTCACAGTGCTATCAATTTTTGCTTCAGAAAGTTAGGTAGTACATTGCATTTCCCAGGTGCCAAAAGATACATACTGCACTGGAAGGCTAAAGACTGCTGGGCTTCATCCTTCTGTATTCCAGCAAAGAGGACAAACTATAAAATAGAGTATGCAACAAGTAATTCCTCTTGGAAAGTCAGATTGTAAATCAGTCCCGTTGGTTTTCATCAGCATAATTCTCAAAGGGATGTTACTCAGCATCTCATACCAAACCTTACCCTACAATGCAATAGGAGATTGGGACTGAGTGTTTAAGCAGAGTCTGTATCAAGATCCATTGGTGATTGCATAGAAACTTTACCGACAATAATGGCAGAAAATACTGTGAAGACTCTTATAGACCTGTAATTAGGCATATCGGATAGCAAAAGACTTGAAAGGTCCTTTTCCTATTTGGTTAGCTCTTGTCTGGTTTTTATGTTTTAATATCTTAAAGAGTTACCATTAAAAAACAGGTCATACTTTGAAAATACTTCAAAATGAGAAGTGGAATAATGCCTGCAAAGTCACAAACTACCAGTCAATAATGATATAAAGAGCAAACATTCAGTTTCAGCTGTTACCTGAAGCTTGTTCCATCACTTAAAAACTGTCAAGATAGGGAAGAAAAAAAAGAATCATATCTGCCTACTTGTTTTCTATCCATCACAAGCCTTTCTTCCTCTACAGCTTAAGGGGCAAATTCAACATGAGAAATGGAGCTTTCCCACCAAAGAGAAGAGACAGAAGAACCTATACAAAGACTGAAAGAGCTTCAGTAATGCAGAATGTCATCTCCTAGCATGCATATCTCTTCCCACAAGCACTTGACATGAATACCAAAAATTGACAGCAAACTCTAGCCTGTGGGAAGGGTAAAATTTCTTGAGGACATCTTAGGGGCTGATGCTGTGGATAAATCCAACACTTGGATTCTGCCTGTAAGCAGATCCTCAGAGCTCTGTAGGGCTTGCAGGGTGTTTGATGTTGCCAGGCTAACAAATAACTTTGTAGCTATTTCTCTAAGAAGAATTCACAGAATAAGAGGCCTTCCTTTAACCTAAGTCCTTCACTTTTAACAGGTAATGATACCACATTAAAGACTTAATCAGACAATTTTAGTCTTTACATTAGGGACTTTTTTTAGTTTATATCTCAGATATGGCATAATAGTATCAATCAGTTGCACAGTTTTGAGCCCAAGAGAAAGGATTAGATTTTTTTATTTGCCTTTTTCTCTTTAGGAGGAAAGAGATTTGGAATTAAGAAATCAATCTTAACATTTATAGCAAAAATATGGAGCCAGATCTCATTGGTATGGTTCTCAGAGTAGACAGATGCACCCCATCTCTTCTAGGTTTAGTTTCCCTACATAAAAGATGACAGCATCTTACTGGATGCTGTTAAATACAAAATGATTTGTGCTTAATATAAAAGATTTTACTTTGAAAAACTCATTTAATTTAGAATTATATCATACAGACAAAGATCTTCCTTACATAGGATATATTGTTGCCCTATTGGATTTTTAGGTAGCTTAGGGACCTTTTCAGGTGTCTGGGTATATTTTTAAGGGTAAAACTGTAATTTGCTCCTTGCTTCAGAGAGTATTCTCTGTTAATCTAGTCCAGCATGGTTTTCAGAGGTTTTGGGCCAAAAGATTTGTTCTGAGCACATGGACTTCTGCACAGTCCAGATTATAGACCTTCATCCTCTCATGGAATTGTAAAAGCAAGAACATTCTTTGGCCTATTCTCTGAGGTTGAAAAAGATCATTGCTCTTTATTAGAGCTCTATAGCTCTTTGGAAAAAAGATCCTTGATCATTAGACCAATAAAACAAACATAATAAGGTCACTCACCAACACATAGGTCACTCTGGAAAATAAATCAGGATTTCAGTTTCTAAATAGCATGGGTGAGAGTGGGGTGTCTCATATTCCATGTAAAATCCATTTTCTAAAGGTACTTTAGTCAATTCATCTGCACTCAGGGAGGAGACCTTGTGAAGTTTTTGGCATAAACATTATCCTCTCTTTATCTCATGAGATGAGATTATTTGTAAAACAATTTCAAAGGGAAAAAAATTCTTCATAGAAGAAAAGCTGATTTATTGATAGGCTTAGGTAGTCTGTTATCAAACCAGTGTTTGAGGTTTAATTATGACTTTCATTTAGAGCTCTGACTTCAAAAGAAACATTTACTGCATGAAAATATTGATTTCCTCTCATCCTCCACAGCACTTTCCTGAAATGCACCGAGACCAACTATAATTTCTGCCAGACAGTAAAATAGATACTAAACTAGAAATTCAAAACTACTGAATTGCAGGGCTCTGAATGAAGTTGAATGGCCAAAACAGCAAGTACACAAATGAAGCTGACTATCCCAAATATTACCTTCCTGGACAGGTTTTGTCAGGTCTTGGAAATCTGTCATATGCCTGCCTCTCCTGGGAGTACTCATTGAAATAGTGAAGCAACAACTTCTTGCTGAGCAGTCCAGCTCAGGGTGGTTTTAGGTCATGTCTGGTCAGTACCATGCACCATGAGTCTGTGTAAGTTACTGTCCACACTTCTCACACACAGCAGCTGCCACCCAAGTAGGTCACTTCTAGTGTAAACAGAATAATGAGCCAACCAGAAGATTCGTCAGCATTCACTAAATGAATGCCAACAATTTTGTAGCTGGCAGAGCATATTGGCATAAAGATTTTAAAAACACACCAAACTGACAAGGTACCAAATAAGCACTGTAGAACAACAAGACAACATTTTAGGTTTTTGTCTCCTAAATATGTCTCAGTTATTGAACAGGAATAAAGAAGAGAACTTGAAAAAATTTCTAAAGATCTTTAAGACCTCAGAATCTACCTACTTGCAAAGGTAACTGAAGATCACAAATTAAAAGACACCAATGCAAATAGGCTAACCCATAGTTCAAATAATTATCAACTTTCAGTGTGACACACCTGCAAAATAAACAGTACCACACATACATACAAACATAACAGAGGAAAATAAGATAAACTATACAGGCAAGTCCATTTTACTTTATGACCCTTGTCTCTCATTCCTAATGAGGAAATGCTAATTCTTAAGAGGGGCTGCCAGACTTTCATTCCAGGATGGGCACTGACTGACCTGTAACATCAACATAGCTTGGTTAAACCTGTGCAGCACAAAGACACTGTAGGTAACAGGAACATTTGATTTTTAAATTATCCTTCTTCTTGTTCCAGTAAACCTATCTCAATGCAGGATCGTACAAGGACCAAAACTAGGCCTTCCCAAGCTAGAATGGGAATTCCTGCTTGACTGACTTGAAGTTATGTCATACCTTACTTAGTTTCAACATTGCAATATATATGTACCACCTCTCTCTCCCATCTTCCTCACTCCATCAACCACTGTGATTACACAAAATTGTAAATAATCCATGGAAAACCAAGACCACCAACACAGGCTTGCTGTTGAGTGCACTAAAATCTTTGAAGCCATATGACCAACACCTTATCTGGGAGAAGAAGACACAGAAGAAAGAAAGAAATATAACCCAGTTGCAGACAGAAAAAAATTCCTCATTTCATACTCTAAGTGTAGGCAACTCAATTCTTTTGTGTCCCCTCCACCCCCAGCCCCCTATCCCCATCTCCATTCCACAAAATATTTACTTAGCCTCTGAGCCTTGCCTCTGAGCCCTATTTTCTCAACACACTCTTTTCCTCAGGAATGTTAACAGATGTAGTTTTATTTCCTGTTTGCATTAAGACATTTTCTTGTCAGGCCTGTCAATGGCTATGACTGCTGCCCTCTTGCACCTCAACTTCATTTCCCTGGAAGAATCAGATAATGGCAGTTGTTTCACGCCCGCAAAGATGTAAGGAGAAGGGTTTGATGAACACATGACAAGAAGGATGCCTTCGCTGTAATCAGGATGAGCGTGCATGTGAGATAGGCAAACAGTGAGGCTCACAGAGTCCAGATATTTCAGCACAGAGATCTGTTCGAATAGCTGTCCTTGACTGAGGCAGCACTGGCAAAGAGCATGGAGCTGGCAGAGACAGCCAATAGTGTTTGTCAAGATTTGCATTTCTGGTGTGTTTTTATTGTTGGTACCCGAAGTTCAAGCTGACTTAGAAAATAAGTAAGGCTTAAGGTTTCTTTTAAATAATAAGCTTTAAGAGACACTAGCAAAAAGTGTACAGGAAACAGTAATAATGTTTAGGAAACAGTAATAAAAACCTTGAATGATGTGGCATCAAACTTGATGACTTCCAAGAGCCTGAAGTCACTTTACTAATGACATGTATACAACATGAGATTGCCTTAAAATGTGCCATATTTCAAAGTACACCCTAAACAGGTCATGGCCTCGGAATGGAGTTTGGGTTCCTTGTGCCACGTTTTACATCACTTGGTTGAATCTCCAATGGGTGGTTTGTTATAGGTCCTCTACTTCTGTGTACTGAAAGGTGAGGGGTGGGAATACAATTCACTGGCAAGCACTTGCTTGATAAATCCTAAATTTTCAGGCTGTATTTAGCAAACTAAACATTAAAAACCTAAACCCATGGTTTTTAAAAATGCACTTATTTTTATAACTTATGTAAAATGTTATGATTCCACATTCAAGGTTTAACTGTTGGGAGAGGGAAGTTAGCTCAAATCTCTCACTGAGGCCAACTTCTTTCAGAGCCTCTGGCACTCATCATTGACAATGAGGGCCTGGACCGGACTAAATGAAACTCAGGAATGGGCTCAAGAAGCAATTTCCTTTTTCTTATACTGAGCAAAATTAACAGAGTTGAGACTCTGCAGAGTTCTCATTGATAACACTATTATATTGTCAGCTTTAGAGAGCCCAAGGAGCATATGCAAAATACTAGAAGAAATAAATTTTCAACTTTGATAGAAACTACAAGGAAGACATCTCATCAGTGAGGTGACCTTTAAGTTGACCTTTACAGTTGGTAAAAACAATTGTTTTTCTCTCCCATTAAAATCCTTCCATTTGTCATCATCTTCATCTCTTCTAACTATGTAAAATAAACAATCCTCCCTCTGGAGCTGGCAGGGCCCCTATTACCATTGATTTGAAAGGTTTTACTTCTCACACCTTTATTCTCTTGTCATCTTTTTCATCAGCAGACCCATGGCTAACAGAAAGGAGACCTCAGATCACAGAAGCACCAGTGGGCTATCTCTATGCCATTCCCATAAATATATTTCTAGAAAGAGATTTCCCACATGACAGCTGTGCTGACAGTATAATGCCAAAACTGTGTCTATTGCATTATGCCATAAACAGAATTCTGAGAAGATTAGTTGAAAGGCATTTCAGCATTCTGCCACCCACACCTTGCAACCACAAAGGAGTTTCAGTTCAGATAAAGGACCTGCATTTTATGGAAATAGCAAGGAGAATTTCCATTAATTTAACAAAAAGCTCCAGCTCATGGAGAAAGTAAGGAAATTTGCACTGGGAACATTCTGCAAACAATTAACACATCATGCCCTTTGGCTCTGTTTTCTCTTGTTATTCTTAGCAACTAGTAGTTCCAGGAGTGCAGATACACTTAGGATCATAGAAGGAGTGAACAACAGGTTTCTCTAGAAGGTAAAAACTGGAAGCAAATTATGCACGTACTGGACAGGCCAGCTAGAAAACCTGCCTAGCTGAAAGTAATGCAATCTGTACCACTCTGATTTCATTAAAACCTTTTTTGCAAAAATCACCTTTTTCTGTGATGTCCACCAGTACTACATAAGTCACAATATTTCTGTCATGCTCTTAGTAAATAATTGTAATCATTCCCTTAAAAAGAGCTGTGCCCTGGATTTTTCAAACATCGTGTGTTTGATACTGTTTTCTTTAGCTTACAGACCTATATTTCTCAGTATTTAACACACGCCTGGGAACAGAAAAATGATCTGAAAGATTTTGATCCTCCACTTTTATACATAAGTGAACTCACTTATCATCTGTCATGGTAAAAAATGTAAATGCTCTTTTTTTTTTTTTCAATACGAAAGCATTGTTAGTACAAGAGTTACATTCATTGTAATTAAACATAATGATCTCTAAAAACCTGTTCAACTAAAACAAAGTAAATATTATCCACTAGAAGGAAAAAGATCTTGAAATACCTTTTCTTCAGGCTGCTGTACTTTCTATATTGCTTTTAATGCTGAAAGATAGTAACTTCTAACAGTACATGCTGTCACAGAATGATTCTGACAGTTCAGAATCACTTCTCTTATATGCTGCTCTCAAAAAGAGAGAAGCCAGTACCTCTCTCTCACTAGATTTAACGATGTATTAGGCATGCAAGCCTCTGGAGAGCAAAGATAGTTGCATTAATATTGACAGAACTCCTTTTACCCATTCCAGGATAACGTAACGTTTTACAGAAAAGGACATGCCCTCCATACCCTCTCATCCACATGAATAAATGTAAGTAACTTAAACCCCATACTCTCCAAATTCAACCACAAACATAATGATGGGTTGTAAAAGTTAGTTGTAAACAAGCAAATAAAAAAGCCAGAGTCATCATGCTATGTTGCAGCTCCTCCTCTTTGGCTGGCCAGTTGTATATACATCAACTTCTAATGATACACAGTCTAACCTAGCTATGGAAAACAACCCTTTTCACATGAAAGGTGACTACAAAACCAGTTTAAGGAAGAACAGCAGAGGTGTGCCTCCTCTATGCTAGGGGAACTAATACAGATTATAAGACACTTTTCTTACTTAAGATGCCATACTCTTTCCCTGTCTGCACTTGGATTGCCTGGTAAGAGGAAAGTCACATTCATATGGTTTCTCTGACTCGCTCAAGGAGTAGCTGGTATTAAGACCTGGTTGAACAATGCAGGCAAGTTGCAGATGACTGCATTGTTCAAGCACAGACTTCACAGTCTTTATGTAAATCTACATCTGAAGGATGTATCAAAAAGGCAACAACTAATGATTTAAATCATACATGTTACTACTGCCCAGATACATTCAGCAAACCAGTAGAGAGGCCAATTTACAGTCTTTTTGACCTGAATTGTTCAAAATAATCAAAGTGATTTGAAATAAGCTTACCCAGCTTAAAACTGCTTGTGGAGACATGCTGAAGAATATCAAAGCAGAGAACAGCAGAGTGACCTGAAGAAAGAAAAGAATGAAATTCTAGTGAGTGTAAAATACGTGAATGAATACATAACCTTACATTGATATGCATAATGTTAAACTATGATAGCTAAAACCATGTAGGAAAGCTGGTACACAAAAAACATCAGAGCTCAATGTTCATACCAACCCACCTCATTGTATATGTAAAACCAAAAAAGCTACACAGAGTCCAGGATGATGACAAGTTTGGAAGAGTTTCTATAAAAGAAGGGACTAAATTATTTTTTTTTTAATTTGACCATTATAATTTGTTATTCTGATTAAAGCAAGTTAGTCTAAGGTTTCTTCAAGAGAACTATTTGGCAAAGCTCAAAAGACAGGAAAATCAAATAAAATATTATAAAAACAAAATATGAAGGGAATATGGTAGAAGACTACAAAATGATAAATGACACAAAGAAAGGTTTGTAGATAATGATTTTTCGTGACTTCTCACAATACTAAGATAAGGAGGCACTTAAAGAAATTATCCAGTTTAAAGGAAAGGAAATGCTTTTTCCACATAGCTTCTTAACTGGAGTGCGGAACTCATTACCACAGGAAGCTGTGGAGGCCACAGCATAAAAGGAATTTAGAAAAAGGGGGGGATTTTGTAGAGGATAAACCTACTGGTGGCTATTAGATACAATTATCCAGATCCAAACTTTAACACACAAAATTCTTAAACTATCAGTTACTGGAGGTGTGTATAATCGCTTCCTACAACTCTGTTCCTCATCCTTCTCTTTAAGCGCTTTTTGCAAGCCACTGCTTGTAACTGCTTGTAACCCAGGACACTGGGTTGGCTGGACCTTCAATTGATTCATATAGAAGTTCTTCTGGTCTTAAGTTAAATTGCATTTACCACAATGTAAGAAAACACTTGTGAGACGCCACCACCTATGAAATTAGATTTTGAGATTTGTATAGCTACCCAAAGCAAGAGAGGCAATTTTCTGAGGATGGCTACAAACTACATGCTTGTGAGAGAGAAGCTACACCAAGGAAACCTTGAGTTTTGCATGACAGAAACCTCCTTTTGCAGTGAGCAGCACCAGAGTGAGGAACTATGTCTGGCTTGAACCTCAACAATTATGGATCATACCTGCCCAAGTTTACCCTAAGGGTCTCAAAGGAGGGCACTGGAAGTACTATACATAAATAACCCTAGTTTTTAATTATATGAGTCTGAACTATGTATAGTCTTTATCAAATAACAAAAATACTAATCTACATATCAAAAACATCATCAAGCGAATGTATTCAAGAATTCCAACTGGGGTAGGTACAAGCAAATGCAAGTGCTATCCTTGCACTGTCACTGACAGCATGAAAAGCTGAGCATTCTCGTCACCTCTTCACCAAAAATTTTATAGCAACACATCTGCCACATGCTATTTTAAACATGCAGCCTGCATGCATGCTGCAACAAGGTTGTGATCTAAATCACCAAATTGAGAAGGATTTTTTTTTCAATATTCATGGTTGCAGCAAAAAAACCTGTCTTGCTACTCATGAGGGCTAACCTCAGAAATGTAATGTTGCTCAACAAAACAAACCACTGACAATCCTGACTACTGTGAGCAATGAGACATACTCTAGTCTGCTGAGTTTGCAAAAGGCAAACATTATTAGCAAGAGATATACTTCACATTAAAACAAAAGCCTTAATTTTGTTTATAGATTCACTCACATTTTACTCAGTAATCCATGGAGCAGAATGCCTTTGGAGTAGTACAGCAAAATTCTGTGATGTGCAGTGCTGTCAAAAGGGAGAAAGAAAAGTCCAGGACACAAAAGCTCAGGGAGTGAGTCTCACTGAGCATCTGTCTCCTAATGAGTAAAAAACTCTTTTGTATTTGTTTGGACTCAGTAGCAGAGACTGATGGCTGCACAGGGCTGCCAGGAGTAAAAGTCTTTAGAAACAAGGTGCAGAACTGGCCTACACTTACTTAGCTACACATTTGGGGCATCAGCATCCAAGTACCATACCTGTGTAGGCAAAAAAGTTCATCAATCACTCATACAGCTGTTAATGTGAAACAGCATAGTAAACTCATCAGACTTTAACATACCATATTTAAAATCTGCATGCCAATTTTTGCATGTTCTTACACACCTAAATTGCCTATTTCAAGGTAACAATCCTCATTACTATTCTCATCCATAAAATTGTAATTTAAAACTATATTTTTGTATGGAGAAGCTTGATAACATCTGCTTAAGTAGCATATTCTTTAAATTAAAAATCCCATGGTTGTGTATTTGGTCACTACATTCATCTGCTATTAAAAGGGTACTTAAAAAGAAAAAAAAAGCACACGCCCAAGTGATCAAAAGAAAGTTAATTGCTGAGACTGACTTACGATAAGAACCAACACAGTCAGCACTTTGAAAGCGAGGCTCAGAAGAACCGACATGAACAGAGAGGCTTTCTATAGTCCTCTGATATTTGCATTAGAAGGCGTTTGTGCCAAGCCCAGCAGATTTTTTGACCGAAGGCAGCCAGCCTCGCGCAGAGGGTGGGGTAGGAGGGGTGAGCGGGGGGCTGCGGGCAGTGGGAGCTGCAGGGTGAGAATTCCCCTCCCCCCAGCTCAAAGTGCAGGAGGAACAATGCTGAGAAAGGCAGGCGACTACGCCCAGGTCAGTGGAGACTGACAGTCCTCCACTGGCGATAGCCCCCACCATGTGCTGGTTTTTCAGTAACATTTACACGTTTGCAGTTGTGAACTACAAACTGCTTTATTTTCTTGTCTGACTTGGTGATTTCAAGGGGAAACACATAAGAAGATAAAATTTGCTTACAGCAACAAACTGTAAAGGGACCAGTCCTTATGCATTACTACTAAACATGCCTTGGTAACATCCCTGTAAACCTGACAGCTTTTCTTTCCCAGAAACCTCCAGCACGTTCGAGGTGCCTGAGCTGGTCATGTAGTCACCAACAGCAGGAACTGGGGACCCCGGGTGCTACCCAGACCAAACACTCCTTTGTAACTGCTCCCTCCTTACCCCCGGGCAGACTTTCCTGCCTGACTGCCCTCCTCCTTGGTACTCACTGTTAATACCCATATATATTGGTTTCACACACAGGGGGCAAACCTTGGCTGATATCAGCAAGTTATTGGTTTCTCCCAGCCCTTATAGGGTGGCACAAGAAGATGCTCTACAATTAATTAATCCAATACATTTGTGATTTTGGGAATCCAGGCATTGTTTACATGTAGCAATAGCACTCTGCATCACCATCACAGCAAACAAGTGAGGCTGGGGAAGTGGCAGCTTAGCCCAGCTGGCAGCCTTCACAATGACCCCCAGAGATCACAATGATGAGCAGGTTTTCCCGCAGAACATCAGCCCCATGCTGATCCTCCATCCCACAGCACTATGTTTGCCTACAGCCCAAGCCATCAGCTACATGTGTTAGGTGCCCCCGTGGGGCTCAGGACTTTCCCTGGGCAAGCCACAGCCTCTCACTCCACCCACATCCTTGCAGCAGCACTGGCACACGACGCCGGCTCTGCCTGGTGTGGTTGCTCCAGCACAGGTTGTGGTTGGGCCTTGCCTACCCTTCCTGTGGAAAGGGCCATTCCTGGTGAGGCAGCCTGGACTATGGGAGCATCGCCTCTGTGACCACTTTGGGAGTGAGAAACACAGTGCAGGGGCCTCCAAATGCTGTGGGCAAAGAGTAACAGGCAGCAACTGAAGCCAGGGGAGGATGGCCCAAGACATTCCCGAGCACAGCTGTCTGCAGGGGGGCATTTCACAGATGCTCATACAAGCTTTAGCTCCCAGAGAGATGAGGAAAGGGCATTAGGAAACTACCACGATCCTCCTCAGGGAACAGCCAAGGATGGGGTTGTCCTCTGTTAAGCAAAGAGGCAGTAGAGGCACTGGGCATCTGACAGCACCACAGTCCATAGTCAGCTTCGATGAGCCGCCTTAGACCAAGGCTCTAGGTATACTTAACTTAGGTTAAAATTCATGGAATGGCTTACTACCAAAGAAGACAAAAGCAGTGCTGATTCCCTCTCTTACACACAGTCACACTGGCCAGCAGGTTTTGTGCTTCTACTCTTTGATGGAAATGCATATTCTTTCAGTCTCTATATTTATTTTTTCATAAGAAAAAAAAAATCAAGAACAAAGGAATCCTGCATACATCATATGCTCACTTGTCACAGTTTTGCTCCCATTCCCTGGAACCACAAATAGCTACAATGCAAGGCATATCCCTATCTTGAAGAACTGATCTGAAGTCTTCTGCTTTGGAAGGGTCAGCAGCTGCTGATGCAATTGCCAGTCTAGAGGTTCCTTTAGTCTATGTTTAAATTTTTCATTATCCATGGAAGGACACAGCTTTTTTCATGTTTTCATTGAAATGTGTTTTCAGAACATATGACAGCTTGGGATGCTAGTTGTTAGGGGATAACTACTTGTCATGGTTTGAGATCCCCAAAATTTAATTCCCTAGTCTAAGCCCCCTCCCCCATCTCAACCTAGTATAAGATGTATAAGATGTGGGTTTTTTCCAGACAAAACACGAGACTCAGAATGGGGAAAAGGTAATATATTACAATTACTGTAGAAATAAATATTATAATACATTATACACACGATCACAACTATCTCTACCATGACATAAGTATTTACAATGGATCAGATCTCTTCTCCCCTCCAAATAAAAGTCCAGCAGGGAAGAAGGACAGATCCCTTCTTCAGAGCAGCAATGTCTCTAAGGCAGCAGTCATCTGTCCTCTTCACAATGCAGCAGCTGATAGCTGGATTTCTTTTCAATACACACAAGGGGATCTCCAAGCCCTTTGGCCCGTCATCTCCAAACGAGGGTCTTTCAAGACACAAGGGGGTCTCCTTTCACCTCTCTTGGCTCTCCTGTGACTCCAAGCGAAGGCCTCACCTGTGGACTGCCAGCAGGGACTAAACTCGCTTCACCACAGGCATATCATGAAATGCAGGGGCATCTTCGTGAAAGTCCCTTCCTCAGGGGAGTTCACCCCTGAGTCAGAACATCTTGGGCAGCATTCAGTTGAAAGCCTTTGCCTCAAGAGTTCTACCAGAGCTCCTGTGCTCTGTCTCAGGCTGCCACCTTGGTAGCAGTGGCGAGGAGGGGGGGAAAGGCCAAGGTCACCCCCCTCTGCATTTCCTCTCCGTCCCTGTCCAGCTTCAGGACGTTTTTGAGCTTCTCAGCTCCTCTCTCTCTCTAGTGCTGCATGTCCAAGACTCCTCTCCTTAATAGGAGTCCATCTCCCTCCTTTCTCGGAGGTCTCAAAGGAGTTTTGGGGAGTCTGCTTCAGTTCGTACCCCCAAAACTCTGTAGCTCTGCTGCTGACTCTCTTTTCTTGGCTCTCCTTCCAAGAGTCCTCTCTGCAGTGCATGCCGTTTGCTGTTTGGTTCAGTTCTTATCTGTCCTGGCTCTTAGCCATAGTCTCTGGACGCTGCTTCTGCTGCTGCTCTGTCTCTGCTCACTTACAGTGGAGAAAACTTTCTTAGCTCTCACCTGCAGGCACCTAGCCCAGCTTTATGCTGTTCCACGTCCCCACAGGCCCCCGCTGGGGACTGGGAGCCAAAGTGCCCCCCAGGGGGCTTCTGCCCTCTGCTCCTCGTGGCCTCAGAACATGGCTACCACTTCTACAACCAAACTACAACTAACTTTCTCTTCCGTTTGCTTGTGGTATGTTTACATTTCGCAGGAGCGCAGATTGGACAGAACTTCAAAACTTCCAGGGGTCACCACCCCCTGGGGTTTTACCATTCTCTTAGCTTCAGGGGGAAAACCTGGTTCAAACCACTACAACACTGCACACAGAAGGAACAACCTTCTGTGTCAGGCCATAGTCAGGCATGACAGACTGACCCACATGTGTGGCACCAGTAACTGCCACGTAACATAGCAATATTCAGTATAAGCCTGTGCCAGTTTAACCATGCTTCATTTTCCATTATAGAAACCCCACAAGTATTTTGGGGATGTAGGACCTCCAAAATCCTGAGTATGCAGAAGAGAGGTCTGCATATATATATTGAATATACACACAGTGCTTTCAGCTCATGAAGTGGTCCCTTTCTGTGCTAACAGCTGCCACAAATAACTTTGGTGGGTGGAGAAGGGGGAAGGGGGAATGGTTAGAATTAGAGAAGGGCATTTACATACACGCACAGGCATCCCACAAATCCTCAAATTCTTAGAGTGTTCTGGCTGAAATGGGACCACCCAGCTACCAGTATACATTGCATGATAACTCAGTGGCAACAGCTCTTAAATACTGCTGTCCTTGTTCCACCAGAAACTGCTTGATGACCTAGTCGAAAGTGCAGAGAGCACTGTTACTCATTCATTAAGCACATCTCGTGATGGACACACTCCAGATAAAAAACTGCATTTTATTTAGAAATGTTTAGCACTGCTGCCTGGCCTAACCCCCAGTACCTGCCAGTGCTGTCTCCTATCAGCTCCAGCATGCAGGGAAACTTACATGATCATCTACAGGCCTGCCTTTGACATCCTGCTCTGTGCTGTACCACTGACCTGCCCAAACCGACCCATGAGACAGTAGCTGGGACCTTGCCTCAGATCTAGGCCAGAGAAGTGGAATTCCAGAATACTTTTTTACAAATGTTTCTCATAGTCAGGATGAAAAAAGCCATCTGACCCATTCTCCACCAAAGCAATAGCAGCTAAAGTCAAGTCTTAAGCACGTTGTTAAGCAAATGCCACAGAAGTGTTGGTCTATCAGCTGTCTTACTCTGTGTAAAAGTTCACTGTTGACTGCCTTTGTTCATGCTGTTCATGGATGACCACATGTACTCACATCTTGCAAGTCTAATGCAGTCTAATGTATTTTTCTTAGAAATTATAAATGTAAGAAATATATAATTTCTTCTACTTATATTATTATAATATGTCATATATTTATACGAATAAATAATTATAATGGTAAAATATATGTTAAAACAGAAATTAGAAAAAATAAAATATAGAAATTACATTTCTAAAGTAGTCAGACAGTAAATGTTCTTCTTATAAAGCAATCAAGTACAAAGTAACAATAACGTAAGCTAATAAAATAGTCAATCAGGAACATGTTGACAGAGGAAGATGGTCTGTTCTACAAAGAAAAGAAATAATTGTGACATTTCTAGTAGACTAAGAAATTGCCATATGTTACTGGTGCAATCATGCATCTGAAACAAAACCTCCCATCTATCACAGGTTTATGTATTAAGCTGGGTGAACAGGCTGTTGCAAAAAGAAAAATTTTCCTTATTTTCTATATGTAGCTTTTCATTGGTTTTGGTATTTTAGCCCAGTTCTCAGGAGGAAAGGAAAAAAAATTGCTTTCATCCACGTAGTGATATCTTCCAGTTGTGAGTAAAACATGTTCTGATGTCATGCTGTGAAAATGAAAGTTTTAGTCATGGAAGGCAGTGAGGAGGAATTCTTTTTCAGATTGCCTGGTGCTTCCAGGTCAGTGCTAGAAAATACAACATCTCTCAGGTGCAGACAGGTGTCATCACACAGCAAATTTCCCTGGGGATCCAAAAAGGAGTGCCAAAATAAAATGGACGATGTTGAAACATATATATACACCCTCTTTTGTCCATGCATCAGTTTGCTATTATATAGGCAGGCAAGATATAAACTAGAGCAAAGTGGGGGGGGGGGGCTAGGGGAGTGGAGGGAAACAAGGAAAAAATAAAAAGGAAAGAGAAACAGAGCCAGACCACTACCATCTATTTACAACAATATGTGCAGTAACAGGTCTGGCTGCAACATATGTAGGAAAGCCTGCTGGAGAAATCACATCATGCGTAGGAATAGATATCAAGTTTTCTTAGCCAAGGATTAGAAAAATATGTTTGTTTTCAAATAAGCTTATCCTGCACGCTGCCAGGAAATGAAAACTGTCACTCAGCCTTGTTTCTTTTTGCCATGAAGTAGTGAGTGCTACTGGAAACAATAACAGTTGTGAATGAATTCTGTGTTATCTGCTGGAACTCTTTACTGGTGCTTACCCACCTCTACCTGACTGACTACAAGCTTGAGTAAGAACTAGCACTAAGAATAGCCCTCTAATCACTGGTCAAACACTTCCCCCTTCAGACAAACTAATACTGACCAGTAACAGTAGGTGTGATTCTATTTCAAACTTCCAGAAATGTTCTCTGTTTTTATTAGAGGCATTTTATTAGGAACTTTAAATGTTCTTACTTGGTTGCATGATAAAGCAGAAAATCTGTGCAATCACATGTAGAAATTACATACTGAACATACTACATCTTATTTGTAAAGCTTGGAAAAACTTCTTGGATCATTCTCTGTCTTACCAAAAGTTGGGAAGGTATATTTTGATAAGTCAATTTCTATGGCTTTGTATTGACAGTGAAGCCTAGAGGCTGAAGAGAGAGAAGGAGGGATGGAAGGATAAATCTGGTGAAGACTAGACTGACCAATGTGCAGTGCAAACTAAAAAAAAACTGCAAAAGAAACTGTTTTTAAAAAAGGGAAAAGGAATCAAAGCTAAAAGGCAACTGCTCAGCAGAAGAGACCAAAGCAATCAGTGTTTCTTTTTGCTTGTAGAGGCCTCTGTCACTCACCTGTGAGAGGACAAAAAATGCAGATTAAAAGCCAGACAGTGTGGAACACTTAACTGTGGCTGAAGCTTAAAAATATGCTGGAGAGATAAATGACAAGTAGTAGCTCATGTTTTGATAGCACAACCTGTTACCCTGAAGCTGTGGGCTGTCTGGTTGCTCCAGGATGGAGGGTGAGGAGCATGGGATGTCTCCGGTCCCCCTTGAACAGGAAGGTTTCATTTGCTCACAGTTTCCTCTCCCACAATCCAAACAGAGACATGGGATTTTCCCCTCTGTGTGGCCAAGAATAACACCACTGATTACAGGACTAAGGCAGGCCCGGGGCTGAGGCACTTCCCAGCCAGCAGTCAGATACCTCACATATCAGAAATGAGAAATTAAGCCAGGCATGTGCTTTGTTGAAGTGAAGCCTGAGCTGATGGCCCAGGAATGGTGGTACAAGAAATATTTCTCACATCCAAACGTTCCAGCTGTGGCTAGAAATGACCCAAGAAAAGCTGCTGTAACAGAAGTACAAAGGATCTTTTCTGTCATCATATCCAGGCTCTCTATCTCAAACATTCCTGAAAAATTTGCCCTTCCAGTTATCTGAAGTTGAACATAATATTTATACAACATCTGGTATTTTGTTGAGCAAAAACTCACCCAAGGAAGTGGTCACAGCACCAAGCCCAAGTTCAAGAAGCGTTTGGACAGTGCTCTCAGGCACATGATGTGACTCTTCGGGATGTCCTGTGCAGGGCCAGGAGTTGGACTCAATGATCCCTGTGGGTCCCTTCCAACTCAGGATATTCTATGATTGCATGATTCAATGATAACCAATATTGACATTTTTCATGTTTTGCTTGGGTTTGTTTTATTATGTCTGGTTTATTTTTTTGTCAAAAGTACCATTTCACATTTTGTCTTTCATTCTGCGTTTGAACATCACCAGCAACAACCAACAGCAAGTCTCAGCATTTTACTCTGGGACTCCACCTCCCCTGGTTGTCTTTAGGCTGTACTCTAACCTCCTGTGTGGCTTCTCTCTCTCTCTCTCTCAGAGTTGCAAATTCTCCGAATGACTTCACTCCCTTTTAGGCCTCCCACAGGTGACTGTCTCCTTAATGCATCCACTCTGTCGTGGGTTTACTCTGGCTGGATTTTCAACCCACCTACAGAATTGCTAAAAGGTGAGAGAGGTTCACATAGGCAAGACAGACTCGACATGAGGAAAGATATCAAAATTTATTGCTAACAGGATAGGAACTAAAGAATAATAAAATAAGACAATTTTAAACAACTTTCCCTGTGATGAAGTTCCAATGATCCTATGTATTTCCAAGGATTTACTTGTTCTAATAGGTGAAAAAGAAGCTGCAAAGAATGTTGATAAAATAAACAGTCTTAAATATAATTTCTAATCACCCCTCGCCCCCCCTGCATCAGTGCAGGAGGAGAAGTCTCTTCTTTACTCTCAGGGCAATAGCTAAAGTCTCTCTCCATTGGGATGCAGAGGGTCTCTGCCCCCACTGGTCCTTCATGGGCTGCAGGGGGACAAACCTACTTCACCATGATCTTCACCACGGGTTACAGGGAAGCTAAAGCTCTGAGTCTTTTCCCTGCTCCGCAGGGAGTAAGTTCTCGGGGGACCCCTCCACATCGGGTCCACACTTCCCTCAGGTTGCAGGTTCTGGGGTTCGGCTCAGTCTCTATACCCCGATGGTTTTCATTAAAGTCCTACCCAGAATAACCTGCTTCAGCGTGGCTTCTCTCTCTCTCTCCAAGTTGCAAATTCTCCAAAGGACTTTACTCCCTCTTAGGCCTCCCATGGATGACTGTCTCCTTCATGCATTCACCTGCTCCAACATGAGCTTGGCTATGTAATGGTTTTGAGTCTAGGCCTTCCTTCCTGGCAACCAGGAAGGAAGGAAGGAAGGAAGGAAGGAAGGAAGTGTTCCACCCTATTCTTTTTTGTAATCAAACATATAAATAGACAGAGAGAGAAGCCTCTTTCTCTTTTTCCATGAGGTTAGGAGACAGCAGACTCCCCCAGCCAGTCTCCCTTGTTGTGGGGGAGCTGAGGCCTGGTTGGGCCTACAAGGCCTGTTGTTTCTGCTGATCCAGGGTCCGGTATCTTGGCAGCAGCGTTGGGCACGATTGTGCTATCTCAAGGAAAGTATTAAGATTTTCTTTGACTAGTTCTTCACTGAGTGTGTATACCTGTTTTGGTTTTTTGTTTGTTTTGTCCTTTTCTGTTTTCAGGTGTCAGGGTTTTTATCCCATGCTTAGTTACACTGGGTACTACAGATAAAGAAGTACCCACCACGGAGATATGTTATTATCTCAAAATTTTAATGAAAGCCTCTGAGACTTAAAACTGAGTACTTAAAAATATCTTGCAGGGAAGCTATCAAAGTTTGATATAGCCTTTAACTTTAAGCTTTTTTTTTTTTTTAATAAGCTTTACTTGTATTTTTAAATATTTAGGTGATTTAGGTGGTTTTAAAAGTAAAAAATACATAAAAAATAAAAGAACAAATGTCAAGATTAGCAATAGTAAAGTATACCTGTGCCCTGGACACTGGGATGCAGTACACCCTCAGCAAGTTTGGGGAGGGCAACAGTGGGTACTGGCAGTGCCCCACAGTGGGAAGGCTGGCTGGGCTGCACTGACTGAGGGAAGGGGTGATACCCCTGCCCAGTGTTCCTGCAGCCCCAACCAGAGTACTGTTCCTCCTGTAATCACACAGGTATTAATAGATCAAATCATGAGCTGTTTTGAAGAGGTGAAAAACCAATCCACACTGATTTTCCATGAAGCAAGCTCACATTTTGAGAGCTTTGCTTAAAAAAGTGATTCTCAGGCCACAACCTACTTCTGATCCTGTGAATCACTCTAACACTTCTCTATGTCAAAAAGGTGGGTTTTGCTGGCTCTGGAGCATGGTTTGTACAGCTCACCCCACCATGACACAGCTTTCAACTGAAGTCATTTCACAGATCAGCTGACAGGTTTATCCTCAAATGCCGCCTACCTTTAACACCTTGATTATTTTATCAGCATCAGCATCAAATAGTTATCTAAAGGCACTTGTGGGAAAGCAACAGTCTTGGGAAAAGGGCATTATCCCTCCTTTCAGGTCTGACCTCAAAACTCTTTCCCAAGCCTGAACATTTTTTATGACACCGATTTCAAACCTTTGCAATAACTCTCTGTGGTAGAGGAGGCAGCAGAGCCAGAGCTCAAACCCTTCCCAGGGCCAGGAGTCTTGTAAGCCCTGGAAACCACCCAGCCATGTTCTCCCCACCTCCAGCTGTTGCCAAAGCAGCTCAGCTAATCTGCAACCATCAGCTGGCAAAGAGCTTTCAAAATTCTCTGGGGTAGCATAGAGTCCAATTGTGCTCTGTGTGTGCAGGATGTGAGCACTGTCACTGAGGAACACCCTGAAAGGGCATGCAGGTGCATGGCTTGAGGTCAGGACAGCTGCTGTGTCTAGGGATGAATGCTGCACCTAAGCCAGGCATAGCCAGGGGGAAAGGTAGGAACCGAAAGTAATTGCTGCATCCCTCCCTGTGGTGGGGGGAAACAGTTTTCCCCCTGAAGTTATAAAATGGTAAAACCCCAGGGGGTGGTGACCTTTCCCTTGAAGTTTGAACCAATGAGCGCTTCTGCAAAATATAAATATATCACAAGCAGAACTGAAAAGAAGGTAGTTGTGGTTGTTGTTGAAGAAGTAGCCATGTTGTAGAGCCACGAGGAGAAACAGCAGGAGCCCCCTGGGTGGCTCTGGCCCCCCCAGCCCCCGGCAGAGGGGCTACAGGGACTTGGAACAGTGTAAAACTGGGCTAAGTACCTGTGGCTAGAAAGCTAAAGAAGTTTTCTCCACCGTGAGTGAGCAGAGACGGAGCAGCAGCAGAAGCAGCGTCCAGAGACTGTGGCAGAGAGCCAAGAGGTAAGAGAGAACAAGCAGCAAACAAGCATGAAGAGATGCAGAGAGAACTCCTGCAAGGAGAGAGAGAGAGAGAGAGCCAGCAGCAGAGAGACAGAGTTTGGGTAAGAACTGAAACCAAAAACCCCCCAAACTCCTTGGAGACCCCTCACCTCTTAGAAGGGAGGGGTGAAGTGCAGCATGCACTGCAGAGAGGAGCTGAGAAGCTCAAAGCATCCTGGAAAGCTGGACCAGGACGGAGAAAGAATGCAGAGAGAATGACCTTGGCCCCCCTCGCCACTGCTGCTAAGCTAAGCTAGAAGCCTGAGATCAGAGCCTAAGAGCTCTGTAGGGAACCTGAATCCCCTGAAGATAAGGACCGTCACGAAGACCCCTGCGCTTTGTGATATGATGTGGTGAAGCGCCCTTGTCCTGGGAAACGCAGCCCACGGAAGAGAAGACCCTCGCTTTAGACGATGGGCCACAGGGCCTTGGATACCCCCTCGTGTATACTGGCAGAGATCCAGCTACAGCTGCTGCATGGAAGAGAGAGAGATTGACTGCTACTCTGAAGAGAATGCTGCTCTGAAAGTGGAAAAGATCATTTCCTTCTTCCCTCCTGGACTTTTATTTGGAGGGGAGAAGAGATCTGATCCATTGTAAATACTTTTATGTCATGGTAGAGATAGCTAAGTTTGTATTGATATGGTTTGAAGCTGGCTCCCTGCCAAGTCTCCAAACCCTACCACAAGAGTTCCCTCCCCCCCCCCCAAACCTCAGGGAGAAGAGGGAGAAAAAACAACCAAGAAAAACCCAAAACGAGAGAGAGACAGCTAAAGTGATATATATAAACATATTTACACCTATGTTACACTTATATACAATTAAAATATATACAATTTCCCAAGGGAAAGGGAAGAGGGAAGGGAAAAGGAACAAAACCAAAATAATATATATATATATATATATCCCAATCAGTGGCCCGAGATCTAGTAACTAAAAGAGTTAGCAAAGAAATATCTCACACTTTCCTTGGGACAACGGAGAGTCGCTCTGGACCGATCACCGGCAACCTCCACCTCCCAAGGTCGACAAGGCCTAACCAGGCCTCGCTCCCCAACACGGCAGACTCAACAGCAGGGAACCTGCACCTCCAAGCCGCCGGAAGGAAAGAGAAGCGAAGGCCTCTCCTCCTTTCTTCTTATAGTCTGGTTTACATAAAAATCATAGGGAATACTGGGTAAATCTGGACCCTTCCTTGGTTACAAACTGGTCACCAAGGAAGGCCTAGCCCAAACCACCACATGTATATAAGGTATTGTAGTATTTATTTGTACTGTCATTGTAATATATTCCCTTTCCCCCCATTTTAAGTCTTGTGTGGTGTCTGGAAACCCATCTCACACTGGGTTGAGATGTGGGAGGGGGTTTGGACTAGGGAATTGGATTTTGGGGCTCTCAAACCATGACAGTCTCCCTGCCCTTTGTGTCTCTCTTTTGCATGCTTATGAGACAGCAGCACTTGTTGGGAAATGTCTGAATTAGAGGATGAAGTAATAATCAGCCTCCAGTTTTACCAGACTGCAGTGAGCTCCTTTGGGGAAGGTCACTCACAGAGAAATATGCTGTGCACAGTCAAAGAAAAACAGGGCCAAACAGCATATTTAGATTAAGGAACAGCAGTGCACAAGAACTAGGATTATATTGCTTTTATATTAATATGGCCTTGATATCATATTGATATGATATTGTAGTGATGTCAACACCTCACATCACTAGAGTAAGAAAGTCCTTTTCTTAACATTCATGCTAATCATTTGGTCTTTGAAAAATAAGTGTGTTGTGAATTTTCTGTATTTACTCTGCACCAAATACATCCAGGAAATACCATTTCTTAGAAAACAAAGTAGTAAGAATGGGTTACACCAAAGACACAGACCAACATCATACCCTCAGTTGCTCCTCAAAAGGGAAGTAACCTGGCAAGCACTTCAGCACTTCAGCAGGTGGAGAGCACAAAAGGAATTTTTATTCCTGTGTTACACAAAATAAATGCTAAGGATGAATGAACGCTATAACCTAGGTCCCACTCCTGTTACTATTCCTGTTCATGTTTTATTTTACATGCAAAGTGCTAAGAAATAGTCTATAAAGCATTCTTCCATTACCCGCAACAAAGATAAACAAAGCCTGCCACAATTCTCTACTCCAGGTTTGTGGTACTTGGGATGCCAATGGCTTCTCAGAAGCCTTTTGTGTTTACCTTCAGACTTCTAGAAAAAGCCATTCCTTTGGCCCAGCTGTTGCTTAATCACAGACAGACCCAAGCTTCTGTGCATCTCGGTCTCCAATTACTCTTAAAACGTACCATAAATCTTCAAAGAAAATGAAACCTTGTTTGAAATTGCCCATCAGGTCCTCAGATAAAAGTAATGTTCTTTTCAGTTTCTATGTTCTCTGTAATATTTCCTAAAGACCCTACCGACTCTTAGCAGTAAACTATCTCTCAATTTTACATCACACATTTTTCTTGAGAGTCTTTTATCCCCCTCATCCTTTCAAGTAATAAAATTTCCATTCCAGGTTTATGTCTTTGCTTTGATAGATGGCATACCTGGTTATTTGCCTTGCTGGCAGTCAATGCAAGCAAGTAGTTCATGATGGCATGCTGATAGCACACTCCCTACAGATAAATTGCTCTTTCATGGAGGATTTTTAACTGCTTAGAACTTACAACTTGTCCAGCAAAAGCCACACTAAATTGGAAGTAAACCTCATTCCACATGTGTGATGACAACGTTATGCAATTATTAGGGAAGGACATTGATATTTTACTGTATCTTATGGACTATTGGGAACTTTTGACTTTGAAGCATGATAAAAGACTTGATATAAAACCAGTATAATTCTATGTACAGCTGATTCTTCACAGGATATGTGAGGGGACATATGGTGTTCTGCCCCTCAAAACTTTTTTGCAAACCTAGACTCTGGTGCAGGTACTATGATTGCTCTAACACTGTGCTACTGTTATATGTCCAGAGTGCCAGGACAAAGGCAAATACTTTTCCTCTCATGCTGCCTGCAACTTTTTCTGTACCCAAAAACATAGAAGGGGAACTTCAATTAAGAATTTATACAGGCTCTGCTGTATAAGCAAAGACAACACAATGTGACTTTTTCCATTACTCCTCCCTCTCCTTTTTTTAAGACACCTGTCCAGTGTTTTCTTCTGACAAGTTTGAAAAAATGTGATTTTTAAGTATATCTGAGTGTTCTAGGGTTTGAGAATTCCAGGATAAAGAAAAGTGGCACACCCACAGGTAGGTTCAAAGAAAATATTTGTTTATTAAGCAACTGCTACTATTAGTTACAGATATGTCCAGCTAAAGCAGCGCAAAGCTGAGAAGGTACATACTAATCCCAGAAGAAGTGTTTGGAAGGCAAGGAGTCCAGCTCCAAGTCTGGTCATGACGAGGTTCGGCAGGCAAAACACTTAGCAGGCATCCCTGCAGAGGCAACATGGTCCTCAGTGTTCTGAGTGCCTCGTCCCAACACACAGGCTCAGGCATTTTATCTGGGGAGTTTGCATTCATCAGTCTCATTCTGATGTATGTGACCATCACACGCCAGAAGGAGGGATTTCCAAATTTTCACATCTGCACTTTTGCAGCATGATGATGGACTGGAGCGTGCCTGTGCCAGGAGCACTCCGGGGGTCGCTGCTCTCTTCCGGGGTTGTTATTTCCTCCTATCATAGTCTTCATGACCTCTATCTCTCCTTGACTGGGCAGTTGGCAGCATGCCTGGCCCTCGAGCTCTATTGTAACTAGTCTTGTTCCCTTTTATCTTGGAAAGTTCCTGTTCCCATAGCCTGCTCTTGTGTCTCGGCTGCCAAAGGCCGGCCACAGGCCAATGATTCACGGACGGTTCTCGCACACCGAGCACCATATTCACAGCAAGTTCTGAGGACGCATACTGCCAGATGAAGTTATCAGAAAGAGTAGACTTTTCACAATATGCAAACAGAGCATCATCCAAAGGTAGCTACTGCTAATAGCCAAAAGAGTTCATATGTCCTTTGTTGCCTCTGCTCATTTTTAGCAGTAACTGAATCAGTTACTCAATGCCTGTGAAACAATCAATCATTGAATATATTCATATGTCATAACTAAAATATCCTGGTAGTCTGAAATTGTCTACATGTGGGGATAAACTCAGTTGTGCTTCGTGGGCAGCAGGAATAGTATGAAAAAAGAATATCTCTGTTTACCAAACATTTTACACCTAGTATACCAAACCAAAACATTACTTTTTAAGCAAGGTTTTACAAAAAGTGCTTTAGAGCAAGAACACAAAAACCCTGCCTTGAAGAGTATTTTCCACTTTCATGTTGAGACCAAATCTAGGGGAGCAGTTGTGAGGATCACAGCTGTCAAGGAGTAAAAGACATCTGTTAGAGCTGTGCAGTTCACCAAGTTACAGACAGCTCTCTAGAAAATAACATATCTTCCCATAAATGAGGAGAAAAGTAGCCATTTTCACTGAGACATTTGATGAAGAAAATTTTCATGCCATAAACCAGAGTAAATTGCCTTAGCATGGAAATGAAGGGTGGCAGCTTGCACTATTTGGCAACATGGGCCAAGTGGTGTGTTACTAGGTATCAGCAATGGAGACCTGCCCACATCTGAGAGATCTGGCTACCCTCATCATCCAGGCAAAATGGAGCTGGGAATTCCTGGTTTAATATTTCCAGTGGGGAAAAGAAAATCAGGTGAGTTGAGGTTTTCGGGGGTTTTTTCAGAACTGACTTTTTTTCCATGGAATGTCCCTATTTTTCAGAGTGGGGTTTTTTGTTGTTGTTTTTGTGTTGTTTTGTTGTGGGTTTGTGTTTTCTTGTTGTTGTATTGGGTTTTGGGGGGGGGGGGGTTTGGTTTTGGGGTTTTTTTGTGTGGGTGGAGGTGTACTTGAGATTATTTTCAGACAGTTTCCCTGCTTCGCTGATAAATTATATAAAAAAATATGTGATCCCACTACATATGCATCAGCTTCAGAAAAGAATGTGAGAGGATATCATATTGCTCAGCTATTTTAAGACTCCCAGTATCACAAAACAACCTAGTTATAAAAACATGTGCAGACACAGCCTCATCTTTGCAGCAGAGCCCACATCTAAAGACAGAGCTCAGCCAAAGAGCAAAAATATAAGAACAACCTGCATCAAATACCAGAACAACCTGGTACACTAAAGATCTGATCTTATTTGCACCAGCACGAGTACACTGAAATCAGTTGTCAAAAGAAGAGATGCAGAACTAGACCATAGAAATCCTTGTGCCTCACAATAGATTATGTTATTGGGTTTAAATACTATTCTGATAGACAATAAACAGAGTTTATTTTATGTGGGAGTGGCTGCTATTATATTCTCTGATATATAGCAATCAGAGACTGAGCAGCTCAGCTGACAGGCAGAACAGGTTTCAGTATGATATTCCAGACCTTTCTACCACAAAATTAGTTCTCTGTGAAATGAGAGAAAAACATGAAGAAATCAAGTTTTGTTGTGCGATGTGAGTTGTCAATCCTGACATAAAACATGACCTCTGCATTCACTTTTGGGACTTTTGCCAAAAGCCTGCAGATCTTACGATCCTTCTGAGAGCGTGCAAGAAATCCACTTACCAAATGTTTTCTGCAGGATAGGGCTTCAGATTTAACCCAGAATAGCCTTTAATGTGGGTGCCCATCCTTGCTGAATACAGAACACGTAGAACAGCACAGGGATGAGCAATGCATCAGCTAGGCTATAATCTTGATCAATCCCTGATTGCAGAATACTTTGAAGATTTGGTACAGCTTGTTTTGCTACAGAGTGTTGCCCAAAGCTCTCAATCATTTGGGCATAAAACCCTTTATCCATAAAATATAGGTTGAAAGCACATTCCCATGGACATGCTGGCTCAGGACATGGGAAGTGATGCATTCTGAGCAGTGCCCAGCTGCTGATTTCTCATCACAAGGATGGCCAAGCACATGCACCTGTGCTTGGGTTTGGATTGGGCATGTTTACAACACAAACTGTGGCAGATGTAGGCCAGGTCTGCCCCTGCTCCCAGCCTGAAAAGAGTAATGTAACCACATTATCATTCCACCAAGCCCAAGCTAATATATCCAGTCTTTGTATTTCATCTGTCTCAGCAGGTTTAATAGCTTGGCCTCAAAGGCCATACTGAAGTGGTCTGTACTAGGTTCCTCTAAGCATCCGTTCTTTCACTTCTGCTGGTCCTCTTACGGCCTCACTTCTCACTCACCCTCTGCATTTCCCAACGCAGCAGGTAACACCATCTTGGCATTCACCCTACATTCACCCAGTGGCCTCTTCACAATTCATTCTACCTCTCCTAGGCAGATTACCAGGCTATCTGGCAAAGCAGCTGGGGAAGCCAATTCCTGTGATAATGTGGACACACAGGAAAGGGAGGGCATTGCTGGTGACTGCCTTCGTCCCATCAGTTCTGAGGCATTAGATAACGTCTTTGCCTCCCCATGGACCTTGGGGCCCATGACCTGTCCCCAAGCAGCTGGTGCAGTAGAGAGAGGAACCAGGACAGAGTCTCAGCATGGAGAGCACCCTCTAAAGCATGGCAGCAACAAATGCATGAGGAAGAAGATTTCCACTGGTGAAAGAAAACAGAAGATCACCCAAGGCATCTCTGCTTATTCTTCAACATAATCCAGAAAGCAACAGGCTCAAGTGTCTTCCATTTCAGGACTTGTTTCACTTGACTTTATTGCAATTTGGTTAACAGTCAGTCAGAGGTTAATTTTTTATGTGGCTTGAAGGAACAGGAAATTCGGGTTGGTACCTACATGAGCTTTATGTAGTCATATATTAGTAGTATTTGAAAGAAAGCCAAGGTAGCAGTTGTATTCAGAGCCTGCTGTCCACAGCACATTTCAGCCTCAGTCAAGGAGAATATAAAATGCAATAGTGTTATGCATGTTTTTCCTTCCATTTTTTGGATTTATAAAAGAGAAGACCAGTAAACCACACTCAAAGATCTAGATTGCTCATTTATAAATCACTAACCATAAAATTTCATTCAATTACTCTCTATTGAACCCAACAACAGACATCTGATTAAAGTGTAACTTTCCTAGCTGAAGCTTACCTCCTGTAAAAATGAACACTATTGTTTTAAAGGAATGAAGCTTTCCATTCTCATCTTCTTCATTTACTCTATTGCAATTTGCTTTCCATGAAAAAACCATGTCACATAGAGGCAAATAAAAATTACTTGAAAATACTTGTAAAATTTATATAAACTACGTCTCAGCCCTCTTTTGTTAAATAGACTGAGTTATTTTGTCACTGACAGGCTGTTCTTCCAGCCCTCCAATGATTTCTGTAGCTGTTGTCATCATTGTCCTTAAATTTGTTCTGCATTTTAGGTGGATTCTGGAGTTGCATACCATATTGAAGCAGTAGTGTCCTTTCTTCCTTCCCTCCTTGTACTCATTGAACTTTTGATGACAGTATCAGCCTCTCTTATCCCAGGACTGTGGTGAGAGGGCATGGAAAGTAACAGACTGGCCCCTATAGCCTTTCCAGACTCACCACTTTGGATTTTCTATTCAAGGGGCTACCTTCATTGCCTATTTCTGAACAGGGAAGTTTGTATTAGCAAAGTGTAAATAGGCCTCTTATACTGAGGCAGTCTAATTCCTCCCTCCAGCTTCAATGTCCTCATCATTGATTAAAACTGCCAGTCTTCATTACATAAAACCACTGCTATTTACTACATGAGAGTATTTGCACCTAGAACACAGATGAAAACACAGAATAGTTTATACCTTGGTTATAATGTAGGATATGGAACATGCTAGAAATAATTCCATTTGGTGAGGTACCCTTTTTGGTCCAACTTTTATTTCATATAATACTTTTAATTCATGTAATATCATACTGTTTTAGCTTTAAATTAAAGTATTATGCAGTACTAACACTGTCATTGCATTTTCATGCATTTTAATGAAGCAGAGTCAAATTAGGTTTTCTTTTATCTGAATCATGGTGAGCCATTTCTTTTTTTCAATATCATGCTGAATGCCATTAAATACATTCTGTGTCCTTTAATCTCTTTATCATTGACCATCCATACTTCCTCTTTTCTCTCCTTGTAAGGGATATTCATTCCTTGCAAGACCATAGAGTTATAAGTTACAGAGGACATTACACTTGTCTTTTCCAAACTTTAGTATGCATTCAGACTTCCACTATACACTAGCTCAACTGTTACTAAGAGATACATGACTTCCTCATAACTATAAAGAATATTTTTCACCAGTCAAGCAAAGACAAGAATTTTCAAGATTCTAGTCCTAATTTATCCAGAACAGCCTATTTAAAAAAAGGATAAAGAAATAATTTTCTAACACATATTCTTCAGATATCCTCATTCACTGCCAGTAAATTTTAAAGCAGTTTTCTACCTCTTTATGACCTGAATACATCATCCTGATTCTTTCCAAGCAAAGCAAAAACACAAAAAGCACAAGACATAAAAGAAAAGGAAAAATCATGCATGATTTTCATATTTTCTTCACAAATGTTGACTCATTGAAACCTTGTAAATTGAGCAAACTAATAAAGAAAAAAAAACCACTGTGTCAACAAATGAGGATTCTCTTTTAATTTAAACACAAACAGACTCCACTGTGGTTAATTCAGCTGTGAAAATAAGAAGTGAATGCAAACAAGTTCACAAAAATTCAACACTAAGTTTGGATTTGCCGTGCATACTCTTTTTATTATCCTGTCTTTTCATGTCCATGGCTTTCACAAGATGTGCACCTAACGGATAGCAATGGTTTTTGCAGTTGAATTTGGCAGTGTGAAGAAATCATGATGCAAGCACCGTGAAGCCATCTCATCTCCTTTCTCACCTAAAATCCCAAAGTAGTGAGTCTAGTGGTAGTCAGGTCTTGAAACAGCCAACAAGTCTGTCAGAAAAGACTTTCCTTCATCCTTCAAATGTACAGTTGCCAAAGAAACACCATTCAGTGATATGATCATCCAAGCCTTTCATTCCTGAGCAATCTTTTAGGTCCATTCAATCAAAAAAGAATAAAGGGGTTTTGTTTGCATAAATACTTGTGGAAACCAAACTTTGAACTTAGCTCATAATTCATTGGAAAAATGTCTTTTCCACAAGTAAATGAGAATAATTGTTCTACTAAAGCTATGAAGTGAAAGCTGCTGGTGAGTAGGGATGCAATTAGGACTTGTGGTTGGCATTAGCATGGACTCAAACCAAGTCTCTTCAAGCAAAGAGAGACTCTTTGAGGGAAATATTTACATTCATTGTGTCTTTCTTTGCTACTAACCATCAATGCAGGTAAAACTGTAAGAAATTTTAAGTTCAATGGATCACAGCAAGAATTTTATTACAGCTATCCAGGTACACACCTGCTACTAGAACTACAGACATAATATACTCAAAATGTATTAAGAGTTGCACAGCACAAACAGGAAAGAATTATAGAATTTGACATTACTACGTGTTATGTGTATGGAGTAAGATTTACAATCTTTTAGGTAATAAGGACTTGCACTATTTCTACAAAATCTGTCCTAAGTACTGATGCCTTTCTGTGAGATGCAAAAAGGTATCTAGTACAACGCACAACACCAGACAGTTTTTTTATTGATCTAATAAGCCAGATACGGATCTGAACACACCTTCACAGATGCAATTACTTCATGAGACAATAGCAGGTTCATTTTAAAACTCACTTTACCTGTACTGTCTTAGGAGACCAAATGCCATATAGGCCACTCCTTCACCAATCCCCAAACAAAACAGTTTCATATTCTTTAATGTTCCCCTCCCCTGTATGGAGGGTGCATGCAGCCTCTGTGAGCTATTCACAGCCAGGCAAGGGCTGGTCTCCAAGGGCATCCTTTGCTCTGCCCTCACCGGTCTGCAAGGGAGGACCCACACATGTGCAGCCTTTTTTTTCATCTGGGAAACCCCAGTAGTCCAGGAGGTGCAAGCCTCTGGCATCCAGAGCACAAACAGTATCTAAGGAGCTTCCTTGCTACCAGCAGCTCCACATGAGGCCATTTACCCTGCTCAGTACTTCCATATCAATAGCTTCAAATGCAGTCATAGACACATGGAAGCCTCATATTGGCATCTCTGACATCATCTGTAGATACAGAACATCATCTGTAATCACAGCTCAAAAACAAATTGCAGCTGCATGGTGGAAGTTTCTGAATTGGTGCAAAATCACTTTTGTCAATGCAAAGTTGTTCCAAAACATTTAGAGGGGTAACTTTTCCTCCCAGATACCTTGCCAGGCCAGATACTACCTCTATTCCCATGCCAGCAAACAGCCAGCACAGACTGCCTTATCCACACTTGCTAATGCAATGGCAATGCAGTTGATCTGTTTCAGATCCTGTCTAGCTGTCAGGCGCCCGGAAACACACAGGTTAGTACAAATAAATATTGGATATTGAACTGCTGGCACCCCCCAAGCTGCTGTAAAACCACAACCTTGTTCCTTACCTCAGATCCATAACTTCTAGAACAGATGTTCCTCCTGATTCCTCCCATTTCTCTGCTGAAATCGTTTCAATAAGAGTCAATGGCAGCAAGAATTTTTCCCATTTAATGGTAACCTTTGCACACCATATAGTCTAACAGTTATGTATAACATCTCCAAATACACAGTCATTTCAAAATGTGAAAGAACAGAAATTTACTGCAGTTCTTCCAGTGGCTAGATTAATTCTACTTTCATTTTGGCTGCAAAAAATTTGTGAATGAGAAAAAAAAAGGAGAGGTGCTTTAAAAAATTACTCATGAGTGACTAATCTCATTCTCCACCCTGCAATGGGAAAAAATAGGAAATAAAAAGAAACCTCACCCCACTCCTCTTATCTAGTAAGGATCTATCAAGTTGTAGCCCTGTATTTGGTACTGATTTCACATTTCCTCAGCCACTACCTCTCACTTTCCATACACAGTTTCTCTTCCTTCTCTTTCCATTGGCTTCCAGAGACGGGCTGATTCCAATGGGATGAAGTTCAGTAAAGCCAAGTGCCGGGTCCTGCACTTTGGCCACAACAACCCCATGCAGCGCTACAGGCTGGGCACAGAGTGGCTGGAAAGCAGCCAGGCAGAGAGGGACCTGGGGGTACTAATTGACAGGAAGCTGAACATGAGCCAGCAGTGTGCCCAGGTGGCCAAGAAGGCCAATGGCATCCTGGCCTGTGTCAGGTACAGCGTGGCCAGCAGGACCAGGGAAGTGATCCTTGCCCTGTACTCAGCGCTGGTGAGGCCACACCTTGAGTATTGTGTTCAGTTCTGGGCCCCTCAGTTCAGAAAGGAGGTGCTGGAGCGGGTCCAGAGAAGAGCCTCCTCTTCTCCAGGCTAAACAATCTCAGCTCCCTCAGCCTCTCCTCACAGGACATGTGCTCCAGTCCCTTCACCAGCCTTGTTGCTCTTCTCTGGACCTGCTCCAGAATCTCAATATCCTTCCAAAATGGAGGTTTTCCTCGTCCCTCCTTTTACTATTGATGTATTTGTAGAAGGACTTCTTGTTATCCCTAACAGAAGTGGCTAGATTGAGTTCAAAGTGTGCCTTTGTTTCTCTAATTTTCTTTCTACATGACCTAATTATATTCCTAAACTCTTCCTGAGTAGCTAGCCCTTTTTTCCATAGTCGTTTAGCTCTCTTTTTTCCCCTAATTTCCTTTAAAATCTCTCTGTTCAGCCAGGCTGGCTGTCTTTCCTGTCGGCTCACCTTTCAGTACGCTGGGACAGCCTGCTCCTGTGCATTCAAGACTTCCTCCTTGAAGCATGACCGTCCCTCCTGGATCCCTTTGTTTTCAAGGGCTGTTTCCCAAGGTACCCTCTGAACCAGTCTGCTGAGTAGGTCAAAATCTGCTCTGAGGAAATCCAGGGTAGCAATTTTATTGATGGCCCTCTTTGCATCCCTGAGTATTGAAAACTCTAGTATTTCATGGTCACTGTGCCCCAGACAGTCTCCGATCACCACATCTCCCACCAGCCCCTCTCTGTGAACACCAGATCTAGTGGGGCCCCACCCCTGGTAGGTTCATTTACCAGCTGGAGCAAGAAATTATCCTCTATACACTCGAGGATTCTCCTAGACTGCCTCCCTTGTGCTTGTGGGTGACTTTAACCTGCCGGATATCTGCTGGGAGCTTCATACTGCAGAGAAGAGGCAGTCAAGGAGGTTCCTGGAGTGTATAGAGGATAATTTCCTTCATCAACTGGTAAATGAGCCTACCAGGGGTAAGGCCCCACTAGACCTACTGTTTACAAACAGAGAGGGGCTGGTGGATGATGTAGTGGTTGGAGGCCGCCTGGGGCATAGTGACCACGAAATAATTGAATTTTCAATCCTCAGGGATGTAAGGAGAGCCATCATTAAAACCTCTACTCTGGACTTCCAGAGGGCAGATTTTGGCCTATTCAAAAAACTAATTCAAGGCATACCCTGGGAAACAACCCTTAAAGGCAAGGGGGTCCAGGAGGGATGGACACAGTCCTTCTGTGCTGCAGCAGTGAGGGGAGTGCAGGCTGCTGGACAGATGACTTTGTGAGTGCACCCAGCAAACTGCACAGCTGCAGTAAACAAACTTCCTCTTTATGTTTGTAAACCCAGAGCAAAGAAAAGGTCAGCCAGGTTTCAGCCTCGCAGTGCAGATCTGATCTACTGCTCAAAGTACTAATAAAGAGAACTTCTAGAAACAGTCAATTTTCTAATTTCCTTGGGTCTCTGCTTCATATAGCACAGAGACAAATTAGCAAGGAAGTACAAGGTCTAGGCACGTGCTCTTGAGCAGCAGAATTAATAGATAATGCAATTAGTGGAGAGATGTAAACACAATGTCTCCCAAAAATAATCTCTCAAGGGCTCTACCAGCTAAATTTAAACTATTTAACAAGGATAGCTTGTCTACAGCAGCAGCACCAGATTAATCTGCACACTTTGTTGTCAGCTTAAGGGCTCAACTTTGCCACCTGTGTTTGCATTGAAATTTAATTCCTTTCTGATGTAGAAGGCTCAAAGTCCTCTGTACCACATAAGCTCTGCATGGGAAGCTGGCAAGTAATCAGCATGTTGCATAGCCAAGGAAATTCTGGCTGGCCTCAGAGCTAGTGGACATGCCTTGAGCAACCAGCTTCAAGGGCTCTCCAGAGCAGAACAAAGACCCGAAGACATAGTCCTTGTCCCAGTGCCAGAGGTGACCGCGCAACCTCCTGGCCTCATCAGCAAGATGGGGAAGGGTCTTTAAACAAAGATTACCTTATGAATTGCTATTTACTCCCATGTGAAGTCAAGCTTATATGCATAACATACAACCACAAGTCATGCTACATATGTGCTGTTCACACTAGGTCAGATTTTGGCCCAGACACAGCTGCTTAGATGCTCCACGCACTACACACAAGACTTCCGTGTGCAAGTTGAGAGCATGACTCCAGCCCCTTTGTTGGCATATGAATATTAAGTACTTTGGAGATATTAAAACTAACTCTAATAAAGTCTCAGGGAGTTAACTTATGCCTTATCCAGCCTAACTTGACAAGAAGGGCACTGAAAACTCAGCACACACCAGCAAGTCAGCCTAAAGCATGCTATAAGGGCTCCAATGTAAAGTTTCAAAGCATCCCTTGGATGTCTGGGAAGCAGTGGAGGAGGCATCCCACTGTACCATTAGCAACCATGCCTGCCCCGAAGTAAAACCTTTCTGCCCAGGAGAGAAGGGTGGTGCCATCCTCCAAGGCTGGAAGCCTTTCTAATCCCATAATCCAAAACCAGGTCTTCAGGTTAGCTCTGGTTATCTCTGCCTCATTAATTCCCCAGTGCAAGACCACTCACTTTTCTGGGCCTCTGGATAACTCAGCACCATGTTGGAGGTTTTTATCTCATGGTTTCACCTAGAGCTACCTTGATGGCTCTCACTACCTACAGCAGACAGCGTGGATACATGCTGCCCCAAGGACTGGCTGGCTGCAAACTTCATTGCCTTGCCAGGGTAAGATGGCCATGTGATATTTAACTTCCTTATCTTTCCCAAGACCTATTTATTTTTTAAGTGTTGGCTTTCATTTGGATAATAAATACTTCTTCTCTTCCTTTCTCTTCTTCTAGTTTACACGAAGATGCTACCAGCTGCCTGCACACCTCTGTGTATGCGACTTCCAACCCTGCACACACAATAGTTGTTTAGTCCTCTAAATGCCCTCTTGAGGTCTGACGAGAGGATTATTGGTCCCTTTTAACAGTAAGGAAAAATCATGACAGAGTACCAGGGCCCCAGACCACAAGGTATCTCTGAAACAAACTCAGTCACAATGCTGGGGTCACCATATCGAAGAGGAGGCTACTGACTTCATCCAAGTGAGGAATGAATTACAGGTAAAGACTCTTCACATTCCCTGAACTGGACCTGCCTCTGGATTATTTTTTTTTCACTCACTGTACACATAAAGAGTGATCAGGCAGCTCTCAGCACTAATTCCCTGAGCCTGAGGATTCCGCTAGGCAAAGAAGCTGACTTACTCCAACCGTGAAAGCATTCAGCACAGGACCTGAGAGGATTAACATACCAGACTTACCAGCAACAAGAGAGGCAAGGAAAAAGAGAAAGCACTGAGCCCAGGCACCTATGAAAAATTGCTGGGTTTTCTCTGGAAAAAATTGTATCTATATGTCATATTGCCATACCTACTGTGGAAGAAGTTATTTTGATGGAAGAAGTGACTTTAACAGGAAGATTTTCAATGGTAACATTTCCTGACAAGGTGCCAGTAATTACTGTATTCCAATAAAAGCTGTTATTTTTGAATCAGTGTCATGCAAGAGCCTTACTTTTACGTGTCTTCTGCAATTCCCATCAGCTCAGAGGGGAATTACAGGATGCCTTTGGGGAAGGTAAGCTTGAGATGCAACAATGTAGAAGAAGCACGAAGAGGCTGGTCCTTGGAGGCTTCGCTTGAGAGGCAGCCACATCATGAACCCCTTTTTGTGCTAGAAGGAAGGAGTGCCTGAGAAGAAAAGGGAGAGAGGATGCTGACTACCTGCTCTGTCCTTGCTTTTGCTCAGGCCTCCACAAATGTCACAAGTATCTTTTGAACTCCAGGAAGACCATTCAGACTGCCAAAAGCTCTATTACTGAAGATAAACATGGATCCAACAAATAAGTGTTTTTACAAAGGAGCAAATTAAATAGGTGTGGATTTTCAGGACTGGCAAGATTAGTGCATTATGAATATAAGGGACCACATAAGTGGCTTTATGGCTTGTATTTTCCTTCCAGCTCCTAGGAAACACCCTGTAGTGAAAGAATAGTTAAGAGTCCATGAAGATTATCCCTTCACAAACTCACACAGACCTTCAGAAAAAAAGAAAATCAATCCTCATTCTGGCTGCTTTTCCAGAGATTGAGACTCTTGTCTAAGGAAATTTTTTTTGGTTCGGGTATTAGCATTTGCAAAAGAGATAAACAACTACCTTAGCAGCTAAGATATTTTCAGGCAGAATCATCTGGTTGGCACAAAACCTGTGTGATAACATTCAGTGGTAAAAATGGGCCTGCAAAATATTTCCAAGAAAGTAAATGTTAGCTTTGTGATAAATATTTTCCTTTATTTCAAGAAATACAGCATTTGTATTTGTACAAATAAATACATTGTTTTCTCCCAAACATTTTAAAAAGATAAAAAATAAACATTTCAAAACAAAATTTGTTAGAATATCCATCATATAAAAAGATTAAAATGAGAGCCATTTCAATCAAGATGTTACAAGATTCAAGGGGAAGTCATATAGGAAAGCCATATAAAGACCCAAAGAACTTAAAAAAATTATGGGTTTCTTTAACCTACAGATTTCACAGGAAGTTATGCATCCTAACTGGTCTATTGTGTTCCATTATTTCCACGTAGATCAGCAAACTTTGATATGTCAGATGGCACTGCTCACATATATCACAGCTGTTTGGTGGATGTAAATTATATGAAGGAGGCTCAACCACAATTCGGTCTCGAAAGTATTCACAAAGAAAATACAACAGTCTTTCACCTCTCTTTATACAAAGCAGTGATCAAACTCTTTCTGAACCCTAAAGCCATCTCTATTCTTAAGCAAAAAGGCAATACCCAGTCCCAAGTTATCACTGCCATGTCTGCAACAGTTCCTAACAGCATTCCAGCAACCTGAAATGCTTCAGCATATCTACCTGCTTTGGGGATCTTTAGAAATGTCAAATATCTGAAGGGAAAAATCTTTTCTTCATCTTTGCAGCACATCTAAGACCTTTAAATACTAGAATTTATATTACTCCCTGAGTATTGGTTACATCCCTCCACCAACCCATGTACAAGTCCACAGTGACACCCACCGGCTCTTGGTTTATCAGCTGGTCTAGAGCTGAGCAATGCACACCAACAGCCAAGAACAGCATGCTTTATACAATGGCAGTGACAATATTTCTGTTTATAACTCACTCTATTTATGTGGCAGAAGTAATTACTCCACACTTCTGGACTTGGTTTGACAGGTGGACCACTGATTTATGGTAATGTATTTCTTGAAAGACCAAAAAGGGGCTTTCAATGAAGAACCACGATAAACCAGCATAAAAAATACTATGATACAATTTTTTTCACCTGTGCTACAATTATTGCATTACTGTGTTTTAAACTGTAGGATCTGTTGTGCACAAGGATAAATGTCTGAAGTGTTTCACATCACCTGCTTTGAGGGAAACAGGAGACATATCTCTTTTTTGACTTGCACACAGATCTTTACATAGCTACTGCTCCCACATGCCTGTTTCCTAGAGATAGGTTGTGTGTGTGCATGGCTGCAAAGAAGTAAGGTTAGGCAGTACTAAGCAATATGTGAAAAACCAACTTTACATTAAGAATAGTGTATGCTACAGAGAAAGTCACTGAACTTTTCCCAGCTCATTGTCCCTGGTAATACACTTATTGGAAGACCAAACCCTAAACACTCATAAAAACAAAACGAGCTTAAGAATTCATGAGACCAATTGACCTAGAAGACTAATTCTAAACATCAATCTGGAGAGGACAAACAAACAAACAAACAAACAAATAAATGCAACATTTAAAAAACCCTAGAACTATATGCGAATATTATTAATAAAATTTGCAGTTAAGAGAGAGATAAGAGATGAGGAGCCTCAGTAGACTGTGTTCCTCCTGGCACAAGGTAATCAACACATGAGCCACTGGATGGTTTCTGTCAGATAAGCCTTTACTCTAAAGAAATACAGAAATATCCACTTGGCAGAGGACTGCATGACTAGATCAATCACCATCTTTAGTGATGGTAACAACCCTTGGGCTCCTTCTCAGATACCCTTTAACAAGATGCTAAGAGCGTCATATTATGTCACCTTCTCTTCTCCTCCCTGATGGCCGCATGTAGGTCATCCAGTACAGTTTTCCTGTGATGTGTAACAGAGAAGAGCTGCCTGCAGAAATTATTTGCCACAGAGGGCTGGAGATAGAAAAAACCCTCCATTCTGCTGCTTTTCTTTGATTTCCTCTGCACCTTGCAGACAAAGGCAACAAAAGAAGTCACCCACTTAGGATATCTGAGTGCATGCCAAAACCTGACTATAGATCTAGGTCTTCAGAAAACTCGGATTTTGCATTAGTTGCCGAAAGGTGCTCATTCCTGCTTATATGGAGGATCAGCTCAGCTATCCAAGTCAAAATAGGCAGGTGGCTACTGCCATAATGGCCAGCCTCAGCATACATCTCTTTCCTTGAATTAGACATGTAGCACTCAAGTCACAGATGCAGAGGTACATTTGCCCAAAGAGAGGGAAATGCATATTTCCAAGGACAAAGTGGAGTTAGACCATCACAGGAAAAAAAAAAAAAAAGGAATTACTTACCCAAAATGCTGTGGAAGGATGTGTAGCATGAAAAAACATTATTCAAAAATTCAAACATATCTGAAAAGCTGTGACTGCAGCCAAAATTTTGTCCTAGTTTAATGCAAACATTCCTATAGAATTTCTCATTAATATTAACCTTTGCTTTCACTTCCAGAAAGGTGGTGCATTTTACAAGGAAACTGTTGTGCAATTAATTATCAGTTAGAACTATAAGTAGGGACAGGAATCTGCAAACCTGCCATGAAATATCACTTAGATATGCCATGATTTACTAGCTTACCTCATAAGGAAGTTAGAATGCATTATCAGGATTTTGTGATGGGTCAGTAACATGATTCCATGGGTATAATAGGACACAGAGGGGAAAGCCTCATTTTTCTTCTCTGATGAAGATTAATATCTTTAAAAACATAACAAGACAGACTGGTTTAAGAAAACAAGAAATTTGATTAACAACATGGGTCCATATCAAAAGATTAATATGACATTTGTTCATCATGTAAATTATGAGCCTGGAATAGGGAAAAAATGCTAAGTTCAAAGTCAAAATATGAACTGGAAAAAAAAAAAACACCTGCTCTGCATCATTAATTATGAATTCTCCTGAAGTCTAGAAAAGTGACCCAAGCAATGAACTGACAGATTAAAATCATGCTTTTTTTTCAGACTAGAAGGGAAAATAAGACTAAAATTTACATTTTCATCTATTAAGTCTGTTGTTTCACAAAAAGGTTAAAACTCTGAGTTTCTAGCTTCAGCTGAAAGGCAGAGCCCTTTGCCACTGTGCCAGAGCTTACCCAAGACCACAGTAAGAATACCTGTGATGCAGAAGGCTTGACTCTCCAACAAGGATGAATTTCAGCTGGAGCAGGAGATCAAAGAGCATCTACGAGCAGATTATTGCTCTGACTTGCTTCCCCCCCCAGCTTAAAAGGGCAGGGCAGTGCTGTGGCAGAGGAAGTGGGCTGCTACAGGCTGAGGGGGGACAGCTTCTGCACTCTGGTACCTCCAGGAACTTTGGTTGAAATGGGGGGTGGAGGGCGGAAAATAACATCTGTGATGTTAGCATACCCACACCTAACTAAAAAATGATAAATTATTTTCATTGCAACAATGAACAGGCTTTATGAACACTGAAATGCCACACAGAAATGCTGAATGATAAGCATTAAAGGCTACCAAGGTCCAGGCAAGTGCAGTCTGCCCAGGGAATGGACCTGACTGCTCAGGGGAGCTCAGGTTTGTCCCTGTGTGGTACCTAGGACAACCTGTGGGACCAGTCCCAGCTGTTAGCTTTCTACTACCTGTACTGGCAATGTCATCACAACTGCCTCCCCTACTTTGCCTTTTTTTCTGGTGCTGACACAAAGTATGGGAGAAAAATATGTTTATCCGGTAGCAGTTTTCCAACATCTGGACATTCTTATTTCGTTTTAACATGGACTAGTAATGAAGAGCACCTGCTTGTAACTACGGACTGAGCGCGTGGTGGTGGAGAATTATTTAAATGCTAGACTAATAACCAGTTGAGGTTAATATTTATGGAATTTGCAACCAGAAGGCAAAGATACCTGCTGCCACAGCTAGCTTATTCCTGAGGTAATGGGGCTGATGGTAATGGGAAAATTATTTTCCTTATCCCCTAAATATTCCATGGAAAGCATCAAGCAGTTGAAGGAAAAATCATAAACTCTTTTTCTGGGATTCAATGAATTTTCCCTATTCTTTTTTCCTTTTCTTTTTCTTCTTTTTTATTTTCTTCATTTTATATAAGAGCAGTTTTCAATCTTGGTTAAAAAAAACATTTTGGAAAGGAAACAAGCAATCATTCTCAATACTGAATTCAAAGGTTGTTGTGCTGGATCCCTGGTATTCTGCTTCTAGAAAGACATACACACCTTAAATCCACAGTGAGAGCCACATGGCTTCAAAACGACTGTGTAGGGAACTGTAAACATTAAAATAACCATGAGAGAAAAAGGAAAAAAGCTTTTATTAAATATCTAGGTTCTTAGAGGACACTTTTTACTTCCAAAGAGCTTATATAGTCACTGACATGGGGGGGGCGGGGGGGGGGGGAACCCAACAAATCTGCATATAAAATATTTCCAGTAAGTTGGGATCTCCAGACATGGGGGGCCAACTCACATGTGCAGAGTTTGTGCAGGGATTCAAAATTCGTATTTACAAATACCAGGAAATTTTCATGGATTCCTTGCAATGATAAGTGTTGTTGCTCCCATTTCACAGATAGGGATCATAGGATGTTAACTGATGCCTGAGATCTGTCTTGTGTTCAGCCTACCGTGCTGTAACAGCCACTGTAGGGAACAAATGTTTTTAAATGTAAATGTCCTCAACAACTTTTTTTGCCTCAGTCTTCAATGGCAACCTCTCTTGCCACATCTGTTGAGCAGATGAACAGTAGGATGGGGACTAGGGGAGCAAAGTTCCTCCCACTGTGGGAGAAGTGAAGATCAAATTCATGACCACCTGAGGAACCTGAATCAGTACGTAAGTCTATGGGACCTGACAAGATGCATCCCAGACTTCTGAGGGAGTTGGCTGATGTAGTTGCCAAGACACTCATCATGAGACTTGAAAAGTCATTGCAATCAGGAGAAGTCCCAGGTGACTAGCAAAGCAGAAGCATTGTACCCATTTAAAAAGGGTAGAAAGGAGGACCCTGGGAACTACTGACCTGTCAGCCTCACCTCTGTGCCTGGGAGGATCATGGAACAGATCTTCCTAGAAGCTATGCTAAGGCTCATGGAGGACAGGGAGGTGATTCGGGACAGCCAGTATGACTTCACCAAGGGCAAGTCTTGTCTGTTCAACCTAGTGGCCTTCTATGATAGACTGACTACATCAGTGGACAAAGAAAAGGCTACAGACATCATTTATCTGGGCTTCTGTAAAGCCTTTGACACAGTCCCCCACAACATCTTTCTCTCTAAATTGGAAAGAGATGGATTCAATAGGTGGCCTTTAGATGGATAAGAAGCTGGTTAAATGGTCACATCCAGAGAGAAGTGGTCAACAGCTCAGTCTCGATGAACATCAGTGTCAAGTGGTGTCCCTCAAAGGTCCCTACTGGGACCAGCGTTATTAATATCTTCATTAATTGCATAGCTGAAGCGATCGAGTGCAGCCTCAGAATATTTGTGGATGACACAAGCTGAGTAATGCAGCTGACACACCTCAAGGATGGGATGATTCTGTTTAACATTTTCACTCCCCTAAATAAGAATCACAGTCCAAGCTAGCATAAAAGGTGTAAGATGAATAAGGACGCAAAGAAAGAAAGGAAGGAAACAAGTAAATTTGGTTGAATAAAGATAAATATAAATGAAAATTTATTATATTTGCATTGGTTTTGGTCAGCAATATTAAGATCCATCCATTAAAATTCACAGTTCAGATAAAAGATGATGAGTTTAAAGTACACAGAGTCAAAAATGCAAAAGCTGTGAGTTTTTTTCAACAGTTCTAATACAGTTCTCATATATAGTGCAGTGAAACATGGCAGGTATATGCAGTATTGTATTTCATATGCTTTTCCATTTATCTGTATAAACAGTACTGCTTTAGGACTGCCCCAGAGATTCCAATCATAAACCTCAGTTTTAAAGTCCTTTTCAGTACTCACTATTCCTTTAAGTGCACATCTTCTCTAATGCCACATTTCCACAATTGCTACAGCCCCTGCAGCATCTTTCATCATTTCTGATTAAACTAGGAAATCTGAGAAACAAGAAAGCCTGTAAAATTTGGCCCTTTGGGGGTTTCATCTCAGTTGCACAACTTCCTCTTTGCTTTTTTATTTTCCTTTTTATCCTGTGTTCCAATCTACATTTCTGGCTAAAAGCTCAACCTTTGAAACCAATGCACTGAAAGCCTCAGAATCAGCTGGAATATAGGTGATGCAGAGACGCTTGTTTCCATCTAACACCAGTTAGTTAACACTAGTTAGCTGCACTCAGTGCTGTCTCTCACCTCTCCTTCTAAGATTTTGGTATTTTTCTCCCCAAACCTGTGGCATCTGCCCTCAATTCTAGCTCTTTCTCTACTTTCCAGGAAGAACCATTGGACTGAGGCCAATGGTATGAGGTTCAGTAAGACCAGATACCAAGTCTTGCACTTTGGCCACAATAACCACATGTAGGACTGAAGGCTGAAAAACTGTCCAATGGAAAAGGACCTGGGGGTCCTGGCTGACAGCCAGCAGGCTGATCATGAGCTGGAAGTGTGCCCAGATGGTCAAGAAGGCCAATGGCATCCTGGCCTGTATCAAGAATAGTGCAGCCAGTGCAACCAGCGAAGTGATTCTTCCCCTGTATTCAGCACTGGTTAGGCTGCACTTCAAGTCCTGTGTCCAGTTCTAGGCCTCTCAATTCAAGAAGAACATTGAGGTGTTGGAGTGAGTCCAGAGAAGGACAACAAAGTTGGCAAAGGGTCTGGTGCACAAGTCCTGTGAGAAGCAGCTGAGGGAACTGGGGTTGTTTAGCCTGGAGAAGAGGAGGATCAGGGGTGACCTTATTGCTGTCTACAACTCCCTGAAAGGAGGTCCTAGGAAGGTCGAGGTCAGCCTCTTCTCCCAGGCAACTAGTGACAGGATAAGAGGACATAGTCTTAAGCTGCTCCAAGGGAGGTTTAGGTTGGACATTAGAAAGAAATTCTTCACAGAATGGGTGATTAGATATTGGCATGGGCTGCCCCGGCAGGTGGCGGAGTGACCATCCCTGGAGGTGTTCAAGGAAAGAGTGGTGTTCAATTATAGGTCAGACTGGATCTCAGGCATTCCTTCCAATCTCATTGATTCTGTGATTCTGTGTGATTCTGTGCTCTTTGGAGTCTTTCTAGTGGGGCTGCACAGAGCCACCCAACATGGTAAGAGTCTCCCCATTATCATTTTGTGAGAGATAAGGGTATTAGACTCACTCTTCACATTAAAATGACAATCTTTCAGTAAGTACAGCCCAACACATTGGCACAATCTGTTCATTGCAATGGACTTCTAAAGGAAACCAATGCCCATTTTGAGCAAGACATTGGCACTAGCATTGTGTTTCTGTTCAACACAACAAAAAGAGCAGGTTAATACCAAGAAACCCTATAGAGGAATGTTTGCCCTGCAGTTTTGTCCACAGCAGGGTCTGCTCTTCAGCATCTGTCCCCAGTAACACTTTTTCTATTCATTTCTATTCATCCTTCTCCCTAGATGGTATCCTTCTCCCCATATGGTATCCTTCTGCATCTCCTGTCCTCTCACTTTTCCCTACTACCTTTCCTTACCTATATTTAAAAGACAATTTTATTTTTTAAATGACAACTGAAAACACTTCTCTTATATTAGATCCCTACCAGCCCACTGTGGTGACAAGATCTGCATGGGACATAGCATCAGAGTATGGCCCTACTGACAGTCCTACCTGTCACCCATACCTGTCACAGGACAGCACCCATGTAGACACAAAACTTGCTCAGGCAAACCTGCAGCTCAGGGCAGGGCTCAGCTCTGCACTATTGCAGTCACAACTTCCTGTCAAGCACCATCTCCCCACACATCCTGCACATCACACAACCCTCCACTCTCACACAGAGATGAGACAGGAAATCTGCCCATGTGCCCCCTGTGCTTCTATTTCACAGATTGCACACCGCACCCGCTCCCTGGATCTTAACTTTCACCTAAGCTTGTGGGTTTATTAATATGGCAATCTCCACTAAAAACAACTAGTTTTCCAATTAAAATACCTCTCAGACCTCCAGGACTTCTCACTCAACCCCACACTTCTGTTGTTCCACTTCCATCCTGGATTTGCACCCTCTATATTAGATGTGTATACCTTTTATGTTGTTTGTATCACATCTCATAAATTCAGGCTGAAAGGTCAATAGGACAGACTTCTGCCTAAATTACAGACATTTATAAGTTAATTTTATTTAGTATTAGACAGGCACATGCTTTTTATTAGATTATTAAAAGTTGTTTTAACTCAGAGAAAATAATTCAATATTCATTAAAAAAAAGAAAAAAAACCCAGGAGCTTAAAATTATTACTTCTATAGGAGCCAAAACACAGTATCAGCAGATACAACTGAAGTGCACAGGGTAATATGATTTATAGGGTGCTGTAATCAAAAAAATGGATCATCAGCTGAAAAAAAATCCAGCAAGTGAATTTTTATCAGAGCTTTTGGGGACTCTTTTTGTAGCTAGACTCTACAGTATTAATCAGTCTAGTTATCCAAGAAAACAATTACCCTCAAACACTGCATTTTCAGCACTGGGGGTTCATTTGCATATTTGTTAAAGCAACTGTACCCCAAATTACCTTTTTGGTCTACAACATACTGCAATTGTACATACTATTAGTCACTGAATGTGCCTGGATCTCTGAAAGCGTGACTCTGGAAAGTCCTTCAGCTTCAAATATTAATCTGAAAGTGACTCTTGAGTTGCATGAGAATAAGGGCTTTGTTGCAAAAAACTCATTTGAAATTTTTGTTTTTTTAAAAAGAAAATAAGTGTTTAGGCTTGTAATCAAACTGCAATTCAGAAAATTACACTTGCATAGATAACTGCATACAGTGCTTGTCAAGTTACACAACAACATACAGTTTTCACATGGAATGCTAAGAACTACCTTTTTCTTAATCCCTATATTAAAACCAGAAAAGCTTTTATCAGTATTTATGGATAACTTTTAGGAAACATTGCCTATAAATGCATAGAACATTAATGTGGTACTCACACAGTTGAGAAACAGTCACAAAAAGGAAGCAGATCTAGAGCAATGCCATTAATTTCAAGGACAGTACAGTAAAATTTTGTACTGAGGGGTTTTTTTCTATTAAAATAAAAGATCTGTTTTCTAATAGAGAATATCACATGTAATACTAATGTGAAAAAAATACTATTTAAAAAACCCAACTTGTCAACAGCTTATAATATAATGCAGCACTGTAGTGTCACTTGCCTTCAGGTTTGCTCAACATTTCCAATATTAAAAAAAAGTATTAATGGAGTTAGATTAGAGTTTTAACTGAAAAAAATGTATCAGACTCAAAGCTTTGGCATAAGAAAAGTCAAGTTAGAAGCAATGTATTTTCAAAAAAATTTGAAAAGGCCATGTTATACATACATAACTCATATTTAGATTATGGAGATGTAAATAAGCTCTTTTCAACATGTGCTTTCAGTTATCAAATGGAAATTCTTTGAGCTGCTATTTAAAGCACAGATGAGACATGAGGCTCCCATACACTATGGGTTACTACGTTAAATATTTTAGAGTCATCAGAAAAAGCAGTAGAGTTCAAATTTGACCAAGATTCTTTCTTTTGTCTCATCTGTTCAGTCTGTGCAGCGCCTTGAGAGCAGGTCTGCACTTTGGGACAATGCTCAGATGGAACTTTGCAGAGTTTAAAAGACGAAGCTTCCTCACCCCATTCCCCAGCCCACTTCCCTGCTTCCTGCCTATGAATCAGGCAAGGGTTAGGATGGATGTGATTAGGACCAAAAAGAGTAAAGGACCTCAACCCACGCACTTTGCACTCCTGCCTATGAGGCAGAGCTGCAGCACTGCTGACACCATTATGCTGTCACACAAATCAATCCACTTGGGGTTAAGAACAAAGTAAACACCTGATGGTACTGTACTGCAATGCAACAAGCATCTGCCACAGCCACTGGGCAATTTGGTCCCACTGCTGAGACCCTGAGATGGACCAACACCACCCGAAGGCACCAAAAAGGGGCCAGAGGCCACAGGGTCAGAGCCCAGTTTTGCTCCAGAGCTCTGCAAAAAGTGCCGTGCTGCAAACTGAGGGAGGTGAGCAGGAGTGCCTGATTTGGTGATACATTTGTTTATTCTAAAGAGAAAAGGTCAGTGTTTTGCCAGTTTTACAGAGTTTAATCTGAAGCCTCCGTGCTACACCCCATGTCTGACCACACGTTGCTACTTTTAGCCCATTGGACATAGTTAAATGAGAGATATCAATGGGTTTAGAAGGAAAAACTGATGGATTCAAGGCATTTCACTCATGCAATTCTACTTCTGTGTGGAAAATGTAGGAAGACCTAATAAACTTCAGTGGCAGCAAGCATAAAACACTGGCTGCTTACAGCTCCAACTTCTTTCTAGCAGTTCTGAGCCTAAGAGCCTCTTCTTCCAATTTGGTTTCAGGGCTACCTTACTAATATTTTTCTGGGCTATATTTTCTCTTTTATAGGAGACTGGGGTATACTCCTGCTTATCTTTTTCTGCGTCTCTTTGTGCGATCACTAATTTTCAAAAATTTTTGCTATAGGGGAAAAATGTTTGTGGGACTGCAAGAGCCATTCTGGGAAACAGCCTCTCAGTCTCTCTTACCACATCACTGTGAGGTTTCAACAGGCTGCCAGCAATGCTTCTAATTAGTTTAAAAGCAAAATGGAATGGAAACATCTCAGACAAAATGGCTGGGGCAGAAGGTCAGCCATTTCATCCTTAGAAGTCTCTGCAAAGCCGGAGATGTCGCATTACATATTGATGACTTTTTTCCTCTAGAAAATCCCTCAGAGTCTTGGAGGTAGCTAATACACCATGATATGACAGCTGATGCAATCATCCTACTCCATCTTTTATTAAGTCAGGCTGTTTAACTAATTAGTGTAGCTTGGAGGTCTACAGCATTTAAACAAGTCTGTCTTTCTCTCCTTCATCTCTACCATCTTCTCTTTGTAAATGGGCAAAAGCCTTCAGTTGCTGCCAAGTCCAGTTCATTTGGCCTTTTTGGGGCATATCGCCCCAGAAGGTGCACAGCACAGCAAGTGTACCCAATCAGGACAAGAGACCACCATAGCACCAATCACAACGAGACAGTTTGTAATGACATTCATCTAAGGATGAGCTCATAATACCCAATCTCATTTGATTTTGGTCAGGCTTCTCTTTTACCTTTTGAAATACTCAAATTTATGCAAACCAAGTAAGTTGCTGTAATTTCTTTATTCTTTTATGACAATAAAACTGTATTGTATGTGTCAGGAAGAAAATATACCCTGTAGCTATTAGAACTTGTTATTTGACTGTCACCGGTATCACTGAGTTAATGGATTTAATAGGAATGGAAAATTATCATTGAAATAGATATCAAAGTTATCACCAGCCATAGATCACTGAAGAAAAATGGGACAATCCATGTCTTCTGTGCCAAAACGTTAAGGGACTGAAGAGAAATTGACAGTTCTCTACCTATCCAATGCACCCATGGGTGCTAGTATCACTGAGGCCAGAGGTCATCTTAGGAAATTTCTATGCAATTTACCATTTACATCCAAAAGAATTTTTAGCACATTAGTGGTCAGTTGTTAGCAAAGGAATCTGGTTATCCGTGAAGGGATGGGCACCTTCATAAATTCTTCTTACAGTAAAGACACTATCCAGACAAAAAAAGGTACAAAAAAGATGGGGTTTTTTAAATGTCTGAGCATGGGGAAAAGTGTCAAATGTTTCATTGGGTCTGAAAAAAACAGAAAGAACTGCCAGGAGTGTTCCATGATGCTTTTTTTCCAGCTTCACATCCAAACACTCTGGACATGTCTCAACACTTCCATCACACTAAATGTTTGACACTTAAGAAAAGAATTATTGAAGCTTCAAACTGCAATCTGTGGGCAGAGCTATCACCAAAAAGCCATATCCAAGAAATATCAACTTGCAAACATTCTCATGTTCAAAGGAAAACTTTAGCAGAGTATGCAAAGTCAAAAACTGATTTAGAAATTAATTTCTAAAAATATTTTTTTCTTCTGAAGGAATCATAAGATGCTGCCTTTCACAAGCTTGTAGGTCTTTTCAGTAGTCTTTGCAAATTCAGGTCCTACATATGTGCCAGAACTGTTGCCTAAAAGACCACAGAGAAAAAGACTCAAGGCCAATTTGCTGTAGGAGATAAGATAAAGAGAGCAGGTCCTTTAATGAGTCCGTAGGCCTAGAGGAATACATACCATGTGTGCATCCCCAGACAGTGGTTCTATGATTTTATAATATGGTCCATCCAACTTCTGTTCTGTCCACCCCTGATTCTGCCCCGTTCCACCCCCAAGACGCCCCTTCAGGAATCGAGTCTGGGGGCATTTGGGACCCCTTCTTCCTCATCTTCATCTTCTTCACAGCACATACAGTCCTTGGAGTTCCTCCAAAGTTCTGGGCTTGAAGGTCGCTCTGCCTGTGTGATATCTTCTGGTCCAGGCCTTAGGGTGTTTTTCTACGTGAGGAGTAGCAATACACAGAATAATGTAAACAAGTGCATACTTGGTCAAGCTGCTGTCTAATACTCTCACAGTTATTGCAGTAAGAAAGACTCCTAGGAGCCAAATATGACTGAGGAAAGGTGTGAGAAAGCCTAAGAAAGCACCAGGAGAGCTCCCAGACTAACCCCCAAGGTGCTGTGAAGAAGGGTGTACAGGATTGGAAAAGAGTCTGAAAACTGGAAAAATTAAGGACTGCAGCATAATTTATGCAGAGAGCAGCTCCTTAAGGTGTTGTTTGAACTCTCTGGCTGACAGTGCATTTGAAGAGCGACTGCATTTGCCTACCACGGTGCTGTGGTTCCCTTGACCAGGAGCATAGGCCTTCACACCTACCATCTGGCCCAAGGCACGGAGCTGCCAAAACAATGGCCACAGTCTCCAAGTTTTATCAAAGCACTTGAATGTCAGGATGCAAAGGCTAGCACCGCCATACCACATACTCATGTGAGCTCTTAAAATGTTTCTTCATGTGACTTTGAGGGACACGTTTCTCTATAATATTTGGAATGAAAAAAACATGTTGGTAACTATCGCCAGCATTAAATGACAAATTCAATAGCCATTTTTAATCATGGCATAACTAAAATTCAGGTGGAGTCCTCCTCCATAGCCTCCATAGCAAAAAGCTCAAATACAAAACCAGATTACTTGAATGACCGTGAAGAAAACTCCAAGACAATCCTTTAAACAAAACAAGTAAGTAATTAAATGAACATGGGGAGTAATATTACTCTAAACCAGTAGCAGAGGCCAGGTACTGTGGATTAGTGTTTAAGGCTCCTACTAACACACAGTAGGTGAGATTGCAGTGGATGGATAGTTTTGGAGAGTCTTCTAAATAGCATTGCTTTTATTTTTTGATTTTTGCAGGTTTGGTACTCCTTGGGTTTCTCTTGGGAAAGGTTCCATGTGTACTGCTTGGGACAGAAGAAGGTGCCAAGGAGAGGAGCACTGGGCAACTCTTCGCAGTCAATTAATTACATCAGGTATGCACGGACCTCCTGATTGGTATCCATGGCAGCCATAAGGCTGAAGGTTTGGACAGTCTCTTCCAGGGTATAAAATTCTGCTACCATTAAATTTATTGAGGGATTTTTAGAACCTCAGCTGAGCAGCTTTAGACCTTAGCACAACAACTTGTACCAGACTTATTTTTGGCTGCTTATTCCCATAATTATCAGAAAAAAAAGAAAAAGTGAAATAATAAATGCGATTATCTGCTTCTATTCTGCTCCCTGTGTACACAAACCATAATTCTCGGCTATTTTTTCTTAATTTGATAAACTTTTCTCAACTTATACATTAAACAAAAAATGCTCCATTCCTACCTGTGCAGGGAGAAGTAGGGTGAAATTCAGAAAATCCTAGTGTTTAAGCAGAGGCAGAGCTACCAGCAAGGAGCTGAAAATTGAGAAGACTCTGATCGTGAGATGTCAGCCCAGGGATGGTGTCTTGCAGAGGTGAAACAGAGAAGACAACACAGGACCCCACGGTCTCCTTCTAAGTTGGGCCCATCATGTAGGATTGAGATCTATTTTCAAATGACAAAAAGCAAGTCATATGTCAAATCCATTTTGAAAATCTGTTAAAAAAAAATGTTACCCTCAACAGGAACTGGACTTTCCTACAAGTTTAGTCCTAGTTGTAGTCTTGAACTGGATTTATGGCACAGGACATCACTGTTGCAACACATTCAGAAAACCTGCCAAATCAGAAAGGCCAAAATAGACACAGTAGGACACTTCAGTGCACCATTCTGAAGGCAGGAAATGGAGGGTCACTACTTCCCGACACTGCGGCATGAGGCAACAGCCCCTGAGGTGTCCACGCTCGCTGGACAGGGCAAGCAGACACTGCTTCATGGTATTAGCATTTGTACTTGGACATGTCTTCCAAAGAGTTTTAGGATTTGTCCAAGTCTTGATGTCTTTGCTGCTCCCTCAAGCACGTGCCAGTCCATTGAAGTCAAACTCCTTAAAATCTGAAAGGTTTTTTTCATGGTACTTAGTGTTTGAAAATGAATTTTAATCCTCTACATAACACCTACCAGATTCTCTCTACTATTTCTTCTTTGACTTATTATTCTCTAACCCATCTCTTTCTTTCCTTCAGTTCTCTCTAGTCTTCCCTTCAGAAGCTTCCTATTAAGGATTTTTAAAATATATTCCCTGAAATTTTCTAGTCAAAAGCTCAGTCATACCAACAATAGCAGTCAGATATTGGTTATTGTGTGTATCTGAGAGCAAGTCCTTCCTTCTCACAGCCCAAGAGCTGCTTTGCAAAATGACATTATTTAAACCTGAAAAAAATGACAACACAGCAAAAATTGCCCAACATGCTGGGAAACCTTGGGAGATTTATCTGGACAGATGAGATGATGTGAATATTGGCACCTGGTTGAGCAGACTGGATGCTTATATGGATTTACACATGTTACTGTTCTACAGACAGTAATTCCTCTTCCCATTTTATTATGTCCGCTCTCTAAAACTGAGATATCCCTCTAAAAGAACAAAACTCTTATCCTGGCACACAAACTCAACACTTACCATTCCTGAAAGAATTTCAGGATTTTGGAAGTAGTGATCCTGTCAGGTCTTCCTCCCTCTTCCCCCCAGAAAACCCAAACCAAACACTAATAGACTATTTTTTCCTCCTGTATAGGAAGTATATAAAACACAGGCTCAGGTGTACCACTGCAGAGATATAATGGCAGGGCAGGATGGAAGCTGCAAGGGACGCCTGGCCCCACTCATGTAAAGTACCTAAAGACAAGGATGCTGCCATAAACATCAGTTGCCCATGCATTTTAGCATGACAGCATGTGATGGCATGTCAGAACCAGGCCAGCCAGAAAGGACATTGAATTAGCTGCAATTTTGCTAAAGCTATATTAAGACAAACTGCATAGTTCCCATCCTCAGATGGGAATAACAACAAAAGGGAACATAAGTGGCTGCAAGATGCACTAGTGAGTTTGGAAAGACCTTGCTGGGGCCAGGCCAGCCCAGGGCAGGGGAACATCCTGCCAACAGGCAGGGTCCGTATCAGTGCTTTCCTCAGCTCTCGACAGCCACATTCAACTCTGACAGCATGGAAGCAGGATTAATGTTTTACTGTCTCATATGAAGACAAAATCTAGCCTGGCTTATAAATACATCATTGAAAAAACATGTTCTTTGTGCTAGCAGAAAAGCACCCAGTGTTTAGTGCTAACAACCTGAAAGGACTGTTCTAAAACAGTCTGAGCTGTGAGCCCCAAAACACTTCAGCTGCCTACTGGCACTGCAACCATGGCAGCTTCAAACCAGCCCAAAGACTCAGGAGAAAGACCAGCATTTGTTGGACTTGATGGTTTTAAGGGTCTTTTCTACACTAAATGATTCTATAATTTGGGAAGAGCATGGAGTCGAATAGTGATTTGCTCCCACTATTGCTTTTTATTCATAGGAGGAGGGAACACTGCCATATTTCAGTTTGTTTTGCGTAGTGTTACCATCTCTGGCATCTATGGAGAGATAGTGTAACTTAAAAAAGGAACTGGCAATGGAAACAAACAGATTAAATCAAAGAGGGAAGAGACCGCGATGCAGGGGGGAAACTCGTGTCTCAAATACCCTCAAACAATAATTAAATATGTGTGGGTGTGATGGCCACTAAAAGCAGTAGCATGATATATAATCTGTTAATTAACAGAATACGAAAACAAGATCTACTAACAAAAACATTGTGCCACTTTGGTAACTTCTTTTTTCTTTAGGAATGGATGGAGAAATTCTCTCACATGGCCCTAACCAACACGAGTGTCCTTGCAGCTCTTACCAGCAGATGATGAGAAATAGCAAGGGTATGAGAGAACAATTTGATAAAGACAGTACTGATACAAGGCAGAGTGCTATTTTAATTTTTCAATCTGTCTGTCTTGCAGGACTCACAACTACAAAGAGAGAAGAAAAGTACAGGTCACATATTGGTAGCACCCTTGATGAAAACATTAGAATAAATTACAAGGACTGGTCAGTCAAAGTTAGAGGTTCTCCAGAAACAGCAAACAGTAGTGCAATGCAGAAATGCCTGGCTTAACTGAACAGCCAGATATGGCATCACTATTTTCCCTAGAGCTTGCAAAGTAAAATATACATATAGCCATAGAATGATTCAAGGTAAAGAAGAACTTGGCATATCATTTAGTCAAAACAGGTCAGCATTTTACCTTGCAACACCAAATGACCATATTCACAATGAGAAATGTTTGTTCAAGTGTCATTCCCAATATGGTAGTCATAGCCGTAAATTAATCATATCTGCTGAGATGAACAGAAAAGTAACAAGACAGCATTTAGATCAGCCACCCATTTTCTGACTGAAGGTTGGAAATGTATTCGCCCTGTGAAAGCCAAGTTCTGGTTCTCCAAATCAGTTGCCTCAAAGTCACTTCCACATCCATCACAGCAGAATCACTGTTTGCATAAACAGAAGGAAGCTTCCCACTCAAATATGCCACATCAGCCTAAGACCAACACATTTCTTTTCCAAAACTGTCCTCGACTTCCATCTTGGCACATTGGTGCCAGATGCCACCCATACAAGAGTAGCAATTAGGCTGATCTCACTTCTACGTGGATCCTGTTCCTCTGCAGGAATGCATCAAAAGCAAGAAACAAAATCAGAACACTTTTTTTTCTACTATACTGTATTCTATACTCCTTGCCCTGGAATTTCTTTCCAGGAATCCTTCAAAAGTGGATCTTTACCAATTTATTTATACTGTTTCACAATCAAAGGATCTTATTTTGATTTTTTCTAAAAAAGCCATAAATAAGAATATTGGGAGTTACCCAATATAGATGTCCAGTAAATTGGATGAATTTCTCATCTCAGCAACCTCATTTTACTTTCATGTCAATATACTTAAGATCCATATCACATTTGGCAAATCATGTTGCTCTCTCAAAAACTTAATAAGTAAACACACCAAGAAAATCCATAATGTAAGATAACTGTGACTAAAACCTCTAAAAACCTTATCTTATAGAAGCAAGTTTCTAATAAATACATGTTTTCATAAGTCTTCACTGATCTTCAATGTTGATAGTCCTGGAATAGAGTAGACCAATCAAAAAATAAATCCCTTGAAACTACTTATTATGGTTTACGTTAGCAGGGAAAGCAGTTCCAGTGGGACAGGGGCTATGTTATTTTGAGAACTGAATAATTCAACTGATTTCAACTTCTGTAGAAATTCTCTTTGGCTACATGGTGCAACATCCTTTGATGAATATTCAAACCAACAAGGGGTGGGGTTAACATTCAAGAAAAAACCCTTACCAACAATATCAATGGTCTCTATTGGTCCAGTCCACATAGATAAGATCAAACCAACTATCACTGTTCTCTAAAGAACGTACAAACAAAAACTTCCTTTCTCTTAGTCCTTATTTCTCTTCATCCAGTCATTCATGATAGATCCATCACCTATTCCACCTTCTCCCAACCAAATGATATTTTTAGATCTTCATTCTCATGCACTTCCTTTTCTTTACACTTTCAAGTACATCACCATGAACTGCCTCATCCATCCATCCAAGAACTGTTTTCTACACCCCAAACTATCTTTCACAGGGAAAAGATTAACCCTCATCCTTCCTACTCTTCAAAAGCCAGTCATCATAAAGAGTCAAAAAAGAAAAGACTGATTTCTGCTGTATTGGCAGGTATCCTATGCTATCCTATGAGAGGGTACCTCAAAAGGAAAGAGCTGACGGAGGACTGGTTTACAAGTATAGGAGATTAAATAAAAGATTTTTACAAAGACAGAGGAGTATTTTATGTTTTCCGTGCTTTCACAAGGACAAGGAAAAGGAGCAATGAACATACCTTTTGGTTTGGTTTGTTTAAGGTCCCATCCTTCAAGAGAAAGTAACTGGAACTGAGGCCACTTAATCTCTGGAGGGTCCTTCAATAAATTCAGCCAGTATCAGGCTTTCTTTCTTTTTCTATATAGTTAATATCATTTTCATTCAAAAATGTGCTACTTATAATTGTACATTTTCTCAAATGGGATAAAGCCATCACTCATAACATGATAAAAGAAACAGTAGCTGCTTTAAAGAACTTAACTGCTAAAAGGTACACAGGCTAATGTATATGTATCCTTACTTTAGTGTACATACACGGAAAGCAAGAAGAAATATCTAGGGATTTAGTTGAAAATTCTTGTGTGGGGGCAGTGCATCTGAGATAATACATGCAAAAAAAGAAAAGTTGTTTAATTTAAACTGAAACCCTTTTGGTGCAGAGAAAAACAGTTTCATTCAAAAAGGAATCAGTGCCTGTTGCAAGGTATTGCTGTTGGACCCAGGCTGCAGTGTACTGCCTCAGGGAGACACAATGGGAAGCAGTAGGAGGAAGAGATACATTCAAGTGCAGTTCAGTGTCACGAAGACTGAATACCTATGGAGAGATGCACCTTTGCAGCTGGTGTTACTGCTGCAGCTGCTGTGATAGTAATAGTGAATGGGGAACAGATTTACATACATTTCGGTTGCATAAATTTTTATACTTCCTTTTTGGTAACTTCAACTTTAGAACTGGTTGGATCAGAAATGGGCCTGCATGGTGATCTCAGCACAGCTTACTCACAAATTGAGGTTTGTGGAGTTTCAGAAAAACAAAGTCCTTGCAGAGTTACAGTCCAGTGTGGATGCTTCTGAAGCCAAGCCACATTGGCATAGAGCAGCAGAAGCCATGTCTAGACTGGGTGGGCTGGCTCCAATCCTGGGATTGGAGATGATCTCACAATCCTTCAAGTATGGACAGACTCCAAAGGCATGGACAGATAACCCAGTGTGCAACATAAGGAAGAGCCTCTTCTGCAAGCACAAAAATTCAGCCCACTAGGAAAGAAATATATACAAATATATTTAAATTGTGAAAATTATCCCTCTCGTTATGCTTTTTTTTTTTTTTTAGAGAGAGGGAGACACTGTTTAAAAATAGTATGGTTTTTAACTGCTGGTAACAGCTCCCTGATGATAAAAACTATCTGTGGCACACTGAGCAGATTGCAAAAAGCAACAACAAGCTGTTTCTCCTTATGTCTCTACCATAACAGCTGAGAAATCTGGAGCTTCTTGCATAGGTGCAAATAAATATCTCTTTCTTCTTTGTCTTTTTCTCCCCCTCCCTCTTCCCAACACACTGCACAATGAATTCCATCCCTCTAGTGAGCCACACATTATTTCCAGCCATGTACCAATGAAATTACAAGCTGAAGAAAGAACATAAAAGAGACGCCAAGCTAACGCAGAAAAAAGGGTTTGGGGGAGGAAATTGTATCTGCATTGAATTTGCCTAATGTTTATCAATTGGGAAGTAGAGGAAGAAGACAATGTACAATTTATTCTGCAAATTGTCTTCCCTCTTCTCACACCACAGTTATTCACAGAACACCACTGTTATTCACAGACATACCAGTAAAATGCAGATACACTGTGTAAATACATTGCAACATTACATTCATCCCAGATTGCTGCAAAAAGTCCAGTGCATGGTCAGCATGCTAGCATCTCTCTAGCAATGATTCCTGAACTATGTCTGGTTAGTTTGCAATACAGCAAGGAGTCTCACAACAAATCTCCCTAATAGATGCACATACACTGTCAAAAAAATAAAATGAGGTAAACCAAGGATAAGAAATAATTAAAAACTGGTGACATCACTCATGTTTAGCCAACAGAAAAAAGAAAAAAAAAAAAAACCACCAAAATGTGAGGATAATACTATCTAAGAAGAGTCCTTGGACTTCTTTAAGGCTAGGAGTCCCTTCGACCCAAAAAAACCCAGTGAATCAAAACCCAAGCTTGGATAGAGGAAAAAGTTCTGTAAATCAAGTGCTGTTCATCCCTTTCCAGCTTGAATAGCCCCACTTTTATCAGCAGAGGGAAGCCTGTTCACTTATAGAAGCTCTGATTCATTTGCACAGCAAAGGAGGGAGATTTTTTGGCCTGCTTTCTAACACCTTACAACTCCTATATGCTGAAAAGGTACTAAAGAGCATTTGTGAGTATTTGAAATATGTCCTGATAGTTATCTGAAAACAGTTATGTATGTATAAAGACCATAACTATGATCTTTATAAAGTGAATCAGAGCAACATCATCTCTTAAAGGAACAGCAACTTTCTCAACAGCCTTAGATTTTACCAGTGAAATGTCCTACACCCCAGGCTTTGCAAGTTAGTATACACATACTGGAAAATAGAAAACTATTAAGGAATTGCACCAGGAAGGAAATGGTTCAGAAGATGTTTGGTTCTCAAAAGCTTATTCAAGTGCTTGCTGTCAGCAAAAATCAGTTTTGCCACCCCAGTGATGAGGCAAGAGCTTGACTTTGGATGTAGAGTAGGGGCAGAAATGATGAGTTCAGAAGGAGGACATGGGGAAACTCTGTGGAGAAGGGGTTGGAATGCCTGCATTGTCTCATATGCAGAACTATGTCTGCTCACCTACACTTCTCTCCAGCTTGCACGAATCAGGGTGCACAGCAATGGCTTAGTGATGCAGGCAGAATTGCTGTTCGTAACAGCCTGCTTCCCCCACCCCTAGAGCCAGGTCCCACTTGGGTCACACACAGTATCCAGTGATATGACTCAAACTGGGAAGAACATCCTGTGTTTAACTATATTTTTGCTGCAACCTTAGGTATGAAAAGGTTTTCTCATCGTGGAGTGATAGCAACACTCTAATATCAAACTGAAACAGTGTTTCAGTGAATTGTAGGCTGTGCAAACCACCCAGTATTGCCAGTGTAACTATATGGGGGTAATAGTGACATGCAAAATGAGAATCATCTACCAGAAATTTAGACACCTAAAGCATTACTCATGCTTGACCACTTTCATCTCTTTTCCTCTGTTGATGAAAGAAGAGTGCAGAATGACCTCCTGAGATGTGGACATGCACATGTACATATGTACATATCACCAGGCAAGTGCTGCCCATTTGATGCTGATGCCACAGCAGTCAACATAAACATAATTTGCCTGGTTTAATGTTATGTGCTGAGCAATTCTCATGAAAAAACATACAGGTAGTGATTAAGCACAGCTAATACTTTTCTCAGAGGTACTATCTTTTTCAAATAAAGATAGTACAGACCTAACATCACTGAAGGTAGTGCAGTAAGTTATGAAGAGATGGGAGTGCTATTCCTTCAAAGACACAGTTCTCAGTGAAGTTGATTGTTATCTCAGAAAACACTTATGTTAAAGCTTGTCCATGGCAGTATCTTTGCACAAAACACAGTTCTGTCTGCAATGGGAGATTTAGTGGCTCACATTGTATTCATAGTCAAGGAAAAAAAGAAATGCACAATTCATCTTTGTTAGACAGCAAATAAAGGTCACTGATGGCACACATATTTTCCTTCCAATTTTGTACAGTTCAGTAATTTCTGCTTTTGTAATGCTTTTATCTACTGTCTGGTTTTAGGATCTTTGTAGAGGTCACAGGGGATAAGGAGATCAGATTGTAGTAAGAAAAATCCACCTACCTACATTATTAGGGGTTAACAGTAGAATATAAGAGAAGGAGTCACATTTGACAAATATAAATGCTTTTTAAAAACTAAGCTATCTAGTTTCTACTCAAGATTTGATTTCTAAAGAATTGCAAAAATCTTCTATTACATTGAGATTCTGCCTCAGTGGTGTGAAATTGTATGTGTCACTTGTTCCTTAAATTTAAAGAAAAGTCCTTAAGCAAAATCCTGCTGATGTACATTTTGAAAGGTAACTGGGCAGATATTGACATTGCCCATCTTACTGCTTGATGCACTCAGAAGAGCCAGATTTGCAGAGAAAGACACTTGGCACTTTCTGCATTCTCAATTAGGGAGGAAAGGCAAAATATCTGCAAGATTATTTGAAAAATGTGGCTGTTCCCTAACCACAATGGGTGAAAAAGTGGAGATGTGGTTTGAGGAGGAAAAAGACCCACAAATTCACTACATTATTGATGTAGATAGATGCAGATTGACATGCTGAAAAACATGTGCACACTGTGGAAAAAACCATCATCATCTCCTATTACTTGCAGCTCATTAATCTGAAAACAAAAATAATGGTTATGTTAGTCAAAAAGAAAATAAAATCCTACACACAGAAAGAGAAAGTAAAGGGAAGAAAAAGATTAAAAAGCTCTTTTCAGAACTTCATAGTTCAGTGAACTCTCCATTTTTCGAGCACAGACTATGAACTGAAGATATACAGGTAAGTATCAGTTGTGTTATTTATTAATCCAAATGTTCCTGAACATGCTTTTTGATAAATTTCATAAATCTTCCAGTCAAATGTTTTGCACCCCCAAATGAGGGATCCTTTTAAATGATTTATCTTTGTCCTTACTACAAACCTGACCTAGCCTGCTTATCTACTTTGAAGCTTCCTTAGGACTAATCACTCACTTCTCTGTCTCTAAAGCCCTTGTTTTGTCTTCCTTTCAGGATTTGCTAAATGATTAGAAAGAGTATAAAAGCCAGGAAGACAGATAAGACTTTAGAAGGCTATAAAAACACTGAGTCATTCAACTTCTTAATCAACACACTACGTGCACATGGGGGAAATTATTTTTTATAACATTGTGGTAGTTTTTCCAGAAAGCTAAAGAACTAAAAGTGGATGATACATATTCAAATTAATAAATATAGCCTTTGCAATTAGAATCTGCTCCTATAACATTTACTCATGAACCATCCCCTGACACTGACCCGTTGTCCACCACATGCAATGCAACTACCTGTCACAGAGTTAACACAATACTTTGGATGGCCAAGGCCTATTTAGCTCATTGGACAACTCATTTATTCAAAACAGAGGAACACATTAGAATCACTGACAGGTTTATGAGTCATGTCTAAGAGCCTGCTTTTATGGATCAAGATCATCAACTTGTATGTACGTTCCTTAGAAAATTCGCAGTTTAACAGCCACATTGATAAGCATACATCCTGCCCAATGAGACAAAACACATTTTTCATCTAAATCATTGCACAGTTTTCCAGAGACATTTCACAGTGTCTATGGCTTAGAAAAATGAAGCACTGTATGATATTTGTGAATAAGTGGTAAGTGTAAATGTTAACTGTCTCACCCTATTAAAAGGAATTAATTCTCCTAACTTACAAGGCTTTCCTGAGATTATTTTTTCCATGAAGCAGGATCAAAGTTCTTGTCACAGAAAAGTTTTCCAAAGGCAATCTATTTCCACATAAAATCTCAGCTTTGTGGGCAAGGAGAACACTGGTTCCCAGTACAGTTTCAAATTATTTCCCTCTAGCTGAGACACAAAGCAGGGTCTCACCGACCAGTAGTACCACTGAATACACTGTAACAGCTGTTGTCCACTCCAAGTTCTTATACACCAACTCAAAAACAAGAATATTGCAAAAATATCTTTCACTTTTATAAAAAAATAGGTTTCTTAAATCCTTCGCTATGTTTTTGTATTTTAATGACTAGATTGTCAAAATAACTAATAATCCTGTATGGAGTGTAATAGTTTATTTTACAGCTAAAATCATTACCGCTCAGCTTATGGGAACATAAATGAAAACAGGCAAGAGGGTTTCATTCAGGGGCCCTCTGATATTTTAAACAGAAAGGGAAGGGAAAATTGAGAACATTAGTATGATCTTCACAATGAATGTGGTACATGGTCTGTAATTAGAGTTTAACAACTGAATTCAGGTGGCTCCTGTGTACAAAATGTTATATATTTTACTGAGACATTGGGTCTGCCACAAAATTAGAGGCATAGTCTTTGGAATTACCTCAAAGTTCTAAAAGCACAGATTCCTTTAAACAAAAAGAAAAATTAAGTAAAGAGCAACGGGACACATTTCTACACCTTGTAGAGCTTACCAAAAAGGGAAACGACCTTAAAACTAATGACATGTAATTTTCTTTCACACTTTCCCTCTCAATTCATGTTTCTTCTTTCAAAAATCCTTAAATAAAAATGCACAAAATCTAAAGTTGACAGCTTAGCTCATCTGTCCATTTCTGTCTTCAAAAGCAATGAAATCTTTCCCTTTCCATCCCGACTTGCCTCAGAGTGCTCATGCCAATGTGTGGGTGTTCAAGCAAAATCATATCACTTGTTTAGCCCTTTAAAATAAAATTGCTGGTATTTAAACAAAACAAAAATAAAAGGGTAATTTTTGCCTTGCCACTGTGTTCTACAGCAGTTTCTTCTTTGACAGAGCCCATACAGAGTGGCTGTGCCTCAGGTTTGGATGTGTAGTTTTCTGCTCATACTTTCATCTTTCTGTGAGTTGGATTAAATAAACAATTAACAGTCAAAAGAACTTTCAACCACTATGAGACTAGAAAAGACAAGCTTAAGAGAGGTTTCTTCTGTGTTCTTTTCCTTTTCATGACCTATGAAGTATGCAAACATCTTCTGGAATAATAACGGTCCAGCATTAGCATGCAAATTTTTCTACAAGTGTTGACTACTCTACTAATAGAATTTAACTGATGAAAGTATTTCTTTCCCTGCTGCAAGGAAATATTACAAAAACAGTCAAAAAAATCCCAAACATTGCTAAATTCAATCCAAAATTAAAATATTTATCAAGCTGCACAAAGCTATAGTCTCCAAACCACACAAAGGCTTGCATGCCTGCAGCTTATTGCCTGCCAATAGTCCCAATGACTGCAGTGAAACTATGTGTAATCTTTGAAAAGGATAGGTAGGCAAGTGCTCTGCTGGACTTGGATGAAAATACTCCTCACATCAGAAAACAGGGCCCCAAGCTCATGCCAAATGCATTACATGCTTGAGGGTTCACAGAGTCCTCAAAGCACTGCAAAGAAATGTCGAGTGACAAAACCAAGCATAATTGAATTTCTTTTGCTCAGGCTTTCTCTGGAGCAAATTCAAACAAAATCCACTTAGGATATTTGATGAAGAAGAGAAAATGCAGCAGCAAGAATTAATCTAACATTTCATTCAAGATTAGTTGGCAAATCTAATTATAACTGTTCTGTGATATAAAGTAACTACCTTCAAGCTCTCTTCCATCCATGAGGTCAAAAAGACCTTGTGAGAGCAGAGAGGCCTCTAGTTACCATTACTCCATCCATTTAGGGAAAACAACCTCCTCTGCACACCAGGGGCATTTAAACTTCCCAAATCACTGACAACTTGAGACTTGAGCCAGATTACAAAGTCAAAAAAAAAACCACCTCAAACTAAACTAAGGATTCAGGTATTTTTCTGGGAACCAGCTGCAAATAAAAGGTTTTTAGAGTGTGCTGAAACACAATTGTATGCACCTGTGTGCTGCCAAGACAAACAGAGGAAAGCAAAGAAAACCGAGACATAGTGAAACAAATCCAAGAACACAAGCAGACAGTCCCAGCAAGTAGAAGCCTGGCTGAATGCAGAGAGCTGAAAAACATCCCTGTGCACCTGCCGTCACCTGAGAGCCAGGAAGATTTGCGCTGCAGGGTGCCAAGGAGAAGCTCCTTGGGCATCTCCTGTTGCTCAGGCTGGCAGAGGGGAATGGGCCTTTGTCATAACAACAGAGCTTTCTAGGGCAGCTAATTAGCATCTATTGTGAAAGTTCCATTTAAACTGTTGTCTCTGACAACGTGGTGTCTTCCCTACAGCACACAAGTGGCCCAACACATTCCTGTTCTCATGAGTGCCATTTCAGCCTCTAAGAAACTGTCCAATCTCCAGCAGCAAGCAGGGAACTGCTGTCAGAAGAGAACTTTGCTATTGACTGTAGCTGTTTGTAACAGCAATTTGTCAAGTCCAGAAGAGCACAATCATGGATTCCTGTATGCAGACCACAAAAATCCCCTATGCCCATCAAGAGCTGGTGATTTTACAAATCCACTGCATGAAAATAAGCTACATTTTCCTGTCACCATTGCTTCCATTTTGCTAATTTGGAATAAAAATGAGCATGCCAACTACAAATAATGCCCTCCTTTAACAAGAAAATTAATTTTAGTCAGTATTCAATCTCACACTGACACACACACCTAGAGTCCTTGGGAGCAGCAGGAGGGAAAGTAAAACTATTCCCAAAGGGATAAGTTTTTACAGGCTGACTCTTTCAAGAGTTTACATCATGTCAAACTGTTGCATAAGAAAGCAAGTAAAAGAGAGAGAAACAATGCTGAAAACCACAGACAACATACAGCTGGCCAAGCTGACAGGAAGCCTCATGAGAGATTATTACCTCATGTTGTCAGTTAAAATTAATTTGTACTGTTTCCTGAAGAAAAGGGAATAGAAAAAAAATAGGGCTTCCTAGAACTAAAACTTTCTGGATTTATAGGCAGTGGGCACCCTGCTGTTACTGTGAGCAGGAGCTGGCTAGGTCTAAAGAGGAGCCACAAAAAAGTGTCACTACACAAACTTCCTTTCTGTCAAAAATATCAGCCAAAAATGATTTTCAGGTTAACAGGCACTTAACAAAATAAAACAGGTGCGTCAAGACAGCCATGAAAAATTACTCAGTACTCAATGTCTTTCATGGGGATTATTTCAGTGAATTATTTCACAAATTGATCCTTTGTTCCATTGTTAGTCTAAACATCAGTCTCTGAATAGCTCAGAGGAGGAGTTTTCTACGGTGGGGGGGTCTGTGAGTTGTTTCCTCAGAGGTGGCTGCGTTTGACATAACAATCCACAAATGTCAAACAATAACATGTCAAAATTCTTCACAAAGCACAGAGAGTGTCCAGCTGCCTTTTTTGCACACTGATAAGGTCAGTTTACTTGCCTGAAAATAAAAATATTTTTTAAAGGATGTTGTTCCCTGTGTTTTCATAAGGACCAAAACAGCAAAACCCCATAAGGAGACATGGAGAAGCTGGACTGAGTCCCTGCCGGGCAGTAACAGAGCACTAGCATCTTCCCAGCTCCATCACTGCTGAGAGCCTATTCACCAGCACAGCCTCTTCACCAGATCTGTTCAGCTGAAGTGCTCAAAACAGCAGCAATGGTGTACAATAGCAACAAGCTTCTTGTTCCCCCTATAGCTCCTTTCCCTCCCCTCTGCTCCTGAACATCTTGTATTTGCAGAATTTCTACACTCACAGTCTCAAAGCCCACGTTCCTTGCCAGCAACACGAAGGATGTACCTCAGGCTGCATTTCCCCAACAGCAGAGAGCTCAGGGGTTCCCGCAGGCTTTAAGGAAGCCTTGGAGGACCTATAGCTGCAGGATGGGACTGCCAGTTCCTGCATGGTGTGATGGAGCACTGAACCCTGCATCAGGAGGGAGGTGACTGTGAGTCATTCCTGCACTCCCCAACATCACAAAACGCAGGATTCCCTCCCACCCTCCGCCCTCCCGTCCTAGGATGACACAGTTACTGGGAGGCTGGGAGGGATTGCAAGAGGTCATCTTGTCTTTCTGCTTGCTGAGGGAAGAAGGCTAATGACACTCCTGGCAGGTGCTTGTTCAACCTGAAAAACCTCCACCACATCCCCAGGCATTTTGTTACCCAGCATCTCCAACCAAGTCAAGGGTACTCCACTCCCAGCAGGAACGCCACTACTTCTTACTCTATCATCTGCAAACCACATTATCTGTTTTCTTTTTCTCTTGGTGTTTGAACGAATTTTTCTACCTCTAAAGAAAACCCTGACCAATCTCATCTCATTTCATTTCACCTTCCCAAAGATTTTTTCCAGTGGCTATTGCTCTCCAACCAAATAGCCAGGGATTTTTTTTCCTGAAATATTTCAGACTACTACTGCCTACCTGATTTCTATTTTTATCTTAGTGCAAGTGATTCATACAGCCTTGTCTTATTGCTGTTGAGAGCCCTTACAGGGAGTGTCAGAGCCTTCCCTAAGTTCCTATGGCAGAACATGACTGCATTTCTACAAGAACCAGATTTCAGAGACAAAACTTTTACTGCTTTCAAAGGAGCTGGTGCTTCCCAGGACACACAAACTGCAGCAGTCCCAAGGGACTACCAATTTCCACTGCTATGGGCATTAAGAGTCAATGCAGACCAGTTTCTCCTCTCTTCAAGCATTCACAGACTCTTGGGATGAGGCTGAACCAATACAAAAACAGAACCAGCTGCCTGGGAAAGGAGGATACACTTTCCCAGAAAGCAAAGCTTATATACAGTTTTAAATGCACAGCAGAAAAGCTCCGCAGACACAATTGACATTAAAAAGGATAATTGAGGAGTGTCTGAGAAAATATTATGTGGTCTTGATTACAAAACTCTAAAGAGAAGGGGAAAAAAGCCATAAATAGAAAAAGTCAAAAGGGACTCTTGCTTGGGGAAATTAATACATGGTAAAATTAAAGACCTAGGGTCACACTGTCTTTATTCCTTAAGTCTTCACAGGAAATAAATTTATGATAATATTTTCCTGAAGACAATTCATTATTCTGGGCTTATTAAAAATCAATAGTCATCAGGCAGACTCCACTGTTATGCTGCCTTCTATATACTAATTAAATCCTTTAGCTGCATTCAGACAGAATAATTACACACTGAAGCATGCGTGAGTGCCTTGTTATAGCTTTCTCCTGTGCCTTACAGTTCCCAGGATGCTATAGTCTCATTTCTAGCCACATCTATCAGCCAGATGAACCTCCAGAGCACAGTATTATTTCCCCTGCAACAATTACAGCCTTATGTAGGATATCTTGACCAAAAGCAGACAGCTTTTTAAAAAGCACATTCTTATTAAAACACAGCTTTTTTCTCCTTAGGATAAAAAGAAGAATCTGCATCCTAATAAAATATGAAATAACCTCATGCAAACTTCACCTTTCTGGGAACTTAGAGCTTGAATGTTTTGTTCTTATGCAGGTATTCCATGGGGAAGAACAGCTAATTATAACACAGACATCTGATACTTTTAACATAAAATGCTCTGTGTACTAAACAAAACCCTTCACTTTCTCTGGTAGGAGTAAACAGTTTTCTTTCCTGGTCATCTCCCTGCCTGTATTCAACCACATAAGTAGGACATTAAAAAGTATGGTGCAGTTTTTTATCTTCATGTCTCATATATTTAACAAATATTGGCTGGTCTACTTACAAGCTTCCACAGAGATGCATCATGACTGTATTATTTAAACAGAAAACTAATAGACTGAAGCAAATTTATACTCCACCATAACTCCAAATTGCAGTAGCCATAGAATGACAACAAACTGAAGATTATAAGAAAGAGCTAAGGCTTAATTTGCTCATCACATGTCTGGTAGCAAATTGCTAATATTACTTGTAGTCTCCATTTTCATAATGGCTACCAGATTGGGTTTTTTTCTTTATATATACTGCCTACAGTGTATTGGAATAAACTAACAGCTATGAATTTTTCAGATGTCCAAAACTTTCAATCATTTCATCCCCTTTTCTTTTTTAGTAACTTCCTTTCCTGTCTTTTTATCCTCAAAAGTCCTAAATTGATATCTATATACAGTTCTAAGAAAATTATTCCACTACTCATATTCTCCAAGTATTTTGTATTAATTTTAATATGATCATATTTAAAAGAGTGAGGTGAAGTGCTAGAAAACATTTGTCTGAAGTATTCAGAAAAATCTAGCGTTTATTATAGTTTTGACCTACAACTCTCTTATAAGCAAGACATGTCCCTGATTAATACCTAAATCTAGTTAACTCTCAGGGTGGATGTGTTCATTTCAAGTCACTGCTAAGCTTGTAAACATAGTGCTAACAGTGCTGGCTGATTCGCTTCTCCCTTCTCTCTTCCAACACAACTCATGCTCCACCATCTCTGCTAGCTTGAGTTTCAAGGGCACATCAACTTTAAAATTTCATTCTCAGAGAAATGAAGTATGTACTGGGGAAGCTATCAAGGGTTTTTCTCTTTCCAGGTAGGAACATAAATAAACCTAGCCTTAGGTGATGTGAAATCCAGACGCTGCAATATTCCAAGAAGATACGATCGCTTAAAGAAATGTTGAAAAGTAAGTTTTATTAAGTGTGTTGGTCAGGGAAAAAAAACCTCACCAATGTATCTCCTGCAAGGAAGACATTTTCATTATCAAAACCAGGAACAAGTGTTTTGAGGATGCATCCAGAACTCCCTTGTGGTGTGTAGGTGACTATGGCTTTCTCAGAATCAGGGTTTCTCTTCTCTAGGTGTAATGACTGCTCTTATGTCCCCTAAGGGGAAAAGCCCAAAACAAGCATGTCTTAGAAGCAGTCAAAAAAACCCAGCAACAGTACCAGAAGCAACACACTGTTTTATCCAGTAGGTTCTCCCCACAAGACACCTCAGCCTCAGAAAAGCATTTTTTCTTCACCCTCTTTTCTTGTCAACTGTTTTCAAACTTTCCATGTCTGGCCCTCCAGTAGCAATTAGGCCATTTAAGAGTTACCTAGAGGCAGAGCATAATACAATCCATTTGATTTCTCTCACTAGAAAGAAACACACAACAAGAAAAGAGGGAAGGGGAAAGTTACAGACAGAAACAATGGCAAAGACAGACAGGGCAGGAGAGTCTTTAGATCAGCACATGCAGCTTTTCTATCTGCAAGCTAGAGACTACCCAGCCACAAAATCTTATCATGCCTGCCTGTCACTCCTATATCAATCTCTCAACTCTTCTTTTTCTTATTTCCTTCTTTTTCTTTTTTTTTTTTTTCCCAGTCTAGACCGTGCTTAAAAAGGTGTTTGGACATTTCTAAAAGTCATTAAGTAAGAGAAAACGACCCTCAGGGCTCTTGCTATGAAAGACATATACTATTCCTTCTTTTGAGTCATCACTGTTTTGTTTATGTTCAAAGATATTGCAGACACACAATTTCCAGTTAAGGTGATGTAAGTCTCCACTGTAGAACCACTCTCTCCTGTGCTTTGCCTGAAAACACACTCCAGTGTTGGTAACAGAAACCGTCCTATTGTTTGATCTGCTCTGAAATGTGCCATTATTTTATCATTGAGCAAATCTACTTCTTCAATATCAGTCTGCTCTATTTAAGCAGTTGAAGGGTCCTACTTTAACCATGGAAGGATGCAAACTCTGATAAGAGCAATTAATTGTAAAGATTTAAAATCAATAGTAAAAGGAAGAGCTAGAACAAACGTGATGCCAAAGGGGTTCCTGCCTTTCAGCTCCACTTTACATTGAAAAGGTTCAAGGAACAGCAACCCTGGGCAAATACACTCATGACACTCATTTGCACTTCTGAGTAAGAACTTCTCCAAACTAGCTTTAAAAATATACATGACCACAACAATTCACAAGTGGTAATGTCTTAAATGTTTAAGAAAGAGCATGTTTTCCACCAAACTGTTGAATGTGTGCTACTCAACTTCTGCAAAAACAATAGTGTTTTCACTGCCTATTTTCAGTAAGATGCTTTAACCCATGATAGATCAAATAGTCTTACAGAAGTGCACACAGATATTATTAAGTGTTGCCTTGCTGTTGGTACAAACAACATCAGTACAAGCCCCTGCCCCTTTTCAGGCTGGAGCCTCACACACACTTCAAACTTAAGCAGGTGAGAACAGAGAAACAAAATTCAACCCATGATCAGCCAAAGCCTTAAGGTGCAGCAGACATGTCCAGTGGTGGGACCGTTTAGGACTATCACAGCACCAGATTTTGAAACCTCTCATGGTACTGCACTGACATGCAGTGACACTGCACACTCCAGACAGAACATACTGGCTCAAATCTGGAACCAGTGGATAAACATGGCCCCTCCTTCACAGCAGTAAGAGAAGGTGATCATAATGCTGGTAGGCTTTAACTCTGTGAAGTTATGATGTTATTCTGCCTTCCCAGAGAACACTTACACATACTGCTGAATAAATTGTCTTCTAACCTTCTAGAATACAAAACTACAGGAAAATTCTTCTCAGAGAAGCATATTTTGTCATGGAGAGAGGATCACTGTTGTGTACACAAAGCCATTCTGTGCCATGTGTGTCACAACAAGCAATTTTGCCATGACCTCACATTTAGACCCTGCAGAGGCTCTTCCCAGATCTGAACTGTCCTTGCACATGTGCCACTTGACAAAAGATCCTGCCATACAGACAACTTGCTAAGGGAGTAAAAATGTGCTGCATTAAAAGGGATGTGTAGTCTTCTCCAACTGGGCAAAAAGAAGTCAAAGTAAACATCCTTTATAGGCAATTGTACTGACTAGGCAAAATTGGTCCCTCCAGTAACACGCCAAAGAGAGGAAAAGAAACTACAAGAGCTGAAGATTTTAAAATAAGAGGATGTAACTGAAGAATTGACTTCTTGCAAGCCATTCAGCTCTCTTATCTGTAAAAGAGTGAAGGTAATTTTATTCCAGCAAAATTTCCCCTGGACAATTCACATATTTGCTTTCATGTTGGACTTTTCCACTACAATCTCAGTTTAAATTTATCCTTCATTGCCACTCTAAATATATTGATTCATGAGCTGTCCTTACTAAAATTCTCCCTGAGCTGGTTCCCATTCAGTGTTCTGGGCACTCCTTACACACAAAGTAGTGGATGAAGAAAACAATGTGGTTCCTTCAATTGTGAGCTTATTCATCTTCAGCTACCAAACTGTAACAAGGTACCGGTCTGGTGCATTCTCTTTCTAAAGGTACAATACTTGTCACCCAGGAGATAGTTGAAAACCATCACCAGTGTCTCTGCAGTGGCAGACTGATGACCAGTTTACAATGGCAAGATATGCTCGTACTTTGCTAGCACCACTTGCTTGAACAATGCCTTACATGCATTACACTGCAGGTCTGGGGCAGATGATGGTCAAACACATACAATGCAGTGTCAAAGTGTAATTTCAGAAAATAAAAAACATAATTCCAGAGAATCTAACGTCAATGAATACAACAAAAGTTTACAAATACAAAATCAAAAGAAAGCAGCTCTCTAAATCCACCTGCACACTCTGGTTATGCATATGAAACAAACTTATCAGAAACAGCTGTATTTCAGTGGCAAAGGAAATGTCATAAGTCGTAAATTACAGCCTTGGTGTTTACTCAGCTCCGAGAAACTGAGAAAAGCAACAGAGAGGTGACATTTTTTTCTGGATATGCAGACAGGGCAGGCAGGCCTGAGGATCCCATTTAGCAGCTAGATATTGGAGCAAATACTTCAGAAGCTACCTGAGAAGGTTTCCCTAAGGACATGGAGTAGTTGGACTCCTCCATTGCCTTCCAGTCTTTATCCACCAAAGAGGATCCATCCAATATATGGCTCCCACCACCACAGTCACTATATCACCCTACAACTTTAAATCCATTGATTCTTATTTTAATATAGCCCTCAAGTTTAACATAAGCAACCTGTGATAAGCCTTATGTAGCTTATTTAGCAGCTCCTGCTGAAGGAGCTGCTGAAGGCAGCCTACATGGCAGATCATGCCCAGTCAGACCTCCTGGAGCTGGACAGCTGACATATGGAGGAAAGAAGAAGGTTATGAAAAAGGAATTGGAAAGAGCTCTGTAGATTTACTGAAATCAAACTCAGAAACATGGATTCTACAAGAACTGCTTCATAAACCCTGTACCATTTGGACAGAGGCATGCATTACTCCAGTTTCACTTAGGAAGCCTTGCGTTAAGTACACTGTAATTTCATTTAGAGACTTGCACATCACATGAAGAGGGGATCAGCTCTACAAGTGGAGGGACTCTCAGCTAGCCTACTCCAAAAACAGATTTTATCTCAAACTAAAAAAAAAACAAAGCAGAGCTCCATGTAAGAAAGCCAATTTTTTTTTAATCTGACAGATCTTTTCTTATAGGCAAAGACTGTCATAGCCATCGGGTATGTCCACCTACACCAAGTGCAGACAGATCTGAATACCTCCATACTGTTTGCTGGAAAGACAAAATAAGCCAGCTCCAGCAACAAAAGTGCAGCACAGCCCATCAGAAAACAGGCCTGTGGAGCAGCTTTCTGGCTCAGATGCAATGCTACGCCAGTGCGACTTCCAGACCAGGGCTGGCATCATGCTTAACTGTCAGAGCAGATGCAATCACACACACCTCGGGAAACAGCACCCTGTAGGTTGATCCCATTATCTGTGACATTTAACTACTGGCTGAAGTTTTTTGAGATACAGGCAGCTGTGAGCCTACAGGCTAGAACAGGGGTCTGAGCAGAGCTCTGGGCTCTTTTTGCAGCCAAGGTCCTAAAACAACTGTCATCTTTGCTGTCTTTAAGTGCCAGCCAGTAATGACACATTATACATATTAAGGCTACACAGTGGAGAATGAAAAGCTATCTTCTCTGTCACTTTTTCTTCCCTCTTTGTGATTAAATGTATTTATACACACACACCCATAGTCACACAAAACTATCTATATTTTACTATTCAGCTCTCAGAAATTCCCGACTTGCAAACCACAGCAGGGTGACAAGTAGTTTGACACATAAGACCAAGGTCACTTCAGCTGCGATGGATTTTTCTACTACAACATTTGAGGCCCATAGTAATTATTCAGGCTTCAAAGCATTGCTAACAAGGACAGAGCACAAGAACTGAGAGGGCTGCAGACCCATCATTTCAAATTGCTGAGAGAGTTAAGCGCTTTGCAGCAGGTTGTGCTTGACTCAGTTGTTTGTTGGTTTTTTTCATTTAAATAGACATTACTTAAACAAAGGCCTTACTTTAGTTGTGACCCAAAAGAAGAGAAAACAAAGCTCAACCCCAATGGAATTCAGGTGAGTGAAGCCCTCAGTAAAGAATTGCAGTAGTGATGGTATCCTTTATTAGATGAAGTTGTAGAGCTCAAAAAGTAGAAATTATCCTTTTGGCATCTGCGACAGAAGATTGCAAATAAAGCTGAGAAGAATCACGGTTTTATTAGATATGTAACAATTTGATCATCTTTGGAAATAAAGGTAGCTTTACCTTACTGGAGCAGAGGGAGGAAGGCAGGTGATAAGGCAGTTGTCTCAGTATCTCAAACTTACAAAAGATTAAAAGAAAAGACAGCATTTTCCAGAGGCTGCAGTACTGCTGAACAGCTACACCTTACTTCAGCAAGTTTTTTTCTCTGTACTCATTGCCACCTGTATCTCATCTTAATTTGTACTACTCACTGCATAAAGCAGGACTGTTCTGGGCCTTGAGCAATACAGAGCACAGCCCCCATCCTTTATCAGTTGTTGGGCCCAGCCCCTTGTGTGCTTTTACTTAACACAATAAGCAAGAGGACAGACTACTTTCTTGGGCAGTGTAAGAACTATGCTGGGTTAAGATATCAACTTTCTCCACCAGAAAAGTCATTAGCTTAGACATGAGGTTGTTTCAGGGAGAGCAACCTTCTAACAAACAGAAGTAGACCCGTTTGCTGGCTGTGTGACTTGGCTGGATGTTGGTGCAATGCAATGGTGGCTGCCTACAGCTCTTCCTCTCCTTCCCTCAGCTCTCCCCCTCAGTCCCTACTCTTTGATTCTAGTCATAGCGGGGTGGTACTAGGAAGCTGGCTCCTAAGGCAAACAGGGATAAGTTATTAATGCTGGATATGTACAATATTGGATCCTTAATGGTGAAATACAACTAAAAGAAGCACGGAGCAGCTGGTGAGTCTCTTTCTACCCAGTGTAACACCAGCTGAGATTTCACTACTGCTCCAGCAAAGCGAGATTAACAAGGAAAGGAGACGGTGCTATTTTACAGGCAGCATAAGCCTCTTAAGGATGGTCCTGTCAGAGAGGCTGTCTTTAACCTCAACACTTTCTATTTTGCTGGCTGAGTTGACCAAGGGCTAGAGATGAGTGTTCAGCTTCATCACGAGGCTGCTCCAGTTAAACTCACAGTCCAAAAGCTCTTCTGCAAGGAAAAGGTGTGTGCCCCTTCTGTTCTCAGTCATGAGTCAGCCTAATACTATCAGAAGAATTTACTTTGAAACATAGGCGCACCACAGGAGTTTTTTTCCAATATTTTGAAGTTCACACATACACTCAGAATTCTCACTATCTACAGCTAGCACACAGTAGACACACTTCCATTCTAGTGACCATTTTCATCCTTACAATACTCCTGTGGAAAGCTAAAGAGACAAAGCATTAACAATTTTTAGAAAGAGAAAAGTTATTCAGCAAAGGAGTAAGCCTGGACATGCAGGCAATATTACAGTCTGGTACAGGCAGGTAAAGGTGGCCACCAGTGCTTCAAAACAGAAAGGGAAATGGGGAAAATCTCTTGCCCCACCAAAACATGTTTGTTACATTCAGCATAGGACATTGCACTGCTTCACCGAAGGCCATGTTGCAGAGCTGGTACCCACAAAAACCTCCCAGGGACAGCTGTATCCACTGCTCTCATGCTACATGGCCTCATACCACAGAGTTGAAGCATGCTCTCAAATATCTGGATTTGTTCATACTTATCTTCCTCACATAGCCATAGTCCTGTGGGGACAAACATATCACTGACAAAATGACCTTGTGTTTATCAATCCAAAGTAAGTCCATGCAGCAAAGAACAGCACTGTGCAAAAATATCCAGGCAAGCTTTGGCAGAGGTCAGTTTTTAAAAGAGGCCTAAATCAGCTCAAAAGCATTGTTCTAACATCTCTGGCTGGATTCAACCACCTAAATCGCCTTTGAAAACTGCGTTCTTCTCTCTACATATCACCATATCACACTAGGATGATCAAACCTCCATTACAGGAGAGAGGGGTCACCCACAAAGGGGGCTCAAGGGGATGGAGAGAGCACAGGCAGTCGATAATTCTGGGAAGTGAGGGTCCCTGTGAGAGAACAGACATAATCACTTACACGTGCACACACACACTGCCAAGATCAGCTGCCTGCACATTTTCCCCAAGGTTCTTCAGGCAGAGATGCCTGCAGCAGCAGCCCTCAAGAGACGCAGAGGACTAGCTGCTCACATGCGGTTATCAGACGAATCTTCATTCTTTTGGTAAATAGACATGAATTTGAATTCTATGTGAAAACAGTAACCTGGATAGTTCTCACCCTCATTCCAAGCAGAGGGGCTCAGAAGGCCACAGAGGGCAGTCCCAGGCAGTTCCACAGCCTCTGCCCATGCAGCAGGCAAGAGGCCACTCCTCCCCTCACCCTTGTATATCAACACTGAGAAGGAAGAATGTTTCATAAAAGAAGGTGTAAGTTCATGTGTGATGGAAAGTACCTCTGAACTGCATTCAGCTTGCAGTCTAATGCCTGTCTGGAGCGAAAGAAATACAGATGACAGCTACTCAGCAAGACGGACTGATAGTTGCTCAAGGTCATGCAGCACATTTCACTTCCTACAGATCTGCTTTAAAAAAAATTAGTTTATTGATGATTTGCATTTCATTGGTGACATTCTTGAGTGTTTTTTCTTTTTATTGTTGTTTTTCAAGGCTACGGTTCAAAACCAAAGAGGGCAATCAGGCATGAATGAACTCAGCATGAGAAAAAAAAACCCCACAAAACAAGCATTTTGACCTACATGCAGTGATGATTAACAGAGTGTTCTATTGTTTTCTGTCCTTGCTGATCACAGCTGCAATGATCAGCACTATACAGCCAAGAAGGTCCGGCTTTGTTAAACTACAAAGCACATTGCAAAGAACTGGTGAAGTACATGCTTTAAAAAAACCAACAACAAAAAACCAACAACAACAAAAGCTACCAAAATAATAAGAGGAACTATGTTCTCTTTCACAATTTATCTAGAAGAAAAGACATCTAACTTCTGCATATAGGAAATTTCTAGGATTCTGCTTAGAGGTTTCATTATGCACATTTCCCAGGTTTCTCACGAAAATGGATGTTTTCCTTTATCAATATTTCCCAGACCACTCTATATTTTTACTGGGCATCAAAACTTCAGTCTACAAAGTTTGCACAAATTTGCTTCTGTAGTTCCACAAGGGTCACTAAAAGAATTATGAAACTTGGAAATAAGGAATATTCAATATCAACTTTTTCTAAAAGATAGCCATGACTAGCCATGACTTACATGACTAGTGTAAAAATATCCAGAATTATTCTAACTGCAATCATCAGTGCAAGCAAGCAGACAGTGCTGTCCCATATTCTCAGTTATTACAAGTGGTCATTCATTTCTTTAACAAAACTGAGTCAAATGGGAATGGACTGTCATCCACGCTAGTTACAAAGTCTAATACAGAGCAGAATCTATCTGTCAGCCTAGAAAGTTTCTGATTCAGACACCCTTTGCATCAGTCAGAGAGAGTAAAGATGAGGACAGATGCCAACATCTGCCCAAGTGCTTCAGAAATCTGTTGAGTTGAAGTGATGTACAGCTACAGCTGTAGACAATTTTATCTATTGCCATAAGGCAGACAAGGATGCTGTGCAGGGAAACTGTTGTACATTTTATGGACTCTTGTACTTATTCTAAGCTTTCATCTGAATTGTGCTACTTTTTACTATGAGATAAATGCACCTTACTATGAGAAAACCTGATTTTAAGGACAACACAACTATGGTTTGAACAATAAACAAGCTGAGCTCCTATGAGAGAACAGATTGACTCTAAATTTGACAGGAGCCTTCTATGTTTGATTGATTTAGCCTCCAAAAGAGAAAGGAAATTCTTGAAAGGCATTATTTGGGTTTATTTATCCAAAAATTGCTTCAGGGAAATTGTATGAGTCACGTATTGCAACAAGTAGCAAAGCTTCAGCAGTTGTAAATAAAAATGCACTGCTACTAGGAGATAACCTTTAAGATATTATGCCAAGATACTGAATCCGTTAATTAACTGGGATGCACCCTTCATAGCTCCCATTCAGTGTACCTTGTGGGGGAGGGATGTCCTCGGTAAGTTTGGTACCACTGTACAGATAACAACAACAAATAAGCACGTTTTTCAGTAAGGGTCATTGGTCAGCCATTCCATGGACTTATCAAACTAGAATGGAAGACAGATAACCCAATATGGGTGGACCAATGGCCCCTAAAGAGGGAACAGCTAAGTCACCTGCAAGACCTGGTCCAGGAACAACTGAACACTGGGCATATAGTACCAACTTCTAGCCCATGGAACACTCCAGTGTTTTGCATACCCAAGAAGAGCAGCAAATGGCGTTTACTACAAGACCTCAGAGCAATTAATACAGCCATCAACCCAATGGGAATGCTGCAACCAGGACTTCCCTCCTCTGACATGCTTCCTGCAGAGCGGCCACTAGTGGTAATAGACTTGAAAGACTGTTTCTTCACCATCTTTCTACATCCAGAAGATGCTCCCCACTTCACCTTCTCAGTCCCAGCCTACAACCACGCGGAACCCATGCAAAGATGCCACTGGATAGTACTGCCTCAGGGCATGAAAAATAGCTCGATGATTTGTCAAACAGTGGTAGCCAACATCATACACCCTGTTTGAAAACTTCACCCTCCAGCTATCATCTATCACCATATAGATGATATCCTAGCCGCAGAACATGAGACTGAACTATAATCTACCCTGACTGCCTTAACTGATGCCATCCAAAAAGCAGGTCTGCAGCTTGCCCCAGAAAAAATTCAGCACACTCAACCATGGACCTACCTCGGATGGAAGATCACTCAACAGGAGATCATGCCACAACCACTGACTTTTAAAGTAATGGACACTATGACCCTGAATGATGTGCAACGGCTTTTGGGAGCCATTAACTGGCTAAGGCCTGTCTTAGGAATCACAACAGAGGAATTACATCCCCTCTTCAAGCTACTTAAAGGTGACCCAACTCTCACATCTATTCGATCCCTAACCCCAGAAGCAAAACAGGCTCTGGAAGCATGCTCCCATATCGGTGGAGAGGCACGGACAGATTGCTCACAGACCAATTTGATCAGCAAAATGTCGGTTTATTACAAGAAGAACACTCATTATACACCGCTGCTACACACAGACATGTGATTCTTCTTCACACAGTATTGGATACATAAGAGAAACATACTTTGTTGTCCACTGCTAATTGGACCACAACAGGTGTCCATATGAACTGAGGGCACACGTTCACCCTCTTGAAACTCCACCTTAACTTTGGCAGGGAGCCTTCTTTGTTCTAACTTCAAAGGCTGAAGCCATATTAGCCATGCAGTTCTTTTACTGTCTGCACCCAGCCATGCCAAGGCAAGGCCTACAGAAATGCAAAGGAAATTGTTCACAAATGATCTCTATTCTCCCAGCACTCCCATGCCACTGAAAACAGGAAAAGCAGACAATGACACTCTGACCTGCACATTTGCCTTGCCATCATATCCAGCAAATTCCAACCTTTTGCCGTCCTTTTCCAATGGGATCAGACAGAATCTGACCCCTTGAGGATTCTGGAATGGTTATTTCTGTCCCACTCTCCACCTAAGACTGTTTGGACTATTAATGACATGTTTGCTAAGCTTGTCATGAAAGGTAGAGGACATCTGCAGGGGATGGATGGAAGAAACCCTGAGACGATCTACATTCCAGCCATGAAAGACAACTTAGACTGGCTTCTCGTGGAGGATGCTGGGTTTCAGACTGCATTAGCGGACTTCTATGGTAATGTTTCCATTCACTTCCTGAAACACAAACTCTGGGCAGAAATAGGAAATCCACCCCTGATGGCCATGCGTCGTTGCAAAGCGCGACCAGTAAATGGAGTCACTGTCTTCAATGTTGCATCTGGATGATCGAGAAAAGCCGCCATGACATGGAGAAACCCTGCCACAGGACAATGGCACAATAAGGTACAAACCTTGGAGCAAGGTTCTGTGCAAGTTTTAGAACTAGCAGCTATCCACATGGCATTTGAATTGTTCTATGAATGTTGTCACAGATTCACACTATGCAGCAGGTTTGGTCTCACATCTCGAAGCCTCCTTCCTTCGAGATGTCACTAATCCTCATTTATTCATAGAGATTCGTAGCATATGATTTCTTATTAATCACAGAAAATTTGATTTCTACATAATACGCACTTGGTCACACACAGAACTTCCAGGACCCATAGCAGAGGGCAATCAAAGAGCAGATGCAACCGCTATGGTAACTACAGTTCCCAAAGTCCTAAAACAGGCTAAACTTTCACACCAGTTCTTCCACCAAAATGCATGTTCATTAAAGAGACAATTCTAAATTAAAAACCAGGCCAGAGACATAATCATTGTTGGAGGAGACAAAGAGGAATGGGAACGATACGAAGCCTGGAGAAAAATATATAATCCCTGAATGGACCTTTGACATACTGGGTTTGACCTCTAATACCGATTATGACACTTTCTGGATGTGACTGTTATACCCCAGTAATCCCCCAGTTTATGGTTGTAATGTTATACTGTGTTATGTACCCCAGTTGTTGTTTTTTAATCTATCCACCATATTGTCCCCTTCTTCTTCCCTCAGTTTTCCCGCCTTTCCCTTACTTTCCCGCTCCTCTGCCTGCCATTGGTTAAGATTTGGTGCAGTGCAGAGGCAGCTCCTATTGGCCTTTTCCCCTGGAGATATCCAAACTCCTCCTCTCCTTACCCAGCTACCCAATCACCATGTTATCCCAGTTGTCAGTCTCATGCTCCTCCCTAGCCCAAGTTCCTCCCCTTAAACCTACTCTATTTAAGTCCCTGAGTTCTCTGAATAAATCGGCATTGCTTCACCGACCTTCCACCGTCTCAGAACCTTCTTTGCAGTGCTCGACCCTATCCCTTTATCCCAACGGGTCGTGGCAAATCATGTCATGCTCTGACTCCCAGCAAGTTGCCCCAATGCCATCTAAGGAAGGGATTAATCCCAGAGGCATAACAGCCAATGAACTCCGGCAAACAGACATTACACACATAGCTGAATTCGGTAAACTAAAATATGTCCATGTTACGGTAGACACACATTCCAAATACATTAATGCAACAGCACACACGGGAGAAAAAGCCAAAGATGTTAACAGACACTGGCTTATTTGTTTCGCAATCCTGGGAATTTCAAAAACCATAAAAACCGACAATGGCCCTGCTTATTGTTCTGAAAAAATCAAAACATTTCTCACAGATTGGGGGGTATTCCATTCCACAGGCATACCACACTCACCCACAGGACAAGCAATTGTAGAAAGAGCACACTGCACACTAAAAGAAATAATTCAAAGACAAAAAAGAGGGGAGTCAGTATATAGCCCCCAGGAACGCTTATGGAAAGCATCATATGTTGTAAATTTCTTAAACTGTGATGATACAGATCATAGCAGGTATGACTGCCAACAAAAAACTCAAATACTTTCACCTTCCAAACCACCAGTTATGATTAAAGATCTAATATCTGGGCAGTGGTCAGGACCAGTAGATCTCATAACATGGGGGAGGGGATATGCCTGTATATCCAAGGGTACCAAATTACAATGGATCCTTTCTAGATGTGTCAGGCCTTATATTAGCCCTCCCCCACAACAGAAACAATCAACAGAAGAAATGAGTGAAGAAATTAGATTTGAAATATGACCTACAATAGTAAAAGGAACACGCCACACAGTGAAAAACATGCTATAAAAATACACAAAAAAGGGGGGAAAGAGATATGGGTCTGGTCCCTATATGCGTAAATCTACATTAACACTTCTTCAAAACAGGAACAATCACAAAGAAGCAATAAATGATACAACAGAACCAAAAGAAACACACAAACAGTAACCAATACAAAACCAAAACTCCATGATTTAAATAGAAACACAATAAAGGGTTTAAGAATGCATGTGTGAGGAGAGAATGAAACAGTGGCCACCGGAATGTGAATGAGAAAGTTGAGTGGAGATGTATGTGTGTGTGAACGCAAATACACTTTATGACAAAGACATCTTAAACACTCATTCAACAACACTACCTCAACCAACACTACTTCAAACATAACATCTACAACCCAACACATTTCCCTTTCAAATAAAGATTATGCCTTTACCCAATTACACAAAATCACCCTCAGATAAAAGGTTTTACACATCTACAAACCCTGGGTAATTAAGGGTTGCTTGAATATTGCACGAACCAATAAATTTATAAACAGTTCGATAAAGGCCTTATGATGATAGGCCCTGGTTTTTATAAATGGTTAAGATAAGATTGGTTGTGATGAGAATGTTTAAAAAAATGTATTGCTTTACAACTTGTTAATTATAGAGAGAGAAGAGATGTGGCAGGAAGCATGTAGTAAGGAACTATGGGAGTTGTAGTTTTCCAGGTTCTCACGCATGCTCAATCAATACTTGACTGTCATTGGTTGGAAGATCATGTGACTCTTTTGAACACTGCTCTTAAACTGCTGCCTTGTTTGTTAAAGTTAATTCTGCTCTGGCACTCAATTGTGCCAGGAGTGGGGTCTGTGCCTTATTCACCACCCCAATTTGTACCTTCAGGTCCCTCTTAAAAGCTGCAATGTCATATGTCTGGGTCTTGAACGAAAATGCTAATGAGAAAAAATTTTGTTATACCATTATTCCCTTGGTGTCACTGGCCACCATTAGCATTCAAGCCTGTCCTTCACTCCCTTCCACAAAGAAGGGGAACTGTCTATCAGACTCAAAATCTTAACTATCAAGACGCAAAAGGCCTGGGTAATATCTAAAAGCCCATAGCTGACAGGTTTTTTTCTCAAGGACACACAGCTTTTCTAGCACAAACACAGGACAAGGACAAACTTTCCCAGGAGTTAGTTCAAGCCAGTAACTTGAACTTTCCAGGTGTTTAACAACCATCACAACGTTGTGATCTCTGCTCTAGGGGGAGGCACAGCTCTGATCTTCCCTTTTTCAGGCTCAGCACAGCATAGTGCATGTTTCAGCAGCTCTCTATGGCACACTTTACCCTTGAGATGGCAATTACTGTAGACAGAACCAGAAGATACTCCAGATCCTATGCTCCATACTTCTGTATAAAACACTATACAGAACAAATACGTACTGCACTTCAGAATTTCAGATAACCTAGGCATTACTGCTAGAGCTCAAAACCCCTGCTCAGACTAAGGCAATGCTTATTCACCAACTGGACACGTACCACCCACACCTGTAGCTCTACTCAAGGGATCATGACTGGAGTTAGCAGCAAAGACACACACACACCTCTACGTAAGTTTCAATACTGTGTAATCTGCCAGGTTCCCTGGAGGATGTCGATAGCTTAGAATACAATTTCATAGCTATTAATATCCAAGTTAGCTAAATTAAATCTAGCTGACGTACAACTGTACACGCTGCAATCACACTTTCAGTCACAGCACAGAAAATATCACAAACAGCTAAAAAGCAGACTTAGCAACAAATACCAAGACTTTTATGGGCACATCTACCTGCACAGGCAAGCACACCTGGCTTCAGTATGGACCTGGAAGCCAAGGCCTGGCCATGCACCATTTGAGAACACGAGCACTGTATTTTAGTGCAGCTTCTCTGGACACCCCCTGGCACTGCACAGCAGAGCAGCACAAACCCACTAGCACAGGCACAGCCTCCGGTGCTCCCTGTTTCTGAACAGGACAGTTTTTCCTCAGTGCTGGAGCTATCCAATTGCTCCCCAGGTTGCTGCAGGGAAAATCTAGTCTACATTTTCCATGTGTGGCTGAAGAGAGTCCTGGCACAAGAATGCAGTTCTTCTCCATAGGAGAGGATGTGAGTTACTGCTTGATTCAGAAAAATTTGTTACAGTATTATTTTGTTCAGGCAAGTTATTAAATCTTCTCTTGTGTCTCAGTTTTCCCACCTGCAAAATTCATGTATTTACCTTAGTGTTACATCTAAGCAGCACTTTAGAGATTAAAATCTCTGGGTAAATGCTTATTAAATATAAAGAACAGGTAAAAGTGCATACAGAACCGTTATTATGTTATCACAGCTATGCATTATTTCTGTGTGCCTTCTGTTGTTTTTAGTGCTTATTTTTTCTTTTAAAACCACGTATATAGAAATACACTCTGGGTTCTGCTGCTGCACATAAATACGTAAAAAGGTTAAAGAGTAGGTATTTATTTTAGTTAATCAGCAACATAAGATGACTCTTTTAATGTCACTGCTTCTGGTAACTAAACCAGTTTAAGAGATTAACACAGTTTCTTCTGCCCACTTGTCCCTGATCCCTAAGCTGGGTTTATGCAACCAATTTGAGGTGTGTGGTATAAGTACATCCAGTGAAACTAGCTAGGTTAAATTAAAAAAAAAAAAAAAAAAAAAAGACACATGCACACCCATTCCTTTCCCAAAAAGCAAAGAGGTGGAAAAAGGTCATCCAGATCAACTAGACAATCTGGTTAAATAAGCAACTTGTAAACATGGTGGGATAGCTGGGGTACCCACGCTATTAGTATAGAAATACTGAACTGCACTCTAATTTAGGTTGGGGAAGAAAGCTGAGGAAACACAATAACAAAAGGGTCCGGGGATGGCTACAAACCTGCGTAATAATTTCTTGATTTCTTTTCAATTTTAGTTTTGATTAGGTCCTCAGATACATTTATTCTACGTGTGTAGGTCCAGATGTTGACACCACTCTCTGCTGCCAACCAGCCCCAGCATACCTAGCGTAGAGTTGCCTCACTGTGAAGCCCAAGAGGAAGAAGCTTCATGATCTTCACTCCTAGATGTAGGGAAGGCACCAAAGCCACACCATAGCATCTGGGTGCATCATGCTGCACATTAGCTGTAAACCTGCGTGCAGGCACACTACCAAATAATGGTGGTTTCAGGCGTTTTCTCACGCTGCAGCCAGACGGGCAAAACACTGGTGCCACTGGCAGGTAGTTGCTGCCTGGGACTGCCAGTCTCCAGGTGTCTGGATACAAGAACAGCAGAAAACAGTTAAAAAAGAGACTAGCCTTTGTAATTCCCATTTTGGACATGCATCCAGCACAGGTTTGTACATGAATGCCTAGGGGCATCCTGTGGTTCCCCAGCTGAGGATGTAGGCAATTGCCCCATGTCTGTAGGTAAGCAGAGGGGGATGGCATGGTACTAATCTCACTACGAGCACACTGCCCAGAAAAGGCATCCTGGGCCACCTCTGCATTGCATGTATGGAAATATAAGTATCTTAGAGGAGAACAAATAATGCAATCCAGGTGAAGCAGAGGGTGTTCAAGAGCCCACCCAACCAGTCCTGCCAAACTAATAAGCCAAGAGTATTTTATCTCAGACACTGCTTTTAACAATGCACTTATATGCAGGTCTTGTCATGATATAATAGTTCACAAGCTGTTGGAACAACATGCCCTATGAGGACCATGGGCCAGGCACTAGTCAGACAAGAAGAGCCCTTCCCTAGCAGGAGAGGAGGCCCTTCCCAGTTGCAATGCTATGCCAGTTTTCCGCCAAAACACATCTTCCAGAAATAACCTTCCACTACCCAAAGCTGCCTCTAGCCTGGGTGAAATTTCACTACATGAAATGAAACTGTGAAGACACATCACTGAGATATCACAAAAGCCTGTTAAAGCTTGCATGAAGTTATACAAACTCTTTACAAGGGAAAGCAATGAACAGAAACTGCCTACATTGCCCCAGCTTCTTGTTTTCATATACCTATTTTGAAAGATATATCAAAACAAATAGAAGACCAGAAAAATAAGTGAGATGCATCTTCTGCAAGTGTTACACTTTCAGCTAAAACACAGCCTAAATGCTCAACAGAGGTCACATAAAAGTAACCTGGCTTACTATCAAATTTTAAACCTTTTCTCTCCAGCCTCTCTCACTTAAAAAACTTGTGTTGACTCACTAATCCTGTCAAAATCAACAATTTTAAAAGCAAAGGTTATATGTGGTGTTAGTTAGGATGTTTCTGTTTGCTAAAGAGCTACCAAGATTTTGCATTTATACCCCGTGTGATTTATCTTTTGTCTCAACAATATATGAACTGTGTTTCCATTTTATTTGACCTGAACTCCCAATATTAAACTGTGTTATTTTGAATGAGAACTGAATGCATGCAACACTTTCTTATTTCATATGCAATTGCTAATAAAAGGAAAACAAAGTTCCTGCTAAAATATCCATAAGGCAAATAATTGAACTTTATAACAGAAGAGGCACCGATGCTACAATTCTCAGATGCTATATCCTGAGATTCTCCTCAGATGTTAGAAGCTGAGTAGATAGAGTAACAAGGTGCCACCTCTTTGTATTTATTGGCAAGAGAGAAATTGTTTATATAAATTAACTGCTCTCGATGACACCAGACTCCCTTATTCCATTTTGTCTTATCTGGAGAAAGAAGACAAAAATCCCTTTGAATGCAAGTTTTGTCCAGCTTCCTATACTAGCAAAAATGAAAAAATCTTCCAGCTACCAGAAAGTAATATTTGAACAACTATCTGTCCTAGGATTTATGTTTTACAGAGGTGTACAGCAAACAGTGCTTCACGAATACTGTATCTGCTTAGGGAACCCATTCGCAGAATTTCAAAACTACTCACCAAATAGGACAAGGCATTGCAGTACATTTCAGTAAGAAGTGGCACAGCCTCCCACACAAATCACTGAGCTGCAGTTATAGCATTGTGAATTTCATTCCAGTTTGCCAGTTATTACATGGCCATGAGCAAGTTACTTTGCACCTCTCCTTTTCTCTCTGCTCACACATTTCTTTATACTCCAGTTAGAGGTGGGAAGGTAGAATGAAAGGACTTGAAATATAATAGTAAATAATTTTTCTACCAGGAATAAGGCTTTACCTTCTTTTTTTAAAAAAAAAAAAGTGTCAAAGTGTATTCTTCATACAATGGAAACTGCTGTCAAGTGCTTCAACACTAACATATACCAGGAGCATGCCTTGCAGTTGTGGCATTTGGTATTGTGTTTATTCACAGTGTTTGCTCTACCCTCAGGTTTAGGTGAGCTCATTAAAAGCAGGGTCCAGGGGATTTGCCCTTCCCTATTCTGGGCATACGATTTTAGTATAAAGGGAGTATAATAATCTTGCCCTGGGTAAGACAAATTGTCCTGCTAACAGTAGAAACACAAATCCACCATTAAAAAAAACCAAACCTCTCTCTTACTATATTGCAAAACTTCTCCTCTGAAGCATGGAAACCTTGAAGTTTTTTAAAAGAAAAATAGCTATAGCGTTAAGGACAGCTTTTTCCTCTGAATCATAATTTGAAATAGCTTTATTATTTCACTTCAAATTAAATAATAAATTGCCAATCCCTTGCCAATCCCTGGCCAAAAGGCCAGATTGAGACAGACTATAGCATTTGTAAGGACACAGACCAAACAAGTGCATGTGCAGCTGCCAAATCGATTATTTGCGCGCTAACAAGCTCCTATATACCTCCCGTGACATCACATATTTCCCACAGTTCTTAGGCAGTCCTTCAGTGAGCATGCTCCATTGAGTTCTCTCTCCAGGGGGCTTGCTGTGGAGACTACATCTCCCATGGTTCCTTGTGACTTTTTTTTTTTTTATACAGTGTTAACCCTTTCTGCCATAACAGACAATGGTTAGTATTTCAGCAGCTCAAAGAGCTAAGACTTATGCAGTCATGACAATTGCCAGCAAAGCGGCATATAAGGGCCTGAAAAACAGATGTGCTGCCTTCCATATGATAGCATAGTAAGGTCTGATGTTCAAAGAAAAAAAAAAAATCTTTCCAAGACAACAGAACAGATTTTAATGCAAAGTATAATTTTTTTTACAGCCTAGAATAAAACTTATCTAAAACACCTTTTACTTAATAAGAAAACAAATAAACTATGTCTCCACTTTTTTATGTATTTCAGTCATACTTGCAGACCCAAAACAACAGCAGAAAAGCCAAGTGAAAGACTGTTAATTAGTTGGACACATGTTTTTCGCTTGATCTGAATTTAGAGAAGAATGCACCATTTTCTGCTTTTATGTCAGAGTACATTTTATCCATATCATTGCAGTGCCAACCCAAGCATATTCTTAAGTATCACTTAAGAGGGAAATTACATGCAGCTTTAATTTCCATGCACCTTTCAAAAGCGCATCTATAATCAGAAGACATCAGAGGAGCAGAAACACAAAGAACCAAGAAAGAGCCGCTGGCCCCCATGTATTTATAAATGAGCACTGCGAAACAAAAAAACCTACATTCAAATGCAGATACTAGCTAAATATCATAAAATGGCCATTGCTGGATATATCAGCACAATTTTCATAGGACTGGAGCAAAAATAAATGAATTAACTTGCTGTTTCTGCTCTTGTAATCTTTTATTTTCTAAGTCAACACAACAAAAACTGTCCCAATATCTCTCCTTCACACTTTTCCAAGCAGTCATTCTTTCAAGGGAGTGAATAGAACACTTTCAGGGTCATAAGTTCAGCAGGTGCAGCAGGATCCAGCTGCTGTTCTCCCCTTCTCTTCTGGAGCACAACAGGTACAGTGAAGGTGCAGCAGGGGTAGGTCAAAACAGATAATTTGGCTGAGTCAAAATCCAACAGGAGAGGTGTCCTGTGTCTTGTGTCCTGTATGTGAAGTATCATTTTGGACGTAGTAATCTCTTTGGTAGTATGATGCTTTCTGGTGACAGGGTCAACTTCACAGACCTTTGGGCTTCCACATGTTACACTCTCATTATCTTATGAAAATCTTGGTTAAAACTTGCTATATTATGCAGTGCCACAACATATGTTGTAGAGACTGGTATGTGACACTATATATGGCTGTGTTGTGCTGGACTCTGAGCAAGAAAAGGCCACTACCTCCATGCAGGGAAAGTACAGGCTTCCTCACAGAAGTGAGCAGGGTCTGCTGCCCTGAGTCTTGCTCTCACCACTGAGCCCCGTATGATGCAAGAGACTAGAGTTTTATCATAAAATGCAGCACAAGGACTTGTAAGGACTTACCTGTACATACATCCAGGAGATCCCTTATAGAGGATTGGACATGTCATCATTCCTCCTACTCTGTCTAGGGGCTTGCCCACAGGAAACTGGGACTACATCCATTCTCCATGAGTTGCCTCTAGTACTCATTTTTTCCTTTAACTCCTGTACCCATACTGCTAGTGCAGAGGTAGGTTTCCCATCCCACCTCCTTATGTCTTCTCCATGATCTTGTAAAAGGAACCATAGGTTGCCTTGTGTGGTGTACTCCCTCTCCCTTGTCAGGAGACACCTGACATAGCATGGGCTCTAGTTTGCAGTGGCGAGACATGGACAAAGCTCTCCTTGAACTTCTCTCTGAGTTTCTTGTGGCCATTTTTAACTTCCTCTGTTAGAATCTGGAGGTGTACAACCAGTTGCTCTGTGGAAGAGATGTGGGCCTGTGATGGGGCTTGGACTATCTCATCATACGTCCAGAGTTTATTCATCATAGCTCCCACTGTCTCTTGGCGCTCCTTCCAGTGCATTGCTGAAAAGAAATTAGAGTATATGAGCAGCCCTTGGTGTGCTAGTTTTAGCCACATTCATGAGGCGCATTTGAGCTGGTCTGGGTCATTATGGGATTGCCTGTTCCCTGCAAAATGTACCTCTAGCAACACCATTTCTCCCAGGCATAAGATTCCTTCCTCCATGGTCTCCCAGAAGCAATGATGCCTCTGGAGATCCTCCCTGTAAGCAAACCTCTCTCTCCCACTTGTTAGAAGCCACATCGAGTGACAAAGGGATTCTGATTTCCTCACAAACTCCTGACCAATACCCCCATTCTGGTACAGGGATCCTAAAAACCTTGCTTCAGTACCATCAAGCTGTGCATCTTCACCCGTAAGATCCCAGACTTGAATCAGCCAGGTCAAAATGGGTTCACTTGATCATCAAGCACAAATTGCCAGACAAGACCAGAACTTTCTGTATTTCACACACAGAAACAGCACTTCTTTAGATGCAGATCTGGTGCAGCACATCTGAAACAAACCTACTTCTGCAGTCTATAAGGAAACGCTTCAAGCACTTGAAAACCTGAAAAGCAGGTGACTGTGATTAGCTATTTGCATAATTAGCTGTACTGATCATAATCCATTTATGGAAAAAATAGTGTACTAGACACTATAGCTTCTCCAGGGAGACTCTATATGAGCATTGAAGGATCAAGTGTACATTCCTGTTTCCATGAAAAGATTAAACTCAGGGCTGTTTGTTAGGGCAAGGTTCACTAAAACCCTAACCACAAAAATAACTTCAGATCTGCCCTTTCAGGTCCTGTCCACAGCATTTTACAGAGTCCTAGTTCTTCACAAGAGAGACCTTCTGCAACATCACTGTCCCATGCCATCAGCACTGCTAAGGTGCAAGCTTCCCATCACAGTGATTTGTATCAGATGTCTACTTAGCTACTACCCCACCAACTCTGGGTATTTGCATAGACTGTGCTTGTTATGGAGGCCACATGTTTCACTCAGGACAGCTGACAAAGTCCTACTTAGACAGGACAGGGGACAAAGCTGAAAGCATCTTAAGAAGGTCAAATCTCAAAGTTGCTTCCCAGTCTTATGCATTCCAACTGCTGAACGTGACAAGATCATACAATAGAAACATACAGTCACAGAATGGTTTGGATTGGAAGGGATCTCTGAAGATCATCTAGTCCAAACCCTCGAACAATTAGGGATCTCTTCAACTAAGTCAGGTTGCTCAGAGCCCCATCCAGCCTGACCTTAAATGTTTCTAGGGACATAACATTCACAACTCTGGGAAACCTATTCCAGTGTTTCACCAGCCTCATTGCAAAACAATTTTCCTTTTATGTAGACTGAATCTAATCTGTGTTTAAAGCAATTCCCCCTGGTTCTGTCACCACATGCCTGTTGGAAGAGACGAGGCCGAATGGCAGAGATATGAGGCGTGGAGAAAAATCTACAACCCATGAATGGACATTTGTATACTGGACTGGACTCATTTATACCGGATATGACACCCCATGGATGCGACAGTTTCACCCCAGTTCTCCCCAGTTCACTACTGTGTTGTTGTGCTGTTATATGTACCCCCAGTTGTTGTTTTTGAAAATTATCCTCCATGTTGTCTCCTTCTTCTCCCCACAGTTTTCCCACCTTTTCCTTGTTTTCCCGCTCCTCTGCCTGCCATTGGTCAGTGTTTGGTGCAGTGCAGAGGTAGCTGTCATTGGTCCATTCCCCTAGTTACACCCAAACTCCTCCCCTCCTTACCCAGTTGCCCAATCACCTACTTTCCTGAGTTGTCAGTCCTGTGCTCCTCCCTAGCCCAAACTCCACCCTCAAACCTACCCTATATAAGTTGTTGTTCCCCCAATAAAGTTTGGCATTGCACCTCGACCTCCACTGTGTGAAGGACCCTTCTTTGCAGTGCCCGACCCCATTCCCTTTTTCCTCGCGGGTCGTGGCACATGCCCTTGTAAAAAAAGTCCCTCTTCGGCTCTATTGTAAACTCCTTTCAGGTACTGGAAGGTGCAATGCGGTCTCCTTGGAGGCTTCTCTTCTCCAGGCTGAACAAGCCCTGTTCTCTCAGCCTTTAATAATTGGAGAGGTGTTCAACACATCTAATCATTTTTGTGGCCTTCCTCCAGACCCACTCCAGCAGGTCCATGTCCTTCCTGTGCTGGGGACCCCAGAGCTAGGTGCAGCACTGCAGGTGGGGTCTCACCAGAGCAGAGGGGCAGAATCACCTCTCTCACCCTGCTGGTCATGCTGCTTTTGATGCAGCCCAGGACACAAGTGGCTTTCTGGACTGTAAGTGCACATTGCTGGGTCATGTCCAGTCTCTCATCACCAGCAACCCCAAGTCCTTCTCATCAGGGCTGATATGCTCATCTCTCAGCCTATATTGATACTGGCGGTTGCCCTGACTCAAGTGCAGCACCTTGCACTTGGTCTTGTTGATTCTCATGAGCTTCACATGGTCCCACTTCTCCAGCTTGTCTAGGTCCTCCTGGATGGCATCCCATCCTTCAAGTGTGTCAATCCCACCACTCGTCTTGGGCTTCTGTAAATTTTCTGCGGGTGCACTTGATCCATTTGTCTATGTCATTGATAAAGACATTAAATAACACTAAGGACCCCTGAGGGACACCAGTTGTCACTGATGTCCATTGGGACTCTGAACTTCTTACATCCCTCTTTGTTCTCTGATGTTGCAGTTCTTTGGTTACGACCATGATCTACACTCATCTTTCCAAGCTTACTGTTACCTTTCAGGTTAGAGGTGATGAGGAAAGAAATGATGCCTCTGGCTTGTAATAAGATCTCTCTCCCTTCCCCTCTCTCCAGGGGAAGCAGAAAGGACAGCCTGTCTCTAACTACCCCACAGCTTCACTCAGAGGCAGTGTGAAAAATCTTCTTTTTTTTTTTTTTTTTTGGTACACCAACTGAAGGAGTTTCACTCAGGGCTGTACTGACAGCAGATCTGGGGTGAAGAGAAGTTTCTCTTGAGTCACTTTGGAAAGGATCATAGAAAGAATCAGCAAGGTGGTGTGGCTAAGATACTACAGGGTGTTTTGCCTTGGAGGGAGCAGACACATGGTGTCTGTGGTATAATAGTCTCTCCTGGTTCTGCACAAGACTTACTCTACTGTATCCTGAGGACTGAGATTCCCACTACAGTCTTCTGTTTTGACATAGGGCACATGGTCAAAAGTTGACAAGGTGCTTCAGGCATGGAAATGCTCTCAAAAGCTGGTTATAGCTCTCACATTGATGGCATGCTTCTCTGACTAGTTATATGCTACAGGTCATTTAAGACTTAAAGCACCAAAGAAAACAAGAAAAGGAGGGCAGAGCTTTTGGGACTTGTTTGTATTGGTATTCTCATAGCAAACAGTTGGAAAGAAGTAACTCAGTTAAGTACTTAGTTACATTCCTGGAAAACAGAAACCACTTAACTATTTTACAGGGCTGTTCTTCCACTTTTTGCAGAAGCTTAGCCCTTATATCTATTGCACTAATGGCCAATACTCCTTCATGAGCAAGCCTATCAGCTTCAAGACAAGAGAACAATAGCATATTATCTTACAAAATAATCACAGAAAGCAAGAGTTCTTGCTTGAATGGGGCAAACACTTCTTTTTATTTAACATAGACCTAGTCTTACAGTCCAACTGAGAATGACTTTCTGTAGAACACTACGTGCTATTCAGGACAACAGAGATCCCTAAAAGTTTAACAAAAAGCTTTTTCATGGATTTTTTTTTTCTTTGACTGGAAACTCCCTGTTGGGGGACATAAAGGTTTCAGGGGTGGATAATGTGCTCAATGCAAAAGAAAATGCTAAACACATGAGAGCCAGGGATAGATAAGTTTCCAGTTTTTCTCACAAAACTCTCATCGTGGCCCATTTAACCTCCAAAATATTTTTGGGGGTCTCTCTTTTCACAGTCCCCATGCTCTTTTCCTGTAAGCACTCTTTTAGCGTTTCAGTTTAAATCCTCGTTACGTGCACAAGCAGAACTCCCAGATAAATAAAAATTACATTTCTTCAAGATAGAAGCAAGACATGGTAGGATGAACTAACCTAACACAACTAATAGCACAAACTGCTGCACTTTCCTCCAGTCTGTGATCTTATTGCCCCTCTCAATAAACCCGATAAATTAAATACCCTGGCAGAAACATAAACTATTACAAAAACAGTCAAAGGTTTTCTGCTCTGTGATTGACTTGATGCACGAGATGATATTCAGAAAGAATTAGGTCTGTCCAATTTACAGTGAGGTTTGAAGGGACAAGACAGGGAAGATCTTTCACCCTCTCTAGGATGAATCAGTTTCAGGCTGTCTGTCTGGTAGAACTGTACTGTCCCCATGTGGACACAGATGTAAGTATCTTTGCGTCATACATTGCAGTAGCTTCTCTCATTATCCTTAGGCATACCTCTGCCAGCACTAGCTAGGTACCTTCACAGCATGATAGCTGAATTCATGCAAGATATTGAGACAGAAAACATCTGTAACACACTAAATGTGTTCTTACAATTATGAAAACACAACTCGTGTGTGAACAAGCCTTCATTTGCTCGGATTAGCAAGTTGCAAAGAGAGAGTGATTATTACAATCACACAATAATTCTTAAATGAGTCACTGAAAATGAATACCAAAGCTCCTTTGAAGACTGCTTTGAGGCCACCTGAGAGGCTTTGTACACTTACTATCTTGTATACTCTGCTGTGCTAAAGCTAACTGCATGAGTGCAGGAATGGTAGTGAAAACTCTAAAGAAAATACACACATATGCTGCTGACCACACTAGGAGGAATGATTCAATGTACGCATCCTTGCCTTCCCTCCTGGTGTGGATGCTACCATCTCCTCTCTTTAATTGTTTATTTTTTCCCCTCTGTTGTTTGGAAACCAGCATACTTTGGTTAGGTGCTTGGCAAAATGTTTGTAAAGAACCTAATTTTGGCACAAGGTGTTTAACTCAGGGGCCTAAAGATGTGCATGTTTTATGCCAAGAATGTCCAAATATCATTTACTCTTTGTTCTGTTGCATCTGGGAAGGTACCCGTCTCTGGTCTGCACAAAACCCACAGGGTGGTCCTGCTCAGCAGAGGCAATACAAAGCCAGACTGTTCTGTACCAATTCAACACAATCTACCATGAGATGCTATTTTCATTTCTGTATCTGGAATATTAAAGAGGAAGTAAACGGAAATGTGTGTTTCATGTGGCTTTGTTACATCAAATACTCTGTGCTATGTTGTCTCAATATTTGCTTGTTTGTGGCATGCTGACATTTCACAACCTACAGTGAACAGGAAATCACCAAGAATTATTCTGTTTATTCTTAGATGTGGAACACACATTGCTCATAATTAATTGGCAGCATCATAAAGACATTTGCTAATTACAAAGTTTGACTGAACTATATGAAAAGTACCCTTGACCTTCTCAATCCCAACTATATATTACCAACTGCATGTAACTAGTCTGCCTTTGTGCTCTCAGCAAAGCATTTAACCAGGATGTTTACAAAACGACTGGGGACAGGAAGAAGGTAGTGGAATAATTTTCCCCAGATTTTTCAAGTCAGGATTGGTACCCATGTCTCCTGAGTTAAAATACAGCTCAAAAGGGATGCGTTTTGAGGTGCAGAATGAAAGTCAAGGAATAAAGAACAAAGCATCCCAAATACTGAAAAATTAACGTAGAATATTTACAGGATCGGAAGACTGACTCCTGCATTGCAAGCTCTCTGTATTAACCCTAGCTAACTGGATAGCCATTACTCAGAAAATTGATAGTAGTTGGCAATATAAGGGTCTATTTCCTCTGCTCTTCTAAATGAAACACAGCTGAAGATGCAATGACATGCAACACTGTCTTTGTATTCCAGAGGATGTGGCTGCTTTGTATCTTTCCTCATTGTGCAGAATAATCCACATCTAAGGAGCTGTTCTGGAGGTTCATAATTGCATCCAGATGATCACATATTGGGCTCTGATCTCTCCTGTCTTCGTAAAACATACTGTAGTCAATCCCTAGGATTAAATTTCTGGTCTTTGCAGCCAAGGCCCCAGGCATCCATAAACTGAATTAAAGCTGGACTTAGAGTAGATCTGCAAAATTATGACCTTCATACCAGCAAGAACCAAAGTGCCAAATGTGGTTTATGCTTGCAATTTTCAACCATAAACCTGGAATTGGACACATAACCTAGTTCACTCTGGTTTTCTATCCAAGATGATAGATCTACTAGATGATGAACCCGAGTGAATAAAACAGTTGGTTCAAGCTTCTATTATTCAAGTAGAACAATGGTTTGAATGCAGATTCTGTTTGCCCACTTTGAGTGCACCTTCTATGAAAAGACCAACCCATTTTCACCCATACTCCTGGCTGTACCAATCGCAGATGCTGCCTGGAAGCTCAGGCTCTTGGTGCCACAGGCATGAGAACAGTGAGTTTGGGAATTCTGCACCCAAACTTTCATCTTCTTCTGGCATTGTGAGCAGATAATCCAAGGGAGGTCATATCTTGCTCTGTCAGCCCACTGGCAGAAAATTTAGCACTTATAAATCAAGGAGAAGCTAGTAATGTCTCTGAGAAAGTAATTGTTTAATTACTTTGATAATTGTAAATATCAGACTTCTATAGTCAGCTGCCAAATCCTCTGCCTCATACACAGTAAAGGATGCACAGATGTAGTCGATTGACACTGGTTGGATGCCAGGTACCCACCAAAGACTGCTTTATCACTCTCCTCCACAACTGGACAGGAAAGAGAAAATAGGTTCATGAGTTGAGATAAAGACAGGGAGAGATCACCCACTGATTACCATCACAGGCAAAACAGACAGAACTTCAGGATATTAATTGAATTTATTACCAACAAAGTCAGAGCAGGATAATGAGAAGTAAAACAAATCTTAAGAACACTTCACCTCATCCTTCCCTCCTTTCTATGATCTACCTCCTCCTCCCCCAGCAGCACAGGGAGACAGGGAATGGGGGTTACAGTCAGTTCACCACAGGTAGTTTCTGGCACTGCTCAGGAAGAGGAGTCTTTCTCCTGCTCTGGTATGGGGTCCCTCACATAGGAGACAGTTCTCCATGAACTTCTCCAGCCTGAGTCCTTCCCACGGGCTACAGTTCTTCATGAACTGCTGCAGCATGGGTCCCTTTCCATGGATGCAGACCTTCAAGAACAGACAGCTCCAGCGTGGGTCCCCTACAGGTTCACAAGTCCTACCAGGAAACCTGCTCCAGTGTGGGCTCCTCTCTCCATGGGTCAGCAGGTCCCTGCCAGGAACCTGGTCCAGCTTGGGCTTCCCATAGGGTCACAGTCTTCTTTCAGGCACCCATCTGCTCTGGTATGGGTCTCCTCCACAGGCTGCAGGTGGATCTCTGCATGGACTGCAGGAGCACAGCTGCTTCACAATTGTCTTCACCACTGTCTTCACCACAGATTACAGGGGAATTTCAGCTCCAGTTCCGGAAGCACCACATCCCCCTCCTTCTTCACTTAACGATGCTCCTCTGAGGAGCAGCTGAGGGAGCTGGGGTTGTTTAACCTGGAGAAGAGGAGACTCAGGGGAGAACTCATCACTTTCTATGACTACATGAAAGGAGATTGTAGCCAGGTGGGGGTCAGAGTCTTCTCCCAGGGAACTAGTGACAGGATGAGAGGACATAGTCTTAAGCTGCACTGGAGGAGGTTTAAGTTGGACATTAGGAAGAATTTCTTCACAGAAAGGGTAATTAGACATTGGAATGGATTGCACAGGGAAGTGGTGGAGTCACTGTCCCTGTAGGTGTTTAAGGAAAGACTGGACGTGGCACTTAGTGCCACGGTCTAGTTGACATGGTGATGTTTAGTCATAGGTTGGACTCGATGGCCTCAGGGTTCTTTTCCAGCCTAACTGGTTCTGTGATTCATTGACTTTGGTGTCTGCATAGCTGTTCCTCCACATATTATTTCTTCTCTCTTCTCTGGCTGCAATTAGATCTTTGCAATAATTTCTCTTTATTCCTTCTTAAATATGTTATCACAGAGGTGTTGCCACCATTCCTGAATAGCTTGGCTTTATCCAGTGGTAGGTCCATCTTGAAGCCAGCTGGCATTGGCTTTGTGAGACATGGAGCAAGGGTCTAGTGGCTTCTCGAAGAAGCCACCCTTGTAACCCTACCACTACCAAAACCTGGCCATGCAAACCCCATACAACAGAGTATAGATGCTAAGTTAGGAGCACTACACTTCTGTTGAAACAGGGTTAAGAAATTCTCACCAAAACCTGGCACCATTCTCTTGCAACTGAGTGTCCTGGTCCAGGTGCTGCACTGGCCCTGCTAAGTCATTACAACACTATGAAAAAGAGTCACCCTTCTTCTTCAAAAGTTGCATCCTTTTGAATGCTACTTAAGAGTCATATAATACAGTGTGGTTTGCTTTTCTTACTCCCACTCTGTTACCTCCAACTGAACAAAAGCAAAATTCAGACCAATCAGAAGACTCAGTGTTGCTGATTCAGGTGATAGCACAGTATCTGTGAAGCAGTGATTTAATTCGCCAGCTTTTGCTAATGACTTTTGGTGTGATCCCAGGTGACTTCCTTAAACCTTCCTTTCCTACATCTCTTTTTTTTATAAACTTGGATGTTTCCATTTACCTGTATACACTGATGACTACTCGCTCTCCACCCTTCCGTGATCACACAGGACGACAAGCATTCTCATACTACCATAGTGGAGATATTGGAGAGCTTAGATAAAGTTGGTGTAAGCAAGAAGAAAGAGATCTCTCCTTCATGTAACGCATGCGAATGCAGGACTACAGAAATTACTAGCAGAAAAAGTGTTACTTTTCTTTAAATTCTGTAATTACTTTAAATATATGCAAGGATAATGTGCTGCTGATGGAACCATTTTTCATTGGTGAGATGGTGGAAATATTGGACTAGTAATCAAGGGTCAGGACTAGCTATTATTCATGTACATAACACAAAGAAAGCTCCCACAAGTCTACAATACAAGACTGCTAGTACACACAGCTGCTTAAGTATTGGGGCCTTTCTGAAGTGCAAACTAAAAAGAATTTACTGGAACAACGTGCTTAAACTAGAATTGCGGGGGGGGGGGGGGAAGGCACATTTTTTTGCAAGACAGAAACAATACTTTTATATAGGACTGCTGTTTCATTGCCTTCCCTGGGAGCATGGACCTCATGGCTGAAGGGTTTCAAGAGAAAGAAGTCCGGCAGTAATTAAAGAAAAATACTTTTTAACTACTTCTGGAGAGCTTTTATTCCAAAAATTGATTGGGAAAGTGTCCAAAATCAATTACTTAAATATGCAGAGTGGAGCCAACAAGAGAGAATAAAGGGACTTATTGAGGTTACAAGGCTGAACCTGAAGAAACAGAGTCTCTGTGGCAGCAGCAGCAGTCTGCTCAAGGGCCTAGGAACTGGCACGCACACAGGCAATCTCAGTGCTGGGAGATGCCAAGGACCCTCTGCTGCTGAAGGAAAAGAATTCATGTAAAGCTGCAGTAAGGCAGTAAGGCTCATTCACTGGGAAAGTCCTCAGATCCAAGAGGGACTCATGTTGTGAGTTTCCTTTCCTACTGGGACAATATTGAAAAGCAGACATTGAAGTAGATGACCTGATCCCTGTATTGAAATAGCTGCTTTAGCCCCTCTCCCTGCTGCTTTATTTCATCACTTCCTTCTTTAGTCATGCCCCATATGTAAAATGCAATTAGTGTTAAGAAGAAACCTGTAACACTGTGGGAAGATTTGAATCTGTCCTCCTACCCTCCTTCCAGCAAGTTACACTGGAAACTGAAAAAAAATGTATCTGTGGCCATTTTCTCCTCCTTTTCACAACTGACTTTGACTAGACGATTTCAGTTAAAGAAGAAAAAAAAGGCTGACACAAGCAGAGGAAATTAAAATAAGAACAAAACAAGCAAGAGACAATTTTAATTGTACAAATGTACAGGCTAAAGCACAGCCAGGTGAATATATGAACAGACAGAACAAGGAATGGGAATGTTAAAGCAAAACAATGAAATTATGTGAGAAAGAGTTATTTAAGAATTCTGGAGCCTGTTTCGTAAAAGAAGAAGGATAGGACACCATGACCCATTAATTCCTTCCTGAGAAATACATTGTGTTGAAAAGTCACCCTTCCTTGCCTTTAAATTCAGCCTTCATCTTGTTTCTGCATCATATAATATGAATTAAAATAAAAAGTATGTGACAGAATGGGGACAATTGTGACCAGAATAAGCACAGAAAGGGTTAACAAAGCAGTGGACATTGCCAGAACAGAAAACAACATAGCGGAAGATAGGAGGTGGTGACCACAGTCCCTGGACCCAGAGGGCGTGATCTTTGCCTGACCAAAAGCAAGAAGATGATTGAAGAAAAGAAGAACACGTGTTGAGAGCTGATAGGTGTAAAGATGGACATTAGTTGTTAATAGGTAGAAATATGCATACTGTAATTTGATAGGGCCAAGTACTGCTTGTTGATAGCTTGAAGATGTTTGCTTTGCTCACAGAGCAGAAACGAAACTAGTTCCTCTATAAACAGAGGGTTGAAATAAATAATAAACGATTCTCTTGCCCACCAGTGAGAGTGTCCATGTCACAGTCACTACAACAGAAGAACACAGTGGGGAAAAGAAGGCAGATTTAGAAGACAAATTTTTAAATCCCACTCAGAAGTTGTTTAATGGCCTTCACTTCCATCAATATCAATATTCTTGCAGGGAAAACCACTGTGTTTGCTCCATCTTCAAGTCCTAACTGCTCTAAGAGGATTTTAAAAGGTGTTCCTTTTGAAGTGTGCATTTGCATTTTGAAAAAGGATAACAATTGTACATAGCTCCAGTGAAATACCTAATCTCTCAAGCAGCTAGTCACATAAATTTTGTTCAATTTCTTGCCAACACCTAGGAGTCCCAGTAGCGAACAAGCATGAAACTGTGCTACCCCAAAAGAAGTAAAGAGCCTGAAAATGGTCTATTTTCCATTTAACTTAAGTATTCATTGTATCATAGATTGATAGAATCATAGAATTGTTTGTGTTGGAAGGGATCTTAAAGATCATATGGTTCCAACCTCACTGTCATGGGCAGGGACACCTCTCACTAGACCAGGTTGCTCAGACCCCCATCCAACCTGGCCTTAAATGTTTCTATGGACAAGATGTCAATAACTTCTGGGAATCCTGTTCCAGTGCATCACCACCCTCAGTAATGAATTTTTTCCTAATGCCTAATCTAAACATTCTTTCCGTTTGAAACCGTCCTCCTTTGTTCTGTCACTACATGCTCTTGTAAAAAGTCTCTCTCCATCTTCCTTATAGGCTCCCTTCAGGTACCAGAAGGCCACACTTAGGCAACCCCGAAGCCCTGCCTTGTTCCAGACTGAACAAACTCAAGTTGCTTAGCCTTCCCTCACAGGAGAGGTGCTCCATCCCTCTAATCATCTTGGTGTCCTCCTCTGGACTCATTCCAACAAGTCTATGTTCTTCCTATGCTGGAGACCTCAGAGCTGGATACAGCACTGCAGGTGGGGTCTCATCAGCGCAGATTAGAGGGGCAGAATCACCTCCCTCAATCTCCTGGCCAACCTGCTTTTGATGCAGCCCAGGAAACAATTGGCTTTCTAGGCTGCAAGCACACATTTACAGGTCGTGTCCAGCCTCTCATCCACCAGCAACCCCAAGACCTTCTCGTCAGGGCTGCTCTTGATCTGTTCATTCCCCAGCTTGTATCAACACTGGGGGTTGCCCTGAACCAGGTGCAGAACCTTGCACTTCGTCTTGTTAAACTTCCTAGGATTCACATCGGCCCACTTCTCCAGCTTGTCCAGGAAATTGTAGGCATTGCTCATGTATCTTTGTATTATTTCCTAGCACCAGGGGGAAAACATTGAAGTGGGAATATTGGAGCCTTTGCCATTTGTCGATGCATTCCCTCCAGAACGGGGGGGTTACTGGCCAGAGCATCAGCGTGCATGACCATTGACCCTCAACCAAGCAATACAGTGGTGTTTTCAAGCTCTTCTGTATTGCTTTCACACAGGATAAGACAATGGACCTGGACTGCAGTGCAGCAGTTCCTACACCCTCAGACATGCCAGTCCCCAGCAAGCTTGAGTTCACTACCTGCACGGTGGAGCAGCAAGAAAAGTTGCCACGGCCCACGGGGAAAAGGAATAGGACCGGGCACTGCAAAAAGGGGTCTTGACACAGTAGAGGTCAGTGAAGCAATGCCAACTTTATTGGGGGAGCACGAGACTTAAATAGGATAGGGTAAGGGGGCGAAACCAGGAGAGGGGAGGAGTCTGGGATTGGCAGCTCAGGGACACATATGATAGGGCGACTGGGTAAGGAAGGGAGGAGTTTTGGGTGTAACCGGGGAAATGGGCGAATAGTAGCTGCCTCTGCACTGCACCAAACATCAACCAATGGCAGGCAGAGGAGTGAGAAAACAGGTTTTGGAGGGAAAACTCTGAGGGGAAGAAGGAGACAATATGGAGGATAGGATTTTAAAACAACAACTGGGGGTATACATAACCATATAACAATATAACAATAAACTGGGGGAAACTGGGGATAACAAGGGAAACTGTCCAGTCCAGTGTGAAGTCATATCCGGTAGATAAATGTCCATTTCTGTGTGATTATGTCTCATTCTGGATTGTATATTTGTCTCCAAGCTTGGAATTGTTTCCACTCATCTGCGTGTTCCCCAACAAAAAGTGAAGCTGGTCTGCATGACAAGGCATTCTCCCACAAAAATATTTTCCTTTCTAATCACATTTTTACTTCCTTGCTCCTTTTTTCTTCTGTGGAACAGCTACAGCATAGTATATTTTCCACATGTTGCTAAATTCACCTGAGCAATCAGTTTTCTTGTCTCTGCACTTCTGATTGTATTGCTGCCAGAAGCATAGAGACCAAAATGCCATGAGTAAAATTACTTTCACAACAGTTCAAGCACTGCTAGAATGAGAATATATTTATATTTTGGAAAATGCTTACCCTTTTAAGAGCTCTAGTCCAATTTTGGGGACCTAAGTTATGTGAATCATTTACTAATAATTTTGTCCAGTCTCTTCTCCTAATATTAAAGTTTCACTGCATGCCACCTTTATCTAGTCAATACAAGTACAAAGTAGACCAAAACTGAATGATAATGATGGGGTTTTCTAGTGTTTTCAAATTGGTCTTAAAGAACACAGCTCCTGAAAGAAAATGAGAATCCAGATATGTGGAGATGCATGCATACTCCTTAATGTCTCTGTGCCACATTTAACCTTGAAGGTCCAAATGTAATATAGATACTTATGCCTACAAAAACTTTTACAAAGAAATTTCTATACTCACAGGTACAATATAAAAGTTAAGTAAGAGAGGGAGACTGACACAGAGGACAGTGACCCACTGTAAATCTGGCTGTTTCCTATAAGATTTGCTAAAGGCACTATCTGCAGCAGGCAGAAGCCAAGGCAAGGAAAGGAGGAGCTGGAGGATTTCTTCTCCTCCATCCATGGTGACAGCTTTCTAGCTCTGCCCTAAAGGCAAAAAAGGAGTACCATATTGGGCAAATCTGGATCCTGACTGGAGGAGCTGGGAAACTTCTAAGGTGTCTCTGAGGAAAGGCTGAGGAAGGCACTGAGATCCCTTCTGACCTGCATGACTGTGATCTGCTTTTGTAATTCTGAACATAACCAGCATTTCAACTAAAGCAATAAAATCACTGATTTCCTTGAAGTATATCATTCAACCATCATTTGCTTCACTCCATTGATATTTAGACTATGTTCCACCATCCTTTGTTTTATCTAGCCTTTAAGTTCTTTAGAAGAAGAGTAACAAGGCATTATTTCCAGTTACACTTCACTTTGTCATAGTTTGAAATTGGTCCCCCTGAGAGGCTGGGGGGGCTCAGAGGTGATTGGGTGCCAGGACAGTGTTCCCTGGAGAGCCAATCACTGTCCATGTTGTTCGCTTCTGCTCAAAATCATATATCACAGCACCGGAAGCTGTTGGCAGTTCTGTCTTGGTTGTTTTGCTGTTGGTGTCTGCTGCGTGTAGGTGGACAAGGCCAGGGGGTGGCTGGGCTCCCTCTCTCCCCCTCTGGGGGGAAGAGGGGAGCCCTGCGGCCCCCCTAACTCTGCCTAGGCCAGAGTTAGAGACAGCATTGGAATGAGTGCATGTTCGTGATGGATGCGACTCACAAACAACTGGTAAGTAGGAGAGAGAGAGGCAGGCCCTGCGGCCAGGCCCTCTTCTTCTTCTCCCCCACCTTTGCAGCTAAGCTGTAGAGGAGGGCTGTTTTTCCCTCTCGCTGTTCAGTGAGAGTGGATGCGAGGCTCAGCATTGGAGCAGAGCCAAGTGGATGGGCCGGAGGAGGCTCGATTGCTAGGGAGAAAATCCCAGGCAAAAATTGGGGAGTGACCCCCAGAGAGAGAGAGAGGGGCCTGGAGGATGTCTCTGCTGTGAACTAAAACACAGGATGACCGAAAACCCGAGGAGAAATCAACATTCCAGGACACAGACGCTTGATAAGCTGAACTACACTGCAGCAGCCTACAGACCAAGGTATGAGAAAGAGAAATCACCAGCAGAAGAGCAAGGACTCAAAACTGTCTTCTTGGACTTCATGAGGAGGAGAGACTGCAACAAATAACTGGAACTTGGTGAGGGGGAAGCGTTCAGGAGCCCAGAACACTCCCACAGCAAAAGACTGTGTTACGTTTCAGCCTTGAAAAGCTGCTCCTGGAGTAAAGTTGAAGGAGGGGCTTGAAAGGACTGACTGATAGAAATGTAATATATATATAGTTGTCTTTAGTTTGTATAGTATTTATTTGTGTAAATAAATGTATATACTTCCCCCTTCCCCTACAGAAGCCTCTAGCCTGAAAGTTTCTCTCTGGTGTTGGGATAAATTGTGAGAAGGGGTGGGGGGAAGCCTGAAAAATCGGATTTTGGATTTCTAATGTGGCTCAAACTGCCACAATTTTCTAAGAATTGTGAATGTATCACTTTATGATACTGTGCAGTATTCATCCTATACAGTGCTTTCTCTACCTTTTCTCTCTTATCTGTGGCTTCTTTAGTTGTCAAGTCCCTCAGACAGACATCTTGCTTCCTGACTCTGGGATAAGCTTAAAATAACACATATGTACATGCACCAGTAACAAAACAGAAAATCAGCTTCCATGGATAGGAAAGGTGATAAGAGTTGATCTCAGGTTTCATTGTTGCATACAATGAATTTGAAATAAAGTACTTTAGGTGGGGTGATGTTGGGTTGTTTTTTTTCAATTGCACTGTAATGAATTTGAAGTCTGTTTGCAGTTTAGAGTTGCAGGACTTCATGGAACTGGCATGTTCAGTGGAGTAAAACTTCTCTGCTACAACTCTACTAAGAATTATGTCCAAGAACTCAAGACGCATAGTCATGTCATTATTTCAGGTTCAAAAATGGTGATTTAATTGCCATACAGTTTCTTTCCTCTTTACATATTCTCCATGATACTTCTAACAATATGTGCTATCACTGTTGACCCAATGTTTGGGAAAAGGATGCATCAAGCTTGTCTATACACCCTTTCAAAATAGATCACTAAACCCTTTTTAATAAGAGGCTTGTGTAAAAAGCGTCAAGTTTGACCTAACACTTGAAGCAACCAGATTTCCATGCAAGACTTTTTCTCCCATATATTGGTGGCCTTCTCATATAAGTGAAAACTTGGAGATTTTTCTTTGAATAAAATACAGTGTCAATGATAGAATGAAGTTCAGTGCTTCTAAGGTCTTTTCATTTGATATAAAAAATTATTTAATTGTATGTCCATTGGTCTTTGTTATTTTAAGGGGCTAGAAGATTGTAAATGGTAAGTCTTGAGGACCAATGGTCAATTGGGAAAGAAAACATGGAAGAAGGGAAGGCAGTAGAAAGGCAGGAAATATTTCAAGTTTCTGTCATCTGGAAAGACCTATGGGGGCATTACAGACTATTCGTAGTATGTGGATATTTTAATGAAAAAAAACCTATTAGTTTTAATCAATTACAAGACATCTATGGTAGTATTAAGTTATAACAAAAATACATTGTTTAGATGCATGATCAAACCTCCTGTAGCCATTGTTTTATAAATGTATCACATATTGATAGGTCACGTTGGCTTCACAACCCAAAGGATTACAGATCTAGATTGTCTGAAAGACCTAACAGTTCTGTGGCTCAGAAAAGATTGTGAAGCGGAAGTCTATTGATATCAAAGGAGAACATATGCAACTACTATAAGATTTAGTAAAAGTCCTCTGAACTCTGTATTCATTTATTACACCAATCCCACCAGGCACAAGGAACTGAGAATCTGTAGCTGGAATTTACATGCTTTGTCTTTTGGAACACAAGCTCTGTTAAAAATAAAGGACTTCTGAATGACATGTCTGCGTACCCAAAGGATAAGGTCATGTTTTCAACCTTGCATGCCCTAGCTTTGCACAGAAAGAGCAAGGGACAGTGCTGTTAGGAACTCTATAAATAACCCAAGAGCAAGCTTTCTCTGCAGTTTGTCTGATCTGACTATGAAGACTATGCTTTGCTATATATAGCTAAAGAACAAGTATTTTAAAAAGATCAGAGGAAGAACAAAAGTAAGCTAAGTACATTGAAACATATTTTAGAAATGCAGGTTTGAAGTTCAGTGACTAACTGAATGCATGGACAATGGAATATACCATCTCCTCTCCTGTAGAGAAAATCCTGCTGAGGAACAAGCCAGGGAGCCTGCTGCAGGCAATGGTGGCCAAGGCTTCTGTTGAGGGCAGCAGACTGCACAGTCAGCTAAAAGGCATGAGTGAGCCTTGGCCTTGCTCTCCACATCATCTTGACCAGACAAGAAGACGATCAGTGGCAGGGAAGAGACAATTTGCATCTCTAGACCCAGATCTACAAATCAAAGAGTAATCTAAGCCCATCAATAATAGTAGGATTTTTAGTAGTAGTTTTATTACATGGTGACTTGAATAAGTCCTGATGCAGCCATAGGTGAAAGTTTACCTTCAAAAGTTTCTAAGAGGCTGGTCACAAAAGCAGTTTTGAGGTCCTACCCTACCTGTCAATTTAAGCCTTCTAAAGAGCTGTTCAAGGTAAAGTTCATTGCAAAATGTGAGATCCTGGATCCAAATCTCACTGAATTATTGATATGGATCGGAACCAACTCACTGTGTGTGTGTGAGTGTGCATGTGGGAAGGGCTGGGCCTAGACTTGCAGGAACATGGTAAGGCCTGTGCATAAGGCCTGTGCTGAGGGCTCATGGCAGAGCCAGAAGGCAAGGCCTGCAGCCCATGCAAAGCACATGGCAGAGCTGAAGGCCCTGCAGCCGGGCTGTCGGTCAAGGCAGACCTGCCTGGTAGCCTGCCCACATCACACCCCTGGAGCCTGTGACTGGCTACAGCACAACTCACTCAGGCCTGGAAGCCACTGATCGGATATCCTGCCTGGGAGGGAAAACTGAACTCTATAAATACACAAGACTCCATGTGATCTCCCTCTCTCCTTCCCTCTGGTATTTCTTGCAGCCTGAACCGTGTGGGTCAGTAACCATTTTTTCTTCCTCTTCTCTCCTCTCTTCTCTCTCTCCAGCTGGCACCATGTGAATCATCGAATCTTGTCGGTAGCTATTCTCCTCTCCTTTCTCTCTTTCTTTCTCTCTCCTTCTCTTTTTCTTTACCCTTTTTGAGCTATTTTCTTCTGTTACTCTTCTCCGTCTCTTGTGGGTAACTTAAATGAATTGTGTTTTACTAAAGCTGGTGGTATATGACTTGTTTTTAGTGGGTGTTTCCTGTGGAATGGGTCTTTGTGCTGAATGTTTTAGTGAAATGCCTTTTTCTTGGTTGTATTTTACTCCTGTAAAAACCTTTTGCCAAAATATCTTATTTTTCTCACTAAATTAAAAAGAATTTCTCTTAGGGAAGATTGTGTGACTCTTTCGCTGAACGCTAATTAGAGGTTATAATGAACCAAAAGGCTTTTTAAAAGTCTTGAATAAAAATGTAACCACTCTGACCAGTTTATATCTTAATCCAGAGCATAACACCAACCTCAGTAGAGCCGTGGGAAAGAGTGTGGGGATAGGGCACCTTCAGATAGTGGGACATGCTGGCAGGGCTATCAGCAACACCACTGTCTCAGTTTAATGAGACAGAAGTGTTTACTAAGGAGGTCAGGTTACGAGAAAAACCAAGCTTCTCCCTCTGAGTAATTATAACTTTGAAAATAAGAGTCAAAAGTTGTGGAAAAGAAAAATAACAGCTCTTTACTAAAGAATACATGTATATAGGTAACACAACAAAAGAAAAACAAGCAACAGTCCCGCACCCAAACTTCCACCAAAAACAATTGTCCTTTTTGCCTTTCGACACAGTTATAACCACGACGAGCAGGGGACGGTGGCGCCTTGGGAGGTGGGGCTGCAGTGCCTCCCTCACGGCCAGCAGGGAATGCTGTTGGATCTGGAGGAGCAGGGGCTGCAGTTGCTCTCTTTGGCCGGCAGGGTCGCTGTTGGGCTCTGGTGGTCGCCCCGTCTGTGGGACCTGGCCCGTGGGAGGCAGCTGGACGGGGACCCGCACTGAAGGGGAAAGGGAGAGGGGGAGTGGTTCCTCCTGTGGACTCACGCTGTCAAAGGCTCTGGCTGTACCTCCCCTTCCTCATCAATGGGTCCAAGCTGCCGCCATCACAGAGAAGGAGGAAGTGGGAGGAAGAACAGCCTTTCGCCTCAAAAGTTCCTCTGCAGATGGTACCAGCTTCTCCAATGAAATCCAAGGCAAGTCCAGGCCACGGGCAGAACAGGGCATGAGGCAACGGAGGCGAACCGGGGCCAAGGGCAGCTAGATGACGTGACTGAAAACAAAATGAACCCCGGAGCTCTTTCTCTTTGCACACACCCTCCCTGAGTCAGGGCAAAAATCCTGTGCCCTCCCAGAGAAAACCCACCTCCCCACAGTTTTCCGAAGCACTTAGTTTGGAATGTGCAGCCACTTAACCAGTCCTTTGTGTGTATGTGGCTTCACTCTGTCCATCCCTTCCCGCTCTATTGCTCAACACCTTTCTTTCACAGTGGTAAAAGGAAAATATTGAAAGCAGGGGTTTTTTTCTTTAAAACAAGAAAACCTATGATAACCACACAGCACTAACAGCATCCATGTAAAATGGAAGTAGAAAAGAAAGACAGAAAAGGGAAAAGTTACAGCAGACCCATTCACATGATAATTAGAAATTTGAAAAATAGCATTAAAAAGAATATTTGTAAAGATTAAAAAAAAAAAATCAGAAGAGGAGAAATAAATTTTAACAGATCTCTCCAGCATTACATGTGTATTAGACAGTTGGTTTCACTGAAGCTAGGTTTCCAGGCAGCACCCAGAGAGTTCTGAGGCATGCATCTGAAATAAAAATCAGATGCAAACCAGGAGCACACAGATGAAATCTGGCCAAACTTCCAGGGAAATTAGCAAGTTCCCATGTGTGTTTTTAAGTAAAGGATCATCATGCTTGCTTTATATACACCAATTAACCTTGCACAAAGAGTAGCATTGAGGAAGCATCATTATTCTAGTGTGAAACCAGCACAAGATCAAGCTGGGGGGAGTAAATTATTTTTTACTCTAGTCCTCTCACTTTTTATACAGGCTATAGAGGTGAGAAGACCAGATCCTTGACCAGAATAGCTCCACATGCTGGAGCAGTATTGGAGTGTACCCAGGGGGTCAAAAAGGCAGTACAAAAAGCTTTCCACCAGTGATATTTAATAGATAAGTCTTTGGGGACAGGGAAGCATTAGGCATAATTTCACTTCACCTCCATGAAGTAGTGGTTGAGGTCTGTTCACAGAACCAGCTGGGAGTTCAGCAGTAGGGAATGTGTGGTAAAAAACATGGAGAAATGTGGAGGAGAAGTAAGGTACTGCAATGCATGCCAGAAGCTGAGCTAGGTTAGAGCATGGTCTAATAACACCAGGGTTGTAGGTTTGATCCCCATATGGGCCATTCACTTAAGATGATCCTTGTGGGTCCTTACAACTCAGAATATTCTGTGAGTCTGTGAAATAGACATCTCTCTCCTTTCCCTGAGAATCATAAAATTGTTTGGGTTAGCCCCATCCAACCTGGTGTTAAGCAGTTCCAGGAATGGGACACCACCAACTTCTCTAGGCAACCTGTTCCAGTGCCTCATCACCCTCAGAGTAAAGAATTTCTTCCTAACACCTAATCTAAACCTATCCTCTTTCAATTTAAAGCCATTCCCCTTTGACCTGTCACTACATCCCCTTGTGAAAACTCCCACTCGGGCTTTCTTTTCTTTATATATACCCCTTCAGGTACTGGAAGGTCTCCTCAGAGCCATCTCTTCTCCAGGCTGTACAACCCCAGCTCTTTCAGCCTGTCTTATAGGAGAGGTGCTCCAGTCCTCAGATCATCTTTGTGGCCTCCTCTGGATCTGCTCAAATAGTTCCATGTCCTACTTATGGTGGGGTGTAGGGGGTGTGTTCCAGGGATGCAGGGGAATACGTTCTGGGTCTTGGAGTCCCCGGACAGCATACGGACACACATGAGCAGTGTGTGTTCTACTGTCTTTGGTCAGGTGGGTCACATGCCCCCCGAAGCGCATATAAGGGGGCATTTTCCTTTAAATAAAAGATTTGGCTGCTTGCCACCCGAGCTGCTGGGTTGTGTCTTATTATATTATATTAATAAGCCATGGTGGGGGACCCAGAGCTGATCACAGTGCTCGAAGTGTGGTATCACCAGAGCACAGTGGAGGGGAAAAACGACCCCCTCGACCTGCTGGCTACACTGCTTTTGATGCAGCCCAGGGTACAACTGGCTTTCTAGGCTGCAAGTGCACATTGCCAACTCATGATAAGCTTCTTGCCCACCAAGAACCCCAGGTCCTTCTCCTCAGGGCTGCTCAAAATCCATCCTCCACCCAGCCTGTATTTGTGCTTGGGGTTGCCCTGATCCAGGTGCAGGACCTTAACTTGGCCTTGTTGAACTTCATAAGGTTCACATAGGCCAACTTCTTAAGCCTGTCCAGGTCCCTCTGGATGGCATCCATTCCCTCCAGCCTAGCCTGTTAAGACTGAAAGGATGAGTCTGACACCATGTGTATAGCAGAGCCAAGCACCAGGATCTGACTGCCTGGCCATAGTGGGCAACTCAGTCTGCCTTCCTGGCAGCAACAGGAAGCAGCACTGTGAAGAAACAGCACCTCCCATCCTGGGTGCAACAAAAGAGTGAGATTTCTCATGATCACACTTCTCTCCCATCTGTCAAAAGCAGGAGCAAGGGCTATAGTGGTCCTGACAGCAGGACTGACACCTTCTTCCCCACACTGAAAGGCCAACAGACAGACCACATGCTGCACAGAGCAGCCCTGCCCAAGGGAGGGACATTCACACATTCTAGTTAAGCCACTTTGGCACCACCTGGTTCCCATTTCAGTATGCCTTATTTTTCATTTTTTTACTCTTTTTTTCCTCTGTAAACTAATCAACACATTTCAAAATGTTGGCATGAATTTTGAAATGTGCACAGCATTGGTCTCTGCACTCAAAGCCCCAAACTGTGCTCTTGGTTTCTCACAGTGAGAGCAAGAGTCATACCATCACCTCTGGACTCCATAGATCCAGTTAGTCCACCAAAAGTCAACAGAGGAGCATCAAGCATCACTATGTTTTTTTCCAGTAGTGGGAGGATCCACTAGCAGCTCATTGGGATGACTCTGCATGAAAGATGCTCATGACTTACGAGAAGGGTCCCACGACAGCCACTGCCAAGTCATGCACGGCTACAAGGAATTGAATTGGTTGGGTAAAATCCTTCCATCACTCTAACTGGAGGCAGGCAATGGTTAGGCAAGGCACAGAAGTTTTTACAAAGAGACCCATGCAGTCACAGTGAGCTCACACAGCAGCATATGATTATGTTTTCCTTTTGGGCCATTTGATCAGCTCAAAAGCCTTTCTGTTTCCAGGGAGGTTCTTGAATTCATTTGCAGCTCGAAGAGCAGACCCCAGTGCCAGGAGGCATGGTGGGAACTCACTGCCTTCAGAGCCCTGGGTCCCAAGGTGGGCCTGCAGGGGACACTGGGGTGGGTTTGCAGAGCTATCGCATGCAGGACAGCCCCTGGACATGAGAGCTGCAGAGAAGCTGCAGGAGAGGCATCTGCAAGTAGGGCCATCAGCAGAGGCTAATTTTACAAATTAAAATAACAATAATAATGGTAGAGGCATGAAAAGCCTGGTTGCAGCTGGTTGGGATTCAGATGGCTTTATGTTGTTTTGATTAGCCTGATGTTTGGTTGGTGGGATGCTTGTATGGGCACATGTGTGGGTGGGAGAGTAAACACAGCTGAGCAAATCTGGTCCATCATCTTACTTCTGCACAAGCAAATGGGCTTATCCTCAGCTCAGATGAGAGACATGGCTGTCCTCCCCCTCCACATTCAAAAAGGTACAGCTGTATTTAATGATAATGTGTCACGGGAGCATGCTTTTAATGCTGTGTCAAGCTTGTGAAACTCAGACAGCTGAGAAGAAAAAAAAAAACTGTACTGAATCACTTGGGTAGAGAAGGGAAAAGGAGCAACATCCTGACACAGAAAATAGGACAGTTTAAATAGGATTTCCCCTGTAGGGGGATAGATTCTAGAGGGCCAAGATTCCCCCTCAGAAACCCTACTTTCAACCAGCTCTTTACTGTAGAAGTGAGGCAGACTTCATTCAAAACCCATATTTTTGTTCTTATGGTGTGTTAATGGCAACTGGTTGTAAACACAAATTGCACCTGAAGGAAGACTGGGCTCCATGGGACAAGGGGAGGGAGAAAAGGGAAATATTAAGTCATTAGAAGCAGGGAAAACAAATGTATGAATGGATTGAGAAAGAAAAAGCACCATCGTCCTCCCAAGGTAAATTATTTTGCAGTTCTCCTACCTCTTCAGATACATTCTATACATGATTTCAAATGTTCTCCAATTCCATAACCCTTAAAAAAAAGATAATATGTCTTTTCCGTAACTTATATAGAAACATATTTAAAAATTATCATAAACTGACAGCAGTATAAGCTCTGTATTCTGTCTTCCCCTGTATTATTGTCTTCCCCAATTCTGAGAATTGGAATTTTTTTCATAATGGATGGTAAAATGAATTATAGGAGGCACAAGCCTCCCCAGGGGTTAATAAATGAGCACAGATGGCTGAAAAAGTACAGCCAAGACTGTGCCTCATGGTGGATCCAAGGTCATAAACCCAGTCCTACAATTTGCTAATTCCCTGCAACAGCATTCAGCTGTCAAATCTTTGTTACCACTGAATTCCTCTTTTGAGCACCCAATACATTAGAGATGCTGAAGGGTGGAAATCCTCAGATTACCACTAAACCCTTTGTCACTGGTTCCTCCTCCTCATCTGTTTCTGCCATTTAAGAGGTCTGCGTGTAGATACTCCCTGACTCACTTTATATCTGCCAAGGCACTTCAAATCACGTCAGCCACCTAGATCAGTTTGATGGACACATTACAACTCCAGCAGGAGAGAGGCAGCCAGCATGCCTTTCCCTAGTACAACAGTTTTAAGAATATTCAACAATTAATTTACATCTATTAACACTCACAGTTTGATATGAAGGACTACTTTATCTCCAGTTCTGCTACCATTTATATCCAGTTCTGATACCCTGCCAGCAATATACTCATTAATTTGAATGCAATGAGAGTAAGAGCTTAACCAATAGCACAGCAGGAGATGGAACCCCAAGATGCTTTGTGCCCATCTGTGAGTTGGAAGGGAAGCAAGAGATTTCAAAAAGTAAGCATAAAACAAGGGATGCCTGACCCTGCTTGCCTCAAGTTTGCCTGAACAAGAAAAATCTTCCATATTCATGCAAACAGGAGGTGAGCGGAGCCTTTTGATATCAATTTGCTTAAGCAAAAGTTGTAATATATCAAATATAATTTATTATGCCTTTTGACTCTTCTATACTGGACAAGGTATATGCTACATACCACCATGCAAAAAAAAAATGGACTTTTCTCATGTATTTACTATTGGTCATGTGGTAGAAGTAACTACTTAAATAAATTATTCCCTGTATATTCGGACATGAGCTTAAAATTAAAACCTTCTTTTTTTGATCTATTGTTTTTAAGTAAAATAAACCAAACCTCTTTGGAGAAGACACAATTTCTTGCTCAACCAGCACCAAAAACAGGTGCTGATCCATCAACAACATGGTTTGTATGTCTTATCTTGCAGAAAATAATCTTAAAAGTGAGCTAGAATTTATGAAACTCACACAACAAAAAATAACTGATTTATGGACACAAAGACTGTTAGAATTGTTTGACTTAGTTATACCATGACTCATTCTTAATCCTGATAATCTGCCAATGGAGAGCCTTCTGTTTATCACACAAGGAGCTTTTTCTGCATGGAGAGCAATTTCTCCTCTCTAACACCTGTACTGCTTTTACACCTTGTTCTGAGGAAAGGGAAGGGTGAGGGTCAGAGTGTGGCTCCTTGTTGGTTATACATCTGACAAGCACAATATACAACACAGAAAATCTGTAAACCCTTTCCCCCACTACCGAGTCATAGAATGGTTTGGGTTGGAAGTGGTCTTTAAACATCATCTAGTCCAAATCTCATAACAGTTACCAGGGACATCTTCAACTTGCTCAGAGCCCTGTCCTGCCGCGACCCGCTGGGAAAAGGGATAGGGTCGGGCACTGCAATAAGGGGTTCTCACACGGTGGAAGGTGAACAAAGCAATGCCAACATTTATTAAGTGGGTAACAACTTATATAGGGTTGGATAAGGGGTGGAACTTGGGTTAGGGAGGAGCATGGGATTGACAACCAGGGAACCGTGATGATAGGGTAGCTGGGTCAGGAGAGGAGGAGTTTAGATGTCTCTGGGGGAAAGGACCAATGAAAGCTACCTCTGCACTGCACCAAAACCTAGCCAATGGCAGGCAGAGGAGCGGGAAAACAAGGAAAAGGCGGGAAAACTCTGAGGGGATGAGGGAGACAACATGGAGGGTGATTTTAAAAAACAACAAATGGAGTACATAACACAGTATAACATCACAACAACAAACTGGGGAACAACTGGGGTATAACAGACATGTTTGGTAGGTGTCATAATCGGTATTGTATGTCAAGTCCAGTATTCCAGAGTCCATTTAGGGGTTGTATATCTTCCTCCATGCTTCATAACGCTCCCACTCCTCCTTGTCTCCTCCAACATCTCCCCCTTCTTTATTTCTTTCAGCGGTGGTTAAGTTGGCTTCGATGGTCTTTAGCAGCATCCTTCGCAGACAAACAACTAAGCATGGTAAAATGACACAAACAGAAACCGAACCGAAAAGAAACAAAACGCCAAGCATAATAAGCTTTTTCGTCCAGGGGGGAAAATTTGGCAATTGGATCCAATCGAAGAGGCTATCGAGACCGCCTCCTCTGTCCTGATGAATTTCCCGGACCAATCCTTTAAGCTGGTTGATACTCTGGTGTATAGACTCGGAGTGGTCCGAAAAATTCATGCAGCACATACCTTCAAATTCCTGGCACCCGTGACCGTGTGCCAGGAGAAGGAAATCTATGGCGGCTCGATTCGGTAAAGACACCTCTTTTAACTTCTGGGTGTCTTCGAGCAAGCCCTCTATCGCCTGAGTTGTAGCATTCGCCTCCTTGGTCAACCAGCATCCAAGGTGCGTTAGGAGAGAGAGGGCATGCGCTGTCCCTATCCCAGGGATAGGGAAAGACGCCCAGAAGTTCTTCACCCTGGACCAAATGTGAATGTTAGAATCGCAATCCTCGGGGAAGGGCAGAGGAGTTGGCCAATACTGTGGCCTTCCAAGATTCACATGAGGTGCAGGGAGAGAATTTTGCATCCGAATTGGCTGGGGTGTGATCTCAAGTTTAGGAAGGGTTTTTGAAATAACAACAGGTTTGGAAGCAGCAGGTTTGGGAAAGCGTAGGGGAGCGCCCATAGAAAACGAGAGGGACCTTCTGGCTCTTTCTTTTGGGTGCACTAATTGATTTTCGAAGTAGAATTTGGCCGGATTGAATAGGGCAAGTTTTCCCACTGTGCAGGGACCTCCCTCCGGGTAGGCTCTAATCCCTGGCCATGCCCGATCCCCACACAGTAGGAAAAATCCCTTAGGGAGCCTCATGTTCCGTGGGATGTGCTCGGTGGGTATAGTGGTGGCCACCGAGCCATTGCACCACGGAGAGTGTGTCCCTTTGTAGATAGGCTTGTAAGCGGTAACATTGAGAGGGGTGAACAGAATGGGTTGGGTATAGCGGTGAAAAATAATGCAAGCGGTAGAGGGAAGCGAGCCTAAGAGGTCTATTTCTTGGAAAGGGATATCTACGAAGGGGAGCGCTGATATTGCCTGTGCCATGTTGGGGGAGTTTAATTGCAGGGATCCCTGGACCCGCGTTTGTGACACAAACGCAGGCCATTCGGATGGGGAGATGGGGATCCCTATTAGACAAGTTTTGAAGGGGCTACCTGCGCTGGTCAAGGCTAGGCATAGGGTGTCAGTGCCCGTAGCCTTGGCCAGCGTTACCCATAGATTTTGAGAAGGTTGGTTCATCCATCCTTGTAGCGGGATGTTGGTCGCGTGATGGATGGTTGTAGCCAAGAGGAGGATCCATAGGAGGTGTGGTATCTGCAGCATCGTGTTGTAAGTGTCTTTTCTCAGGTAGTAGTTGTTGTCGGCTCCCGGGAGATCTTCACACGCCGGGCAGGGACCCACTTTGGCCCGTCAGGACCTGCAATGCAAGCGTAGCCCTTCCCCCAGGTGATTAAGGGGAAAGGGCCCGTCCATTTCTCCGTTAGTGGGTCCCGGTACATCACTTTAGCTTTCTGGTCGGTTAGAACTGATGTCGTGGTTCTGAAATGGCGATCCACAGGACTTTTGCTTGCACGAGTTTCTGTGTCCTCCATCATGTTGAGAAAGTTAAGAACATACATAACCTTCTCTAATTTTTCTTGGGGGGAGAGGCCAATACTCCCCCCTTTCTGTTTTTTAATCATGTTTTTGACGTTTTGATGTGCACGTTCCACAATGCCTTGTCCTGTGGGGTTGTGGGGAATCCCTGTGGTATGTTGTATCCCCCACTGTTCAAAAAACTTCTTCGTGTCTGCAGACACATAGGAGGGCCCATTATCTGTCTTAATCTGTTTTGGGACTCCCATCCTTGCGAATGCAGACAGGAAGTGCTTTTTGACATGACTACTCCTCTCCCCAGGATGCGCGGTGGCTACAATCATTTTAGAAAACGTGTCAATAGACACATGCACATATTTTAATTTTCCAAATTCGGCCACATGGGTCACGTCTGACTGCCAGATCTCCAGGGGTGACAATCCCCTTGGGTTTGTCCCCTCTGGGACGACTGGTGTAAGTGTTTGGCAGTCAGCGCAAGCCTTTAAGATTTCTTTTGCTTGGGATAATTTAAGTCCGAATTGTTTTTGTAGCGATCGTGCATTCTGGTGAAAAAATTCGTGTGAGAGTTTCGCCTGTTGATATAAATTTGGGGTTACAACCATACCTGCTAGATGGTCAGCAATTTGGTTCCCCTCCGCCACAGGACCGGGTAGAGTGGTGTGCGAGCGGGTGTGGACGATGTAGTATCCGAATTCTCGTTTTTCTATCAAATGCAACAATTTAGTTAGTAATTGAAATAAACTCTGATTAGTGACTTCTTTTAGATAGGAGTTTTCAATTCTCTTCACCACACCCACCACATATGCCGAATCGGAAACAATGTTAATTGGCTCACCACTGAAAATTTGGAAGGTGCGCACAACTGCCGAGAGTTCCACAATCTGAGGAGAACCTTGAACTCTGTGGATATCTTGGTGCCAATCGTTGTTTTCTTTCCACACTATCACGGCGTTCCCGGTTCTCCCCGAGCCATCGGTAAAAACAGTTTTTGCCTTTGGAATTGGAGTCTCTGATTGCATAATTTTGAGCCGAATTGGAAGGTGAACTAATCTCTGTATAAATGGGCATGCCGGGAGATGTAGCCGAATCTCTCCCGGATAGCCCCCGATGGCTATTTGAAAATCAGTGGAGGTCTGCAGCAGTTGATCTAGGTGTTCAGAAGTCAGTGGGAGGTAGATGAAATTTGGTTCTTCCCCACTAAGTTCTAAACACCTAGTGCGACCTTTCGATATTATCTTTCCAATCATTTCGATTAAAGTGGTGATGGTTTTGCCGAATTGATGAGGGAGGAACATCCACTCCCACAAGCAAAAGTCTCGGTAGCCACCGGTGAACTGGCCCAGGAGGGCCAACGGTTGTCTCTGTTCCTTTATTATCACTAAGGAGGATGGCAGTCCCTCCATCCTCCTACATGTTTGTCTCTCAGAAATTTTCTTTTCAACAGCGGCAAGGGACTTGAGGGCCTCTGATGTTAAGCAACGGGGGGAGGACAGGTCAGCGTCTCCTCTTAGCAGCTCAAATAAGGGGTGCAAATCTCCTGTTGTGATTCCCAACACAGGTCGGATCCAATTGATCACACCCAGCAGCTTTTGGAGGTCGTTCAAAGTTCGGACATTCTTATCAATTGTTACTGATTGAGGTCTAATATTTTTGGCATTGATTTGGAGTCCGAGATACCTCCATGGTGCTTCTCTTTGCACCTTTTCAGGGGAGATCTCCAATCCTTTATTTTTTAGTGCCAAGATTGTGGAATTTAGCGTTTCATTAACTGCCAATTGGTTTTTTGCGCAAATCAATACATCATCCATGTAATGGAAGATGATTGACTGCGGATATTGTGATCGAATTGGCCTCAACACCTCTGCCACGAACATTTGGCAGAGAGTTGGGGAATTTTTCATCCCCTGGGGAAGCACACGCCACTGGAACCTGCGGTGAGGTTCACAAGAGTTGACTGCAGGGACAGAAAAAGCGAATCGAGCCGAATCAGCCGGATTGAGGAATATATGAAAGAAGCAGTCCTTAATGTCGATAACCACTAGGGGCCATTCAGCAGGGAGCATGGATGGTGAGGGCATTCCCTGCTGGAGGGCTCCCATTGGCTCCAGGACTTCATTGACTTTGCGCAGGTCCTGGAGAAATCTCCAGGAACCTGAGGACTTTTGAATCACGAACACTGGAGTGTTCCAGGGACTGGTGGAAGACTCCAAGTGTCCTTTTTCTAGTTCCTGATTGACCAAATTATTCAGAATTTGCAGCTTTTTTGTTGGCAGGGGCCACTGATCAACCCAGACTGGTGTATCGGTCTTCCAACTCAGTCTGGGGAGCTGCTTTACTTCAGTGACCCCCTCTAAAAATTTTGCTCTGGAGTCAGGGTGCCCAATTTGAGCTCCCACTGCTCCATGGCGTCCCGTCCCCACAAAGTAACTGGAATGTTTAATACATACGGTTGAAGGGACGCTGGTCTGCCCTCCGGCCCGTAGATAGTTAGAACTTCCCGACTCCTGACGGGGTGCTGCGTTCCCCCCACACCGCTCACTCGAACATAGGCTGTTTGTGCTGGCCACGCATGTGGCCAGTCCCTGGAAGCTATGATAGTTACATCCGCCCCCGTGTCGAGTAGGCCTTCCACCTTGACCCGCTGCGGTCTCTTCGGCTGTGGGTAATAAATAAAACAAGTTAGGAGTGGGCGCGATGTTTTTACGGTGGTGGTCCACAGGACCTCCCTTTCCGCTGCCTGCCTCTCCTCCTCGTCTGCCGATAAGACGCACAGCAGGTCTTCGGTGGAGACCATCTTCGCTACGGGGAAGCGGTCTTCTAGCTGCACGGGGGGAAGATGTACAGTTAAACAGATGGCAATGTTATTATGTGTCAAGCCCGTCAGGAGAGTGGGAACAACAACAATTCCCTTGCCGACTGCTGAAAAGTGTGATGTTACCAAATATGTTAAGTCAGGGTCAACAGGGTTGGATGGTACGACTCTCGCGAGTTGTTCATATGAACTTAAATGGGTAGATGGGTGAATAGCCTGTAAGACAATCCAGGGTAGGGGTTTACACTGTTCCCGAATGGGAACAGGGTCTGCTGGTGGCAGTCGGGCTACGGGGTAACTGGGCGTGGCTGGCGCAAGATGGAGTGGGGGGCAACTTGTGTCATCGCGCCCCCCCTGGCGCTCAGCTCCCCGTTTCCCGACTGCTCGCAGGGACAGTGACTTAAATTAGGCATTGATGAAAACATCACTTTCTTTCGGAGCTTTGGGGATTGTTTTGGGGAAAGGGGTTCGCCATTAAGGTTCGTCTTGGACCTACAATTGGAGGTCCAATGGCGCCCCTTCCCACACCTGCGACACAAGGTGTTCGGTAGGTTGGGCTCCGACCTGAACTTTGGGCAATGTTTACGAAAATGACCCTTTTCCCCACATTCGAAGCAGTGTTGGGGCCCCGAAAACGCAGCGGCCATGACTCTTGCTTTATTGGCATTGGAATACACATTTTTGCAAGCCTCAATCATTTCCAGCAGGGTGGGGTCCTTCAGCATTTTTAAAACCCTCTGGCAGTCCTCATTTGCTTTTTCAATCACTAATCTGTTGAATAAAATTTCCTGAGATTCTTTTTGTTGGACTTGCCGAGCAATCGCTTCTTTGAGCCTTGTAATGAAATCTACGAAAGGCTCTTTGGTTCCCTGATTAATCAGCGTAAAAGAGGGCGCCTGCACGTATGCGTCCGCCACTCTTTTTACTGCTTCTAAGGCCAATTCTTTAGTTGTGTTTAACAATTTGGAGTCCAATCGAGTTTGATCCCCCCTGCTAGAGTAATTCCCTTCCCCATAAAGCATGTCAATGGCCTGCCTTGTTGGAATCCCCCTTCTTTCCATCTTTTCGTTGACAAAGGCAACGATACGTTTTTTCCATTCAGCCTCGAAAACCGAGGCTTGAACGGTGGTGAAAAGCCCTCCTATGATGGCCCGAATGTCATAGGGGATTAAGGTATAGGCAAGGAAAAAGGATTCCAAGAGGCCAATAGTGAATGGGGCCCCCAACCCGTACTCTACGATTGCCTTTTTAATGTCTTTGAGCATAGGATAGGACACCGGTCTCCACTCGGGGGGTTTCCCCTCCTCGTAGTAAACCGGAAATGCCCTGAGAAATTCTACGTCCTGAGCCCGCGCAGCTTCCTCCCGGAAGGCCTCCCAGATGTCAGGTACGGAGGGTTGCCTTTCCGGGGAACGCGGTGCCCACCCATCATCACAGTCCGAGTCCCGGTGAGCGGGGTAGGCCCTGGTGTTATGGGGCCTACGGGCGCGGCCATCTTTCCGGAAGGACAACTTGGCCTTTGCCCTAGCCCCGCCCACTGCTTCCTGCCGGTGTCGTGAGGGAGACACATCCGGGGAGGAGACTGGGGTGGCGGAAGTGGGTGTGTCCGAAGGCACGTCGGGGGAGGGACTTCTCGCGCCACGAGTGGGAGGGGAGGTAGGCGGCCCATGGGGTGGAGCTACAGGGGCCCGCCTTTTCTTCTCCCGCGCAAGTTTTTCGCGCTCTTCACCCTCCCCCCTTCTCTCTGGGCGGCGCTGGGGTCCCTCCTCGACACCATTTCGGGCTCGACGCAGCTTTCTTCCGCGCTCCCTCCCGCCATCTTCTAAGGTGGTGTCAGTGTCTATCTCTTCCCCGCCATTTTGTGTGCAGTTTGAGTCAGTATTGGTTGTAGTGTCCTTGACTGTGTCCTTCGTGAGACTGGTGTTTGCGTTCATCATTTGGTGCTGTAGCACCATCAGAACGAGTCTCCAAGCGATTAACGCTTGCTTAGCCAATTTGTTGCCTCGTTCGGAGTCCCGCCACAGGTTATACCCGAGGGCCTGCCATTTGTCCATCGAGATGTTATCGTTTATGGCACAGCCCTGGCGGTCTAGCCACCTCGCTAATGCTTTGGCTGATTTTTTGTCGAGCGGGTGGCCATGCTCGATGACAAAGTCCTTGAGGCGTCTATATACGAATTTCTGAGAGGTGGAGAGTGTCAAACCCATGGTGTTATGTGGGAACACTCTCCGCTGTTACTCCTCTCTTCAAAATAAATTACTGGGTGTGGGGTGAAGGGGAGGTGTCAGGGATGTCCCTCGTGGCTCACCTGTCTGGTGCGCGACCCACACGACCACCACAGAAGTCTGTAGCCGTCGGCTGCACGAGGGAGGGTCGGCGGAGCAGTCTTCCCTCCTGAAGCTGCCTGATCCCAAGTGGAGCCACGGGAGTTCCCTTGATACAAGGGACCTTCAACCGTGCCCCACGTTGGGCGCCACTTGCCGCGACCCGCTGGGAAAAGGGATAGGGTCGGGCACTGCAATAAGGGGTTCTCACACGGTGGAAGGTGAACAAAGCAATGCCAACGTTTATTAAGTGGGTAACAACTTATATAGGGTTGGATAAGGGGTGGAACTTGGGTTAGGGAGGAGCATGGGATTGACAACCAGGGAACCGTGATGATAGGGTAGCTGGGTCAGGAGAGGAGGAGTTTAGATGTCTCTGGGGGAAAGGACCAATGAAAGCTACCTCTGCACTGCACCAAAACCTAGCCAATGGCAGGCAGAGGAGCGGGAAAACAAGGAAAAGGCGGGAAAACTCTGAGGGGATGAGGGAGACAACATGGAGGGTGATTTTAAAAAACAACAAATGGAGTACATAACACAGTATAACATCACAACAACAAACTGGGGAACAACTGGGGTATAACAGACATGTTTGGTAGGTGTCATAATCTGTATTGTATGTCAAGTCCAGTATACCAGAGTCCATTTAGGGGTTGTATATCTTCCTCCATGCTTCATAACGCTCCCACTCCTCCTTGTCTCCTCCAACACTGTCCAACCTTACCTTCAACATTCCCAGGAATGGGACATCTACCACCTCTCTGGGCAAGCTGTTCTGGGGTTTCACCACTCTCATTATAATAAATATTTTCCTTATATCTAGACTCAATCTACCATCTTTTAGTCTAAAACCATTACACTTTGTCCCATCACAACAGGCCCTGCTAAAAAAATCTGTCCTCATCTGCTTACAAGCCCCCTATAAGTACTGGAAGGCTGCAATAAGATCTCCCTGGAGCCTTCTCTTCTCCAGGCTGTACAAATCCAGCTCTCGGCCTGTCTGAGAGGTGTTCCAGCCCTCTGATCATTTTTGTGACTCTCCTCTGGACCTTCTTCAACAGGTCCATGTCTTTTCTGTGCTGAGAACCCCAGAGCTGGATATAGCACTGCAGGTGAGGTCTCACCAGAGCAGGGTAGAGGGGCAGAATCTCATCTCCTGATCCACTGGACACGCTGCTTTTGATGCAGCCAAGGATTAATTTTGGATTTTGAAGCAACCAATGGATTAACTGAAGAAATTTAGTATTCCAACAGAGAAAATTAAATGCAATCCATATCCTACTTTATAACTCACTGGCTTTCTGGGCTTCAAGCACATGTTGCCAGATCATGTCCATCTATTCAACACCAGCACCCCCAAGTCCTTATCAGCAAGGCTGCTCACGATCACTTCATCCTCCATCTGTATTGATATTGGGGGTTGCCCTAATCCTGGTGCAGCACCTTGCACTTGGACTTGTAGAACCTCTTGAGATTCCCATAGGCCCACTTCTCAAGCTTGTCCAGGTCCCTCTGGATGACGTCCCATCCTTCAGGTGTGTCAACAGCACCACTCAGCTTGGGGTCACCCACAAATTTGCTTGAGGGTGCACTTGATCCCTTTGTCTATGTTGTTGATTAAGATATTAAACGACACTGTTCCCAGTACAGACCCCTGAGGGACACTGTGGGAAACGACTGGTCTGCAGACAACTTAGGCCTTGAATTTGAGCAGTTACAGCTGTGAGGTTGTAAAAGAATGAAAACATCGAGGATGAGTAAGCAGAAAAGGAGAAAGAACTGCAGTAAATAACAGGTGTTGTTTTGAGATATGCTAGTATGCGAGGGGACGCTGCTCACCTATTAGAAGATGAGCTTAGACGCGTGGACAAGAGCACATAACCAATGAAATATAGTATATTGGCATGTGAACAGGAGAAAAAGACTATAAAACTAAGCTTGCTGTAAATAAAGTGTTCGTTGTGCCTTGCCTGCCAACTTGCTGTCTGAGTGCATCTTCAGTCCGTCGCAGCAGGACGCCACTTGTCACTTATGTCCATTGGGACCCTGAGCCATTGACCATTACCCTCAGAATGTGTCTGTCCAACTAATTCCTTATCCAACGAACAGTCCACCCATCAAATCCATCTCTCTCCAATTAAGAGAGAAGGATGTTTGGGGGGACTGTGTCAAAGGCTTTACAGAAGTCCAGATAAATGACATCTGTAGCCCTTCCCTTGTCCAGTGATGTAGTCACTCCATCACAGAAGGCCACTGGATTGGTTAGAAAGATCTTGCTTGGTGAAGCCATGGTGGCTGTCTCAAATCATCTCCTGGTCTTCCATGTGCCTTAGCATAGCTTCTAGGAGGATGTGTTCCATGATCTTCACAGGCACAGAGGGGAGGTTTAGAGGTCAGCAGCTCCATTTTAAAACCAGCTCTGTTAGGCCATCAGAACAACTGCAGAATCAACAGAATCTAAGTTTTGGCACTGTTCTTTCCATATAGGGGCTAGTCCAGACATAACCACAAGGATGGGCCTTTCCTGCCAAATCCACAGACAGTCTAGCCATCTAGACTGTTCAGTTGGTTGGATTCAACTGAAAATAAGTTTGTTCCTGATGAAATTCATCTAATTTGATCACGACTTCAGAAAGTTTCTGACAACTGCTTCATCTGTTCCTCTGCCCAGATGTAACAAAGGGAAGGGATTTCAGTTACTCACAAGGTTCTGAGGGGCCGCTGTAAATGTAACCATTATTTAGTGGATCTAATACCCTGGCAGCATCAACTGTGTAGTCTTCTTGGACACAAGCTAGCTAACCACTCCATCCAAAATCTGTTTGGTCAGAGAATCTGCAAGATAAAAGAAGCCAGTTGTAACATGTTGACATAATCTATCATCTATCAAAATTAAGAAGCAATTAGCCACATTGTCTGGATTGTCTACGACCTGAGGTACAAAACACAAAGGCTACAGAGTAAATGCAGAAACTTGCTGACATGGAAAGGCAAACCAGAGGATTAACTGAAGAAATTTAGCATTCCAGCAGCAAAAAATAAATGTAATCCATATTCTACTTCTTGTTGATTTATTCTGGTTTGCTGATAAAACACAAAACTCCACCTCAGGAATTTAATGTCTGGTGTCTCTGGTGAACCTTTATTAAGTATAAAGCTACTATGAAGAAGACTGAATTGGATCTCCTCTTCAATCCATTCCTGACTATAGGGTGGGCCTCTGTGCTTTTTTTTTCACTGTATCTTAAAGCATTTATCTGGGGACTCGCAAGCCAAACCCAATGGCTGATCATTTAAGGTTAGGAGATGGAGCAACCAAGTGCTTGTAAAAGATCCAAGCCAGTGATGAGTATCTGCTATAAGAGAGATATCATGCCAAATGTGATTTTATAGCAGGATTGACAGTGCACGCACAAAGCAGACAACCTCTACAGGCAGCAACTTGTTAAAGTGAGGGAAATAGGCATTTTTTTCCACACCAGCCCAGCACACCAATGTCTGTAGAGCTTCTCCCCAGATGGAGCTGACCAACCTACACACATTGGGACAGTAAAATATAATTTTCCCTAAGCTGCTGAAGATCACTGCCCCAGATGTGCTTTAAATAAAGCTACTATCTGTGGCAGAGCAGAAAGAAATTTGGAAATCACAAGTGTCCCTGGAGCAGTGGGGGAGAACAACCACCACAAAACAGCCCAGTGATGGTTAATGGCAGCGAGCCAGAGCTTTATTCCTACTCTCTTTACCAAAGATGAGTCAGATGTTTCCAATCAGATCGTCTCTGACATAGCAACTTCATTCCTTCAATCACAAAAATTGTTTGTATCCTGCCATTATAAATAAAGTTTTAAAGGATCTCAGATTTTAATTTTCTCCATATCATTTCATTTTCAGATATACTGCCAAAACCACTAACACAAAACCAAAATAACAGAAATAATCACCATGTATTCTGAATTAAGAGTATGTTATTTTTGTCATCTGTATTTAGAAACAAATTATTTTCTACATTATATTTATTTGAAAAAAAATATAAATTTTGTCATTACTAAAAAAATTAAAATAATAATTTATTAGTTTGTCCTTGACATGAAAATACCTGCTTCTGGACTGAAGAGAAAAACCTTAATTCCATCAAGCTGCTATCACAACCTATGACATAAGTGAATGTCTTGACTGAATTACAGCTTTTCAGTTCCTTTCCATCATTTATCATCAAAGATACTTCTAAAAAGAAAATCTTGCCTTCATCCAAAAATAAATCTTGCTGAAAACAACTCTAGAAACCTCCACAAAAAGTGATTAAATGTTGAGGTCTGGAAGCAGCTGCCAAGCATAAGAAAGCTCAAACAGAGCATGAAGTTTGATCTTTATGGTGCCTACTACCACCTCACCAAGGGCCCAGAGAGTTTTGAGTTCTGAGATCAGAACAAAATGAGGCAACACACTAGGGACAACATTTTGCAAAAACTGAGATGCAAAATTTCCTTCACCTAAAAAACTCACAGAGGACATCCCAGGAGAACTCCCCAGTCACTTTGGAAAGTTTTCACAAATTATATTTTCACAAATACTTGAACAGTTGGCTTGGCAGCCTGAATAAATCTAATCCCAGAGGGCAAATTTGACTCTCATGTGTACAAGAGAATAATCTGGATTATTGTAGTGATGCCAACCAGCAATCCTTGGTGTTATGTCCATGACAGGGCAGAGGCAGTTTCCCATGCAACCCAAGCAAGTGCACTTTGGAGCTGTAGTAAGGGACCATTGATAGCATTAAACTTGTTGACTGTCAAAAATAATAGAGTCATAGAATCATTAAAGTTGGAGAAGATCTCTAAAATGAAGTCCAATTTTTGACCAAATATCACCATACTCACTAAACCATATGATGAAGTGCCATGTGTACATGTTTTTTGAACTTTTCCGGGGATGACGACTCCATAGCATCACTGGGCAGTCTGTTCCAGTGCTTAACCAATGCTTCTTTCAGTGAAGAAATTTTTCCTAACAGCCGATCTGAACTTCCCCCGGTGCAACTTGAGGCCAATTCTTGTCTTATCTCTAGTTGCCTGGGAGAAGAGACTGACCCCCCCACCTGGCTACAACTTCCTTTCAGGTGGTGGTAGAGTGCGACAAGGTCCCCCCTGAGCCTTCCTTCCCCAGACTAAACAACCCCAGCTCCCTCAGCTTGTCCTCATAGCACTTATGCTCCAGACCCTTCATTAGCTCTGGACATGCTCCAGCACCTCAGTGTCTTTCTTGCAGTGAAAGGCCCAAAAAAACTCACAGAACTCAGTGCTGAGAACAGGGGGATGATCACTGACCTGGTCCTGCTGCCCACACTATTTCTGACACAGGTCAGGATGGGCACATTGTCCGCTCATGTCCAGCTACCGTTGACCAGCACTCCCAGGATTTCCAGCTGCTCTGTCCCTAGCATGTAGCACTGCCTGGGGTTGCTGTAACCCAAGTGCAGGACCTGGCACTTGGCCTTGTTGAACCTCACACTGTCAGCCTCAGCCCATCAATTCAGTCTGTCCAGATCCCTCTGCAGAGCCTTCCTGCCCTCCAGCAGATCAACGCTCTCACCCAACTTGATGTCATTTGCAAATTGTCTGAGGGTGCATTCAATTCCCTCATTCAGATCCTCAATGAAGATATTATGTGATTCATTACTGAACTGTCAGTGGGGATGCAGGCACTAGTCCTCAAATAAGCCAGCTGCACATCGCTAGTTCTTTTATTTCCATTTTGCAAGAAGGATCAAAATCTGACACTGCTTTTTTTCCTTCAAAGCACTGTACAGATAATGAGTGTATGTGTCTGCTGTCACATACCACTCCTCTGAAACCTGGTAGGTAAGTAGAAACACACTGTCTTTTCACAGAAGTCAATATAAATCAATTTGTCAAAGCCTTCACTCGGGAAGAGATCCAAAATTCAGATATACCAAAATAATGTCAGTATCAGTATGAAAAAGCTGTTATGCAGCTTATGCACCCTTTACTGGTGAGTTACCACCAAGTGCTGTAGAAGATGGATTGGCCAACTTCTGCCAGGCAATAGCACTGCTCCCATCTTCTGCCCAGACAGAAGACATGGCTCCAACAACCGAAGTTACCTTCTTAGGTGAGGACTCCTCATGGATGCATAACACTTTCATGTGCAGTTGGCAGTTACCTAATTCTATTATTGTAATAAATTATTACTCATTTTCATATGCCTTTGGGAGTTTCAAGACAGTGCTCAGAGAAAACCACTAAACCATACAACCTAACCAGAAATTGCTGGAAACATTAAGGGCAATTTATTCTTTCAAGATTATCTAGGCTAATTTTGCAGCCCTAAGAAGTTCAGAAGGAATTTGGACTGTTCTGAAATGCTGGATGCTTCTGAAAAACAATCAGTAAAACAAAGCTCTGCTTTTGCCAAGCACTAGTTACCTCTACATAGGAAGAGACCATTCCATTCAAATATTACATTGCTCATTCCATACCGGAACTGCCTTTCACGATATCAAAAGGCCACAAGGTTATTTGGTCTTTGAAGCAGTGGGATCTCAAATTTGAAAATAAGAGTGTTAATTCACCCTTAGGCAATATATTAAGTTTGGCCAAAGGGATCAGAGTAATGTCTCTTTTTTCTTTTTTTAATGTGCTTCCAAGTTGACAACTTCTATGACAAGTTGCAATATGATACTATTTCAAACAGAAGAGAGAACAAGGATAAAAAGCAGTACCATGTAAACCACATTGCTTAGGAAAAACTAAAGGAAAAAATCCGTCTAGATAAATACATCATGTGATGTATTTATGTGAACAGCTGGATGACAGGTCAGGGACAAAGGGTTATAGTGAATGGGGTTACATTGGGTGGCCACCTGTCACCAGTGGAGCTCTGCAGAGCTCCATTCTAGGCCCTTCAGTCTCTTCATAAGCTTCTTGGATGCAGGACTGGAAGGTATACTAAGTAAGTTTGTTGATGACACTAAATTGAGAGGAGCTGCTGTCTCCCTTGAAGGCAGAGAGGCCCTGCAGAGAGACCTTTATAAATCAGAGAGATGGGAAATCACAAATCAGAGAGATGGGCATGAAGTTTAACAAGGAAAAGTGCTGAATTTTGCAAATGGAATGAGACAACCTTGGATATTGCCCAATTACCTACCCCATTGCCCTGCAACTTCAGACTGGGGAGGGAGTGGCTATAGAGCAGCATCACAGAAGGGAATCCTGGTCAACAGCAAGTTGAATATGAGTCAGTGGTGCTCTGGCAGACAGGAGGGCCAACCATGTCCTGGGGAGCATCAGGCACAGCATCAATAGCAAGTCAAGGGAGAGGATTGTCCTGATCTGCTCTGCACTGGTGCGGCCTCACCTCAAGTCCTGGATATAAAGGTAATAGAGAGTGTCCAAATGAGGACCATGAATATGAAGGGGAAGCTGTATAAGGAGCAACTGAAGTCACTTGGTCTGTGCAGACTGGAGTAGAGGAGACCAAGGGAGACCTCATCATAGTCTAAAACTTCCTCATGAGGTGAAGAGGAGGGACAGGCACTCATCCCTTCACTCTTGTGACCGGTGACAGGACTTGAGGAAACAGCATGAACTGAGTCAGGGGAGGTTTAGGATATCAGGAAAATATTTTTCACCCAAAGGGTGGCTGAGCACTGGAACAGGCTCCTCAGGGAAGTAGTCACATCACCAAGCCTGTGTGAGTTCAAGAAGTATTTGGACAAACTCTGGTACACGATGTGGTTTTTGGGGTTGTCCTATATGGGGCCAGGAGTCAAACTCAATGACTCTGGTGGGTACCTTCCAGCTCAGAATATTCTATGATTCTATGTTTGTATGAACTGTAGTATAAAAGTAGATATCCTATAGGTTCAGAGCAGATCTCTCATATATGACCCAGACAGAAGTGACACATCCTTGCTCTTGTACATGAAGATGCATGTTATGTCTTTTACACTTTCCCAAAAGGTAATCTGGCAATTATTGTAGAAATTGAGGAAGTGTAGCAAGCCTGCATGAGAACAAGAAAAGAAGAAAATCAGAAAAGCCTGGGAAATGTCTAGATGACCTTATATTGTTTATCTAAAACCTTGATTTACTGTCCAGGGAATGGAGTTGAGCTCTTGGTTTGCAATTTACCATGCAGGGGGGTATGTACAGGGTAACAAGATCTGTGTGCGTGATGTCTGTGTGGTCAGCCAGCCTGTGTATGATTGATGTGTGACTTGCAGCTGTGTTCTGCCTTGATTTGCTTAACCACTCCCAGTTGAAAGTGAATGAGATAAAAACCCTGAACCTTTAGCAATAAAGTGATTTCTGCCCATCAAGCCAGAAGTCTGTGTGCCATTCTGTCACAAATGGTGCCCGAATGAGGCTAAATCATTGCATACAGTGCTCTGTGGCAGAAGCTGCAACCAAACCGTGTCGGTTGTTTATGCACATCATCCTGTTTCGGGATCCTCACCCATTGTCATGACAGAGGTGAGCAGCTGCAGAACATTACAGGTCAGTCAGTGTCAAAGGAAGATAAATTATATGCAGAAATTTTGCATCGCATTTTAAAAAAAAAAGGGTCTGCTGTTAAAATGGCTGATGTAGTCGAATTGCTCACATGAGTTAGAGACTCTTGTCCCTGGTTCCCTAAACATGGTTCTTATGAGACTGCATCATGGGCTAAGATTGGTGAGGAGCTCCGAACAAAAGCTGATTTAGCTGATTTAGCTTCGGATATGCCGACCAAAGTTGTAGTTGCTTGGAAAGCTGTGTATAGAGCTTTAAGAGCTGTGGAACAAGCAGACACCATTTTGTTGGCCACTGGTCCACCACTGTATAATAAGTAACCCCCCCGAGGGTGATAAAATACTTAACGACCCGTCGACAGTGACTGATGAGCTTAATGAGTCCTTTGATCTGGATCATGTAACCCCTGAAAAAGAAATGGCATTATATCCCCTCAAGCAGGCAGAAACCTTAGCGGCATCTGCCCCAACAGCAGAGAAATCTTGCAAGCATAATACAATAAATCTCGGTTTCTGGTATCCACGCCGCCGCATGCAGTGCCAGCGGCACTGGCACATCACCTGGAGGCTAATGTAGATTCTCTATTTTGGAAGACTGTAAATTGGCTGTTTTGAAATGCAAGGATGTTGAACTGTTGAATGCTATGCCGAGGGTGTATAAGCCACACCGCCCGCCTTAGCTTGAGTGTCTTCCTTATGAAGTTGTAAAAGAGGTGTGTAAATCCATAAAAGAGTAGGGACTGCAGTCATCATATACACTGGGATTGATTGCAGCTATTGGAGATTCGTACATTATGATCCCGTCTGACTGGAAATGCCTTTTATGTTTAATCTTGTCCTCCGCGCAGTTTACAGTGCGGACTGCTGAATATTGCAAACTGGTCAATGCTCAAGTTAGGGACAATGTAGCAAGCGGGACAATTATAGGTCATGATGAGTTACTGGGTGAGGGGCAATATCTTACTACAACAACACAGGTCACGCTGCCACTGCTTGTTTTCACTTAAGCTACTGATCTGGCCATGAAAGCCCTTAGAAAAGTCCCAGATGTCAGAAATAGAGAACTGTCGTTTGCAACTGTTAAACAGGGACCACAGGAACCTTACACTGATCAATTGCAGACTGCAGATAAGTGGCAGATAGGTAATGACGCAGCAGCTCAAGTGTTGCTTTTTCAGTTAGCAATTGACAATGCAAATACAGATTGTCAAAGAGCTCTGGTGCCTTTAAGAAATCGGACTGAATCGGTTGCCAGACTTATCACCGCTTGTCAGTATGTGGGCATGGAGTCTTTTAAAGCTTCCTCGTTAGCAACTGCATTAGCTGAACGGATGGTTGTAGCCTGCACTGTTATTTGCTGTTATCAGTGTAATCAAGAAGGACATATTAAAAGAGACTGCCCCTTGGGGAATAAAAAGGGAGGTATTCCCCTCCTCCCCCTCGCCCGTGTCCTAGATGTGACAAAGGATTTCATTGGGCAAATCAGTGCTGATCCAAATTTACTAATGACAGCAAACCCCTTTCAGGAAACTCCAAGGGGGGCATGCGACCCGGTGCCACGAAACAAAACAGGGTCTGACCTGTCGAGAATCACAACAGAGCATGGAACTTTATGTCTCACAGCCCTCAGACAAACAGGGTATACACAGCCTCCAACCTGTGGCGGGCTGGATTTGGCCCTTGCCACAGGAATAAACATTCAGGATGATGCCATTGCTGTAGCAGGCATGGGTATTTATGGCCCTTTGCCTGACAGTACATGTGGCCTTATTTTAGGTCGCTCATCTGCCAGCAAAAGTGGTCTTTTTATTATTCCTGGACTTATTGATTCCAACTGCAAAGGTGAAATTAAAATAATGCTGTAGACTCCACGTCCTCCATGTTACATACCACAAGGGGAAAGAATAGCACAGCTGTTGTTATTACCTTATGTGAAGCAGCATAACAATCATCAGATAGAGAGAATGGGAGGTTTTGGAAGTACTAATACATTGCAGATCTATTGGTCGACTTTAATCTCACATGGTCAGCCATTGTTAAAACTGTGAAAAGAAGACAGGTACCTTACTGGTCTAGTGGACACTGGGGCAGATGTTTCCATCATTAATGCTAAAGGTTGGCCTGCTGATTGAGAGCTTGAAATTCTGCAAGCAGCAGTTACAAGAGTCAGTGGCATGCAGGTTCCGCAGCAGACCAAGGCAGTTTTATCTGTTATAGGGCCAGATGGACAACAGGGAACTCTCCACCCCTATGTTCTGTCCCTTCCATCTACTCTATGGGGGAGACACATACTCAAACAGTGGAATTTACAGCTAATCACACAAGTGGATTCAAAGCAGGATTTTTCTCAGACGTGCAAAAGCCATGGCTCAAATTAGCCTGGAAAACAGACACTTTGGTTTGGGTAGACCAGCAGCCTTTGAAATCAGAGCAACTAGAATGGGCACAGAAATTAGTACAAGAGCAATTAGAAGCAGGACATTTTGTTCCTTCTAACAGTCCCTGGAACACATCTATGTTTGTCATCCCAAAAAAAGTCAGGAAAATGGAGATTATTGCAAGATTTAAAAGCAGTAAATGCTGTCCTTCAACCTATGGGAGCATTGCAGCCCAGAATTCCTAATCCAACACTTATCCCTGACTCCTGGGACATGGTTTTTCTGGACTGGAAGGATTGGTTTTTTACCATCCTGTTACATGAGAAAGATAGTGAAAGATTTGCTTTTTCTGTTCCCAGTATTAATTACAGCACCCCTGTGCGACGATATCAATGGGTTGTGCTGCCTCAAGGGATAATGAATAGCCCTACAACTTGCCAGTTAGTCATTGATTCTGCATTACAGCCAGCGAGACAGCAGTTCCCAAAAGCTCAATGATTTACAGAAATTGCTAGGGACCATTAACTGGATTTGGCCAATGCTTGGTATTACTACAGAAGAATTATCCCTTCTTTTTGATCTGCTGAAGGGTGACCCTAATTTATCATCTCTGTGTCAATTCACTGAAACAAGCAAGCAAGCTCTGCAACTGGTCATCCAAAAAAATTCAAACGGCCTTTGCAAGCCTTCAGCGACTGAATATCTTGATTGTTTTATTTGTAATTTATAGTTCTTTTCAACCTTATGCTCTAATAGGACAATGGATTACAGAAGACCAACAAGTCATAATTTTAGAGAGGGTTTTTTTGTCACATGTATTTCCTAAAACATTAACTACAACTGTGGATATGCTAATTTCTTTGGTACACAAAGCCCGCCAGCAATGTCATGTTCTGGTTGGCTTGGATCCAGCTATAATTTATCTGCCTTTCAAAAGAGATGTTTTTCATGGTTTACTTTTGCAATTTATATCTTTGCAGACTGCCTTTGCTGACCTCTTAGGAGAAATCGTCTTTCAATTGCCGAGAAACAGGTTTCTACAGTCACTATCCAAATTACCTTTTCAGCCACAAGATCTCTGTTCCAGGACTCCAATGGCTAATGCCATCACTGCTTTATTGATGGTTCAGGTAAAACTGGAAAAGATGCTGTGGTATGGAAGCCTGATAATCACTTTTCTTGGCAGTCAGCACTAGTTACAGTTTCTGCATCAACACAGACTGTCATGCTTTCTGCAGCTATAAAAGCATTTGAGTTATTCAGTGACCAAGCTTTAAATATTGTTTGTGACTCTCAGTATGTCGTAGGTATTATAGCCCTGATTGGAGACTCCTCCATCAGAGAATCCTCTTAACAAGCTGCTGTTTGAATGCTTTTGGCGCCTGTCTCATTTGGTACGTTCTTGTCACCATGCTTATTTTGTTTGTCATATTCATTCTCATACCAACTTGCCAGGACCAATTGTAGAAGGTAATTCAGTATCAGATAAGTTAACCATGCCAGCTGTGGTACCAAATCTTTTTGGACAGGCACATTTGTCTCATTCCTTTTATCATGAAAACGCCTTGTCTTTACAGAAATCTTTCCATTTAACAAGAACGCAGGCACAGGATGTCATTCGTGAGTCCCCTGATTGTCAGGTATTTGCCTCATTACCCACAGCAGGAAGAGTTAATCTCTGAGGCCTTCCAAGCAACAAACTGTGGCAAACTGATGTAACACATGTGCCCTCCTTTGGGACCCTTAAATACTTACATGTTATAGTTGACAGTTTTTCTGGTTACATCTATGCATCTGCTAGAACAGGTGAAAAAGCTAAAGATACTCGAAGCCACTGACTCACTGCTTTTGCAGTCATGAGTGTGCCAAAACCCATCAAAACAGACAATGGGTCTGCCTACAGTGCTGCTTCAACACTGCATTTTTTCCAAGACTGGGGAATCACTCGTGTTCCCACAGGCCATGCTATTGTGGAATGTAGTCATCACACTCCTAAAGCAATGCTGGAAAAACAAAAAAGGGGGAATACCCTAACCTCAGTGCATGATCAAGTACAAAAAGCCCTGTATGTTTTAAATTTATTGAATATGCAGGACAACATCTCTCCAACTACTGCAGTACAGCGACATTTTTCAGCAAAGCCCTTTTCAGCATCTAAACCAAAGGTCTAGTATAAAGATCCTGAGACAAGTCAGTGGAGAGGACCTGTTGAGCTAATTACTTGGGGAAGAGGGTATGCGTGTGTTCTTCTTCCTGCATGATCTAGGTGGTTGCCAGCTACATATATCTGGCCTTATCACAAGCTGGAATGACAAACTGCAGAATTCACTTCCAGAAATCCAGGGCCTGCAGGCAATACCTTGGAACGAGAGAGCCAGGAAGAGAGAACAGGTGACCAGTGACACCAGCATTATCTGGGGTCGACTCGAACACCTAGATGAGCAAGTATAATGTAGCATGACAACAATGGATGCAATATAAACCCCTGGCAACATTTTTTTAGCCTATTTGGCCTTGATCTTTTCTTCCTCTAAGGTCTGTATTGCTTAGTTATTCCGTATCGTATCAGCAGTAGTCATTTTAGTTACTGCCTCTGTTGCAGTCACCTTATTAACAAAAATCTGTGTAGATTGCACTGCCTCTGATAACATGTTGCAAGAGCTATAAATTTAAGTAAGCTGATTAAGCCCTTATGGTTTTGTTTAGATGCCTTAGAATCTGCTATCATGTGGTTAGACAATAGATGATGTGCCTTGTAAACTAGAAGTAAGTTGTGGTGTGAATTGTAGTAATTTTTGCTAAGTTTTGCAGTGACTACATCAAATTTCCCATTGAGCTGCAATCATCCAGCACTGAGTGATAGCTGTCTTCCTCTATCGTGCTGAATACAGAAAGGGGGGAGATGTAGCAAGCCAGCAATTTCTTCAGAGGAAGGAAACCTGCTGCTGCTTCAGTGGCTATGACGTCTTTAGCATCCCATTGAAATCAAGTGATGTAAGTTGGCAGGGAACTCTGGAGTTTGTAATCTCCATGCCCTGCTCAGTGTCAAACCAACTTCAGTCAGATCAGATTTTTCAGGGCCACCTCCAGTCGAGTTTGAAAAGTCCTGTAATATTTCAAAAGTGCAGGTTACTATATGTGGAGATGTAGCATAAAAGGCTAACAGAGAAATGGAGAACACCAGACATACTGAGGCTATTGGTCTTTGCTGTTGGTTTCTGCTGGTGTGCACAGCTGCTAGGATAAAGGCGGTAGGAAGCTCAAAACAACCATCTACAAGAAAACACTTCTTTGTTGCTTCCTGATGGGAGTTCTCTGCCCTTTTCAAACCACCATGGCTGCCAGCTTCCCTTTCCTTCATTTAAACACACCCACTGCACCAGCAGGGGCTGTGGCCAGCCAGGAGCACTCAAACATGTGGCATCCTGCAAGTGTCCTGTGAGAACATCTTTATATCTTTCCCCTGCTGTAGAAGGAAGGTAAAGTTAAGAGACACCTCTCCATTCTCCCTTACATAGGCATGGGTGCGTAACCAAATTCCCCTATATTTTGATGATTTCTCTAAATAGCTTTACAACATAGCTATGGGTTTTTTTCAGTTCTTTATACTATAGAGTAACACTGTCCTTGTTACAGCTGAAGCAGTCAGTCACTGGACAGAAGAACTTGTCAACCTAATAAAAAAAAATCCAATAGGTAAAAAAATATCCGATTTGATTTGTCTAAACTCAGACAGTAAGGACCATACTAATGCCAACATAATTTGGGAAGTTTTTGTCTAAAAGGGGTTGTAATTCAAAGAGCTTCCTCAAAAGGAAACTGAATCAAGTGCATGCTTGAGATACCCCCACAAGGTTTTTCATCTGGTCTAATGTTAAAAAAAAAACAAAACAAAACAAAACAAAGTCAGATACTTAGTTAGCATAAGTCAATACAATTTCACTACTTTAGTAAAAGCTATACAGACTTCTGCCATGTGAGGATCTGCTGCACCATGCCATTAAAATCTATGAGCAACTGAGTGGCAAAACTGCTACGATGTAAAAGAACAGCAAAGCACAAAGCTTTCAAATAGCCAAGGCTGTCTACAGTAAAAAAATGTTCATGGCACAATTTAAATTAATTAGGGCCTCTGCTTTTAGAGGATGCAAATTACAAATCTTCTGCAACAATAAGACAGCAGCAGTGTGGAAGTAGTATCATATCTGTACTCACTTTGTCCACTCTGTTCCTATAATCACTGAACACAGACATCAGCACAGCACAACTGTACAGATGCACATCACACTGGTCCTAATCAGATTAAGGTGATTATTATTTTTCTATTTAGTACTATCTGGGAAGTTGAACTGAGCAATTTGACACATCACTTATGACTGGAGAAACTCTGTAAACTTTTACAGGCCTTGAAGATCCACCATATTTGTAATTCCCAGGGACAAATGCCCATCTAGTAAAAACTGATCCCACAGAGCTCTGCTGGCTGATATTCACTGGGAATCTACTGAAAAGAAATAATGCCCTTTAGCTTTCCAACACAGAGGCTCAAATAAAACAGAAGTTGAAATAAAAACTAAGAAGTTAAATTAGCCAGTGGAGGTGGAGTTTCTGGTAAAGGTTTCTTTGCTATTTTAGTAAAGCCAATCTATATAGGAACTATACAACTGAGAGGATAACAAAACTGGCAGCTGACATCTGTGTAAACTCTTGCTTGTTCCTCCTGAATGCAGAGAGAGGCTGAAGAATTTCAGTACTCAGTACATGACCAGCTTCTTCTTTACCTGAGCATCCATCAAGGGTGAGCCTGGGAGACAGGACTCTGGGCTAAAAGGACCTTCACTCTGACACACCTCATGAAATCAGGGAAAGGGGTGCAAAACAGCTTTCTGAAGGTGAGACAGTGACATTTTTAGCAGTGATAACACTCCAGGCTCCCACACTGTAGAGGAGCTGCACTCCAGTCTGCAGCAGCAGACCCATGTCTGCAGACAAGTCACCAAGTCCCCACACAACTCACCTATACCAGGGTAAGCTTGGTTGTTGCAGCCCCATTTCTGCTCTCAGCACATTAATCTGATCCAGTGGCTACAATGATATAGGTGGGGTGGTGAGATAAGGTCACCAGGAAAATTAATCCACTCAAAGCACACCAACTCTTTCCAAATGCCCTGTGACCTTGCCCTTAGAAAAACACCAGCTGCCAGATGCCTAGCCAGACAGTTTCACTTCCAGCCACATGACGGGAGCATGAGAAGAGTAGGAAAGTCATGGGGCTGGGAACTGCAGAGGTAGCCCATCCTGTTGGCCACTCAACGCCAACAAGGGGAACAGCATCACCCTACCTGCCTGAGGCAGGATGCAGACAAAACCACCATATTGTACCTGCAAGGCAATAATGTGAGGTAGCACAGTAACAGGGCTGGATCTTGCTGCACTAGACTTTACAAGAAATCATAGATCAAGAAGCAAAAGGAAAATTTTAAGTGCTTTATTCTTTTGCAACTGTTTTCAGACTCAGATTTTGCAAGAGTTACTTGAGTTAAACCCAGTGCCCCACGTTCCCCTCATCAAATCCAGATGCCTCAATAAAGTCCTGCATTTGGTCACAACACCATAGCATAACAAGTTCATGACCAGGCTCTGTCACACCTAGCAAGGGGGTAAAACTAACATGAGCACACAATTAGTATAATAGATAAATTGTGCCTAGCAGACTACATCACCAGGCATCTTCTACTGTAACAAAGAGGCAGCAGCATGACATCCCTCAGTACTTAGCTGATAACAGCATGAACAGAAAGAGCAAAATCAACTGTTGAAAATCTCCCTCTTTTGATTTGCAGCCACACTCAGTAGCACCATACATTGCATATGTTCAGCACCAAATAGAAACTGAATTAATTTCATCCCCAAGTCCTTAAGTTTAGCCATTAAATCATTCAGAGCTGGGAAACAGAAATAATGTTTTCTGTCCAAGTATTTTCATGACAGGGGTTTGAGCAACATCCACCACCTAATATCTGCAAAGGAAATTCTTTCTCTTGCTACATCAATTTAAAGCCTAATTTATGGACCATATAATAATCAAATTAACTTGCTTGGGATTGTCATTATGTCCTACCCTAAGGAAATGCCTTAAATAAACACTTAAGAATTAAAGGAAGGACTCCTTGCTAACCATATTAACTCATGACTGAAAATAACATTACAAGTTATAAATCAGGGTTGGTTCAACAGCAGCGGCAATCTTGAGTTTTGCTCTATAGGGTGCCTATTAAAAGTACATTTCTATAACCAAAAGGAAAACAAGTAACTGATTTAGGAATTGTAACTACTACAGCCATCTTTCAGTAACTAGCAAGCTCCTGAGGAAAAGTAGCTGTGACGTAGTGTGAATTACTACCTTAATGTCCTCTGGATGACTGAAGCTCCCACCAGGAGTTTATGAACAAAGATGGTGTAATCCAGTGAAAGTCTGGAGCACTGCTGAGGTACCAACATTAAGCACAACTGAATGAGAGCAAAGGAACCTATAACTGCTCTTAGGAAACAAATACTGTTGTTTTAAGAGATATTAATATGCTTCCAGAAAATTGCAAGCAGACATAAATAGCCCTTGAATAGTTTTGCTCTGAAAATAATTATGTATCAATAAAGTCTTCTTGCTCAACTGACTTTCTGCATGTACTCACAACAGACTGGATGGAATGAGCTCTAGGTGAGAGGTGAAGGGAGGACAATTCCATATTTGGATTCCGCATCCCTGGAAGCATTAAAAGCTAAGCTGGACAGGGCTTGGACCAACCTGGTCTAGTGAAAGGTGTCCCTGCCCATGGCAGGGGGGCTAGGACTACACAATCTCTAAGGTCCCTTCCAACCCAAACCACTGTATGATTCTAAGTCTCTAGATTTGCCACAACAAGGCTGGTCATGGATACCTTCAGGTTTCTTTCAGTTCTGTAGACCTGAAGGCAAATTACTGTAGCCCACAAAGTCTTGATGACATTCTTTCCAAAAACACATTTCTAACAATTTTTATTTGGAGTACTGTTAGGAAGGCAAAGGCCTGACAGAGACAGTCAAAAATGGTGAGGTCAGTAAAAATTTAATTCTGTAGTTCAAGTATGTAGTAAGTTCTCTTGAGTGGTTTCAGTGACTTCTATGTATCAATAAGAGTTGGCAGAATAGGCTTTGCCATTCACATTTTTTGTTTACAGATGGCAAAGAGAGCCAAGAAACTCAAAAAAGTTGTTTTCAGCCAGAGAAACCTCAGTGGTAGATCTCAGATGAGCACTCTGTAACATTTCACAATCATCTCATATGCTTATTCATGCCATAGCACTTCGGTTTTCTTTCCTGTTTAATAATTCACAAGCTACAGCAGTTTTGAAATTCCTTTTAAGCTTATGACTTGAGCCGCAAGTAGCAAAACAATGAAAAATTGTTTAACCACCACTTAACAGAGTCACTAGGAACAAAACCCTTCACTGATGCAAAACTGACCACTCTGATCAGGAGGCATTTCCTAAACAGGAAATCCACCCACAGGAATAAAGAAACTGTCAGAATCAGTGCAAGATAGAGGATGAGACTGGAGTAAAAAAAATTACTTTTACATTAAATAATTAAAAAATGAACCAGCATTCACTTTGTCTTGATGTGTAGAGAAGGAACAGCAGAAGCCACCACACTGGCTGAGCAGACAGACCTCAGTCACTGAGATAAGAATTCTGGATTTGCTTCTCAAAGGCTATTAAGGTCTTGCCAGAAGTTAACAAAATGACTCCTGCTATGGTGCAATGGTTAAAAGTGCAAACAAAAGAGGCATTGCTAGGTGTGGTATAAGGCTAGAACACCTTCTAGAGCAATAGCTAACAAAGGGCAAGTAAGACCATGTTTGGTGTTCAACTGCCTTCTGCATTAAAAACATTGAAAGACAAGTGGAGATGGTGGAGATAGTTTGAAATGAAAGAGGAGATGAAATAGTTTTTCACTCAATTATAGTCTGAAGATTTATAAATCAAAGTTTTCTCCCAAAAACAGTGGTGAGAGTAAACAAGCTAATCAAAGCTGGGCAGCTTTCTTGAGCTCAGTGATGCCAGTTGAGTTGGAGAATGACCCTTATCTTCCCAAGGAGTGTTCCCCCAATTCTTCAGAACAAGAGGCCACAAGCTCTGCTTTATGATGTTCTAGTTTAGAAGCATTATGTGAAGTTGAACAAGCAGTGGAACAGCACAGAGATACAGAGGATGCTGCTTGCTCCTCTTTTTACCTCAGCATACACATGGTGCCCAAAGATGTTGAATTAGCATTCCAATACCTCATTTTGGCACATGAAGAGTGAAGTTTGTGCATGAAAATTTCTAGCTCTCCTCAGGGGCAACACAGGTTTAGTCAAGCTCAAGCTCACCACCGCAAAAACATGACTATCTATTCTCAAGGCTGGATCATTCCTGGAAGCAGAAGAGATGCCTCAGTGGAAATATGGCCATACTCTCCACAAAACCTCTTGCGGTGTCCTGCAAGCCCAATTCACACAGCCTGCACCACGTTCCTGTCACCAAGGACTTTCAAAACCACCTTGTATGCAGCATGGCCTAGTAGGTATTAAGTGGCTCTGATGTATATCAGTCTCTCTGTTTTTTCCCTCTCACTATCCAGCCTCCTCCCCTGCCTCCCTACATATTGGGAGTACTCAAATACCAAATCACTCTAAATTCAGAAACAAATAACAGTTTTCCTCCCAGTTTTCCTCTTCCCTCCCTTCCTTCCTTCCTCACTCCCTCCTTCCTTCATTTCTTTCTTCCAAGTCTCTCGATCATCTCAAAACAGGATCATTATGATGGGTGCTAAGCTAAAGCCAGCTTGAGAGCAACTAAGATTAGTTGGTTGCATCGCACTTCTGGAATTTTCAGAGTTGAGTCTCTGTGAAACTGGGGGGAACTTAGTGTGAATACACCAGGGCTTGAAATGAGGCTTTCTATGGGAGCTGTTTATAGAATTTGCTGATCCAGAATCTTTTAAGGGTTTTAAGATATGTGTCAGTTGTTTTCCTATTCAGGCACTAAGGGACACAGAATTTTGTGGGGGAAACATCTCAGAGAAGGCACACCCATGTTTTTGCTTCACTTGCCTGAAAAGAACCACTGAGTGTGTGGAGGGGGGCTGGCAGTTCCCATGGGGAGCAGAGATGTGTGGAAAACTCAGGCAAGGCTCTTCTGTAACCACAGTGCTCAGGGTGCACTGACATGCAGAGGTACGAGTGCTTGAGGAGAAACAGGTCACAGGCCCTGGCTGGGAAGCTCCATCACTACTCATGCCCAAATCTGAGGCAAGAGTCGTCAGTGGAAGCACCGTAGTCCCCGCTGGAGCCAGAGCAGAGTGCATTTGCTATGACAACACAGTTTCTCCCCTCTCTGTTTCCCCCAAGGGCAATCGGGGGTGTTGTATTGTATTAATGATAACAGAGGAAAATGCTGGCATAGCAGAGGTACTGACAGCTTTGCCTCTGTGACACCATTAAGCCAGAAGAGCAGTTCTTGTGCACCAGAGATGTTGTATGGCCTGTCCTGACACAACAAAGACAGCTGCAATTTTCTGTAGGATGTAGCTATACATTTTATTTTGGCACAGATAATCCCACACTGCTTGCTTGAGGACAGATGTGCAGAATGAGATACCTCCCTCAAGTGGTGCAGTGTAACAACAGTTTCTCATGCATCCACATTTATCTAACAAGCATACATCTAATAAACAATAAAGACCTTGTTCTTTAATGTTCATATACTGGAATTATTTAAACATTTGACATTAGAGGACTGTGCATGATTCTTGGAGCATTTTCAGCCTTACTAAGCTAAAGAAAAATAGTTCAGGGTTCAAAAAAGTCACCAGAGTCAAATACCACTGCTACAAGAATTTGTCCCAAAATAATGATGGTCCTTTGAAGCCAGAACTGGGAGCTTGTAAATCCCAGCACAGTAATTGCCCTGCTGCAAAAGTCTGCATCAGTCTGCTTCAGACTGATGGTGCTCTGCTAATACACACACCCAGGGGTGCAAATACCTTCCCCAGAGGCTGCTTCAGGTGCCTGGCACAGTGTCATGAAGAGCAAGTAAACACTGGTAGGACTGAGCAGGCTCCCCCAGACATTCCCCTTTCTTAATCTCTTTGTATTTAAAAAAAATCATCATGTATAGGCATATAGAAAAGGCATTTACATCCAAGAAAAATAAAAAAAATGCTGAGTTTATTCTACCCTTTCAAAGCAAAGCACATATTTTCTAGACATGAAAGCTTAATAATGTCTTAATTTAAGCCAGCTGGCTACTTTTAGAGTGATTGCTTTTAGAGAATTAACAACACATGATAATTTGCTTATTCCAGAGTTCATTACTTTGAACATGGAGATGAACGGAATGTTTTCTGGTCATACAGAAAATGAAAAGCTTTAAAGCATTTTTAAACCCAGGGTGATTTAAAGCGAGAAAAATGGTACCTGTTTTAAGTCTGCTGGGTTCAGCCCTATCCTTCCGTAATAAAAAAGGCTCCCTTACCCTTGATCTGAAACCGAACTGCAGCTGATGACAGCAAATACGAATATGAAAAATATGAATGTGCTACTGACTCCAGGGGAAGAAGTCTCTGATTCTTTATTGGATTTCCTGTGGTGGCTCTTTGATCAGAAAAAAAAATAAGTAAGTTATTTTAAAGAATCAGTCATCAAGTGAATGCTACTGCTATAATATATTGTAACAAAATTCAATTTTAAAAGTGCTTTATAATAGGAAGAACAGACAACAGAAATACAGAAAACGAATATGCAGAATTCTATGATGAGGGAGGTAAGAACAGCACCAAACAAAAATGAGTCTAAGCTATGGTATCTGAACCTGACTACCATCTTTCACAAAGACTGAAGGTGCTATATCTTTGGGTGTGGTCTATAATTACCATGTTGTGTTATAACTGATTCTAGTATTACATTTCCTTGCTCTTCTGTTTGACAGATGAATAGGCTGACTCTTCACCAACAGAAGACAAAGAAGGAAACTGTGCAGGTATTTTCCTGAGAGCTATGGATAGAAAACGGTTTTTTTCCCTTCTTACCATGGAGAAACTTCCATCCTCAGCACCATTTGTATGATTCAATACATACGAACTAGCCACTCTAAGAAATATAATAAAAATGTAAATGCCCACATGTTTTGGTTTCTTAATTGTAAGTAATTGTAAATCAGTTTATTTCCATATATTTTCTTTTATGTTACACACCCTCCCTGCTTGAGGAGCCAGCTACAGCCTCTATAGTACAAAATCAGCCTTTGAAGGCAGAGTTAACCTGGATTCACCTCATGAGAGGTCTGTAACATACTCCATGTCATGGGTAAATTGCAGTAGTCCACAAGTGCCACTGCAAGCATGAGGTTTTACCCACAGGATTATGAGTACACAAGCCATGATGTGGATACCATAGCATCACTGAAGACCAGGGGCCAGTCTGGCTGCTCCCTGCTGTCATAGAGCTGCAACATCAGAGTTAAGCGCATTATAACTTCCTTGCAATTCACATGTTTTCTGAAACCTTTAGAGTTCAAGTTTGCACTATAAATTTTCATAGAATCATGGAACAGTTTGGGTTGGGAAGGACCTGTAATGACCATCTAGTCCAAGCCTCCTGCAATGAGCAGGGACATCTTCAACAAGACCAGGCTGTTCAGAGCCCTGCCTAACCTGACCTCAAATGTTTTCACAGATGGAGCATCCACCATCTCTTTAAGAAACTTGTTCCAGTGTTTCACTACCCTCATCATAAAAAAACCTCTATATCTAGACTGAGTCTACCCTCTTTTAATTTAAAACCATTACCCCTTGACCTATCACTTAACATCCTACTAAAAAGTCTCACCCAATCTTTCTTATAAGCCCACTTTAGGTGATTGAAAGGCCAAATGAGGTCCCCCCGGAGTGTCCTCAAGGCTGAACAACCCCAACTCTCTCAGCTTTTCCTTATAGGAGAGGTGTTGCAGACTTATGCTGGCAGAGGGAAGCATTGCTTCTCTTACTGATAGGACTATAGTGCTGTGCAGACAATGCAAAGCCACTGAGCAGCAGGAGAGATTTGAATCCAGCCTTTCAGTAGTTTGTATTAAAGGACAAAAAAAAGGTCTTTTCCCAAGAAGATATCCATTGGAGCCAGCAAACTGCATGTGTGAAGAAGATAATTTTAATCACAGAACCACAGAATATGCTGATTTGGAAGGGACTCACAAGGATCATTGAGTCCAACTCCTGGCCCTGCACAGGACTACCCCCAAGAATCATACCATATATCTGAGAGTATCATCCAAAAGCTTCTTGAACTCTGTCATAGAATCATAGAATCAGCTGGGTTGGAAGGGACCTCCGAGATCATCAAGTCCAACCCTTGATCCACTACCTCTGCGGTTGCTAGACCATGGCACCAAGTGTCACATCCAGTCTCATCTTAAAAACCTCCAGGGATGGAGAATCCACCACCTCACTGGGCAGCCCATTCCAATGCCTGATTACTCTCTCTGTAAAGAAATTCTTCCTAATATCTAACCTTAACCTCCCCTAGCATAGCTTAAGACCATGCCCTCTTGTCTTGCTGATGGTTGCCTGGGAAAAGAGACCAACCCCCACCTGGCTACAACCTCCCTTCAGGGAGTTGTAGAGAGTGATGAGGTCTCCCCTGAGCCTCCTCTTCTCCAGGCTGAACAACCCCAGCTCCCTCAGCCTCTCCTCACAGGACCTGTGCTCCAGTCCCTTCACCAGCCTTGTTGCTCTTCTCTGGACCTGCTCCAGCACCTCAATATCCTTCCTGAACTGAGGGGCCCAGAACTGGACACAGTACTCCAGGTGTGGCCTCACCAGCGCTGAGTACAGGGCAAGAATCACTTCCCTGGTCCTGCTGGCCACACTGTTCCTGATAGAGGCCAGGATGCCATTGGCCTTCTTGGCCACCTGGGCACACTGCTGGCTCATGTCAGGCATGGTGCTGTGACCAGTTCCCTGGGGAGCCTGTTCCAGTGCCCAACCACCCTCTGGGTGAAGAACCTTTCTCTAATATCAAACCTAAACTTCCTCTGACACAGGTTCAGGGCATTCCCTTGGGTCCTGTCACTGGTCACCACAGAGAAGAAGTCAGCGCCTGCCCCCCACATCCCCCCATTAGGAAGTTTTAGACTGCAATGAGGTCTCCCCTCAGTCTCCTCTTCTCCAGGCTGAACAGGTCAAGTGACCTCAGCTGTTCCTCATATGGCTTTCCCTCAAGGCCCTTCACCATCTTCATTGCCCTCCTTTGGACACTCTCCTACAGCTTAATACCTTTCTTATATTGTGGTGTCCAAAACTGCACACAATATTCAAGGTGAGGCCACACCAGTGCAGAGCAGAGCGGGACAATCCCCTCCCTCAACCGGCTAGCGATGCTTTGCCTGATGCCCCCCAGGACACAGTTGGCCCTCCTGGCTGCCAGGGCACTGCTGACTCATATGTCACCTGCAAACTTGCTTAGTATCCCTTCCAGTCCTGCACTCAAGTCATTTGTGAAGATGTTGAAGAGCACAGGGCCCAAGATGGAGCCCTGTGGAACCCCACTAGTGACAGGTCACCAGTCTGATGTCACCCCATTCGCTATTACCCTCTGTGCTCGACCCATGAGCCAATTGCTCACCCACCACATGATATGTTCATCCACCTGTGTGCTGGACATTTTGTCCAGAAGGATACATAAGAGGCAGCTTTACTGAAATCCAAATAGATTATACCAACGGGTTTCCCTTGATCAGCTGGGTGGATTACCTCATCATAGAAGGAAATCAGGTTTGATAAGCAGGACTTTCCCCTCATGAAGCTCTGCTGGCTGTGACCAATGACTGTGTTGTCTTTCAGGTGTTTTTCAATACTTCCCAGAATAATCTTCTCCATAATTTTACCAAGCACTGAACTGAGACTGACAGGCCTGGAGTTTCTGGAGTGCTCCTTCTTGTCCTTGAAAATTGAGACAACATTCACCAGCTTCCAGTCAGCTGGGACCTCTCTGGATTCCTATGATCACTCAAAAATCATTGAGAAAGGATTCTGGGATGATTCCCATCAGGCCCCATAGACCTGTAGGGATCCAGCTGGAGCAGTAGATCCCACACAGTTTTGGGGTTGACTGGGAGTTGATCATTCTCACAGTCATGGTCCTCCAGCTCAGGGCACTGAGACCCCCTTGGTCCATCATCCATGTTGAAGACAGAGGCAAAGACTGCATTAAGCACCTCTGCCTTTTCTCTGTCCCTATTTGTGAGGTGACCATCCTCATCCTGTAACAGGCTGATGATATTTCTACGCTGCCAATTGCCATTAATGTATTTGAAAAAACTCTTTTTATTGTCCTCCCCATTTCTGGCCAGCTTCAGCTCCAGTTGAGCTTTGGACACATGAATTTTCTCCCTACAGTGACAAGCAGCGTCTCTGAATTCTTGCCATGTCCCCTGACCTTGTTTCCACTGGGCATATACCTTCCTTTTTTGCCTTATTTCTGAGAGAAGATCCCTGCTTATCCAAACCAGCCTTCTGCCTCATCTGCTTAACTTCCAGCATTTGGGAATTGCCTGCTCCTGTGCCCTTAGGAGGTGATGTTTGAAAAGCGACCAGCATTGATGGATCCCAGCACCTGCAAAAACATTTTCCCAGGGTACCTTACTTACCAATTCCCTGAGCAGCCCAAAGTCTGCTCTGCTCGTGTCCAGAGCTCAGGTTTTCCTGGCACTTTTTCTCCTCTCAACAGAGATTTTAGACTTGATCACTTGGTGGTTGCTGTGGTCATGACGGCCACCAATCTCCACTTTGCTCACAATATCCACTCTGTTGACAAGCAGCAGATCCAGGATGGCAACTTTCTGAGGTGGCTTCCCTAGGACCTGTTCCATAAAGTTGTCATACAAGTTTTCTAGGAATCTTCTGGCCTCAGTCGTACCAGCTGTGTGATGCTCCCAGTTAATTTCTGGTAAGTTGAAGTCCCCCATAGAGGGTGGGGGACTTGGAGCAGTTGACTTGGAAGTGCCCCTTAGTTCCTCAAAGGATAATTTGTCAGCATCATTGTCCTGGCTGGGAGGTCTATAGCAGACTCCCACAACGACATCTTCATTATTTGGTTGCCCCTTGATTCTTGCCCAGAGGCTCTCAACTTGTGCCACTGCAGACTGTGAGCTCCATACATTCTAACCCTTCCACTACATTACAACACCCCTCCACCTCTTCTGCTCTGTCTATCCCTCCCGAAGAGCCGAGTGCCCAACAGGGCACTCCAGTCACAGGATTCATCCCACCAGGTTTCACTTGTGCCAGTGATGTCAAACCTCTGGACCGGGCCAAAGCTTTGAGCTCCTCTTGTTTGTTCCTCTTGCAGCATGCATTGGTGTAGAAACATTTCAGGTGTGGTACACTGTAGCCAACACCTCTTGAGGCAGACTGAGGGATCCTCTTAAGTGCTGGTTTTCTCAAATTTTGGCACACCATCACTGGCCAGCCTGGTTTTGTCCTTTTCCCCCTTCCAAGCGACTCTAAAGCTCTGTCAACGAGCCCTGACAGCTCCGGTGCTAGAACTCTTTTTCCCCTCTGAGAAAGGTGCATTCCAGCAGACATGAGCAGACCAGGCATTAAGCAGATTATCCCATGGTCAAAAAACCACAACATTTTTCCGATTATACCAACCTCGGAGCCACTCATTGACCTGAGGGATCTGCCTATTCTTATCAATATTATTCCTTGTTACAAGAAGGATTGAGGAAATCACTACCTGTGCTCCTGATCCCTTTACCAATCACCCCAGGGCCCTGAAGTCTCTTTTGATTGCCCTCTGATTTCTCTTTGTTATTTTGTCACTGCCGGTTTGAATAACCAATAGTGGACAGTAATCAGAGGGCCTTACTAGACTGGAGAGTTTTCCAGTAATGTCCCTTATCTGAGCCCCTGTGAGGCAGCAGACTTCCCTGTGGATGGGGTCTGATCTGCATATCAGGCTCTCTGTTCCCCTTAGAAGGGAGTCTCCTGTTACAACTACCCTTCCTAACTACATTTATGGCCATTAGACAAAAACAGAAAGTGGTAATATTAGCCAAAAATGGGAAATATATGTTTTTCTTATGAGCAGTACATATGGGGTTTCCTTATAAGCAGTGTATGTAAATTTACGTATTTGCACAATGTTTACAGATCTCAGACATTAATCATATGAAAGCAACTCTTATTTTATTATAAAGGAAACTGTTCCTCTTCCCAGTGTGAGGCAGCAACAAAATTCCTAATAACTTCAAAAGGAAGCAGGGACAAATCAAGAAACTCAGTGACTTTTTTACCCCACTTCCAATTTTCAGTCTTTAGAACTAATATTTATATATGAAGATCAGCATCATGAAATAAAAATACCTTTAGCTTCTGACTAACCATGAGTTTGAACAGAAAATAAAAATGTGAAATCCTTATTGTCTGCTCAGAGGGGTAGTAAGTGGAACAGCACTGTAGCCCAGTGCAGGCTGCATGGTGAGGCCAGCTGGCAGCCAGGATCCTGCACCAGTGGCCACCTGGAACAATGCAAACTGAAAGGATGCAGCTGCAGAGACACACTGTCTCCCAATGTGATCCACACTCAGTGACTTGAGATCTTCAAAGACTGAAGAAAATTATTGCTTGTGTAAGCCCAGTAATTAAGTCTTAACTGGGTTCCCCATGGATTCTAGGAGGTTCTTGTTCCCTTAGGGGGTTTTCCTCTTTTTTTTTTTTTTGATGATGATTATATTTGATTTAGATTAGAGAAAAAAAAAATATCAAAAACAATCTAAGAATTTCTGTCAAGGTGGCCAGAGCAAATGCATTTTTTATTAGTGTTGTGCCTGTTTGTTTTCACTGACATGGGCCTAACATTTGAGGGGCAGAAGAGGATTCAGTCAAATTAAATCAGAGCCAATGTAGTCAACACTGTGCTCATCATTTCAGCTCCATTCAAGACAGTCGCTCTGGTTTTGCAGAAAGATTAAGACACAATATGAGTGCAACCTGCATTCATGGTGCTAGCAGGTCTTTAGCATGCCTACTATGGATTGTTGAGTGAGTCACAGATGGGTCTTGGGCCAGGTTTAAGCAGCAAGTCTAAAGGCCCTGCCTGGGGTGCACCCATAAAGAACAGCCTTGCAGAGAGAGACTCATGTATTTTCTCCTGCCAACGTGAGGGCAGATATGGGGGGTAAAGGGAGCAAGTTGCACAGACCTGTTGTCTCCAGCTCTCTGTGTGGGAGTAAGCAAGGACAGAACACCATCACCACCACCCTTAAATCCCAAAGACTAGTAATATACTGAAGAAGATGTGTTGGAAGAGAAACGAATTGCTAAAGAGTTATATCCTGTATAGAGAGACAAAAGCAAATTGCAACTTCCAGTGTCATTGTCTCCCACTCTGAGATCTCTAAGGATCAACATTACCTCCTGTATGGACTATATGCACCTATACATGTATTTATCTAGTCTGGTTCCACCTTAATTCACAAATATACCCAGAAATCAGCCCAACTTCTTGGTAGTTAAATTTGCATTTAGGCAGTAAATAAAACCTCCTGAATTATTTTATTTTTATTTATTTTATTTTACTTTATTTACTTTATCTTTCAATTATAACATGAAAGTCACCTCAAGTATCACTGTTCTGGCATCTTTATGCCAGACATAGGCTTAGTACTGTCTCACTGACATCAAATTGCACCACAAACAATCATAGCCCACTAAAATGCTACAACCCTTATTCTTCCTTTTGAAGAAGAAAAAGCTTTCCCCCAGGCTAAAAAGTTTATATAGTAGAAATCAGTCCCAGACTTCTAACAGCTGAATGGAACTGCTCTAACAAGGGAATACAATGAAACAGCTTCAGAGCTCTAAGTGTGATGGGCAGTGCAAGGGCTGCTAAAGTGAACTCAGAGCCTAATGTTTCATGTGATGCTCCCAGTTTCAAAGCCATATGCTAAATTGCTGTGCTCAAACCACTGTTAAACAAAGCAGTTTTTAAAATATGACATTCTGTATAATCACACTTAAGAAAACAAAATTTTAACAAATGTTTTCCTTAACTACTGTTTGGTCTGTTGGGACACAGTTACCCGGAGAGCCACACAGATGGCACAGACCAAACTTCATTCTTGGATTTCGTGATTCATGGCTGCTGGCACAAAATAACATTGCACAGCCCAACTCCTAACCTACTGCTTACTCCTCAGGTCCTTCAGGGTATGCAATATGCCATACTTCCCCACACACCATTTTAGATACCACCCACCCATAGGATGTCTGCAGCCCACCTCCTGAGTTTACTACTCTAGCGGTGGGGACAGGGAAAGAGATGCTCTCAGGCAGACCCAAACTACTCTTGCCCTGGGTAACTTCACTCTGACTGCTGGCTGGAGTGCAGTGTGCATGTCCCACTCCACAGCCCTGCAATAACCTCTCGTGGTGGGGAAGGGAAGACAGCTGAGGACAATATGCTCTTAAGCCACTTCAACAGCAGGCGCCAGCACACAGGCCACAGGGTGCTTTCTGAGCTCCCTTCCCTTATGGGTTTGCTTTTGATGGGCCAAGGGTGGAAACAGGATATATAACTTCCAATCCCCATGCAAAAAGTCTTTTCCAATCCCATTTGATGCTTGGCTTTGACACAGAAATGCTACCTCCTTGTCCATATGTTCACCATAATTAACTCTCCCACGCCAGCTGGAAGCAGAATGTCACGGCATAAAAGTTAATGACGATAGGACATTGTCTCCTTCTGCAGTTGCCTTGGGCAACAGGGACAAAAAATGAACTACCAATGTGTTTCTGCCTGTAATACCTATGAGTCTAACCAGAGAGGATAAACAGAGAGAATTTTCCAATAAAATAAGCAGTACTGACATTTAAATATCACCATTAAATTTAGGGATGACTAGCTAAATAACAAAAATATATTGCCCAAAAGTTTGCCAGTAGTACTTTTTATAAAACAGCAACATCTTGTGCTTTAAGTCCCCTGGCCAGGAAGAAGAGATAACATCCCCTGCTTGGACAAAATGCTGCAATCTGGGCATGTGCAATGGCCTTTTTAAAAATGAACTGCAATTAATTGGTATTGATTGAAAATCTTACTTAAATGGAGGGGAGGGTTATGTATTTATTTATACATATTATATGTATTATATGTATTTGCCCTAAATACCAAGTGGCTGATATATTTACTAGAAAACTAGTTCTCTGCTAACTTCAGGATGAATGCCTGGCAATAGGAAGGAAGGGGAGAAGCAACAGAAATTCTTCTGGTTCCCAAAAACCTGGGATGTATGATGGGTCCTGCCCCAGCCGCAGCACAACCCTTTCAAAACCACACACGTACAGCAGTCAAGCTCCTCCTATGAAGTTATTTCAAACAAAAACTACAAGTTGATAGTTTCAGACAAAAGCTAGATCAAGCAGAACAGTCGCAAAATCAACAGCCCTTCTCATTATGGTTTTGATCAGTCAAAATCAAAGGCCTCTGTTCATTTCCAGTTTGAGGGCTAAAGTCCTATATTATGAAAACCAATACATAAAGAGGAAAGTGGACCCTCTGTTACTTGCTTTGGAAAAGCCTCCTGCTGATTCCAGTGGCAGCTGGATCAGTAAAGTTTTTAAATACATAAAACAGATCATTCACCCTAACGGAAAATCCTGGGGATAGTGGCTTATGGTCATATTCTTGCTATCAGCAATTTGGCTTACAGCTGCTTGCAAAGTACGACTTTGAATATTTTATACAGACAAGCAACAAAAAAAATATGAAGGAGTAGAAACAGAATTTAAGATTTTAATAAACCAAATACAACATCTGAGAAACTGAGTCACTGAACATATGGTGCGTCATATTTCAAAAGAGGAGCATCTCTGACAGAATCAGTTATTTTTTAAATAATAATACAGCCTCATTATTACAAGATCAGAGCTATAAGCAACCCATCACCTCTGCATTTTTTCTGTGATCTCCTAAGTTTATACTATTCCAAAGCAGAGATGATGCAATTAGTTTTCAAGAAACATACTCTATTAGGAAAAATCACATGACAAGAACTGCAAGTTAACAGGCTGTTTGCCAGCTCAGAACATTCAGCGTACTGGTTCTTCTCTGTTCTAATGGAAATTCATTTATAAATATTTATTTTCACATTCTAAGCTAGAGCACACAAACCCTTTCCTAGGGTTGATTCTAAAGTCTTGGATTTTATCCTTTCCACAGGCTGCTGCCTTCCTTCTTCTTGAACTGCAGAGCTACCAGAAAAACAGGTTCAGATAGACCCTTCTCTCTGTCTTGCCCTACAATGGCCTTGGTGGCAAGCAGGAAAGGCCTTATCTCTCTCTACAAGGCTTTTCACAGTTATAACTTTCACTGCCAAAAGCCTCTATGCCATTATGGAACAGTGTCCCCATGGCCCCAACACTCTACTCTCGCCCCAGGGCAGGTCTTTCCATCTCTGATTCTCCTTGTCATCTTCCCCCTTTTGTCTTGCTCAGCTCCTCATTCTTATTCCCAAGGTCCCCTCCAACACCTTCTTATTCACACTCCTTCCCTTCACTCCTCCTTGCACCCACAAGCATCCTGCAGACCTGCTTTGCACCCTACTTTCACGCTGAACTGAATCCTTGACATGATGACTACTATCCTTCTTCAGTCAAACCTTCTGCCCATTGCCTCCAGACTGGAAGGAAGGAGCTCACCCAGGTTCTTCTTCACATGTTTCAGAGTTGGTTCAAGAGTGGAATGCTTGATCCCAACTGCTATCCTAACAATCCAGACCCAATTACCCTTCACTTGTCACCAACGCTGACAAAAGACTTTTACAGACTGCCATCATTCATATTTCTTCTTTATAGGGATGAGAGAAATCAAATGAGAAATTCAGACTTCACTAGACCCTAAATTTTGGTGGCTCTGGGAAAAATGAAGCTTAGCCATCTTCTACTTTTTTTTTTCTTTTTTAATAACAAAGCTCATCTTTCTAGTTTAATTTTTAGAACTGTGTTCCTATCTTTATCTTTGCTCCTTTTTTTTAGAGAAAATGTACTATAAGCCAGATCAGGTTTCAATATCTTTGTGGCTCCTGGTTAAAAAAAAAATAAATTCAGGGTTTTCTCCTACTACTACTAAGATTTAGCCAGATATAAGGAGAACCTTTGTGAAAAAAAAAATTTCTAGTTGAAGCCTCACAAAAATATGGGGGTAATTCACATCAAATCCTATTCTTAAAATTTTTTTATTTAAAATGAACCTCATCAATCTTTATAATTGTCCAATGAAAAGCAAATAATCACAACCTTTTAAAAACTTGAATATTAAAAATTCAGCAGTAGAAGTGAAAAATATTGGTTCAATCCATCTTTAGGTCTCCTTTGTAAAGAATAACAGGGCAGCTTGTAAGCATTTCCTAGGAAGTGTGTAAGATGAACTCCTTATATCATCACTCAAAAGCTGTCATAAGCAATACATAACAGACATCACTTCCTTATGGACTCATTAGAACTTAAATCCTGGAATCCTATAAATTGTTCCTAGTGCCTCTTTATTTGTTAGGAGGTCCCCAGAGTATGAAAGATGGATACTTAACTTCCGATCCCCTACTTATCCTCAAAAGAAGAAATTAAATTCAGCCTTGATTAATTAGATATAAAACTATTGTCACAATTTAAAATATCTAAATGTAAGTAATAAATCCAAACAGAATCAGATGCCCAGGCCACAATTTTCTGGTATTCTTAAAAGTTTGCATCCTCCATCTCTATATAAAATTTCTTTGTATGGGGGTACAATGCCATTATACCCCTCTAAGCCCTAAAAGTGTCATTACCATGACAGAAAGATTATAGACTTAAACCATTTTGGAGGAAAATGCTATTCTTTAACAGATGAAGTTTAAGCCCACCATTAACCAAAAATGGTCATCGGGAGCTGTAATTTCAAAGAAAGAGTACATGAGGCTATTGCAACAAAAAAAATAGGCCACTTGATATGAGTGGAGTCTTGCACACTTTATTGGTTGTAGTGAAGCTTTCTCACACAAAAGGGGATCCCCTTGATGGGAATCAGCACATCAACAGAAAAAACTACCAAGGGGCAACTCCTAACTGTGACAGGGTGGTCACTGGGACAGTCTTATCAGATTATGGTCTTCAGAGACTGCAAAGCTCTGCACCTCAGAAAGCAGGCCTTTAGTTACAATACGGTACAAGGACTTTTAACACACACTCATGCACGCACAAATGTGCAAATCTGTTGTTCATTCTTGGAACAAAAACTTTGCACTCTTCTACCAAGTAGATCAGATGTCCTTTGATTTCTGAGAGAAAGGTGGGACGTGTTAAACCCAGTGGAAGGTCAGGGCTTAGATATGAAATGCAGAAGCTCAACATTTATCTTAAAAAGGAATCCTTTAGCATATAGCATTCTTTAGAATAGGAGAATTGTTTGGAATAAGAGAGAATACCAACTATATGAATCTGCTACTTTGAGGATTAAGAAGAATTACATCAGCCGGGTAAGTGTGGATTCCTGTCACCTTGTGGCTGCTCAGGCACTTTCCTGTGGCTCTACAACTCCAGACTGTGAGGCGAGCTCCCCTATAGGGCATGTGGAAAAGGAGGGATACTCCCATTCATGCAAAACAGGTTTGAAATGGCTTAGGACCTATTCCTGGTGTTTCTTTATGACCTGAATTTTCAATGTAAGTCCTGATAAATCTTTTAAAGTGGTTTGGGTACTTTTTTCTTGAGTGCCTAGACCATTAATCCTTATTCATTGTCCATGAAATGTCCTGTTTTTCTCAGGTGCTAAACATTTGCCACTCCTCCTGACCCTAGCTCAGCACTTCCAAAATAGGACTTACATCCAATTTGAAGATTCTGACATCACACCAAAAGTTCGTAAACAATGTGAAAGGCTAATTAGCACTTTAGAAGTGACTTCAAAGCTTCTGTGTCATAGAAAGCCAGGACAAAGGGTTGGTTTTCACAAAGTTATGCTAAGAATCAAAAGCAAAAGAGAATCAGCATAGGAGGGAAGGAAGAGCAAAAATGTTGCTTCCAAGGCCCAAGCTAGTTACACTACATAGCACTGAACTGCACCAAATGCTGGTGGGAGCATTAGGTCAATGTAAAAATTCATATTGCTAACTAATCCATTTTTGAGCAATCCATTTGAGTAATATTACTGATAGATCCTTAAATTAGAGAGTGACCTTCTCTCCTGCTTTGGGCTAACCTGAGGCCTTTAAATACAGGGAGATTCTTTTCAGGGCAAGAAACTCTTCTGCAAATCTGAATTTGATTACTGAACAGTTTACCCGATTCTGAAAATCTCAGACACTTTGGGCACCCTTTGCAGGATAAACTTTCTAAGTACCCTTAATGAGGTTCACAAAATGGAAAACACAGGCACAGTGGTAGAGTAAGAGCTGACGTAGCTGGAGACCACGCTTACAAGGTGATGAGAGCCACGGAAAAGGCACCAGTAAGGGTGAGCTCATTAATATTAAAAAGCAATCAAAGCAAAAAAATCAACATATCAACAAAACCCAAGCAAATTAACAAAAACTGACAAAATGACAGTTTTTCCAAGCTTTGGCAGCTTATTATAACTGGAAAACATTTGCCTTTTTCTATTCCAAAATAATGGTCAGCGGGGGGAGTAATGGTTATGAATATTTTCATAAAAATAAGACTTTTTTTCCCTCAGCACTATAAATTTTAGGTGCAAGACAGAGAAAATTAAGTGCAAATAACTCTTATTGTAAAGACAAAGGCCTTTTCCATTTAAAGGAAAAGTTCAAGTATAAAAATTTAATTCAATAAGGAAACAACATCATTAAGAAAATTACCTCTTTTCTTGAAAACTCTCATGGAAAACCTGGCATTTAAAATACAACAGTGGAAGAAAAATAAGATAAGCAAAGACTAAAGACAAAAAAGCTCAGAGACTTTTCTGTCATTCTCTCATATGAAAGTATCTTTTAATAATAACCACTTTCCATTTTTGGCTTGCATGTGCAAATCTTAGAAACTTTTTATGATTTTGTAGATCACTTTCGATTGGAGTGTTGACCAATCTATAACCATAAGACTGGTAAGTTTGTTTATAAAGACAGTAAGTCTGGGTACACTGGGTTCCATGCTGAGGTGTCCTGTACTGATTAGATCACTAATCTAATGTAATGTAGTTTCCTTCATGTCTGCATTCAGGGGCCAAAATATTGTCTTTACTTATATTATTAGTTAAATAAATTTTGGAAGTTTTAAGCTTGCAGCTATGTAATTTCCAGCATCAATTTGCTAAAATGTTTGTGCTACATGTCTTTTAACTCCTATACTTTTCCTTTACTAAGAACACACTGTCTTTCTGATCAGAAGAGTAAAGGGTTTTAAATTCCAAAACAACATTTGTCAAGAGATGTTGTGGGAAAAGTATAAAAAACATTTTTTCCCCTTATCACTCATTTATGGAAGTTTGATAGCAACATCTTTATTCACAGTGTGTTATTGTGATTTAATAATATTTTGCAATAAAAAACTCCAGCAAGAAACTTCTTAGTCTTTTGAGTTTAGGAAAGAAAAAAAAAAACCAAACAGAAATGTTCTGCTTTAATGAAGAGTTTGTTGGCATTTTAAAGAAAAAAATTTTTTGTATGGTTTTAGCTCTCTCCTCTGACTGTTGTTTTGCAGAAAGTGATCTGCTGGGCCATAATTCATTGTTGCATTTCCTTCTTAGAGACAAGGGCTATTATTTGAGAGAACTGAGGCACTGAAGATTCCCCAGATGCTAATGCAGGGAAGGCTGTTTCTTCCGTTCTTGGAGTAATCCGTGTGTTGGAGGACACACCACCAGGCACAATTTTTATTGAGATAGTCAAGGTCTCAGATTTTTTCTTAGCCGCTTTGAGAAAGCCAGTTGGCTCACTGGAGAGGATTTTGGGGATGAACATTAGAGGATAAAGCCAGTGATATTACCCTCAGGCATCCAGTACAGCAGGCACTTAGAAGGTTGGGTGCAGCAAGGGCTTCCCTGTTACTTCATACTAAGAAAACTGCATATTTACTTCACACATAGTCCATACATGGAGACTTTAATCAAAACTACCATGTAGATAAAACCTGAGAGGGAGCAACTATTGAAAAATATTTGTACCTATGAAATAAGAGTTTTTGTTCAAAGAAGATTACTTCGATTTTTTGCAGATTAAATTATCTCAAAATCTATCACAAACCACCTTGACCTTTTACTTCCCACAAGTGATTAAATATTATAGGACTTACACATACAGTTAGTCTGCTTTCAAAAGATGTGGTGTTACCCTGAGAATTAGGAGAGACATGTAGCCCACTTTGTTCCTCAAATATTCAGAATAGATTACGAATAGTATTTCTTGGTAGTCAGTAGAAATACATCAGTCAGCATTCTGATTTCTTGAAATCGGAAACAGATAAAAGCTCTGTGGTTCAAAATTGTTTATGAAAACAGTTTATTTGAAAACTACATATCTTATTGAGCAAAAACATAAAGAAGAAAGTTTGGTACAGTCCTCATTATCAGATGGAGATGTCTTTTTGCTCTTTGCTGTACCATAAATACTGAAGAGATGGACAACTATAGCTGTGGAGCACTGTCTACCTTACCATATCTATAGATGTTAATGTAAACAGAAAAAAATTGCATTTCAGTTCTAACTTTCCATGTATGAGACACACAAAAGGATGCAGTATAGAAGAGCATTGTACATAAAAGGTACTCATCTCCTCTATAGACAGTACAAGGTAATAGGTACTCTGCCTGCTCAAATTGGCATGTGTTTGTTTTTTAAAGGTACACAGAAAGAGCAAGTAGAACAAACAAGACAAGGTAATCAGGCTGCAAGGGGGAGAGGTGTGGAGCTACTCTGCCTTGGGTGACATTCATTCTGCTTATTGTCACCTACAAAGTAGGTGTCCAATCTCAACAGACTTTCCTAGGTTTACTCCACAGTTAGTGAAAAGGGATGTGAACCTCCAAAGGCCTGTTCAGTTTACATATCTTAAAGGGAACAAATTAACTTACAGAACTGGCTTTGCGTACTGGCAACAAAGGGAATATAAAATGATCTGCATGGCTAAAAACCTAACCTTCGGTTGATTTCTGTTTGCTGTGCCTTCATCTCTGCAATACCCTTGCCAATTGCTTCCTCTGGAATCTCAGAGCACACATGTCCTTCCCTAAAGCCTATGAGGTATTGGTTTACACATTGCCAGTACGCCCAGGCACGCAGTGCACAGGACACACATGCCATATAAGTATCTCCCAGCTCTAATATCTGCACAGAATGGCTTTCAGAGGCCTTGGATCCTGTGCCACACCAGCAGCAATGGGGAGACACCCACTGGCTTCATCTGTTGGAGAAAGAGCACAGATGAGAAGGAAATCCTCAGGGTTATCCTTCTCCCTAATAAAGGAGAATATCTGGCCTATGAAAGTATGCATTGCACTTGCTTTATCAAGATTTTTTAAAAGTATTAGGATTATAAGGATACTTCAAAAAACTTAGGCACCTGCCCATCACAATCCTTCTAAGTGTATTACTTCTAGTTCCAGAGATTGGAGGAATACAAATGATTTAGGGAAGGTTGAAAGTTTGAAAAACATTCAAGTGACAGAATTCTTCTCTTTCACAGAGAAACACTATTGATTCTGTAAGGGGGGAAAACACAAAACATTAACATGAGTCATCAGTTGTTTAAAAACTAAGTTCTCCTTTTAAAACTTCAAAATGAGAATGTGATTATTCAAATGCCATCTTTAAATGAGCTCTTAATGTATCCCAAAACAGATGGTTCACTGTTAATGTTTCTTGTACCTAAAACAGTTTATTCAAAAAACAGCAAAAACAAATCATGTATCACAAAAACAACAACTTTCAACAGCTGCTGAAAAGAAATACTAATTATAGCAGGAAGATATAACAATTCACTATACCTCAAAATCATTAATAAGTCAACATGCACATTCAGAGATGACAGTGACTATCACAATAAATGGTACCCTGTTTAGTGTGTGTGTTTTTAAACTAAACAGACTTTGTAATTTGTGGTTAATTATTCTGGGACCATTGCCATTATTTTATTCAAGATTTGCTATCTGGTTTTAACAAACTAATGAGGTGTTAGCAAAATTCTTATGTGAATAGAAAGAATGCATCACCACTCTTTATACAGCAGTCCCAATATCCCAATATCAGGTGCTGTTCCTCTCCTCAGAAGATATCATAAATACTAGTAACATGCCATGTGCTTAATTACCTAACTAATTCTCCTCTAGAATACAATGCATGCTTATGCTTTGTATCTCAGCTTTCCCAGACAGATTGTTCGAGTTTAAGTCCTCCATACTGGATGTCCATTACAATCTTTGTGGGGTTTTTCAGCAAAACCAGCTACATTTGTTTGAGAAGAGAGCTGGGGAAAAAAAAGAAATTGCTTGAAATCACTTGAATCTTTCTTAGAAGATGCCTAAGATTGGAGCCAAATATGAGACAGAGAAAAGGAAGGGAGGATCAACCTTGGTTATTTAAAATATCTTTGCAGTTCCCATAAAAATCTGTCCAGACTGGGGCAACTTACAAACCAGAGGTTTGCTACATGTGCTGCAGCTGCCCAGAGCTCCAGCTGCTGACTCAGAAGCAGCTGACCCTCTCTGCAGCCTTCAACAAGTCTGGAGCAGGGCATTGCCTGGCCTGGTTGAGAAATCGGGCTCTCGGGCATCTGGCAGAGGTGCTAGTCAACCATGGACCACCTCACTGATCCTCACATGCGCTGGGAGAACGGGGTCTGGACTAGCCATCTGGAAAGGCAAGATGAGTGACAGGAGACCTGACTAGGACAGGGACTTTGCCCTGCTTTGTCAGGGTACTTCCATGACTTTCTTCGTAGACGTCTTCAAAAGCAATGTAAATAAGGCTAATCATGGGGAAAACGAGCCTCATCTGCTCTGCAGCTTCAGTGAGGATTCAGAGCAGCTGGGTGCTCAGTATTAGATAAGGCAGAGGACCTGGGCCAGAAGTAGGATATGTCATCTCGTAATTAGAGATGATGATTTTGCAATGCATATGCTAAATAAGACTGGTCAAAACACAGTCATTTTTGCATCCGTTATGTTCCTTAACTTTGCAACCCAGGTATCTCTTAATATCTCCTTTTTACATAGTTTTTGTGTCAGTACACTATTATGTATAAATAAAATGGAAAATAAGTCAATCCACTAATATTTAATAATATTAATAACTAATAAGTAAGATCAATTGCATTCTCTGGAGAATGGATGATGAGGTAAGAGAGTTGGTGGCCCAAGAAGGGGCTGGGAACTACTAGCAAAGCATTAATTACCTGAGAAATACCATGGGACAAGGTTGCCATTTCTTTAGCAAGGATGCCTGTGAATTTTACCTTTGGGAGTCTGGTTGTAATCTGTAAAGCATGGACAGAGGAGAATGAGTCCTGCTCCTAGGCTTGATGCTACAAGAGCACAGAGGCTCCACTATGAAGCAAGAGCAGCAGAAAGGATTAGACTTTCTTGTTAAAAAATCATTAGTGTGTCATTCAGTCAGATCACCCTTGAGCAGAACTGAATATTCCCACCAAAGCAGCAGTTTGAAGAGTTTTTCTCTGGCCACCTCAACTTGGTGAACCTGAACCTATCTAATTAATACCAGCTGTCAGACATTTTTCACTGTGTTCTGCTCTCTACTTGCTTTTTTATGCCCGAGTCTAAACATTGTATCACCTAGGGTATTGCTTGTCAAATATTTTATCTTAGTACCTTGCATTAGTTTGAGGCAAAAGATGTCAAAACAATATCTAGTTTCACATCATGAGGTTGATTTGTAAATTCTCATTGGAAAAATAAAAGTCCTTTCTTTCAAGTTAGCAGTGGAGAGCAATCAACCCAAATTCTTGGACTGTCTTAATGATGCATTATAATGCATTATAAATGCAACATATGTGGTATATCTGGAGGGATATATATTTTATACAGTGCTCATAATGATCCCATCTGGACCAGTATGCTGTAACAACACTTCCTAGAATGTCAGGACTAGAAGTTTATTTATAAACAAATGCATACGCAGATGCATATACACACACAGAGAAAACAGTTATTATGCTACAACTCCTGGATTTCTAGCAATTCTATACACAGCCATGATTTAGAACAAAATAAAATAAAGCAAATAACAATGACAACAAAATCTTAAAAAAGGTTGAAGAACCTAGATGGGAAGGGTACGCAATCCCTGAGAATCTTTGCAAACATGGCCCTTGTGGGTGAAGCCTGGATGCTGCCAATGTCAATCAGAGCTTTATCCTTGCAGGTGAAGGATCCAGGTACCACTTGACACAGGTGGAGGCTTTGCATTCCAGGGAGTTACACGACACACTTTCCCTGATCTCTCCCTCCTGTGCTACAAGCGTAAAGCCCAATTTACTTTCTGAAACAAAGCACTGCACATAGCTAACTGGATCTTATATTTATGGATAAAAGCAACAAGAACATACCTTTAGCCCTGAATAAGAGGAAATGTAGGAATCTTATCTGAGTCTTTGGCAGCCTATATCTCAGAGACTACCACACAATGTTATGATGCCTGCCCGGGGCTGTGTTGAAGGCTTGCTGCAGCAGGCACCAACAACAGTACTTCGCTTGTGTACCACTGCGAGGAAAGGTTGTGACCTTTCCTGGCTCATGTCACTGCAGAAAAGATAGTGCTGCTCAAAATTAAAGCTTCAGATGAGCCCCCACGCTCACAGCCTGAGTCCCTAGGCCCAGCTGTGTTCTATCCAAGCAGCAGAAGCACCACGCCCATAGCAACCTTGTGTTCTCTCCACTTGTTACACAGTGGAAACCCCAGGCAGCTTCAACTATGAGATGTCTTCTGCTACTGCAGCAGCAGGTAACTCTCTCTCTGACCAATCTGATAGCCTTCTCAGATGAGATGGCCAGATGGGTCGATGAGGGGAGAGCAGTGCATTGTTGTCTACCTCAACTTCAGCAAGGCTTTTGACACTGTCTCCCATAATATCCTCATAGGTAAGTTCAGGCAGTGAATGGACAGTGAGGTGGATCAAGAACTAGCTGACAGCTCAGAAAATCGTGATCAGCCAAGTGGAATCCAGCTGGAGGCCTGGTTGATGTTTTGATGTTTCCCAGGGATCAGTACTGGGTCCAGCCTTGTTCAGCTTTGAGATATTTGTATGCATTAATGAGATCCAATGACCTGGACCAAGGGATAGAATGTACCCTCAGCAAGTTTGCTGATCATACAAAGCTGGAGGGAGTGGCTGATCGGAATGCTGTGCTGTCATTCAGTGGGATCTTTGATAGGCTGAAAAGTTGGGTGGAGAGAAACCTAATGAAGTTCAGCAAGGGCATGTGTAAGGTCCTGCATCAGGGAGGAATAATCCCAAGTAGTAGTAGAGGTTGGAGGCTGACCTACTAGAGAGCAGCTCTGCTGAGAAGGACCTGAGAGTCTTGGATGACAAACTGACTGTGAGCTGGCAGTGTGCCCTTGAGGGCCAATGGTATGCCCAGGAGGGCCAATGGTATCCTAGGGGGCATCAGGAAGACTGTGGCCAACAGATTGAGGGAGGTGATCCTGCCTCTCTACTCAACCCTAATGAGGCCACATCTGGAGTGCTGTGTCCATTTCTGGGGTCCTCAGTACAAGAAAGACAAGGAGCTACTGGAGAGGGGCCAGTGGAGGGCTGCAAAGATGATAAGGGTCTGGAGCACCTCTCATATGAGGAGAGACTGCAGGAGCTGAGCCTGTTTAGAGAAGAGAAGACTGGGAGGGGATCTCATTAATGCATATAAATATCTCAAAGGTGGCTGCCAAGAGGATGGTGCCAGACTCTTTTCAGTGATGCCCAGAGACAGGATGCAGAACAAGAGCCATAAACTCAGACATAGGAAGTTTCACCTCAACATGAGGAAGAACTTCTCTACATTGAGGGTGGCAGAACACTGGAACAGGTTGCCCAGGGAGGTTGTGGAGTCCCTCTCTGGAGACACTCAAAACCCACCTGGATGTGTTCTTATGTCACCTGCTCTAGGTGACCCTGCCTTGCAGTGGGGTTGGATTGGATGATATCCAGAGGGTCCCTTCCAACCCTAACAATTCTGTGATTCTGTGATTCTTTAAATCAAGATTTTCCTGCAAGTGTGATCATACCCAAACAAAAAAAAAACATTTAGAACAAATTTTAGGTCACATCCTTGTCATAGGTTTTCTTTTTTTTTTTTTTTTTTCATTAGCTTCTGGTAATTTTTTCACACCAACTGCTTGGCTAAGGGTGGAGACAAGTTTTTCAGGTTTTGGTGATTGCTCAGCTTAGAGGTTAATGACTGCCTTGTTGATATGCTAAGCGACTCCTCTGGGCAAGAGGCAGGACTCTTTTGTTTCCCTCTAGCCAAGGCCAGGAGTGGGGGTTTGGTACTCTTTTTTCTCTGCCTCAGGGGGGAAGGACGGGGTTACGGGGTAGAAATTGGGGGTTTGGTACTCTTTTTTCTCTGCCTCAGGGGAGAAGGAGTGGGTTACGGGGCAGAACTTGGGGGGTGAGTGTGGAGGGTGGAGAAAAAAAAGCTCCATTCATTCCAGCTGCGTTTGGGCCCCAGCTCACCTCTGTTTTCCTCTCACTCCCTGTCCTGCCCACTGTCGGCTAGCTCAGCTCGGATTTCATCGGAGCTGCCAAGAACCAGGGGAGCTCCATTTGGTTTCTCCAGTGAGAGAGCGCCCCTGCAGGACCGCACCCACCTCTGCTGTCACGGAGACTGCCAGCATCTTGTGAGTTTTTCCCTTTCTTCCTGGGTCTCCCTGCTGTTGGCTGGATGGACTGACACCTCGGTTCCTTGCTGGCTGCCCCTTTCGGGGCCGAGGGCTGGGAGCCCACCTTGGGGTCTCGAACCCGCGGCACTGCTGAGAGCTGCCATTGGCCACGTGGGGTTTGTCAACAGCAAACTACAGCCTCCGCCCCCCAGACCTCCGACAGCGTCCCCTGCTGACCGGGGTTAGAATTGTGCCGAAAGGTGAGAAGAACTGAACTGCTTTTGGTGGGAATCTGGGTGCAGGATTGTTGTTTGGTTTTGTTCTTCTGTTGTGCTGCCTACACACATATATCCTTTAATAAAGGGCTGTTGTTTTTTCTTTCTCCACATTTCCTTGACTGGAGCCTCTTAATTTCAGATTTACAATTGCTTAGAGGGAGGAGTTCGGTCTTCTTCATAACTTGCCCTCCTTAGCAAACATTTCTCTCCCGTCAAACTGAGACAATCCTGTAGTAACTATGTAAAGCCTAATTCCTTTTAGAGAGAAGTGCAAACCCACATGTTTTCCATGTAATTTCGCCATCCTCCAGAGCAACTCACAGAGTTACACTGAAGGTAAATATTTACACACTCCAAAGGCTGAGTAAGGGTATTACTCAAGGCTGAACTTCTATAAATTAGCATGAAGCATTACTAAATACCGAAATCTGAGAAACTATTACTGGACCAAGCTAATGCATAGTAAAGCAGTTTACTGGGCAGGAGTCAGTTTACATCCAAACATGCACTCACATGTACAAAAGAATGCGTTTTGTATTAATAATTTCCCAGTTAGTCAAAGAAGCTGTCAAGAAAGAAAAGACTGAAGAGGAAGCAATGTTTTAGGAGTAAATAAGTACGGTGATGATATATAAACTTTTGAGAATTATGATGAGTGTGAAATTTTAGCAGAAAATAAACAACTGGTTACGTTCGGCGACACAAGTCAGGACAGCTTTAATACCACAAGGATGAATAGATGGGACCTAAAACTAATTGAAATCAGAAGTAAAATATTGTTAAAGAAAATGCTAATGCAGCCAGCAGACAGAATATGGGACTAAGAGTATGAAAATTAGAAGTACCTCAAATAAAGTGGAAGCAGAACTGAAAGATTTTGTGGATTCTGGATTGAAGAAATCAGACAAACTCAATCTCAAAACGTTTAAGGTTCTCTTCTATGAAATCTTGGCTTTGATAGCAAATATTTTCCATAAACTTCTCTAGTTAGTGAAGGCACAATATGAGTGGATAATAGGAAACTAACATCCATATTCAAATTATAGGGAGAAAAGTGAATTAGTAGAAAAAACCTATGTTGGGCAAACTTCAATGACATTTAAGGTTTTAGAGCAAATTAGGAAAGGCAGCCTAAGGAAAGACAGAGTGAAACAGAAACTGGAGAATATGAGGTTATGAAAACCAAAGCCAAGCCAACATATTCTTTTTCACAGAATCACAGAATATGCTGAGCTGAAGGGGACCCACAAGGATCATCGAGTCCAACTCCTGGCCCTGCACAGGACCATCCCCAAGAGTCACACTATGTGCCTAAGAGTATTGTCCAAATGCCTCTTGAACTCTCTCAGGCTTGGTGCTGTGACCACTTCCCTGGGGAGTCCCTCTGGGTGACAAACTTTTTTCTAATATCCAACCTAAATGTCCCCTGACACAGGTTCAGGCCATTCCCTTGGGTCCTGTCACTGGTCACCACAGAGAAGAAGTCAGCGCCTGCTCCCCACTTCCCCTCATGAGGAAGTTTTAGGCTGCAATGAGCTCTCTCCCCTCAGTCTCCTCCAGGCTGAACAGATCAAGTGACTTCAGTCCTTCCTAATATGGCTTCTCCTCAAGGCCCTTCACCATCTTCATTGCCCTCCTTTGGACTCTCTAATAGCTTAATATCTTTATTCTATTGTGGTGCCCAAAACTGCACACAACATTCAAGGTGAGGCCGCTTCAGTGCAGAGCAGAGCGGGACAATCCCCACCCTCAATTTGCTGGTGATGCTTTGCCTGATGCCCCCCAGGACACAGTTGGCCCTCCTGGCTGCCAGGGCACTGCTGACTCATATTCAACTTGCCATCAACCAGGACCCCCAGGTCCCTTTCCGTGGCACGGCTTTCCAGCACCTCATTCCCTAGTCTGTACAAACATTCAGGGTTGTCCCATCCCAGGTGCAGAATTCGGCCCTTTCCCTTGTTGTACTTCTGGTTGGTGATTGCCCATCCTTCTAATTTGCCAAGGTCTCTCTGCAGGGCCTCCCTGCCTTCCAGGGAGTCAACAGCTCCTCCTACTTTCATATCATCTGCAAACTTGCTTAGTATCCCTTCCAGTCCTGCATCCAAGTCACTTATGAAGATGTTGAAGAGCACAGGGCCTAAGATGGAGCCGTGTGGAACCCCACTAGTGACAGCTCACCAGTCTGATGTTAAAGAAACTAAAAGTTTCTTAAAAAGCAAGCAAAGGAAACAAACTTTGATAAAAACTGGCTAAAGTCTTGTGGAAGATTACATACTCAGTTGGAGGAGGGATTATTGCAAGAATTGTTAAATTGTGCAGGCAGCTTCAGGAGAGCTGACAGTAAGCTGTGTGCTGTAAGGAAAACTGTCACTCTGGAGGGATAGTCCTCTTACATGCCTTAGGGCATCTGTGTTATTTCATAGTCTCTTTAATAGTCTTAAGGTAAAGGACACAGGACTCCACCAGTTAAACCAATATTAACTGAAGAGCAGGAGGATAAAAGCAGCAGAATATGCTTCAATAAGCAGGTCTCAAACCTTGATTTACCAAAACTTACTTTTCCAACTCAGCATTTCCTTACAACCTCACAACCTTAAAAATGCCTTCCTCTTTTGTGAAGCAGGAAAATATCTGGAATCAAGAAGGATGGGTGTACAGTAAACAAACATGAGAAGAGACAAGGAGACTTGAAAAGCATCAGCACAGTTTCACTACAAACTTCTGTCTACAAACTTCTTTGAGTTGTCTAAACAGATTGGCAAGTGTGTGGACATCTATGCATGATTGTCAGATAATCTCTCTGCATTTCTACCCCTATCAGCAAGGTCATTCACCAAGGAGAGCTTTAAAGGAGGTTTGAAGGGGGAAGGGGTTGAAACTAGGTCTCCAGAGATGAGCCTAAGTGTGGAAAGCCAGAGTTAGAAGTGAAATCAGCAGCCCAGCTGAAGTGCATGAACACCAATGCACACAGCATGGGTAACAAACAAGAGGAGCTGGAAGCCATCGTGCAGCAGGAAAGCTATGATGTAGTCATCATCACAGAAACGTGGTGGGATGACTCGCATGACTGGAGTGCTGCCACAGACGGCTACAAGCACTTCAGAAGGGACAGGCAAGGTAGGAGAGGTGGAGGGGTGGCTCTATATGTTAGAGTCTCTTGACTGTAGAACTTTAAGTCAGTAATGATAAGGTTGAGTGTCTGTGGATCAGAATCAGGGGAAGGCCAACAAGGCTGACATCCTGGTGGGAGTCTGTTATAGACCACCCAGTCAGGATGATGAGGGTGATGAATTATTCTGCAGGCAGCTGACACTGACAGATGTCTCAAAATCACCAGCCCTTGTTCTTGTGGGTGACTTTAACCTGCTGGATGTCTGCTGGAAACTCAACAGCAGAGAAGAGGCAGTCTAGGAGAATCCTCGAGTGTATAGAGGATAATTTCCTGCTCCAGCTGGTAAATGAACCTACCAAGGGTGGGGCCCCGCTAGATCTGGTGTTCACAGAGAGGGGCTGGTGGGAGATGTGGTGATCAGAGGCTGTCTGGGGCATAGTGACCATGAAATACTAGAGTTTTCAATACTCAGGGATGCAAAGAGGGCCATCAATAAAACTGCTACCCTGGACTTCCAGAGGGCAGATTTCAGCCTACTCAAAAGACTGGTTCAGAGGGTACCTTGGGAAACAGCCCTTGAAAACAAAGGGGTCCAGGAGGGATGGACATGCTTCAAGAAGCAAGTCTTGAACACACAGGAGCAGGCTGTCCCAGTGTGCCAAAAGGCGAGCCAGCAGGGAAGATGTCCAGCCTGGCTGAACAGGGAGATTTTGAAGGGGAAAAAAGAGAGCTAACAGACTACAGAAAAAAGGGCTGGCTACTCAGGAAGAGTTTAGGAATACAGTTAGGTCAATGTAGAAAGAAAATCAGAGAGACAAATGCACAATTTGAACTCAGTCTAGCCACTTCTGTTAGGGATAACAAGAAGTGCTTCTACAAATATATCAGTACCAAAAGGAGGGGCAAGGAAAACCTCCATTCTTTGTTGGACATGGCAGGGAACATAGTCACAAAAGATGAGGAAAAGGCTGAGGTATTTAACACCTTCTTTGCCTCAGTTTTCAACAGTAAGACAGGTTATCCTCGGGACAACTGGCCTCTGGAGCTGGTAGACAGAGACAGGAAGCCAAATAGCCCCCCTTTATTCCAGGAGGAAACAGTTAGTGACCTGCTGAGCCACCTGGATCCTCACAAGTCTATGGGACCAGATGGGATCCATCCAAGGGTGATGAGGGAGCTAGTGGAAGAGCTCACCAAGCCGCTCTCCATCATTTAGCAACAGTCCTGGCTCACTGGGGAGGTCTCAAATGATTGGAAATTGGCAAATGTCATGCCCATCTGTACCAGGGTGAATTTATGCTAATACTTTTGGTCTGTGTTTGGCCCTGCCACCTGTGAAAGCTTTGCTCTTTCCCTGCCAAGTTATGGGAAAACAAGCACTGATAAGCGGGAAAGTTGTCCTTGAAGAGAGCTTCTTGTATAAACTGTTTTAATTGGTGTCCTGTGATTGATTACTTGTCCGTCAAGGGCATTTGGAGAAGAAAGTGATGATGAAGTGGGGGCCCCCTGGTGGTCTAGTGGTTAGGATGCGGCGCTCTCACGGCCAAGGCCCAGGGTTCGATTCCCAGTCAGGGAACCCCTCCGGGCAGATGGAGCTCGTCAGCCCTGTAAGGCCATCCATCTAAGAGAAGGTCACTCTAAACAAACCTACGTCCCGAGGACTTCGCTGCCACCGCCCGAGCTCACTCAGCCCCGGCAGATGAACCTCAGGATTAAAGGGTGGGCTCAGTTCAGCGCACACTGTGTCTCACCTAAAAAATCCACTGTGCAGGCTCGAAAGGTAATGACCTTTCCCAAATCTTCGTTCGCGAAGACTGGCCGTACTTATCCTGATGATGAAGTGAGGAAGGCTCGGCCCCAGACTCAATTAAGATAGACCCCCAAAACACACTGTGCATGCATGCGGGGATTTCTGAAGTTCTCACGCGTGCGCAGAAGAGGAGCACTTACATAACTGGGAGGTGGGACTGAGGGCCTTTGGCTGGGTGGTGCTGGCCACACCTGGGAGGTTGTGGTCTCTCAATTAATTGTTTAAAAAGCAGATAGTGCTTTCTTGGGGAGCTAGCTTACTTCAAGGACAACGTTGCCTTTTGGTGGGGACGCTTGCCAGCTTGTTAACTTACTGACTCTCCAAGGATGCAGCTTCTGCTATGGGTAATGCTAGGTCGGTAAGATAACTTTATAGGCAACAGCTGGGTCACTGGGGAGATCGCACTGGGGGCTTATTCCTCTCCTCGTTCCTCCCTTTTGGGTTTGTTCATTTTCTTGGCCACCTTTTGTAATAAATATTGGGGGTTTTTTGTGTTGAGCTAGCAATGGTGTCTGTTTTTCGGGTCTGTATATCTCGGACCTTCCCTGATACAGTAACCCGTCCCCGATACACCATCCACAAGAAGAGCTGCAAGGAGGACTTGGGAAACTACAGGCCTGTCAGCCTGACCTCAGTGCCTGGCAGAGTTATGGAGCAGATCATCCTAAGTGCAATCACACAGCATGTACAGGACGGACAAGGGATCAGACCCAGCCAGCACAGGTTTAGGAAGGGCAGGTCCTGTCTGACCAACCTGATCTCCTTTTATGAGCAGGTGACCCTAGTGGATGAGGGGAAGGCTGTGGATGTGGTCTGTCTGGACTTCAGCAAAGCCTTTGACACCGTCTCCCACAGCATGCTCCTGGCAGCCCATGGCTTGGACAGGGGAACTCTGTGCTGGGTTAGGAACTGGCTGGAGGGCCGGGCCCAGAGAGTGGTGGTGAACGGTGCTGCATCCAGTTGGCAGCCGGTCACTAGTGGTGTCCCCCAGGGATCAGTGTTGGGCCCAGTTCTCTTTAATGTCTTCACTGATGACCTGGATGAGGGGATCAAGTGTACCATTAGCAAATCTGCAGATGACACCAAGTTGGGGGGAGTGTTGGTCTGCTGGAAGGCAGGAGGGCTCTTCAGAGGGACCTGGACAGGCTGGAGAGATGCTCTGATTCCAACGGGATGAGGTTCAACAAGGCCAAGTGCCGGGTCCTGCACTTTGGCCACAACAACCCCATGCAGAGCTACAGGCTGGGGAACAGAGTGGCTGGAGAGCAGCCAGGCAGAGAGGGACCTGGGAGTTTGGATTGACAGGAAGCTGAACATGAGCCAGCAGTGTGCCCAGGTGGCCAAGAAGGCCAATGGCATCCTGGCCTCTATCAGGAACAGCGTGGCCAGCAGGACCAGGGAAGTGATTCTTGCCCTGTACTCAGCGCTGATGAGGCCACACCTGGAGTACTGTGTCCAGTTCTGGGCCCCTCAGTTCAGGAAGGATATTGAGGTGCTGGAGCAGGTCCAGAGAAGAGCAACAAGGCTGGTGAAGGGACTGGAGCACAAGTCCTATAAGGAGAGGCTGAGGGAGCTGGGGTTGTTCAGCCTGGAGAAGAGGAGGCTCAGGGGAGACCTCATCACTCTCTACAACTCCCTGAAAGGAGGTTGTAGCCAGGTGGGGGTTGGTCTCTTCTCCCAGGCAGCTATCAGTAGGACAAGAGGGCATGGTCTTAAGCTGTGCCAGGGGAGGTTTAGGTTAGAAATTAGGAAGAAATTTTTTACGGAGAGAGTAATCAGGCATTGGAATGGGCTGCCCAGGGAGGTGGTGGATTCTCTGTCCCTGGAGGTTTTTAAGATGAGACTGGATGTGTCACTTAGTGCCACGGTCTGGTAACCATGGTGGTGTTGGATCAAGGTTGGACTTGATAATCTCAGAGGTCTTTTCCAACCCGGTTGATTCTATGATTTCTAGGGAAACTGAGCAGCCATAGCATTGGAGGCAAACAGTCAGCTTATGCCATTAAGGGAGGTGACAGAAAGCATTCTTCAAGGGTCTGCACTGGGATTTGTGGTGTTCAACAAGTTTAGAATGATGTAGAAACACCAGTGTGGTGACATTTCTGATGCTTATTTATTCAGGGTAGCTGAAAAGAGCAATCTTCAACAATTTCAAGAGGACCTCATGAGACTGGATAACTAGAAAATAACACACAGCTGAAATTCAGGGCAGATAATTATAAAGTCAGCCTCAAAGGAGAAAACCAAAATATCTTAATTCCAAATGTGAGATGATTGTTTCCAAGCTGACCATTACCACTTGAGCAAAATTTTGAGATTATGATAAATAGTTCCATAAATACGTCAACTTAGTGCTCAGTTGCAGTCAAAAGAGCAAATGGAATAATAAAAATTCTTGGAAAAGGAACAGAGACTAAAATCAAGAACATCATTATGTCCCCGTATAAATACAGGGTTTATCCAGAAATTGAATACTGTATGTGGTTCCACTACTTGTATCTTCAGCAGCATGTAATAGAATTGAGAACAGTTCAGAGAACAGATACAAAGATGTTCAAAGGCGTGGATTTGTTCCCCCTAAGAAAAAAATTTGTATTGTTTATTGTTTCAGAGCCCTCAGTCTAAAAAGAAGCAACTGAGGATAGAGGTCCACCCTGCAGGGAGAGAGGCACTGCATCTGCCAGGCAACTTGGAAAAGGCATTTGGAGCTGACTGTCCAGGAAGGGCATTGTAACATCAATCATAGAAGAAGTGATTTGACGAGCCAAGGTCTTCAGGGAGAGATAATGTCTCATTAAATCAAGCACTATACTTGAGGAAGAGATGACAAATTTCTGGGCATGCCCATCCTTTAGGTTATTTGGCATCTACCAGACTATGCATCTGGCAAAAAAATGTCGCTTTCAAGGCAGTATTGAAAATGTCTTGAACATTCCTCTTTTCCTAATGACTTGATTGCTATTTTGTTCACAGAGCACTACATATGTCAGTTGTTTTACTGTCTTCACAGTGTTCATGTGCTGGCTAAAGCCCCCATGATTTAGCTGAGATGGGAATGGGAGCACATAGAAAGAATCCCCTTGCAAACCCTTCTCCATCTTGTTGCACAGGGAACTGGAGCCTGTGGCTCAACATTTTATACCTCTGCAGCACCTACATTAACATGAACACTAGCCAGTGCTGGAAAACCTTAGTCACTTCTAAGTCTCAGTTCTTCGCTTAAGAGATTGTTTTAATGAAAAATAAAATGACCCAAAGAGGAAGAGTGCTTTCCTCTGTAGCAGAAGTGCTTAACAGGGCAGAGGTAGCAGGGTAGCTGTACATTTTCTTTTTTTTTTGTTGGCAAGACATAATGTAAGTGATATTATTCAGTGTGTCTGTGCATCTATTCATGTCTCTGTGTTAAGGGATGATAAGGAAGGAATGCAGGAATCCGTAAGAAAGTGCTGTGGCTGAGCTCTCATCTGAACTGCATGCTATGATGGTGTCTTCTCTAATTTACAATCCAGTGCATTTAATTCTTATTACTTGCAGTCAGGAGGCACTCTGCATTTTCCCTCCTCTATAATAATCAGTGGAACAAGAGCTTTTTATCTTACAATGTCTCCTTTGGCACTCCTAGAAGAGAAGTCTTTAACATAACAGAATGATAGAGTATTAGTTAAATGCAAGGCTACCGAGTATGAGTTATTTGTCCTGATGTTTATTATTTCATTACTGGTAATTAAATACATTTGCCATCTGTTACCTCAGCGACCTAAAGAGCACATCAGTAGAGCTCTAACCACATTGGCATCATCTGTGATCTCCCTGGAAGTCTCTTTTAGAAACAGCAGCAGCAAAACAAGAAAACAAGAACAGCCTGATATAATTATTGGAATTGCCAGAACACACACCAGGGGCACAGTCATTAAAATGCTGCAGAAGTAATTTCAGCCTGGAAATTATCTGTGACTTAAATGCCTTTTATAGATTACCAATTCTAATGATGTTTTGCCTAATGGCACATTAAAAGCAGTTTTCCATCATTTTTAATTAATTGTTGAAAGCAAACAAATATCCAAATGTCTGATAACATAGCCTCAATTCTCTAAACCGAGGTAAGTGTTTGATTTTACTCACGTGAGTAGCTCTTTTTAACTTCATATATACAAAAGGCCAGGAAACCAACCACATTTGTCTGCACTTGCAAAATTGGAGCCAAGGATCATCACCAACTTTCTCTCCTTACAAAGCAAAACATGTCCTTTCTTTTTGTTCCAGAGCACTTGTGGTAGAGGCTGGTTAATCTCTTTGTTGTCAGGGGTGGGGGAGCAGGAGTTGAAAAGAAATGTGTGGAAAGAAGGAGAAAAACAATAAAGTAAACATTTCACAACAATATCCAATGAAAGTTACCACAAGACATGCCAGCACTGCCAGATGGATTGGGTAAGTATTAATTCCAACAGATTTTCCTCATTGATGTGGAAAATCTTGAAAAGTGACTCCATAAGTGTTGATTGTTTATGGTCTGGGTTTATTGCATCTCAGCGCCTTCAGCCTAGATATGTTGCATTTAACAGAAAGAACACAAAGCAAACAAAATCCCTTTATTAACAAAAAACTACTTCTGCAAGGCATTAGAATTACACAAAACACAAATATATCATACTCTGCCTTAGAACTATTCCTGAAGCTTTATTACTTTACTTACTTTCGTATGCTTATTTGAAATTTAGTGTTACTTTATGAGGTTAAGCAGCTGCTGTACACAATTACAAGAATGACTACCTATGAGCAAGGTGCAGTGATTTTTGTGCATACTCTATACAAGCAGCTGTATAGCATTGGCCCAAGATACATGAAACTTCAAGCAAGTAAGGGGTGCCTCGCTGCTGAGCACATTAGATATATATATATATGTGTGTATATATATATATATGTGTATATGTACACATATATGTATATATGTGTGCATATATATATATATATATATATATATAATGTAGGGATTTAGCAACTGCATGCCTGGTCAGGGCTTCCTGGAACCACAGCCCAGCAAATGAAACCATACATACTGAAGTATTACCTGAACCAAAATCAACCACAGTATGTTTCTGAGAGCAAATATTTACTAGTTACATCTGAAGAGCTGAGGTATCCTTCAGACCTGAAAGCTTTTATTGTTGGTTCTTACCAGTAATTAAATATGTCAAAACTAGGTCCTTTCAGTTGAGCAAATATAAACATAGGCTTATAAAAGAAACCACTAGCCTATTGCTTTAGATGTTATTAATGAAGGGGAATAGTTTGGCAGCCTGGGAAAGCATTTCATTAAAATACCTGATGCAAGTTGAATGTTGGGCTACATACAGTTATTGGCCTCTGCTCAGTCAAAACTGCTTTTGCTACCAATTATTATGGTAAAGCAACATTTGCAACAACAAAGTCCTCAGATATCCCTGAACTCAGTCTCCTGCCTGTTTAGCTCCAGCTGCAAGTGCAGAATGGGAGTCTCATGGGTCCTTCTGCCCCCTCCAGAAGGAGCTTGTCAGCCAAGCATCAGGGCCAAATCTTTATCACCTACCATCTGCCCTGGACCAGAGGCTCCCACAAAATATTTTCCACCTCTACTCTGTGTTTCCGTTCTGTTTCTCTTTTTAACAGACAAAAGTGATAAGAAGGCCTTTGCTGTGAAAAGCTGAAGGCAGCCAAGCCACTCAATTTCAGTACAGCCAAAATTACAGCCCCTGGACCTCCACCTGCATAGTGTGCTTCCAGCTCACACTCAAACTGCAAGTGAAAACTATTATTAAGACTGAAAATCCAGTACATGCATGGTAGAGCACTCCAGAATTAGAGCTGAACACATAGTTGGGATGTGAATGTCTTTTCATAGCCAAGACAAGTCTGATGTTTTGGAATTGGTTCTCAGCTTGATTTCAGGTTAAAAATGTTCTGAAAATTACTACTGCCTTGTTATTTGTTTTGTTTTAATATTTTCAGAACATTATGTTCTTATTTTGCCCTATTTATTTTATGAATTCTTTCATATAACGTAAATGTTTAGGGTGACACATTGTTCTGCATTAAAAAAAAAAAAGGCAAGAAACCCACCAGATTTTTTATCTAAAGAAAAAGAAAAGAGGAGAGTTAGGGGCAATTTTGAAGTTTTTACGCAGAACTATCTGACTGGAAGATTCTGTTAAAACCATCCATTTCCCTACAAATGTTTTTGCTCAATCAGCATTTTTGATTCTCCCAGTGGAGAGTTTGAATACTGTGCCAACTATTCAAACTGCCCTCAGACAACATAATTATGTTGTTACTCTCCTGCTCGTTGTCCTATTCTGCTCTGCACTGGGGTGGCCTTACCTTGAATATTGTGTGCAGTTTAGGACACCACAATAAAAGAAACACATTAAGCTATTTAGAGTGTCCAAACAAGGGCTACAAAGATGGTGAAGGGCCTTGAGGGGAAGCCATATGAGGAACAGCTGAGGTCACTTGTTCTGTTCAGCCTAGAGAAGAGGAGACTGAGGGGAGACCTCTTCGCAATCTACAGCTTCCTTGTAAGGGGAAGAGGAGGGGCAGGCACTGATCTCTTCTCTGTAGTGTCCAGTGACAGGACTGAGGGAAGGACCTGAAGTTGCATATGGGGAGGTTTAGGTTGGATATTAGGAAAAGATTCTTCACTCAGAGGGTGGTTGGGTGCTGGAACAGGCTCCCCGGGGAAGTGGTCACAGCACCAAGCCTGACAGAGTTTAAGAAGCATTTGGATGATATTCTGTGGAACATGATGTAACTATTGGGGATGGTCTTGTGCCGGGCTAAGAATTGGACTCGATGGTCCTTGTAGGTCTCCTCCACCTCAGCATATTCTGTGATTCTGTGATATTCTTGCTGCAGTTCTTTTTCGTCAGCACCATTTTATAGCCACTGCTTCATGTCTTTCTGCTCATCACAAAGGTATTTTTATTTCCCATGCCAAGCTAATCATCCCTCACTGGTAGTCTGCAGAGACAGAGGCTGGTACAGAAAAACAGAAATCTGGAGAAGTGGAGCTGTCCCCAGCCACTCATATCTCTTCCCATTCCATGTTCCCTGTCTGCAACTTTCAGATAGCCATGGGTAAAATTTCTACACACTCCACCAACCCCCTTCAAAAATAAATACATCACTAGTTAACCTGAGACGGACTCACAACACCTGCTATTTCAGCCCATGCAGTTAAAGTCTGTCAAAGTAATAAGAAAATTCTAATAATAATAAAAAAAAATTCTTCTAATGGAAAGCACTAAGCAGCCTTAATAAATAATTTTTTGCAGCTGAAGGAGGAGACAGGCTTTCTGCAACATGGACCTGACTCCCCTGCCCTTAGAGGGCATTTTCCCACCTTTTACTTCTCTCCCCACATGTTCCTGTTGTGCCTCTTCCCACTCCTTTAGTGTCTTCTGTTCCTTCCCACATTTTAGACAAAAGCAAAATCTCACCAAAACTGGTCAAGGCCTGACTGACTGTCCTCTTCTGTGGAGGAGGAACTCATCGTGCCATCAGATGAGCAAGCTCAGGTATCCAAGAAGTCTTGGCAAGTGATGTCAGCTCTTCTATTTGTAATTAATTCATGAATTTTAGGAATATAAACTAACTTATATTTTATCCGAGCAGGATAAAGATTTCCTTCTCATTTAAAGTGAGTCTATAAAGCAAATAAGTATCACAGACAGAGGTTATTGGTGGTGCAGACTCCTGAGGTGCTGCTCACAGTGGAGGTGCTCAATTTCCCATGGCTGATGCCGCTCAAGCTACAGCAATGCCTGAACTGTCTCTTTGCCAAGCACTAAAATACCCAGAGGCAGAGGACATCCTGGAAACTCCATAGAGACAGAGGTTGGGATGGGAAAACAGAAACCTAGGGAAGTGGTGTGATGCCTGTTGTGGTGGGACACTGGCAGACTAGCAGGCAGTCTGGATCACAAGTCGCTCGAAGACTGATTTACAAGCACCTGCCAAACCGTGATGTCAGCACACAAGGATTAGGAGGAAACTCTGCCAGCTAGCAAAGGCTAAACCACTGTTAGCCACCCTTGTCTGAGAATACAGCAGCACACACACAGCAGAACAGCTGGTGATGTGGTGCTGGCTGGGAGACAAGACTGCTCAAGCATCTTTAGATCTTGCTGTTATATTCTTTAAAAGGTGTCCTTGGGGGTGATAGATAAGAAAAATACCTACTCTGGGCAATTAGTTGTTATCTGATTTAATTAAAGGGCTGTGTAGTTGAGTGCTATAAATACACATCAATGCTAAGCATTCAAAGAAGTTGCCCATTTCCACACCTTTTTTCCCACCTTAGGAGGGCACTAGAAGCCCACGTGAACCAAACAGTTCATAATCGCTAAAATTGAAAAGACATACTTTGCTTCATTAACTCAGTCAACTATTGCAAAAGTGTCCCAAGGAACTCTGAAAGTCTGACATATCTAACAAAAAATCTGAAACTCAGAAAGAGTCTGTTCACCTGGAATTTGGCTTGAAAATAATTTCCACTGTATAGTTGTGAAGTAAGGGACATTTAGTAGTAAGAGAAGTTATTGTTGTGAATTTAAGGGCTCAGATATGGTACGTTAAGATGACAATGTAGATAAAACAATATGAGTAGTATATTACAAGAAAAACCTCTCTAAGTGTAGAGACTTACCCTCAGCAAGGTGCAAGCTTTAAAGCAGGATCAAAAGCTCTCACTGAGCCAAGTATGCACCAGAACCAGGGCAAAATAAGAGACGAGTGCAAATGGCATTGACAAAACAAGGTAACCTTTTAGAAAACAATGTTTCCAATGCTTAATTTTCACTATTAAGCCTAAGGGCTTGCAGGTCAGTATTTTCCTTTATGGAGGACCAGTCTCGAGGACAGCAGGGCTTGGATCCTGTGTTCTGAAAAGAGACTGTCTCCAGCACTGACTCCTGCACATCCTCCACTGTCCTGCTCCCTGTCCTGCTGAGCACAGCATGAGGGTCAGTTACAGGCTCTGGAAAGCTTGAGCAGGGCCAGAGGGAATCAAGCCACCACCTGGAACCCCACAACAACAGACTGAACCAGGCAACTGATGAGGAAGCTATGAAAAATCAAAGGATGAACACAAAGTAGTCCTGATCCATTTCATTGCCTGAAAGAAAGCTCTCACCTGAGCTCTTCACAAACACAATTACTACATTTAAGAAATTACCATATGCTGTCCTGTCCTCTGCCTTCCCGCCACATACTTTTCCTAATTGCCCTGGTTGCACAAATCACAAAGGGCTTTGGAAAAGTGGAGCATATAAAAAAATAGTTAAACTGTCTTTGTTTTGTTTGATTTTTTTTTAACTACTTCATTGCATAATCCTAAAAAGCCTGACCTTGAGTCCATTAGCTTAAAACAGCAGAAAACAAACAAATGATGAGTTTTGTCAGGATAAGATGCACACTAAAGACCATTTCAATTCCATCAACCATGCAATTTTCAAACAACACGCAATTTGTATGTATTTGGTATGCTTCCCTCTGGCTCAGTTAGTTTCAGATCATGTTGGTGGTTTATGAGATGCTACAGGGATCGGTCATGCTAATGTGAAAGCACTTGGAAGAGCCTCAGCTGCACAGCCATATCAACAACCTCTTTTCTTAAAAAAAAAAAATGCAGTAGATATTGCACGTAAACAGAATGTGCCCAGAGCATAATAATCAGTGTCCCCTTCTAAATCCCAGTAATGCTGATCACAAACATAATAGATTTCAAAAATACCATAAAGTCCATTAAGCACAGAAAACTGAAGTTATTTTTATGAATTCAAATCTACCGATAATAAAAATTTCATGTTTGGACTAGGTCCAGCTGACTACCCTGACTCCCCAGCAGCCAGGAACAGAAGTATGGGTGCAAGCAGAATAGTCGCCATAGTGATAATTTCTGTGGACATTGTACCTGCGGGCTTTCCTGAGTCAGTTTGTGTATTTAATGTGTTTCCATTAATTTGCTCGAGGCCTTCTTGAACCATTTCAGCTAAGCAGTTACTTGCCTTGCTCCAATCCAACATCGAGTTGTTTCCATATTGCTGTTACGGAAGGCAGAAGGCAAAGTTGGATTTCCATGGCTCCCCCCATACTGAGCAGAAAGAAAAAGAAGCACAGGGAAGCACAATGAAAACACGGCCAACCTGCATGGATGTGCACCCTCACAGTTATATTGGCTACTCTGTTCCATGTTTTTTTGAGCTTTTAGGACTTACTTTGGCAACTTGCTGCTTCATTTTCCTGTGGGCAAGAAATCTGTTAGCAGAAAAGTGAGGGAACAACACTTGTTTTGCTGTGAGACTTGGTTGGGTTTTCTGGCGCCATGTAAAACCTCAACAAAAGGAAGTGAGTCCCTTTTGCACTCATGCACCCCATGCACTTCACACATCTTTGCTAACTTCTACCCTGACCAGTCTCAAAACAGGACTATTCAGGCCTGGTAGAAGATGAGAACTCTGCTGCTTCAGTCTGTGCTTGGAATTAGGGGTTAGGGAAGGGGAGGAATACCCTCTCCCACAGGTCTGACTCTAGATCCCTGTATTGCTACAAACTGCTTTTGTCACCTAATTTGATACCATTGCAGTTCAATGACCACATGTTGGTAAACAAAGCAGCAATGGAAGGGCAGCATCCTGTTTACACTTCACTGCAGGATGATTCATTTACAGTTCTTCAGCAGGCAGAGTCATGCAAAAGGTCAGCAGTTTCTGCTAGGATTTTTGCATTTAGTCAGATAGTGTTTAGGCTAAAAAAAAAATCTGGTGTTGATATAATCCTGCTGAACAGTCTTCGTCTTTCCTGGAAATCAAGAGTTTGACGTAGATGGACCTTTTCTAACTTAAGGCATGGAAAAAACTCCCCATGTTTCAAAGAGAGTTGATTGTTTTCAAGTACATCAAATGTAATCTGCCTGCAAACTGTACCTTCTGGTGGGCACTGGCAATATGCCATCTCCCACAGATCTGCAAAACCATGATTGCCAGACTTGCAAAGTGAGGGAACAAGAAATCACCCTGAACATTAATGTTCTCTGTTAAACGGGGCTAGGGGAAGCTCTGTCATTGTTTGGATAAATAATTACAACAAGCAAATAATCTAAAGCACTTACCCTTCTATTACAAAACACATGGCCTTCAGGATCAGCCATTTAACTTCAGTATCTAGATATTGAACATAATATCTGGCACAGTAGGAGCTAATCAGTTTATGATGAGCTATGATTTCTTCATGCTTAGCATTTGCCTGAAATCTCTTCTTCCACCCCAGTCACTGAGCTGTACCTTTCACATGCATTATGTAATATCTTATGATGAGACCTAACTGTGAGGGTACCACACATGTAGGGAATGCTTGTCCTCAGCCTCTGCAGGAACACACTTCATGAAATCCATGCACAAACTCCCAAATAAGCTATTGATTTAGAACTTGACACCAGCTCTTAAATATAGCATACCCTCCCAAGGTGTATCCTCTCCAAACACTAATCTTAGCTTGCCTGTACCAGAATACACACAAGGAACAACCTTCCCCAGCTGTCAGAAGAGTTTGACCTTAAAATGCTGCATGATTTATATTACAATCAAATAAACATGACCTCTGAGAAGGTTATAGCTACTTACTGCTTTCCAAATACTCCCTCACATACGCACTTTCAAGCCAAAGATGTCCTTAAAGCAGAAAGTACTTCAACAAGCCCTCGAGGAACTAGGATGTAATTATTATAGCACCAGCTCTTGATTAAGGACTTGTTTGAAAAAGGGTTCATTAATTTGCATGCACATCTGATTGACTGTGATGGAAGGGAGCTGACAGAGAGTTGGGCACTGGTTCCCCTGCACAGAGCATCAAGTACATGTCTATTAGAAGAATTGCCACCTGTCTGTTTCCCTTCTCTGCAATACCTTAACCCCTAAAACCTCAGATCTCTCCTTTTCTTGCTGACCTAAATCCTATTAATAGTTCTGTGCAAGTCTGTCCAGATTGTAAAGACATTCACAAAAAATAATGTGTTTCAGGAAAGTCTGACCTGTTTCTGAAGTGTGCACAACAGGAGGGAGGGACATCAGCACGGCTGTGGAAATAACCTGCTGCCTGTTTTCCACTTCATTCCACTGCTATATAAAATAGAGCCATCTTATAGTGGTATGAAAAGTAACATTATACAACTGCTAATATTACATCAAAGACTGTTTAGAAAAATGTGAAAATAGTTCTGTTTTATGAGTACATTTTAATAAGCAGAAATATTTAATCACAATTTCACCTTCACTGGGAAAAGGGAGGTTTGTAAGTTTTAAAAGCCAGGGCTATGTAACTGAATTATCATAGGACAGTTGGCTAGTTACACTGGAAACCAGAAGGAAGGCAGATAAAATTACTTTGCTACTTAAGCAAGACAAAAGCCACTGAAACAGGAACAACAGGAATAATAAGTACACCAGTCAATTTGCCTGGCAATGTTCCCCAGCATCAGCTGATGGTACCACAAACCCCCAGGAAGGAGGGAGCATGGGTGCCAGCAGAAAGGTCTCCTTCACCAGGTCTACCACCAGCTCCAGCACAATATGAGCAGTTACTTTGGCTCCAGTTTCCCAATGCCTGTGTATAGCTGGTGGGAAGTAGCTACAACCTCACTGAAGATCATATGGATCCTGGAGCTGGCTCTGTTTTGATGGAGTGTTCTATGAAAAATGGGAAACAGTTGTGTAGGGATATCAGGAAGGCTCATTTTCTTCATGTGCTGGCATAGCAGAAATGCAGAGCTAACATGTTTGTCCTCCCAGTTAGTTACATATGCACTTCTTCAATTTGTATAATATTCACTATTTTAGGTCACACACTAGTGCTGATTTCAAGCGAGTGGCACATCTTGCACACAAACCTCTTCACATTCTTAATTCCAGTGAATTATGCCCTGGCTAAATGGTTGGAAGCTGTTTGAGAGCAATAGCTCTCCCCCGCTCCCACCTCCACCGTGCTTCAAACATTGTTTGACATTACCAGGTCTTTAGACACTACCACTAACACACAAGCTTTTAACCTGCTGCTGATTCCAACCATTCAGAAGTTTTTTCCCAAACTCTGAAGGTTTTTTGTTTTGTTTTGCTTTCCTAAATATCCACTTGATTGTTTGTCTTGGCAAAAACGTTCCTGTGTTCACAGTTGAACTTTCAAGAACCTGGAGGAATCTAAGAAACAAAAACAACCATTTTTTTCTCCACAATCTCCATGTGATCACATTGGCAGCTGGTACCACTCTGCTGGACATGGGTTACACACTTCTTTCCAAGGACTACTTCTCCCCCTCTCCCTCCCTAAGATTATTCTCACACTCCTGACAACATAGTACTATTGGATATCTCAGCTTGGAAGAGCAGTTCCATCTGCAAAAGGACCACCTCTGAGGTGGTCAAATGCCAGGTATTTAGGCCTTCTAAAACATTTCCTACAAATACTGCATAAAGACAAAGAAAAGCTTGTTCCTGTGCCTTCCTATCCACTTCACTTCTAGTTTGCCTCCCTTTGTGTGCTTTTTTTGCTGGTGATAAACACAGAGGACCAACTGATACAATGAACACAGGCAGCTCTCTGCTGTCAGCAGTTATTTAGCACTTAGCAATCACCAAAGGCTTGGCAGGGTGACTACAATCATACAGCACTGTACTGGTGATGAACCCTTTTCCAGCACTGCTCTGGTTCTGGCAGAGCAGCAGCCAGAACCTGACACCCTGCAATGTCCAGGGTGGCTTGGCAGGCTTCTGCGGATGATCATATTTGGGGTACGCAAGTGCTTTCACACTGTGCCTACAGCAGCAATACCAGGGAAAATTCCTAAGCAGCAGGATGGGCTGGCAGCTCTGAACATCACCTCCCCTCAGCAGCTCTGTAGAGCAGAACTCAGTGCCAGGGCACACTGTGTTTTGGCAGAGATCACTCTGGCTGTACAACAGCATGGCACAGTGCTGCAGAGGCCCTGGAGCCATACAGCAGTCCAGCCCAATTACAGCCCCCTAAATTGTCTGCCAGTGGGCCACAATGGCACAGCCTCAAGCAACCAGCACCACTACAGCAGGGAGCCCAGGTGGCATAGCCCTGGAGATGATCCCCAGCAGAAGCTGGGAACTGCAAGCAGTCCAGGGTCACATTACCTCCACAAGCAAGAGCAATCTGGATGACTTTGAACCCATTGCCCATCCCTGGAGATGTTCAAAAGCCATGTGGACATGATCCTGGGCAACTAGCTCCAGCCAGCCTTATTTGAGCAAGGAGGTTGTGCAAGATGACCTCCAGCAGTCCCTGCAAACCTTCAACATTCTGTGATTCAGCGAAATCTTACGACCTCAAAGTTCCTACTGAAGAAAGCTGCATAATTCCAGTTCAGCTACATAAAAAATTCATAAATATTATGTGACCAACTCAACCCAGTGCTTTTGTTGAGGATTGTAGAACCAGAATAGAATAAGATTTTAGAACTCATAAAATACAAATCAGCATACTTACATGAACACTCACATCTGGTCTTAGGTCCAAGAAAATCTTGATTTTCAGTAGAAAAGAAAAAAATGGTTTTATCAAGCTCTCCCTGCATGGCTACAAATCCAATACTATTCTGATGCATGGGAGCTTTGCTGTTTATATAATCTGAGTGTAGGAATACTACAGAGATCTGGAAAGAAAAGTGAAAATTGCTTAAATCAATATGAAAATGCTCAAAATCAATAATATGTAAAGTTAATTACTTTCATTCCTTAATAAACAGATGAAAACGAAGCCTTAAGACCAGCAGGTAGCAAGTTACATCAATATTTGTTGAAAAAAATTTACTTTGCCCCTACCCATCTATTTTATTCATTTGATGGCTAGGCAAGAATATAATAGATAATGTCAACACAAAGCTAAATATTACAGAAGTGTATTTGCATTCCATTTAGGAAAGATCTGATACATGAAAGCCAAGAGCTGCTGATTGCTGCTTTTGTTTCCCAAATGTAAACCTAAGCACGTTGTAAGGTCTATAAAAACAACAAACATGATGAGTTCATTGGACTAAGTGTTCACTTTAACCCCAGAATATATTAAACTGTATGTACAAACACTGTGTGAGATGAATTCTCCGTTTCTCAATTACACACTGTGGCTTTTAGACATATGGTAAATAACCTTTGGAAAGGTTGCCTCTGATTTCCCTGCATAGTAAGCCATTCACTACTCAAACATAAATATAAATCACATATCCCAGGAAAAAAAGAATTGGTTTTCTTGCAAAGTCCTGAAGAGAGGAGCCATTTTTCCTATGCTTGGTGGGTTCACTGGCATCAGTGACCCCAGAAGGGACTCCAGCAACAGCCTCGTGCCCTGTAATGCTCCTCACACAGGGAGAAAGCATGCCAGAGGGATAGACCAGCCTCCCCACTTGGAATTGCTCAACATATTTTACTTTAACATATGTTTTAGTACATACTGAAAAACAAGAAGAATCCACTGAAGAGATGATGTTGGAGAGATCTGCAAGTATTAAGCCTGCACAGATGCCATCTGCAGGTTATTGAGTAGGCAGGTCAGGAAAGAGACAGCATAGTTACACCCAATCTACTTTCTCAGATCCTCGTTTAGACTTACTCATTCCATACCTACCACACTTGAAAATAACCTGTGAGCACTCAAGCCGTAGCAGAGAGTTGATATTTTGCTTCACCAAGGTAGGATTTTAATCAGTAACAAACATAGACAGTAACTTGTTATTAGTCTTGGGAGGTGAACCCAGCCTGGTGGGAGGAAAAGGGCATATTCTGCTTGCACAAAGCTGCAGTCAGGTGCTCCTCTGAACCTCCTCATGTTGTGTCAAACCAAGCACTTTCAGCAAAAGCTGCATCTCTGCCCACTGGATTAACCTATGTGCCATTGGATACCTGGGCCTTTGCGACTACAACAGTGTAAACTTCTAGGCAGTGTGTCCTTTTACAGAGAAGGCAGAAAAAATGAAACATTCCACAGAAAATGAGATGGCTCAAGAAGAAACTAAGGACCAAAACACAATTTGTTCTCAGAGTCCTTATACAATGTAAAAATTTCTATGTATATGCACATACACACACACGCTCATATGCATTGGTTTTAAAGAGTTTACTGTGGGATAAGAAAAAAAGAATCAGCAAACTTACAATGTATATGTATTTTTTAATAGATTTTATTATGTTCTTGCAACGCCATTTCCAAAAGAAAGTTATAAAAGGTTTAACCAGAAAAAACTTTGATACTTCAGCTGAAGAAAAGTACATTTTCTAATTTCTTTCACCTCTAGAACCTACTGCATGCTTACATCACATCTTGCAGTGACATTTTTGAGATGGTTAGTTAACTCTCTTATATTTCATATTGCTCTATTGTCCATCCACTGCACGCCCAAGTGTATTCTTCAAAGCACCTGTTTTCAGTCCTAACAGCCTGCTTTATGTATTCTGCCTTTACCAGTAGAGCAAGATAGACTACAGAATGTTCTTTCCTATAAAAAGGAATTATTTGGGCCTGTCTTACAGGCAATGAAAATAATTTTATGGGTCTGAAGCCCTCAGAATTCCCTGTGCTGCACAGCCCTGCCTCAAGCACTGCAGCATGGCGATGCCATCTGCTTACAGCAGCATGCAAGGCACTGCGCACGCCCCCACTTTTGCACCATCACTGCAATCATCAACATGTGAAAGATGTAATCTGCTCTGCCTCTGGCATAATCGGGAGAAATCCTCAGGTTTGAAATACTGCAGGATATTGTTGCTGAGTGAAGAGAGAACTGAAATGCTGAAGCTCTTCTTAAAGGGCAGAAAAAGTAATTGAAAGAGTGGAAAAAGATGAGGGCAGAGGATTTCTTTTAAATTATTCTTCGCAAGCGTATTTTAGGGTATTTTTGGTTTTTTAAAGGAGTGAAAATCTAGGCCGTGATTTAAATGATGAGCAAAGTGGAGGCCTGCATGAGAGATTTAGCAAAAACTCTTGTGTAGGCAGATGAAGGAATATCCAGTACAGAAGTAACAAGAACAAGACCTGTGGGTTTACTTCTCCATTCTTGGGTGGATATCTGCTGTTTTCCAAGGAGTTGGAGACAACAACAGGCAGCTTTATTTCACTTGGACCTCCAGGAATCCCCAAAGTCCTACCATAAAAGAGCTTTGTACTGTGTAGGTGCATGACCTCCGTTACACATACAGTCCTTGATTTTTATTTATAGAAATCCTTAAGCAGCTTTCTAGTACCACACATCCCTATTCCCTACAGCAGGATGTTGTGCTGACAACTACAAATGTCATCAAGAAACTAGAGGGCATTTAACTGAGGACACAAACACCTGCAGCATCTCTTTCCCAACAGTGTAATTACATAAGAAACTGGGGAGGAGTGCTGTCCATCTGCCTGAGCAAGAAGCAGAGTATGACCTCTCATCCCAAAGACAGGCTAGCATGTCAATACATGTTCCCTAACTCCCTTAGGTCTGGACAGTTAAAACAAATTTGCTTTTAATTAGAAGGCTAAAATCAAGCTGTGAAGTCTTGTTTTCAATCACAGTATCTCTTACTCCCACTGGTGAAGAGGAATGGAGTTGCTCTCCATCTTTGAAAAATGAGGCAATTACATGTCCAGATAAAGGCGCTTAACACTAGGAACTCAGATTTGAAGATTTTTGTCCAAAAGCCACAAAAACTTGTTGGAAGTGCTCATGGCTCATTTCCAACAAGCACCAACTCGTTCCCATCAGCACCTGAACTGCAGAGTAGGATAGAGATTAAAACTTCTTACAAAAATCCAGTAGAAAATTCCTTGAAGTGAGCTGCAAGTTGCAGACTATAAAAAACCTCTCATGCTAAGTTGGAAAAGAAGCAATCTAGCTGCAAATGCAAAAATGAGAGCATGGCTCAACTATATCTTTTCTGTCCTCTAGTGTCAGCTTTTTGTGATGAACAGAATCAGAATAAGCCTTTTTCTGTTGTCTATTTTAAATGCCTTTTTTTAAAAAAAAGCAAAGAAGTACCCGTCCTATTGTGAACACAACACTGTTTAGCCCATATCTGAAAAGAGGCTAAATTTTGACTGAAAAACATCAGTCTTCCCCAAAGCTAACTGCAAAGTTTCAGACAGCATCATTGCGGCACGATTGCAACCAGCAAACCTCAAATAGGGGATCTACTCTAGGGGAGAATTACAGCAGAACAGATTTTGCTCCAAACTTTTCTTTTAACAAACGTTCTTGTACCCACAGAGTTGTTGTAGCTAAAAATATGTCAGAACTGTCTTGCCCTCCACGATCTATAGTAGATCTATACATGCAGGCTATTGTGCTTAAGACCTTCTCTAGCCAATCTCCAACCAACAGCAGGCAGCCATTTCAGGCAGGCATTTATGCCAGAGTACAGGCATAAATTGTACCAAAGTAGAGCAGTTCTATGAACAGTGCAATTGTCTCTGCATTTAGGTGTTGGTATTAAAGTATTAGAAAAGCACAGAATATGTAGTTACACTGGCTCGGAAAAACGAAACCAGATTAACAATAGTTGCATGAAACTGTGATAGAGCAGGAGCAGGAAGCAAAGCGAGCCAAAGATCTCCAGCACCCTCTTCTGGAGCCTGCAGGCACCAGCGCAACTGGAAACCCTTCTGCTCAAGTGCCATCGATAGACCCCGGGAAATTAATACACACGTAGAGGAGAGCTAAAGGATGCCAGTCCCCTCAGCAGCACTGAATTCTATAGGATATATTATTCTTTTGAAAATTTCATGACAAAATTTTGGCTGTTGAGGTTTTGCTCCTCACTCTGTACATACACTGATACATACGTTGCTGCTGCTGGGCACCCCCAACGTGAGCAGTGTTAAGAAACACCTTTCCCCAGTCCACACACACACCCCCGCCACAAGGCTCACTGCATCCCCAGAGGGGCAAGGGGCTCACCTCCCAAAAAAGCCAACACTACTATAACCCTTGTAACCTCACAGTTCTGCCAAGACTGCCACTGTTTCAAAGGTAATCAACAAGGTTTCTTCTTTGCTAAGGCTTTCTACTTATTAGTTAACTAGGTCTGCCCATCCTGATTTGGTAAATCCTAAATTACCACATATAGCAGAGATGGGTTTATTACTTTTTATTAAAAAAATAACAACGAAGCAGTTGCAGAACCAGGCTCCCCTGCTTAACTCCCCTGCATCATCCATCCACACACCACTGAGCAGTTCACTACTCAGCCAGAACAATTTCACCCACATTTCCTCCACTTGCTTCCACATTTACTCTTTGACTGGACTTGAACACCATTAAAGCACTCAGACGCCAACTCACCCACCTGCAGGTGTTTGCTGCCTGCACCAGGTATGGGCTGCCCTATGAAACCCTCCAGCTCAGCCTGGAGCTTTAAGTCCCCACTTTCCATCTGTCCTCATCCTCCTCTTTGCAGCTTCTCCTCCCTCGGTATGTTTCTGAGCTCCCCTAACCTTACTGAGCCCCCAGCCTCATGGCTCCTGTTGCTCCTGCAGCCAGCACAGCACCAAGGAGTCACTGGCTACCTCTCCCCCAGAGTGCTCCCACAGCCCCACCAAGCAGCTCAGTCCCAGCTCCTGATCCACAGTGGCAGCACTGCCAAAGCCCCTCTTCAGCAGAGCCAAGCTGACCATCCTTCATTTTATCCAGCTGCTTCTGCTTAACACTGACCTCTTCCACCACCCAGCCCCAAGAGCAATGCCTCTGCAGAGTTCTCTTCACTCTTATTTACTACTATTTCTTTACAAATGGTTTTCCTCTCTTGATTAGAGCAGTTTTTGCTCCAGCCTTCTCTCCCTACTCGCACTCCTTGAGGCCAGCTCTACCTGTAGTTGCTACCTGCCGTTGGTCATCCAGGGAAAGAACCCAGTGAGTCCTAGTGGGTGAAGGTGTCATGTCTATGTCCTCTGCTGCCTTTGCCCAAGTGGACCAGCTTCTGGGCAGGTCCTTTTGCTATGGACTTGCAGTTTCTGCAACACAAAATCTACCAAAAATTCAAAGGTGAAGCAAGCTGCCTTTCAGAAGTCTTAACAGCAGCCAGACCAAAAAAAAAAAACCAAACAAAAACAAAAAAACAACCAAAACAAAAACAAACAAAAAACCAAACAAAACCCAAAGAAAAATAAAAAACAACCAAACAAGAAAACCAACCAACCAAACAAAACAAGTATCAAAAAACAAAAACAAAACTTTAAGGAAAATGCAGATTTAGTCTGCACTGTAGCTGCTCTCCCCAGCTCTAGCAGCAATGCATCCTTTAGGTAATGGCACTTCTACACCCCAGGTTACTTCAAGCATGCACTCTCATCCTCAGAACCCCCAGAACTGTGCCTGCTCCTAAAAATCCCTTCAGGATTTTGCAGAAGCTCTAGCTCTTTTCTAATCTCTTTTTTCAGTCTTAATTTTCCCATTCATACAAGAAACTATTCTAACATCAGGATCACCTTTGTTAAGTGGCACAAGAAAGGTATTCAAAGAAAATTAAGGTCAAGATGAAAAATACAGAACCTTGCTGAAGGCTAGGAAGCACAAGCCTGTGCAACCCTCAGGCCCTTGCAGGCATGTGTTACCTGTTAGTCTTTAATTGCATAAGCATATATGCTTAAGGACACCTGCCTTGCAGTATTTTCTTTTTACCTACTTAACACATCATCCCTGCTGTGCACAGAACACAGAACTACTCCCCTCCTCCTTAACTGCGTCTGTACTCCTGTACTGAGTCCGTCAATATTACCTTATCTTTGTATCCTTGTGATTAGCCCACAGTGTGGTCCATTTTCTTCAAGTGAGTAAATTACCAAGGTTAAAATAAAAATTTTCAGAAACATCCACTAAAATCAACATCTTTCTTGATCACTGTTAAACCTAGCATGTCCTGACCAGCTTTATGTTCTCTCAACATTAAAGCAAAAAAAACCCAAAAAACCAAACCAGACAAGGAATAAAAGAACCACATCAAACTCCTATATGAACCACCTGAGATGTTGACTTTCTTACAATGCAACTGCATAATTTGGGATCATCACATGGACCAAATGTTGGCTGTAATCTTCTAGCACAAAACCAGCCCCTAAAGAGGCAGGGAGGAACACTTCCCTGGCAGCAGAACACAAGACTGTCACCACATGATCAGGATAGAAACATATTGCAGACCTTTCTTTTCAGAATTATGAGCCCATTTGCTTCCATTTAAAATCTCTGTCACTAAAATTTCCTTTCCCTCTTCCGCCATTGAGTTCTCCAGGGTCGTGGCTGCCTTCAACACATCTGCTGGGCTCTCCCACCCTGCAGCTGCATCCTGAGTGACTTGGTCAGCCAGGGAAAACTGGTTCCATAGCGTATTTGGCAGTTAATTGATGGTGAACAGATCCTTCCACTGGAAGCAAAAGGTAGCCATAACCACAGACAGTATCACCAGTTTCACCTGCAATACTGTGTTTGTTATTTAGCAGTTTATAAAATAAAAGACTAAGAATTAAATAATACTAATTTATAGTTTAACTGAAACATTCAGATCCTTCCAAACCGCATTTTCAAAATAACTAATTCATTCATCTCAACTATGAAAATGTATTTATTCTGAACAAAGATCATTTGTGCATGCCCCCTTTGGAGATGGACAATATAAGAAATTGAAGCAAAGAAAAATAAATATTGATGTGAGGATTTAGTAACGTATCTGTGTAATTTACATTCAAACTCGAGCTTCTATCTGAAACAGCCTTCCAATGCAGACAGAACTATTTCTCAGCTTTTGGTAATGAAGCTTTCCATGAACGGCGTGGCTTGATTCAGCTGGCTGCTTACAGTATATGTCAATTCCTTACAGATCACCTCATTTCCAACATTATACTTCCAAACAGTGTGCCTTGTTACCTAAAGCAATGTTGTAGGGGAAAGAAGTGAACCTGATAATTGAGGAAGAGGCCCTTCAGCCTGGCTGTAATTTAAGTCCTGTATACCCTGGGCAGGAAAGAATTGTGATACTCATGACAAGAACCACCACTAACACCAACAGGTACAAATGGCAAGCACAGAAAATAGATTATTGCTGACAATTCTACAATGTCCCCTTGTATTGCATTCAAATTGTAACAGAGCACATGTATGCAACACAGTGTGTGCACATGTATGGTAAATTACTCTAAGCTCTATCATTTTTCACCCATCCATGATGCACTGAGCTCAGATAGGAGCTCCATGACTTGATAAAGATGGTAGAACTTCAGCAGTCTTCAGAAGGAAGCAATGGGAGATGGGAGATGCAAAGATTACAATAGCACAGAGCCCTCAGACATCAAGCTACCACACAGAAGGAAAAAGAATCCTAAGGAAGCCACCATACCAAAGACACCATGGTAGTGTAAGCAGGATCACAGCTGCACGTCATGACCTGCTATTTGCTTTATTGAGCTTACTCTCAGGTAAGGAATTTAAGAAATGCATGCCACTATAGGTCCTGTGAGAGCTCACACACCCATCAGATGATCTGATCTGCACAAGAGACTGTGACAAAACAGACTTTGGTAGGCATTGCATTCAGAAGCAGCAGTACCCTCTACTGACAAACTGGTTTAAGGTATCAGTTTTTCTTGAACCTGTCTGAAGATCTTTTCCAGACTGCAACCCACTAAGAGAAAGACCCTAGAAGTTGCTTACAAATCTCTGAGGAAGCACAAACCTCCTGAGACAGAAGACTTTTTGACACTGCCCTGTCTGCCTCACCCAGAGCCAGACTGCTCTGCAGATCACTCCTAGTGCTGGTTTAGTGAAACCATTTCCTAGAGATGCACGGAACACACCTCTAGGGAAGGCTGCAGATATCCAGGGCATGAAACAGACCTCATTCATTTTGCAATAAAGCTCACTGATGACTAAAAACAACAGCTCAGAGGAGGAAAGTTGACAGCATGAGGAAAGTTGATCTGAGCCAGTAATTCTTGGTGCACAAGTGCAATAATTCTTAATCAGAGCAAAAGTTCCCTGCAGCTGACTATACTGCTTCAACCGGTGCCCAGCAGAAAAGAGAAAAAGGGAAAACAAAGACATCCTTGACTAAACTCCTTCCAGTTTCTAGCAGCCAGCAGTTTAAATGTATTTACTGTAGAAGAGATATTCCTTAAAGAAGAAACACTAAAGTTGAGGTCCCCATCACAAATCAAGCAGATTTTTTTTTTTCCTCCACAGGCAACTGCATGGGGGAATAAACCCTAATTTCCTTCACATTTGGTAACATTTCTCAAAGAACTGGGATGACCATAAAAATCTTCTTCAGAATTTTGACTGGATCCAATATGAATCAGTGGACACCCTAACTGTAGTTAACACTCTTTTCAGGAAAGATAACGACATCTATTCCTCCTTAACAGAGAGGAAGACCCCACACAAGTCAGTGATGGAGGCCTCTAGTCATCCTAGATGAAGTAAAGGAGTCCCAGCTCCCCACCATAAACACAGGTACCCCCCCAACACCAGCAGCAGGCAGAGGGCCGTTCCCCATCAATAGCAGATGAGAAGAATCTATGACTTATCACTCCTCTTCGCTTTTGAAGAGGGTTGGAACGGGGAACCAGGAACAGATGCTTCCCTGCCAATAAAGCCAGGATGATGAAGAGAAATGGTAGGGACTGCAAACCATACAGCTGTGCCATGTCTGTGCGCAGCAATCAGTCATTACCATCAATAAAGTCAAGCTCTTTCAGCCCAGCACTGACAAACTATCTCCAGCAGACATTCTTTACCATTCAAAGCTTACTAGTACCTACCATGTCAATGGGCAAGCTTTGTCACCACCTTCTTAAGCCTTGAAGGCAGACATTTGCTCAAGTAAAAAAACAAGAGAGGATTTATCCTGGGAGTGGATCATGGTTTACATATGAGAGAAGAAAAAGGCCAATTAACTACTAAAATTGCCCTGGGAAAGGAACAAAGTCAGGATAAAGTTCTATTGTTAAATGCTAGAGAATCAGATTTCATTCTGCTTTATCTCATCAAGCACTGAACAAAAGGGCGGGGAACAGTGCAATAAAATACTTTCATACATTTTATGGAAGTAAGATATGAAAACGAAACATTGTTTCAAGTGACATCTCCCAGGAAAATAAAAAAACTGAAAAGAGTTCCACAGTGAGTGACTAAAGAAAGAGTTTCTTAAAGTGACACAAAAGATGATGAACACGCAGCTTTGCCATAAGTAAATACAACTGAAGGCAATCCAACTCCTTGGTGGAAATAACAAACCTTACCCACTTCCACAATGCTGTGAAGGGAAAACAGAAATAACAGAGCAGGCAGATAACCATTTAAGCTAGAGACTACACAGACCTCTGTCAGGTCTCTGAACTGGCATAACAAACCACTGTACAGGACTAGATATTAATCCAAAACTATCAGCACACACCAGTGAAGAAGCCACACACTAACAAAAAAGTTACAAAGGCTGTAAAGGTGTTTCATTCTACAAAGTAAAACCATGGCCCAACTCCTGTTACCTCCTCTGCTTACAGCTCATTATAACCATTCCTTCCATTACCAGTTTCAGGATATAAACTAGCAAAAAAGAAGTACCAAGTATAACTAGTATTTCTACTTTCTCTGAAGAGAACTTTCAGTTCCAACTTCTAAGTTTCCTAAGTCTATAAAATTATAACACAATTCTTATATAATTACATTATCTTCCCAAGGGGTTAATTACAGAAGTGACACTTGTTACTAAACTGAATAAAGAGGGGGTGAAGAGTCTACATTCCACTTTGAGAAACACCAAGGCAAAAAAGTTTTAACTTAGTATTAAAAGTAGCACATTCACATACTACCACATAATTAGGATAGGCAGAATATCCTGTTGATCGTATGTGAAAACCAAAAAGTGAACAAACTACACCAAGGTGTCAAAGTTAGTAAAAAAAAACCTGCAAGAGGGAAAGGAGAAAGGTGTGTAGGGCACGCAGGTAGGAAAGACTTCATTACTGATATGGCAGTTTTCTCTTTAAAAAAGAAACATTTTTATCCTGTTAAATTTAGATTAGAAAATGGAGTATTTCAATGCACCATGCTAAAATTAACTACATCAACATTTGCATGCCCGTTCTAATACAAAAATTTGACCTCTTGAATAGAAATATCTATTTAAATTAATAATAAATAAAAAGAGAAACATACTAACTTTGGCCTAAAATTGATGCCACCTTATAAAAAAAAGTAGTTTCCTAAAGAAATATGGCCAAAATTTCAACTTTATAAATATTTTTGCTTGGTTTAGAGTTTTAAATTGCAAATAATTTCCTATAAGAAATAGTACAATTTAAAAATATCTTCAAGGGGAATGTCTATATATATATATAAGCTATGTTATAAACATATATGACATCACTGAGAGCAGTTGTGCTTATGAATTAATGCTACACAGCCTGTAAAACTGTGGAAAATATTTAAACAGCTAAAATAAACCAAATAAAACTATAAATAATACAATATTGGTTTTTAAATGTGCAATCATAAATTAAAAGTCTGACAAAAAATAAGCAAAACAAATGGTTATTGCACAGATATAATTCTGGTGCTATAAAAGCAGGATCTGTGATATTTTCACCTCATTCTGAAAGGCAGCCATTGATGCCAGAGTACATTTAATATAAATGAAAACAAAACTTAGCAGATTTAAAAACAATACCCATAATGCTAAGCACTGAGACAACACTCTGTAAATCAGTTTATTTCCCATGTAGTGGACAAATCCAGTCAGTGTAATGATTTTTCTGCATGTTGAATAGTAAAATCACACTGTTTTCCCATAAGAAATGTTTTCACTGTGAGAATAAGGGTCTTGCAATACTCTTTAAAGCTTTCAATTCAAAGGTTAATTCTAAAAATTTGGAACTGTAACATCAGGGTCCTTTGCCATTAATAACAACAACGACACTACAAGTGGCTGAAGAGCAGTTATTTGTGGAAGTAGAACAGTTCAACAGCTCAGTTAAGGAAAGGAGGTTTAGTGCACTTTGCTCATTTGAGCCAACATGCTACATTGCCCTTTTTGCATACAAAGTGGACTCAATGATTTCCACTGTAAGAAAGAAATGAGTTGGCAAGCAAAATGCTGTGTCGAGCTGCCCTTTTTTTCTTAGACATTTTAAGACAGAAGCTTTGCAAGACATTACACAATTCTTCGCTTTTATTATTAATTGAGAAAGTCTGATTTATATCATTGTCACATTGCTAGTCAGAAATGTTTCAGTGATGAAAGTCAATGCTGGGTCAACCCAACACCTCATTCTACAACATCTGTTTACAGACAAATTATAGTGATTTTCAACACACCTAACAAAACATTCTTAGCTTCCTTCAGAGGAAAGTCCCATCATTCGTTCTCTATTGGGCATGTTATTACATAAATTAGAATTATTTTTTTTTGGATAACACATCCCCAGTCTCCATGAGGAAAAAACGGGCTTCTACAGGTGTTACATAAGTCTTCATACATCATCATCATCTGATGTATCACTGCTGCTTGTCTCAGAATCCTCATTCTCCAGAGCAGGTTTGAAAGTGTTGTTTTTCCAGGGGCTAAATTTAAAATTACAGATGAGGCCATTTTTCAAAATGCCATTTTTCCGAAGGCCATTTTTTTGTAACTGAAATGTGAAAACATTACACATTTAGAGAAAGAAAAAGCCAAACATAACAATCTGTTGCAATTCAACATTCTCTACATCTTCATTCCTGGGCTACACTGGATCCACAGAACTACCTTTTCATATACACACAAAAAAGAGAACTCCCCTGAGCACCTTTACTTCTAGGCCAGCCACCTGTATTCAAGTACTTCCAACTGTGCTAAACTCCTGCAGTCAACAAGAGTTTCACCCACTTCCCCACCCACCCTGCCCCAGAGATGCCTCCTCCCAAATGGTCTCTCCTGTGATGCAGTCCCCTCTCCCACAGCGCTGCAAAAACCTGTGCTAAGAAGGGCAGGATCTGCAATACGGAAGGGGCCCAGAGGATGAGCAGCAGTGAGGGATGAGTATCCCAGTCTGTCTACCTGATGTCATCGGAAAGTAAAAGACACTGAAGAGAAAGTAAACAACTGATTCTACAACAAGAAAGGAATTACTGCATTTCCACACATAATGCAGAAGGTGGGTAACAAGACAAGCATGTGTGTAACTAGACTTATGGAAATATCAAATGTTCGGGTTTAACACCACACACGATTCTCCTTTCCAGTCCTACTCACTGACCCCACCAGGTATACTCAACACTGCTAATAAAAATAAACAATTAAGAAAAAATCCAGTTTAGATTGCCCTTTCATACGTTGTTACTAATGAATTAAATGTCTCTCGATTCCCAGGAAAGAAAATGAAGATTTTAGAGTACTCAAGGAAACTGCCTTGAAAGAAGATTCTTTTTCTTTAGGCTAAGTTGAGGAGCTGGAAAGCCTGTGCAATTCTACTACTAGCAATGCTGAAACCGCTCAGAAGCACTCCCTTACCCTTCCCTTGATATTTTGTGAATAGTCCTTAGGTACAGTCAGCACTGGCACCCTGTGTTTTTAAAGCAACTTTACTTCCAAAAGCACAAGACTGAAATGATACTGGAAGAGCAACATCACAAACCATCAAAATTACTGCAGATCCTCCTGAAAGGTAGGCATTTAGGGTAGCCAACCACAAGTTTACAATGCAACATTAAGTTAGTGTTACCTGTTCACTAATGACTTGGAACTCCCTCATCTCATCCTCTGTTAGTGGGGCACATGTCTCATCATTTTCACTGTCTTCCTGCCAGCCCATCTCCTTTAACAACCTTTAAATTAAAAAGGACAACATTAGGTAATTTACTACACACACTCATTCAACGTCTGCCTAAATAAATGTCTAAAGACCTGTAATAAATGCATTGATTAATCAGTTAGTATTTTTTTAAACAAACCCTTACATAAAAGCAGGTTCCAAGCTTTGCAAAAGATACATAAAGGACACAAGTTGAGTTCTCAGGTCCCTCACAGATGACCCTGTTTTACCACTACCTGTGGTGAAAACTGTACATTCATTCCAAGGTACTTTTTCACCTGTGTCAGGTGGAAAAGTAAGAATGTATTTCCTTAGCATAACTTAAAACTGTTAGTGGAGCAGCAGTGTATCCCCTTGAGAACAGTATGAAAAGATGAAGACTCACGCTGAGGCAATCTACAGCTTTTCCTGGATAACAGAGCAGTCATGAAGAGCACTGGTGGTGTCTGTCAAAGGGTACCAATTCAGGATGAAATGGCCTCATATAATTTCTTTTTTATAGCACATAATAATGTCAAGAGTTGTGTCAGGCTTCCTTACAACTGAGTCTCAGCTAACAGCATATGCTGATATTTCAGCACAGACTAAAACTAAGATTCTTGCCAGGATTTTGCCAGCAATGGAGAGCAGCGTAATACCATGGTAATTTGAACAGTCTGAATTTGAATTTGAAGTGTCTGGCAAGAATACTCTTAAACAGACTAATACCTGCTATAGCAGAAGAAATTCTACCTGAAAGTCAGTGTGGTTTCAGAGCCAACAGAAGCACCACAGACATGGTGTTTGTTCTCAGACAACTGAAAGAGAAGTGTAGGGAACAGAACAAAGGTCTCTATGTAACCTTTGTTGACCTCACCAAGGCTGTCGATACTGTGAGCAGAAAAGGTCTATGGCAGATTTTGGAACGTTTAGGCTGTCCCCCCAAGTTCCTCAAAATGATCATCTCACTTCATGAGGATCAGCACAGCCAAGTCAGATATGGCAATGCACTTTCTGAGCCCTTTCTAATAACTAATGGTGTGAAACAAGGTTGCGTTCTTGCACCAACCCTATTCACAATCTTTTTCAGCATGATGCTCCAAAGGGCCACTGCAGACTTCGATGATCAGGACGGTATCTACATTCGATACCGTACTGATGGAAGCCTTTTCAACCTGAGACGACTGAAGGTCCACACCAAGACCTTAAACCATCTTGTCCGGGAGCTGCTTTATGCTGATGACGCCGCCCTTGTTGCCCACATAGAAGCAGCTCTGCAGCGTTTAACATCCTGCTTTGCAGATGCTGCTGAGCTCTTTGGGCTGGAAGTCAGTTTAAAGAAAGCAGAAGTTCTCTATCAACCTGCACCTCAGGAAGTCTTCCATCATCCCCATATCACCATTGGTGAATCAGAGCTCAAATCAGTCCAACAGTTTAATTACCTAGGTAGCCTCATCTCCTTGGATGGTAAGATTGATGGAGAGATAGACAACAGGTTAGCAAAGGCATATAGTGCCTTCGGAAAGCTTCATAAAAGAGTTTGGCGAAATACACACTTGAAGAAAAGTACCAAGATCAGTGTTTACAGAGCCATTGTGCTGTCTACTCTCTTATACGGATGTGAATCATGGGTCATCTACCACCACCACCTGCGTTTCCTAGAACACTTCCATCAACGCTGCCTCCGTTCAATCCTAAACATCCACTGGTCAGATTATGTGACCAATACATCTGTTCTAGAACAAGCAGCAGTCACAAGTATTGAGGCCACGTTGCTGAGAACACAGTTCGGTTGGGCAGGGCACGTCTCAAGGATGAAAGATCATCACCTCCCTAAGATCTTGCTTTATGGTGAACTTGCCACCGGCTGCTGCATGAGAGGAGCCCCGAAGAGAAGATACAAGGACTCCCTGAAACAACATCTCAGCCTTGGCCATATTGATCATCATAACTGGTCTACTCTGGCCTCCAATTGGGAGGTCTGGAGACACACCATCTATAACACTGCTGATGCCTTTGAGAAAGCACGCAGGATCACCCTTGAGGAGAAAAGGCAACGCAGAAAGAATCGTGTCCTGCAGAATTTACCATCTAAGGAGTCTTTCTGCTGTGCCTTTTGCAATCGGACATGCCTGTCTCGTATTGGCCTTTTTAGCCACCAACGCACTTGTAACAAACATGGGTAGAGACCCTTCCCAAATCTTCGTTCCCGAAGCCCAGCCATGATAACTAAGATTGAATTTTGGGATGAGGGGAGGAAATGAAACAAGAAAGATTCCTCTTGTAACTAAGTTTGAGATACCCAAAGATACAATAATCAGTGTATTTTAGCTAGTACCAAAAGAGGGACAGCAGTATCTGAGCAGGAATAAGATGGTTTTACATGTGAAGATGCTGTGAAAACAGGGGCTATCTGAGGGTGAAGACACCATTACATTTAAGAACGGTGATATTAAGTTTGATTGACGCAAAGTTTTTGGCAAAAGGATTAGCACCTTCTTCAGGCAAACCAGGCATCTGTTGACCTTAAACGCTAAGGGAGATTAAAGCTATTTCACAAAAAATAAAGATATTTCTAAAATATATGCCAGAACGGCATTCTCATACTCATGAGGAATAAGAGGAAATGGAAGTTTCTTCTGCAGTTACTACAAAAGGGAGAGTTCTTTAGTCTAATGCACACGTAGACTATCACAAAAAAGAGAAAGATCTGTCCAATTAGTCACTGCAACTCTGTAGTTGCCAAAAACCGTAAGAATCTGACAGAGCTCATGTCAAGCTCATCTCCAGACTGAGTTTTTTCCAGCAGCATCATTCTCATCTCTATCAATCACTAGTGCAGCTACTTTAATAACAGAATTGTTTCAATCCTTTTTGTGAAGTTACTTGCTCACCTTTCAGTGCACTGTCTTGTGATATCACTAACAGTGTCAACCAGTCAGCCACAGAAATAATTAATTACTTTAATTATGACAACAAACTCAACAGAGCTTTACATAACATGCAGCATTTAAAGTATTATTAATACAAACGGCAATTACATACATTGTTCCTCCTAAACACATTTAGATCAAAATCAGAGGGATGAAGTCACTATGCAGTTTGCCTTTTTCTTTATACAGAAATACATCAAATTTTTAGTAAAGCAACTTTATGTAAGTCTAATAGAAACAAAGTATATTCCATGTTAAACTGGTACATGTCTAAAAGATAAATCTGACATTACTCATGAAACATTTTGTGTTCTCAGTTTTCAGATTCTGACTTCTAAACTAGTAAAAATTTATGAACATGCTCACTTACCACGAAGGAACCCACTTTATATAATGAAATACATACCTATGCTCTGCCTCGAGTGAACTTGAAAGAACATTTGCCTGAGGGAAAGTTGAAGACTGAATGATCTGCTGAGGTGTAATTGAAGCATTGCCATTCTCCTGTGGAATTTCATTTTCAAAGTTTCGGTTTATATCTCTCTCATGATGACTGTTGCTGTTATGCAAGTTAAAGGACTCATCATCCTGTTAAAAATTATACAACATTACAAAGTTTAAAAGCAAATATCATCCACAAGTACATATCCAGAAGTGCTGCAATTTAGTGATTCCATTTAAATTAAAGGAAGTTTAAACACAGAGACTCTAAACTACTTCAGGGGTAATTCTGTTCATACAGAACTAGAGTTTGCAATACCTGCATACT